>NC_133658.1:338311696-339511696 GCF_037893015.1 Macrotis lagotis | reverse complement strand
CATGGAGATGATCAGGAACTGACAGATGCTAGCTTAAAATAAAGAGGAAAAACAACTTTCTGTCCATTAAAGCCTCAGGAACTAGAAGGTTATTCATCAATGGAGGGCTTTAAGTAGTTTCTGAATGAAGAATTTTCTGATATTTTGTTAAGTTGACCTCTGTGGTACCTTTCAACTCCAAGATTCTGGGGTTCTATGATGGAATAAAGTAGATTGGAAATGGACAAAATATATTTCAAGGTTCTTATATAAATAGTGAAGGAATGGACTTGGAATGAGACTTGTGGCAAATCCAACTTCCTAAAATAAGTTATGAAGACAAAGAATAATGAAAAGGTTCATGGTCCATTAAATAATGGACTTGACTGCTAAGAAGTACATTCCTTGATGACAAGAAATGTTTCTTCTTTATTTTTTGATTAGTTTTCATTTTTCAGCATCAAAGGCAGTAGGTCTCACATGGTGGGGGAGAGGGGCACAGTTTCTGCTTGTACTTTTCTGAGAAGATGGAACCTGACAATGGTGCAGTATATAATGTACAAGTTAGAGCAGGATGTTGAGGGTAGAAACTGGACCAGATCTCCATTCCCTGGGGGGGATAAGGGAGAAATAGTCAATCCTATCTCTATCTTGTCTAGTGAAAGGGAAGATAAAGATCAAACTATGACTACTAGACTTGCTCTGAGTTCTGGTACAACCTGGGGCTGGGGAAGTTTACTGATCCTGATCCACGTTTGGAGAGGTATTCCCTTCAGTATCAGTAGCAGGAGATATACAGAACCTGTGTCACTGAATCTTTTATAGCCCATGACCCTAGGTTTTGAATTGAACCTTTCCCCCACTTCTTTCACTCCCCCCATAAAAAATACCATAATGAGAATGTGGCAGGCTATCCAGTAAATCAGGAGAATCCCATATGGGTTATGATCTGACTTTCCATTCAAGGGAGGGGAAAGGGCTTCTCCAGGCCCTGGAGGTTTAAGTAGTCTCTCAACATGGCCTGCCCTAAGGGGAGAAGTGTTTGTGTAGAAGAAGGAGATATATTTTTGGAGGACCAGGTAATGGGAGAGGACTCAGGCTAGCTGAGAGTCTACGCTTTCTTGAATATATCTCTGCCTCCCCCTCTGAAAGACTTGTATCTTTCCTCTCCTTGGCTCTTCAAACTTTCCTGGAGTAGGGAGGGTTGAGCATAGAAACAGAATGTTCCTGCAATAGTTGAGAAAAAACAAATGCGTGGTTCCTTTTCTATTCAGCTGAGTCTTATGAGCCTATGACTTCAGTGAAATTAAATTTCAGCAAACTAGCTAAAAGAGAATCGGACAAGTTATAAAGGTGCCTAGGATCTAGTCTCAACTCTGACCGATTAACTCTGGACGCTTGTCTCCTCTTCAGTAAAGTAACATAGTGAAAAACATCCCTTTCAGCTCCAAATATCTTCTGATCTATGGTTTTGGACTCAGTTTGACAATACTTCAAATCAAGTTCAATTTAAGTAAGTTAAATAAGCCTTCTTTTGTGACCTTGAGCAAGTCATTGACTCTTGTCCTGGCCTTACCTTTCTCCTTTCTAAAAGGAATGACTAAGAATCAATGAGGCCAAAGGTCCTTTTCTCTTCTAGTAATATATACACCAAGGGTTTTGAAGTATTGGTCCTTTCTCCAAAAGTATCTGTTAACTATAAACAATCAAGAAATATTAATATTTACAGTGTGTGTCAAGCATGGTACTGGTTGCTGGAGACACAATGACAAGTGTGGCAAGGATTTATATTCTATTACAGGGGTTTATCATAGTCACAGATAGGTATGAACAGGATATGTACAAGACAAGCACACTATGATTGAGTGGGTAAGGAGGGGTGGGTTAAAAAGGTCTTTTGAAAGTAATGGCCCTTGAGATGAGCTTTGAAAGGAGGTAAGATTTCCGAGAGATAGTAGGGAGAACCAAAAATTTGTCAGGAACCAGCAGCAAACTCACTTCAGAGCTATATAGAGAGACTAGAAATGGAATGATATGTACCAGGATCAGCAAGTAAGTCAGGTTGACTGGACATAGATTGTATGAGAATAAGTATTGTCTAACCATCCCGGAGAGATAAGCAACCCAGATAGTGAATTTTTAATGTCAATGGGATTTTGTCCTAAAAAACATTGAAAAGTTCAGAGGAGTCCTTGGGTCAAACTTCTGGCTTTTGGAATGTCAATTGGACAGTTTGCAGAGGATAGATTGGAGAAGAAGAGAGAGAGACTGGATTCAGGGAGACCAATTAGGAATCCATTAATATCTATTAATATAGTCTAAGGTAGGTGGTCCAGTAGATAGAGTACCAACCCTGGAGTTAGGATGCTGAGTTCAAATCTAGCCCCAGACGCTTAATACTTACTTAATTGCATGGTCTTGGGCAAGTCATTTAACCCTATTGCCTTGCCCCCCCCCAAAAAAATCTATATATTTATGCATATAGTCCAAGGAAGAGAGGATAAGATTTTGGGGTAGGACTGACAAGACAACAACAACTGACGTCCAGAAGGGAGAAGAAACAAGAGTTGACAGTGACTCCTAGTTTTCAATCCTGGATGACTGGGATAATCATAGTCCTGTTGAGAGAAATAGGATGTTATGAAGAGAAGGAGTTTTAGAGGAAAAGCAAGCAATTAGAGATATGAGATTGGAGCATAAAAGAATTTGGGAACCCTTTGCACAGAAATGATCAGATTAAGAAATTAGAGTTCTGTAATAATTCTGTTTCCAAGATTAGGAATAAACCTGTTGAACCTGCAAAGAAGACAAGGTCAATGGGGTGGCTAGGTGGCGCAGTAGATAGAGCACTGGCCCTGGAGTCAGGAGTACCTGAGTTCAAATCCAGTCTCAGACACTTAATAATTACCTAGCTGTGTGCCCTTGGGCAAGCCACTTAACCCCATTTGCCTTGTAAAATCCAAAAAAACAAAAAAGACAAGGTCAACAAGGACTATAACATTGTCCTGAAAACTTGAAGAGGAGAAAATTTTCATAAGAAGACAGCCAAAAGTTTCAAGAACTAAAGAGAGTATCGCAAATGTGTTAGTTCTATACAAGCAAAGGAACTAATGAAGGGAATGAGGCTAAGAGGAAGAAGGAAGAGTCCAGAGACCAGGAAGACAGAGAATCAGCAAGAAGAAGAGACCAATGAACAGGCATGATGAACTTTAATCCTATTTCCCCATGCTAACTTTTATATTGTTTATATTGTTTTATATTGTGTTATATTGTTTATGGGAGACTGGACTCAAGAGTATATATCATGTACAGAAGTGTTTGGCCTACTATAACCTTGCTTCTAAAGGAGTCAAGAACTGAATTTACTAGTAATATCCACAACTATGATGGTCACATTGGAACAGTGTTCCCAAAAGTCCCATTTGTCAGTGACAACCCCCATTTATAGCCTAGGGATAAACACAAACTTTATATAACATTAAAAGATGAATCTGCAGGATCAGAAGTGAATAGAACATAGGAGGTAAGGCAGGGGGAGGTCAGTTTCCATATTGGATGGAGATGGAAGAGTAGGGTAAATAACTCCTCCTCTTCCCATCCTCTCTTGATCTCAGTTCTATCTACTAAGTATGAAGCTCCCCAAAGAAAAGGAATGGTAGGAAAATGGACACTGGGAGTAATAATGGTGACGGGAATATGAGCTAGACAATGAGGCAAAGAGAAATCTCCAAGGTAATAATTTCTCACATTTATCCAGCACTCTTCCTAGGGGGAGAGCAACCCCTTAATAAATGAGCCTCAGTAATTCTCTCATTTATATGGAATGCTTACAGAATACAGCCCATTTTGGGTTATTGGTGCTAATTGAAGGGCTTAGTGCCAAAGGATAATAAAATAATAAAAATCCATAATCAATTAATTTAAAATCATTTATAGTAAGTTTTGGATTACATTTTCAAAATTATTTTTGGCAGGCTTTCCCTTCAAACTACATATTGCTTTGGTTAATAATTAACTTAGAAGCATGGAATCCTAGAGCAAGAAAGAACCATAGAGCACAGAATATTAGAACACAGAATATTTGACTGTTTTTTAGGTAACTTAGGGTTTGGGGCACTATAGCTCAAATTCCTCATTTTACAGACAGGGAAACTGAGATGGAGAAAGATTAAGTAATTTGCCTATGGTCTCACAGGTAGTAGTGAGTGAGAGTGGAAATTTGAACCTAAGACCTCAGATTCCAATCCAACATGCTTTTTACTAGACACTACTTCTATTGTACCACTCTGTCATCTTCATAACTGATAATGTAACATGGATTCCAAGTTTAATGTATTACATGATACATTAAATCATTGGCACCTCACAACAACCAAGAGGGTAAGGTCTATAAGAATTATTTTCATTTTCATAGTAACATAGACGTAGAGCTAGAAGTAGGTTCAGAAGTTATCTAATCTAGTAATTTTGTGGATGAAAAAACTTGGGACCAGAGAGTTAAGTGATTTCCCAAAACTCACATAGATTTTAACCTAGTCCAATCTGATTCCAAATCTAGCATGCCAGCCATTGTACTTAAAGCACAAAATTATAGAGTGCAGAATGTTAACTCTTTTTTTTAGGGTTTTTTTTTTTTTGCAAGGCAAATTGGGTTAAGTGGCTTGCCCAAGGCCACACAGCTAGGTAATTATTAAGTGTCGAGAACAGATTTGAACCCAGGTACTCCTGACTCCAGGGCCAGTGCTTTATCCACTGTGCCACCTAGCCACCCCCAGAATGTTAACTCTTGAAAGAACTTGAGATACCTAACTTTTGCATTTAAAGGAAAAGAGGCTTGAAGATGGGTTGATTTTTCCATGGGTCTTAAAGTGCCAGAGTCAAAATCCAGGGAAGACTCATCTAGTGTTCCCACCATGTCTCAGTCCCTGAGATGATCTATGACCCAAAGTTGAGGGGGTTTCTTTTAGGTTCTAATGATGCAAGCTTAATATTCCTTTAATAAATGAGATAGTTAGTCTTTTAAGTACCCCCTAAAGATACAGATCATTGGAAGCTAGACTTCAAATGATATGCATGGATTAACTGGGATCAAGCAAACAAGAGTCCTGTGTTTAAAATTATTGAAAGAAGCCTACAATAATTGTGAAGAGCAATACCAATTACAAGTGTAGTCAAGTGGACTTACAAGTTGTATAATAAAACATAGATTTCTAAAATAGATTGTATAGGGATTGGGTAGATGAAGAAACAGAAAGCTAAAGTAAAAGTATAATAATACTAGTGACCAAATCTATAATTGGTAGCCAAAATTAATTAATATCCTTTGCCTGAATTTGCATTTAATTTACCAACTCTGGGTCTTTGAACTGGCTGGCCCCTATACTTGGAATGGCTTCTTTGCATATTCATACCTTAATGATTTCTAAGCAACTATCTCCAATAGGAAGATTTTTCTAGATCCTTTGTGTTCTCCATTCCTCATATTATCTTATATATACTTACCTGTTTACATGCTTTTTTTTCTCTACAGCATTTGAGTGCAGGGATTGCGTTTTGTTTTATTTTATTTTGTTTTGCTTTGTTATCACTGTGTGCTTTCGGCACAGTAAAAAAAATTGATGTTTTCTGAATTGAATTAAATTAAATAGTTGAATTTAGCTAAAGATCATAAAGACCTTTTGCGCATGCTTGCCAGGTAGACTCTTTCTTAAATTTGACAGCCGTACATGAAGTCTGGGTCTATAAAGGAAAAGTTAAGTAGAGAATCCAGGCAAGTTTCTGGATATTTTAGTCTAGCTACAGGTTGAGGGAACACACCAGGACACAGCTGAAATAGATAAAAGATTCATGTTTCATATACATACACATACACATATATATGTATATATTTATGTAGGTGTGTGTGTGTGCCTTATAGTAGATGCTAATGAATTGGTTTCTCCTTATGTCCCTGTGCTTTGCATACCCAATGTCATTACCCACTCAGCATATTATGACTTTGCTTAATATCTATTTTTAGACTAAGCTATGATGAAAGGTGAATTACACAATGGTTCATGTTGGTGCTATGGTGAAGAACTTAAGGATTCTGGACTGAGAACTGGAAGAGACCTTAGTAGTCAGTGAACCCTAGATCCTCATTTTATAAAGGAGATTCTAGAACAGTTGAACAAATAAGACGTATGCAGTTACTAAGTGTCTGAAGTGAGAACAGGACTAAGATCGTCTTGAATTATAGAAACATAGATTTAGAGCTTGAAGGAAACTTAGAGGTTCTCAAATCCTGTCAGTTCAAGTTTATAGATGTGGTAACTGAAGCCTAGAAGGGATACGTGATCTGCCCTGTGACACAGAAGGCATCAAAGGCAAGATTTGAATTTAGATCTATTTTTAATCTAAACCCAGTGATCTATTCACTGTGCCATGCTATCTGACTCAACAAAGCTACCATTTTACTCCCTATTTCCATATCATCTCATCTTTATAAAAAGATGAAATTAGCATAGTTTTGTTTCAGTTTTTACCAGTGTTTTTTTTTTAATATATAAAGTCAGTCAGAAATATTAGCTACCAAAACCTAGAAGATCTTAGGGGGTGATTGGTATAATTATTTGCTTGTTTATTTGTTTTTTAAGATATAAAATTGGTAAAGCTCTCTGAGTGGTCATTCAACTCTGAAATAGCTCAATATGCTTGATGTTTACCTTGCCTCACAGAGGTCATATATTAGCCTATCATTTGGGGCTAGGAATATGTATGCTGGGTGGCTAATCCTGGGCACACTGCCTACACCCCACCCCCTCTTTGCAGAAGACTTGGGCAGGGTGAGAGGGTACAGCCCATTGTGGTATACCTCAGCTTACCAGCATGTCTAGCTCTGACAACCACCAAAGGTTAAAATAATGTCAATAAAAACTTAATGAACTTTAAGAAACCTCAGAGTCATTCCAGGGCGACACAAATCCAACATGAAGGTTTGGGGTCAGTTCCTGTTGGCTGTAGTTGTTTCTTCTTTCTCTGTAATATGGGCACATTTTACTGGTCTGTGACACAAAACTGTTGGCAACCATGGACAAGTTTGATGGGCATTTTGCCTGCCTGAAAAATACAGAATCAGGCCAATTATTAGTTCATGACCTGCATGTTCTCCATCTGCTCAGTTGCAATTTACTGCTCTTTTGCATGTCCCTGTAAAGTTGTTAGGACTGCAGATGCAAAATTCCAACTCTGGCTTCTTGTCATGCTCCTGTGATCTAAGCTGATTAAAACCACATTGGACAAAGCGCAAGGACGGAAATACCCAGTTCCTGAAGGGAGAGTGTCAAAAGGGACATGAATGATTAGGTGGCTCACTCTGGATTAGGAGACCCTCTGCTTGCTTCAGATTTGTGCTGGTTGGAATTCTTCCTGAAGCTGAAAGTACAAGGAATGTGACATGAGTCATGGGAATGTTTTCTGATGAAGCAGTTAAGCTCCCCATATCTTTATGCAAGCCCAAGTCTTTCTTCTCCCCAATTCTCCTTAAAACGAGCCAGTGCTCCCATATCCTGCTTTCTATCAACTTAAGTAGTGGGGGGAGGCAGAGAGGAGGAACATCCCTCTTTGGAGAAAGGTTAAAGAGATTGAATTATGAGAAAAAAAATGACTGAGGGATCCATGTAACACACAGTTGGAAAAGGACTAAAGGAAAGAAACATTAAAGCTTGCATGAATGTTGGAAATGAGGTCTTAGGAGATGTCATTGAGGGTGGTAGGGAAAATTTGAAGTAGAATCAAAAGAAAAAATAATATGGCAGTTTCCCATACTAATGTGATTATAGAGCAGTCGTGTATTATGCTATCACACATAATGGGCCCCAATCTCCAAAGTATGACTTACCATCTGATTGTGGATGTAAGAAGATGTGTCCCTTCTTTCTAGGTTCCATTTCTTCATTTATTCATTCATCCATTAATTGAATGAAACAAATACTTTATGCACTTTGTGGAATCTTAGATCTAGATAGGAACTTAGAAGCTATTTTACAATGGAGAAAATGAAAAACATGGGAGATTAAATGAGTTGTTAATGATTCCACAGATAGTATCAGAGATAAAATTTGAACCCAATTTTTTCTCCTTATACAGATTATTTCTGCTGCTCTTTCTATTACATTAGGTTGCCTCCTAAATAAAACGTGGTTGTAGGCTTCTTGAAATTTATAGGATCATGTAGAATAGCCACAACAAATCTGACAGACTCCATTTATTGGATAGATCAGTATGGCTTCCATCAGATGAAGACAGCTCATGGAAAGTGGAGGAATCTACAACCTTAACTATTTTTTTTGAAGCAGGAAGTAGGAAAATTATAGATGACTCTACTTTATGGTATCCTCTTCTCCAAACAATAGATGTTCTACAGGGTAATGAACAGGCCTTTTTTTGCCTTCTAAGTCAGTCTGTTGACACCCATAGAAGAATGATCATGATCAGTTCTGATAAAAATGAAATGTGTTGCTGTTCTGCCTTCATCCCTCCCCTTCCCCCACCTTTTCTTTGGCTGTTTTCCACTGTAACAGAAGGAGATTTTCACAGAGAGTGAAGGAGAGAGAAAAAAACACACCACTCTACTGCCAAAATGGTGAAATTTATCTGCCAAAAAACGGCAACTTTTCACCAGGGGCAAACATGTGACTTTTTTTTCTCTTCTTCCCCAGGATGAAATTGTGCTGTCACAGCAGAAATCAATCTTCTTTCTTTGGAAATTAGTTATACTTTGCTCTTGACCAATCTTTCCACAATTCAATCTTTATAAGCAAAAGCTAGAAAGAACAGAGGTTTCTTTTCATTTTCCACCTGTCTCTTCACCCTCTCATTTACAAGAAACTCCACAAAGTCACAATGAATGAAAAACTGGCCAGAGATGAGATGATGTAGCCTGGTGTCCACTGCACCAAACTTTTTCAGATAACATTGTTTTTTTGCATCTGAGAACTTTGCAATGATACATGTTATTCATCTCATAGCTCTGAGTCATAACCTCCAGCCCTCCTTTCCCAACTCATCCATGCCTTTTTGTATATTTTCCTGCAGCAAAACATGTCTTAGTACCAGAATATGAATGCAAATAAATGGGCCACCAGGTGTTTTGCAATCAGCCTTTGACAATGAGACATTAGTACATTTTGCATGTCATAAGGCAGTTAAAAAATAGATCTCCTAGATTGTTAAATTTGGAAGGGACTCTGGGAACCACCCTTTTCAATCACCTCAATTTACAAAAGAGGTAACTTGAGTGAAAAGATGTCAAATGTTCATTCAAAGTTATACATCCAATGAAATAATAATGACAATATTAGCTGAATTTCTTCTATCTAGTCCTATTCTCTCTTCTCTTTACCACATGAGATATCAGATTCCATTTTACTACCATTTGTAATAGTAACCATGTTCATTTCAATGCTGTAATAAAACAGATAGTGGTATATTTAAGTCAATTCAAAAAATATTTATTAAATATTTATCATATGCCAAGGACTATGCTTGATGTGTACTAGTGATTCAAAAGAAGAGAAAAATAACCCCTGACTTCAAGGAGCTCACAATCTAAAGGAAAAGGTAATGTGCAAACATATGAACAATCTATATCCAAAATAAATTTGTGGTTATCTCAGAGGGAAGAAAGGGGAGGCATAATGATAAATATTTAACAACTATATCTCCAAAATGTACACAAAACACATTTTTAAGGTTAATGTACACTAGTAACCATTTTTCTCCATCACATTCTTCACTTTGAACCATCAGCAAAACATTAAATCAAGACCCAGTTGGTAACATTTGTCAATTTTAACAATCAGTTCTCCTGAATTACTTTAAGGTAATTCCTATACACCCCTGAATAAGACTAATATTTAAGGAAATCTGGAAAGACTTCTTGTGGAAGATGGGATTTTTGCTGACACTTGAAGGGAGCCAGAGAAGCCAGGAGTTGAAGATGAAGAGGGAAAATATTCCATGCAGCCAGTAAAAATGCAGTCCAGAGATGGAGGGTTGCATTAGCATATATGCAAAACTATCCATTCTAGCTGTGGCCTACTGTGACTTCTCTGTGATTCAGTGCCTCATCATGAACCCGTTGTACAATGTGACTTCTAATACTAGATGGGGATTCCCAAATTCTATGATTTAAGGATTCCCATTTTAATGGTTAAAAAAAAAGTCAGAAGTAGAAGAAACTGGATCACCCATGGGAGGAGACACACTAGTCATAATAGGAAGAGGAAGAGGAGGAGAAAGAAGAGGAGAAAAGGAGGAGGAGAAAGAAGAACAGCACTGTTGCAACCTAACATTTGTATTGTGCTTCACAATAAAGTTTCTTCCTAAGTAATGTTTTTATTTGATACTAGGAACTATACTTTTAGGAAAGGAGGGCAGCTATTTTGTACATTTAATGGATGAGGAAAAGGTTCTGAAAGGTTAATTGACTTGCCCAAATGTTAATCCAACAAAAAAGAGAAATCAGAACTTTATCTCAAGTGATCAGTCTTGGTTTAGTGCTCCTATATCACATCCTCTGTCTTATATCCCTATGTTGTATTATTTTATTATAGCTCAACAAGATTATGTATTCTTCAGGGAAAAGTATTAGTTTGTAAACCTTTTGTAGACCCTTAATGAACACTGAATTCTCATAGTCTATAGAATCATATTATCATACATTTAGAATTGAAAGAGATTTAGAATTTATCCAGTCTGATTTTCTCACTTTATAGACAAGGAAACTAATATCCAAGAAGGTTAAGTGACTTGCCTATGGTCAGAGGTAGATCTAGGATTTGAATCAAAACATTTTGACTCAAAAATCTATCCCTAACTGAAAAGTTTCCAAGTTGTCTTGTCAGAGACTGACTGGCCATCTCAGCAGGCCCTCTCCTCTCAAACAATTATCCTTATCCTCTTCTCACCAAACTATGGATTCTGGCCCTGCTTCCACTGATCTTGATAGGGAGAACTTGTGCCTCATCTTGCCAGCATACAATTTCCCAGACTTCCTTTCATCATGTTCCCATGAAGGTTCCGCTGTCCTGCTCTATCACATTTCTGACACTCTTGTATGTAGTCTTACCCCATATAAGTTGCTTGAGGACAGACATTGTCTTTTTTTTGCTTATTTATGTATCCTGAGCATTTATCATAGTAACTAGAACAAAGTGAGTGCTCAATAAGTTCTCTTCTTCTTCTTCTTCTTCCTCCTCCTTCTTCTTTCTTCTGCTTTCTTCTATCTTCTTCCTCCTCTCTCTTTCTCTCTCTCCCCTCCCCTCTCCTCTTCCTCCACCTCTCTCCTCTCTCTGTCTCTTTCCACTATACCACAAATCAAGTGTTTTTAACCTTTCTATTTCATTACCTCTACCTGTCAGATTATAAGCATTTATGTATCACTTAAAATGTTCTAACCTCTGTATTTACAACATACAAAAATTACCTCATTTGATCTTTACAACAATTTTGTAAGATGGATCCAATTTTTATCCCCATTTTATAGTTGATGGAACTAGGTAGACAATGATTAAGTGACTTGTCTAAGGTCATATAGCTTTTTTCTTTAAGGAAGAGTCAGAGATTTGTGGAGATACCCAAATTCCATTACAATGTTACTACTGTGATTTTTCAAATGAAATGTTGAAACCTTTGACTACTGGTTCAACTAAGCTGACAATTGGATTATCTTTAGAAGATGATTTATATACTTAAAAATAGATAATTTGTTATGGTAGCATGAGCACAATTCTAAAAGGGCCTTGAATATGGTTGTAGGACTCCCTAAAATGCCATTCTACCAATACATAACACAATACTATCTCCCTGACTTTTCCTGCCCTTTAGCTTCATTCTTCTCTTCATCATCTCTCCCCTGCTTTAGGAGTCAGCCAAATAAAATGGAGAATATGGTAGGCATCTCTTTTGGTGATATACAGTCATTTATGATGCAGATAGACAGGAATCAGGGAAAGAGGCCCCAGATCAGAGCTTTTGCCCATAAAGCTTTGTTACAGGCTGTACCTTGGTTTAAGTGCTCATAAATCCCATTAGAAATCATTTAAATTATAACAATTCCAGAAATAGCTTTAACTGAGTGGTGATCAAATATTTAGTTCCACAGTAGAAGTTGTCTGTGGATCCTGGCAGGTTGTGGGAAAAAAAAATCCTATTTAGTTAGATCATCTTTAACTTGGATAACTGTTAAATTCATAAATTAAAAGTATGTGAACAGAACTGGGAATATTTTGAAGTAAAAGATTTATGCTTTGGGGGTTCAAACTGTTCCAGTTTTCAAATCGTGCTGGTATATTTTCCTAGGACATGTTAATTGAGCTGTTCTAGTAGCAACAGTCTTTTCTATACCCCCCCAATCACCCCACATGTTCAGCCCTTCCTCCTCCCCAGGATCATTGATCTTATCTCATGGTAGACTGTTACTCCTCAGGCAGGAGGGATCCATTAGTAATATGGAATAGACAAGAGCAAGGAAAGAATCATGACAAGAATTACAAAGGAATGGAAACTGAATGAGTTAGTGCCAAAACAGCAACAGTTAGGAGAATGAAAACGACAAAAAGAATAGAGAATGTTCAGTGTAGCCTTGCAGATTGAATAGAGCAATAGAGTTAGAGTCAGAAACTTGGTTCAAATCCTACCAGAGATATTTTCTGTGACCCTATTATGTGACCCTGGACCAGTCCCTAAGGCTTTTTCTGCCTTAGTATCTTCATATGTAAACTAATGCAATTGGACCTGATAGCCTCTAAGGTCCCTTCAACTTAAAATCAATAGTCTCACATTTCTTTAGGGATATGGAAAAACAAATCAAGTTTTAAGCTTCAATTCAATTTAAAAATTTACTGAAATATGGTAAATGCAAGGTTTTTATGATAAAGCAAAGAATAAAATGAGAAAAAAACACAAGACAATTCCTATCCTCAAAGACCTTACAATCTGTTAATGTGATTATGGCATGTACACACACAAACACACAAAAATATAAATCATACAATGTAGAATGTAATAAGAAAAAAGCAGAGGTGCAAAACATGTGTTTTTAAAAATTAAGGAGGAAGATATTGTTTTCAACTGGAGTTTTGCAGAAAGGCATCATAGAGAATATGACTCTTAGACCAGGCCTTGAAAGAATAGAATGTCTACAGGTAGAGAATGTATAAAAAGTCTATTTCAGTCAAGTGGGACATAGGTTTCATGCAAATACTTAATGGCTGGAAAAGTTGAATAAAATTGGGAAATGACTAAATATGATAAAATATGTGAAAGCAAATGCTATGTCTATAAAGAACAATTCAACAGCCAAAAAAGATGACTTTAAAGAGACCAATGAAATGCCCTCTTCTCCCTAGAAACTTCTCTAATCCCTTTCTTTCTCCCACACCCTAAGCCTCAGCTGGAAATCATCTCTCTCTCATATAATCTCATGTATATTTAATTCCTCTTAGCCACTTGAAATATTGTAATTTTTATTGTAAGCATTTGATAAATTTCTTCTGTCTCCCACTGTAGTGTAGCAACTTAAAGGAAGAGATTATGTTACGGTAAGCATTTTATCTTCGTGTGGTACCTATTACTATCTAGAACATGGCTTCTTACCTTTTTATGTGTTATGGATTTCTTTGGCAGTTTGATAATGAATTACATTTTTAAATGCATAATTTAAAATATGTTGAATTACAAAGGAAACTAAATATATTGAAGAAAAACTGTGTTTTTCCACCCAAGTTCAGGAACTCTTTGAAATCTATCCACAGATCTTTAATGGAGCCAAGAACCTTACTTTAAGAAACATTTTAATAGAATATTGTACAAATGTTTATTGGATGTTAAATAAACTACCCCTGAGGTGATCCCAAATCAAATATTTAATAATTCACCAGGTGATATCTCTCAAGTGCTAGATTAATCTTCCCTGAAGTGGCACTTTCATTATAAAATTTTCCTTTGAAGGTTTTCCCTGACCTAAACAGAGAATTCAATATTCAAAGTTCTCCATGGTCTGATCCCACCCAACATTTTCAGACTTATCTTCCACTACTCCCCTACACATATGACTATTCTAAACTAAACAGTTACTCATGATCCTTAAAATATGTCCTAACCCCAAGTCTTCTTTGTTTTCTCCTCTCTCTAGCTCAAAAGTCTTTCCTTCTTCCATCAAGGAAGTGGCACCTACCATTCTAAATTCATGTCATGTCTCTAAATTATTCATTTTTTGGATGATTTCAGCAAATAATCATAGAATCCCTTGTGCTATTAATTAAAGTTAAGAAATGAATGGATGGCTACTTCTCAGGGATGTTGCAACAATATTCATGATGTGGGTAGAAGCTGGGCTTGATGCCCTCTAAGGTCGCTTCCAGCAATGTAATTTTATGATCTTAGGGGATTTCCAGTCAACATGGCTGCCTGAACAGAGGCAGAATGCCCAGCTCCCACAAATAAACTATAGTCAAACCAGAAATGTTCACCACACCAAAAAATGATCAAGCAATTAATTTTAAAAAAAGACTACAGTGGCTTCTTCCACTGTAGAACTGCATGAAAAGTCAACTAGTAGTTCAAGGGTTATAGGAAAAAGTACCACCATGAAGGCCAGTACCAAAAAGGACAACTAAGTCAGAAATTTTCCAAAGTAATAACAGATGAGTCAGTGGCTTATGTCAAGAATCAATACCATCATATGGGCGGCTAGGTGGCGTACTGGATAAAGCACCGGCCTTGGAGTCAGGAGTACCTGGGTTCAAATCCAGTCTCAGACACTTAATAATTACCTAGCTGTGTGGCCTTGGGCAAGCCACTTAACCCTATTTGCCTTGCAAAAATAAACCTAAAAAAAAAAAGAATCAATACCATCACACCTCCTGAGAAAATACTTGAGTTATGAGAAAGTCCAGGGTAGGAGCCTCTGAGGGAATAGCAGCCACTAGCATGTCAATGCAGCCCAGCGCTCAGACTTGTATAGTACAAGTGTCCATGGGCTATTAGGTCCCTTAGAACTCTATTCTAAGAACCCAAATAGGACTTGAAGTTCAAGGCTCAAAGATAAGGTAGGACTAGTCCTGAGAGATAGAGATTGTCACAAGAACTCAAGTAAAAAAGATAAAGATCAAGCAAATCTGACTGCACTACCCCAAATGGCAGCTATAGTGGAAAAACCTGGCCCTAACACAAAGTTGTAATTCAGGAACTAAGACTGAACATATGGGGGAAAAGAAAACATTAGCCTTTGTATAAAATTAACGTAGATGTAATGATTCAAACATATAAAAAAGAAGAACTCTTTAACACTGAAAGCAGAGACTCAAAAGGGAAAAATGAATTTTCCAATAGAGAGTAGATGAATACCTGGAAGAATTGAAATAAGAGATTTAAAAATGAAATAATATTCTGGAAGAAATAATTAGAAGAAATATAAATACCTTAGAAGAAAATGTGACCTTCTGAAGACTAGCATATATAAAAGAGAGATTAATTATTCTATAAAATAGCAAGCAATAATAAAATAAAATCAAAAGATTGAAAACAAGAAGAAAATAAAATATATCTGTTAGTAAAAACAAATGATCCAGGAAAGATAATTTTAGACTTATTGAGGTCTTTGAAAACCATGACTAAAGAGCTCTGGACACTATATTTCAAGAAATCATAAAGGAAAAGTGCTCAGAGCTATTAGAACCAGAGAACAAAGTGAAGGTAAGAAAATCCCAAAGAAAAAGTCCATGGAACATCATAGTAAAAATCCAGAGGTCCCATGTCAAAGAAAAGAATACAAAAAGAAGCAGTTCATGCACTAGGTAACAATAGTCAATATCATACAAACCCTGAAAATTTTCTACATAAATGGAAAGTAATCTTGAAATATAATGGCAAAATGGTGAAAGATATTGGCTTTTATCCAAAAATAACTTTCACTGAAAAACTAGGCATAATCCTAGAGAAGGAAAATGGAATAGAAACTTAAAATCATTTCCAATAAAAGGAATAGAACTGGGTAGAAACTTTGAAATGAAAGCAAAAGAGTCAAAAGAAATCTAAAACAACAAATTTATTCAAGCAAGTGGATGGAATTATATGATGATTTAATATTAGCAAACTAATAATGGGAAAAGAAATAAGTTTTCCTTCAAATGTTTTCAAAAGAGTATTGAAAGAATTAAATAAGAATATAGAGAATGAAGTGAATTGATTTTGTTCTGAGAGTATTAAGAAGGGAAAGTGAAGGGAGGATTAAAAATATGCACTAGGTAGAAAGGAGGAAGGGAAAGAATTTGCTACTTCTCAATTTGGGTACATGACAAGAATATTAGAGAAACATAGAGAAAGGGATAGTGAAAGATAGATGGATAAATCAGCATAGCATTTATTAAATATTTATCAATTGTCTGACATTATACTAAGAGTCAATGATATAAAAATAAGTAAAAAATACACCACTTCCTGAAAGAGTTTACATTCTAGTGAAGAAAAAGCTAGAAAGTAGAGAATGGTGAAAAATTAAAGACTGCTGGGTGGGAGGTAGAGAAGTCTTCAGAATGAAGAATGAAGCCATGTGTGAAGTTGATATGGTCTGGGTAATTTCTAAAGTGGCAGTACAAACGAGAGAACTACCATTCAAAAGATAGGGCCATAGGGCATAAGAGCAAGCATCATTTATCTAAAATGGACAAAGACACACACACACACACACACACACACACACAGAGAGAGAGAGAGAGAGAGAGAGAGAGAGAGAGAGAGAGAGAGAGAGAGAGATTGGTTAAGAAATACATGGAACTCTAAAGCACAACTAGTAAGAAATAAACTTCCTAATCTTGAATGGGAGAGAGGAAGGAAGGAAGGAAGGAAGGTGGAAACATCATCGGTTGAGAAATAGTTGATCCAATTTAGATTATACAAATGCAATAGTATGGGGGGAAAAAGAACCTAAGAGACATTATAGGAAACTAACCTTATGTGTAGTGAAAAGAAACCTGAGAACAATTTATACAAGGATAAAAACTATTGTAAAGAAAAGCAGCTTTGAAAAACTTAAGTATTCTGTTCAATGTAATAGTCAAAGAAGACTATGTCTATAAGGAAGAAGGTTATGCACCTCCTTACAAAGATGGCATGGACCCAAAGTGAAGAAAGAGACATCTTATAAATGGCTTTTGGGCAGGTTGCTTTGCTTGCTTTCTCTCTCTCTCTCTCTCTCACTCTCTCTCTCTCAGGGTTGAGAATCAAAGAAATCAGCCATAGAAATAATAAAAATAAAAGGCGGGTCATTGAAACATTTTTGAAAGACGAGAACAGAATGAAGTTCAAAGGAAGCACAGACAAGTAGAATAATTTGGAAAATAATGTGCAGAATTTATTGTATATAGGGATATGTGTTTTTTTAAAAAGTAGAAACTACAAAATGGAGATTTGTTTTATATATAATATTTTTGTATTCTTCTGTATGTGTGAAAATTTTCCCTTTTTGGTATATAAGCGAAGAATGAATTTCAAAGTAATTCTATAAATATTATTTAAATATATTTTATTTAATAAATTAAAAAAAATAAATATTATTTACTATTTCTCCAGTTTGACTGCAAACCCTTGTAGGGATCATATTTTACATTGCTTTTGCATCTTTTGCATAAATACCAGGCACTTCTGTGCCTTCTAACAATTATTAAAAATAGTAGGGGCTCAATAAATGTTAGTTCACTTCAACAAACTAGAAAATAGAAATCAAAATAAGTCAAGGTCCCAGAAGTAATGTTCATATGTCTGTAAATTTAAGTGATGTGACTTATGAAAAAGCTTGTAAACTTTAAAACAGTTTAAATGCCAAATATCATTGTCATTATCACTAATATTCTCATTCTTTTCATCTTATATTCTTTCATTCAAGTTTGATTAGAGATGATTTAGGGACAAGTCACTGTCTTAAGAAGGTTCTCTCATGCTTAGTGTTGACAAACTATTAAATGGGAGAGTGAAATACCTGTTTTTAGTATAGAATAAATTTATAGTAGATAAGAAGATCATGATATTATGTTCCTCATTCTTTTAACACATGGTTTTACCTCCTGCAAACAATAATAAATTTCTTTTTCTAAAGTTCTACATTTAGAAAACCTTCTATTACATAAAGTTTGGATGTGGTGATTATTGATATTATGAGAACTTTCTCATCGGTTAGTTTTTGAAGGAAAATGGACTTCTGATGTATAATTTTCATCATTTGACAATATCCTTCTAAGACCACAGGTGGGGAACCTCCAACCTTCTGGCCATATAAGGCCCACAAAATCATTTGGTCTGGTGCTGCCATGACAACTGAAGGCAGGACTCAAATTTTAAAAAATCATGGATCTTTATAGGGTTTAATTAATTAAATATTTGATCAAATATAGCAGGCTAATTTTTAAGTTTTGACCCATGACAGAAAAAATGTTTCCCCACCCCTTTTCTAGGCATTTAGAAAGAATCAAATTTTTACAACCTGCCATGACAGGTTGCATGGTGCTTATATTTTTGTTGTAAAATCTGCATTGATCTACAAGTATAGGCTTCTTAAGGATGGCCTCTTCCTAATTTCTGGTGGCAACAATGTGACCTTGTGTGATTATTGTTAAGTGTATTCATTTCTATAAACAAATTTATACAATTCAGTCATTTGTTTGATACTTCTTTAAGTATTTTTGGTTGAGATCATGTGGATATCATTCATAGAGGATCTATGGAATTCCCTATTAGAGCTTAGAACTATTAAACAGGTTTTATCCAGAGGCTAATTAGTATCAAGAACATTCCATAATGCCATGGAACAGTGCCTATTAAAAGACTTGACTGATTTCCAGTGAAAAAGTATTTGTTCCAGAAGTATTCCTTTTAAATTTCTAAACTTTTTCATACGATATGATTGTCTACTAATTCTAATCCTCATATTTAATGAAGTATCTTTCTATAATGAAAAACTTGACACAAAAAGTCCTTTGTTCTATTAATATTGTCCATGTGGAATTTTGATTGCTTTCTAAATTCATTGGCATCCATTTTAGTGTTCCTAAAGGCTGATATTGCAAAGGTACACCTCTCTCTTAATATGAATTCAATAGCAATGAAAATAAACTTTATTCAAACATAATTAATCCACCCCAAAATGTTCTCCATTGGTGTTTTTGTTCTCACCACTATTTGGGGAATCTCTTCATACATAATATGTTCTTCCCTTGAGCTTCAACTTTTAGTACATCATTAAATCTCTTGACATATCTTATGGCCACAACTTTTTCCATGATGGCTAGAAAGGATAAAGCTATTTCCTTACTAAGCATTACCTTAATCTATTGGTTCTCTTTAATCTTCAGCTAAAAATTCGAAGTCTATATTTTTATTTGACATATGCTAAACATATCGTGTGTGTGTGTGTGTGTGTGTGTGTGTGTGTGTGTGTGTACACACATACAAAGAGAGACAGAGAAAAAGAGAGAGAGATCTGATTACATTTTGGGAATATTGAAGAAAGTTGACACAAGTGGAAGAAAGTAGTGTGTTTTTTGGTGCAGTCATATAACTTTATATCCTTGGTATACAATAAGTGATGATTAATAAAGTGTTTTTGTTGACCTGAAATTCAGAGAGAGATAATCATATTCAGGAGAAGAGATAGTGGATCTAGGTCTAGGTAGAATGGGTACAAATTATCTCCTTGAAAAAGATCATTTTAGACTAGAACTTAAATTTATAAAAAAAATTGATCCCCACTTTTCTATCTATTCCTTTATAGATACCATAGATGAATACATTTTTCCATTTCTACTGACTTCAGAAGATAAGACACATGCCAATAATACCTTTCAGATAGAACATTAGAACTCCTCCCATCCAGACATATACTCTAAACAAAAACCTAATTTCTGAGTCTTTGAGACTCAATCATCTTTTGACTATTTAGAATAAAATTTCCTTTTCTCCTTTAAGAAGTCAAATTTAGGGGTTGTGGGAAGAGAGAAAAAGTGAAAGTTCTATTAAGCTTTACATTCCAAGACACAAATATCTTTCTTTCAGGAAAATGTGGGTGCCGTTTACAGTTGAGTAATGTAGCAACAGATGGAACTCAACATGAAGCATAAGGATCCCTGGGTGTTTTCTAATGGAGGCCTAACTTGCCAGAAGAGAGAGCTGAGTTGTAAGGTTGTTTTATAGCAATGAAAATAAACAACTTTATTCAAACATAATTAATGCACCCAAAAATATTCTCCATTGGTGTTTTTGTTCTCACCACTGTTTGGGGAATCTCTCCATACTCTTGAGTCACCAAACTTCTATTTTGAAATTTTAAGTTATGTTTAGCTACAGACATGTTATTCCACAGAGAGACCTTAGTCTCCCTTTCTCTGTGATGAACCAGTACCCTTTACCATCTGTCTCCATCCTACTTTTCCAGGTTTATCACCATACTATTCCTTGTCATTGATCTCTACTACAACTATACCCTTACTGTTTCTATAACATGTCATATACACCTTCCTACCTCCATAATTTCCGTCATATAGATCCCTTTTCAATAAATTTCTTTTCTCACTTTCTATCAGAATCCTACCCATCCTTTAAGGTTCAATTTAAATCTTGCTACCTCTTTGAAGCCTTCCCTAACTACAATTACTCAATAATCTCTGTCTCCCTCTCTGTCTTTATCTCTTTGTCTCTCTGTCTCTCTTTGTCTCTCTGTCTCTGTGTATGTTTGTGTGTGTGTGTGTGTCTAGATGTCTATCCCTATCTCTCTATACTCCATCTCTCTCTCAAAAAGCACTTCCCACATCAGTACTCCCCAATTTAGCTTTAGGCATCATTCTTATGATGGAAAGAGCCCTGGATTTTGTATCATAGGATTTTAATTCATTTCTGGCTCTGTTACTATCTAGGTAAATTGTGGCAAGTCATTTCTCCTCTGGGGGTCTCAAAAGTTTTCTCATCTGAAAAATGTGGGTATTAGATTACATGAATTCTTAACTATGTATGTATTTCTGAGTCTGTTTCTGTCTGTATCTATGTGTAATGGATCCCTTTGACAATATGGTTAAGACTATGGACTTCTCAGAATAATTGTTCAATTGCACAAAATAAAATACACAATATTATGAAGGAAATTAATTATATTGAAATAAACTTATCAAGGTATTTAAAAATAAACAAATCCACAAAGGCACCAAAATATTCAGTGGATTGTGGGTTAAAAATCCTTTTATTAGGTAATTCATCCATCCCTGACTGTCTTTGAATGTTCATAATACCTGACCTATGATAGGTACTCATAAATTTATTAGATAATTAATTATCATCTTTATTTTATGTCAGACTTGTCACCTCTCTCCCTAAAAAATCTCATATTTATTTTGAATATGCTTCTATATGTATATGTTGTCTATCATAATCAAATTGTAAGCTTCTGGAGAGCAGAGATGATTTCATTTTTTGTCTTTGCAACTCAGAGATTAACACAGGGCCTGGTACATGGTAAGAAGTCAATTGTACATGGGGCAGCTAGGTGGCGTAGTGGATAAAGCACCAGCCCTGGAGTCAGGAGTACCTGGGTTCAAATCTGTTCTCAGACACCTAGCTGTGTGGCCTTGGGCAAGCCACTTAACCCCGTTTGCCTTGCAAAAAAAAAAAAAAAAAAAAAAACCCTAAAAAAAAAGAAGTCAATTGCATGGTTGTTGATTGATAGGAAAATCCTTTTTTCCAGGATAGATCAGTACCTGATATGCGATTTGCTATCTGAGACTGAGAGGTTAAGAAACTTGTCCAGGGTCACAAATAGCAGGTGTTAGAATTAGTCCTTCAACACAAATCTTCCTTCCTCTGAGATTAGGTCTTTTCACTGCCATGGGGCCTCTCTATTGACTATGATCATTCTGTACATGTTTTCAAATCTTCCATTGACTATTATAATCCTTTACATGCCTTCAAATTTTCCAAACTATACCATAAGATTTTTTTAATTTCCAAAAACACATTTTATAATTCTTTGTATTATACCTCATTTTAGAACAAAAGATAGGAACCCAAAAAGAGCAAAATGATTGCTTGGGTTTTTTCACATTCCTTGAGATGAATTTTTTAAGAGATTTTATTCCCAAATCATCCAGTGGTTCTCTACTGTGATCTAATTATCAGGTAATGCTTAACTCTCTAATTAATGTTGTCTAGGTGACAACAATTTAAACTAAATCTACCTCAATCATTCAGTTCAAATAAAATACATAATGAAGGAAATAAATTATATTGAAATGCAGTTATCAAAGTATTTTAAAAAATAAACAAATCCACTAATGTGTTGAAATATTTCTGTGGACTCCAGGTTAAAAATCCTTGAACTAAATAATCCATCCAGCTCTGTCTTTGAATGTAATTATTTATCAAACAATCTTCTACTGTATTTGAGACTTGAGAATGTTAAACTACAAAACAAATTCACCCTACTCAAAAACTACTTACATTCCACAAAGGAATACAAAATACAAACAAATAGAGGATACAATAATTCTATGAACATATGCCAGAAAAACACTGAATTCGTGAGTATTTGTATAATGCTGATCCAAATGAATAAAACAGATAAACATAAGGACAATAGTATTAAATTGCATTGAAATAGCATTTCCAGGTATGAAAAGTACTTTCCCCACAATAATCCTATGAGATATGCAGGTCAGTAGGTAGTTCAAGTATTATTATTCTCATTTTATAGAGGTGCAATTTTTGCTAATTAGAGATTAAATACCCTGCTTCTGATCACAAATTCTTAAGCATATGAAGTAGAATGTGACCTTTAGTCTAGATTCCAAACTCAGAAGTTTGTCCACTACTTGACACGTTTCAATTATTGTATCTTTTCAATATTGTTTAGTGTTCCTAAATTGGAGCCAATGGTTGACATTATTCACCAAAAGCAAAATGAGCTGGGATGAGACTTCTTGACATCTGTTGCTTTTTATTGTTGCTCTGTTCTGATTCTAATAATGTTGCATCCTCCTTATTTGACTCTTTTCCTAGTGCCTTCCTCTGGGTGTGTGCTGAGCTAGCTCATACTGGCTAACAAGAGCAAATTGTTAAATTTCCACTATCTGTATTTATGTCTCAGAAACTAGAAAATGCTTCAAATCAGGACTTGATATTGTTTTGGTAATTATCTACATTTATAAATGTGATAAAGAAAATGTTAATAATGCAGGTAAAAATGAAATGTGGTGTTCTGAGGGGAGTCAGTTGTTAAGTTTTTAACAAAATGTCCCTGTAGACTTGTCCTATCTGTGAAGCTATTAGAACCTCTTTCACAGTCTCCTCTTCGAGCTTTCTTTTACCATGACCTTGCTCTAGCTCCAGTCAATCAACAAGCAGTTAAGTTCTAATGATGTGCCAGTCACTGCGTTCGGTGCTAAACTTACAAATACAAAAATTAGAAAATCTCTACCTCAAGGAGCTTACATTCTACTGGGAGAAAATATGTTCATTTATGTATTATATACAATATATATTCAAAAGGATTTTGAAAGAGTGTACTCAATTACTGAAGGAATCAGATACCTTTTGAAAAAAAAAAAATGATAGTTGAGTTTTGGAGGAAGTTGCCGTGAGGTAGGAGAGAAGAGTGACAACATTTCAGACATTATAAATAGTCTATACAAAAGCATAGAGGGTAGAAATAGAATGTCATATATAGGGATTAACAAATTATTCCGGTCTACTGAAGCACAGAGTATATAATCATCCTGAAAATATACTCTGCATCCAGACTTAAAATATCAAACTGAAGTATTTGAAAGGATTGAAATGCTAAGAACAGTTCTTTAAGAATATAATTTTGGGGGCAGCTAGGTGGCATAGTGAAGTCAGAAGTATCTGGGTTCAAATCCGGTCTCAGACACTTAATAATTACCTAGCTGTGTGGCCTTGGGCAAGCCACTTAACCCCATTTGCCTTGCAAAAACATAAAAAAAAAAGAAAAAGAATATAATTTTGTCAGCTAAGTGGGAAATGGATTGGAAAAGAGGATAAGTAAAAGGTGATGAGATCCTAGTCTAGGTTAATTATAATATGAGTGGGGGAAGAGAGAATGGATGCCAAAGATGTTGAGGATATAGAATCAACAAGATTTGGCAACTGTTTGGGTGAGGGAAAAGAAGAATGAGAGTGAAGAGTTGAGGAGGACTTCTAGTTGCAAACCTGAGTGACTATAAAAAATCATGAGGGGCAGCTAGGTGGCGCGGTGGATAGAGCACCGGCCCTGGAGTCAGAAGGAGCTGAGTTCAAATCCGACCTCAGACACTTAATAATTACCCAGCTGTGTGGCCTTGGGCAAGCCACTTAACCCCATTGCCTTGCAAAAAGAAAAAAGAAAAAAAAATCATGATATCCTTAACAGAAGTGAGAAAGGTAAGTAAAAGAGTCAATTTGTTGGAAATGAAAATGAATTCTGTTTTGGATATTGAATACATAGGTAGAGATGCCAAGTGACAATTAAAGATTGAAAATGGAGTTTAGGAGATAGATGAGGGCTGATTGTAGATATGGTATGCCTAGAATTAACAATGAAATTAAGAGGAGTTGATAAAATAAATAAGAAATATAGAAAGAGAAGAGAAGAGGATGCAGAAAAAAACAATGGGGTATACTCACATATGAGGTATGGAACCTCAAAAGAAACCCAACAAAAGAAACCAAAGAGTGGAAAATAGCTAAAAAGAGAACCAGGAGAGGGGTATCATGAAAACCCATGATATCCAGAAGGATGAAATGACCAACAAGTTAGTTGTTTCAGAGAGATTCTGAAGATTAAAAACTTAGCAAAATCAATTAAAAGAACTTGAAGCTTTGGAATTGATTTAGAATAAGTAGTCTAACAAAAACCAAATTGCAAAGCATCAAGAAGAGAATAGGCAGTGAGAAAGTGGTAAAAAAAATATGAAAACCTTTTTTCAAGGAGTTTGATCATGGAAATGAAGAAAGATATAGAATAATGTCTTAAGAAGATCATAGGGTTAAGGCAAGAGTTTCTTTTTATTCTTTCTTTTTTTTAGGATGTGGAATATCCAAATATATTTGTAGAGAGCAAGAAAGAAGCCATTGGATAAGGAGAGATTTAAAATAAAAAAGAGACGACAATCAAAGTATCTAGTTCCAGACATAAAAGAAAGGATGGGATCAAGAGTAAAAGCAAAAGCTTTGGAACCAGTAAGAAGGACCATAATTTCTTCTAAGACTGAAATAAAGGAAGAAAGAATGATATGTGACTGATTGATGCTCTAATTGATGGTTTTGTGATGAATAGATTTATTTCCCCTGGCATCTGCATTTTCTTCTAATTGTTTAAGCTTCTTTTTCTACTTAGCTTAATATGTTGGAAAATTTTATTACTTTTCTTGTATCTCTGAATCTGTCAAGGTCAAACACATAGAATATTTCAAGTGAGAGTCTTGGGTTCTCTAGGTCTTCCAGTTCTTATTTTCAATGAAGCTTAGTGCAATATGATTAATCTAGAAGTTTATTGGGATGAATAGAAACTCAACTGAGAGAAGTGACATAAAGATAGGAGCTACCTAACTAAGCAGGCTTGTCATTACACCTTGGTTTTAGAAGAAAGAATTAACAGCCTTTGTGATTTCTAATGAGTCTTGGGGACATAGAAGGCATAACAAGAGAGGACAGAGCATGCTGTGACAGAATGAGAGATGAATATTTCCAATTCCTTATTCACATTCTAAATTAACATGACTGAGAACCAAACCCTGTTTCTGCCTGCCATGTTTTGGGTGGCCTTTAGTAAAGGAATTTATTTTCTCTAATGTAAGAACACCCCATGAGAAACAGTGTTATGAAAGGGTAAATTCTGGAAATTCTCTATTTCCATGCCATTACTGTCCAAAGATTTATCTGAACTGATGCTGGTGAGGCTAGCAGAGAATGAATCTTCATTCCATAGTTTGCCTTCATTTTCGTCCTGAGGTGGAATCTGCTGTCATCTGCAAAAGCAAATAATTCCTAAAAATGTCATGGGTCCTGGACTCTGCTGTTGTCTTTGTGATCTTTTGAAGCAAGAATAAAAAAAAAATTCCACCCACTACAGGACCTGTAAGGGAATTGTAGTTTCCAACACCTAGAGATGTTAATTAGGACTTTTCCTATGACATTCAGTTTCCTCAAAGAGAAAATTCTTTTTTAAAGGAAGAAGAAAAAGGGAACAAAGATTAGTCAGAGCCTCAAGATGTTCAAGAATTTTAAACCTTATTATCTCAGTGGAAAGTTATCCAGTCATTCTTCAACTATTTAACATAATGGATAGTTGCTGACAAATCTCATTGCTGATCTCACACTTGCAGGTGAATAAGCATGGTATTATCTAAGGTTTTATTTGAAAAACATGTTCATCTAATGATTAAATTGAAGAGCACTTATTTTAATGGATACATTTGGTGCTTATTATAGAAAGCCCCCATTTTTGGCTCTACCAATCTCTCCCTCCTAGGAGATCACACAGGAAAAATATTCATCACCACCCACTATTTCCAATGCAGGAAACTTCTACAAGCTTGGTCAAGAATAGAGTATCTCCTCTAAACATTTGGGAAAAAAGAAAAAGAAAGAACAGTGTATGTCTCTTTTCCCTCTAAACTATTTGACCACTAAACATTAGAAATTAGAAATACATCTGGAAGAGATGCTATTTCAACCCAGTTTTTTTTTCCTAGATAAAGACCTAAGGAATGAAAAGGTTAAATAACTTGCTCCTGTTATAGCTAACGAGTAGAAGAGCCAGTATTTGAAAACAAGTGTGTGGAAACCAGATCTAGTGCTCTTTTAATGATATAATTATGCTTCTGTTGTGGACTCTAGGCCAGTCACATTGCAACCATGCTCTGAGAAGTGGAAGATGTGCCCCATAATGGGAATAACAAAGAACATGATGATAATGATAATGTTTGTGCTTATTCTTCAAAGAGGGCCATGACATCAGGGAAGGTGATGCCATGAAAAGTATATAAATTGGATTTGAATGAGGAGGTGTTATGCTAAGTCATCAGTCTCACTTTCTCCTCCAGAACTATCTGGGCCCAGTGGCCTGATATGAAACAGGATGACTGGAGATGGCCCTGAATGAGAGACAATCAAAGTTAAGTGACTTGCGCAAACAGATAGTAAGTGGCAAGTGTCTGAGGCTGGATTCAAACTCCTGCCCTCCTGACTCCAAGGCCAGTGCTCTATCCACCACACCACCTAGCTACCCTTAGCAAAGAACCTGAGATGAGAAGACTAATGGATCATACCCAGAACTTCAATGTTAGAGACAAAATAATTTTGAAAACACTGGAGTATCAAGGCTCAGGATTTATTAAATATTGGAGATATCAAAACAATAATGGATTTACTATTTTAAAAGGCAATTGGGAAGATCTCAATAACTATCAACCTAAAACCCTACTTTCTCATCTCCAAAAAAAATCTTTATTTTAATAGTTTAGAACCATATTGATGAATATTTAAGAAGGATCAGGCAAGATTTTACAAATTACATTCTACAGTAGACCACATCTTTGCAGTCATATCTGACTGAAAGGAATTGAGAATATAAGATCCTACTATGGGATTTGTTTGTTTATTGACCAAAAAAAATCATTAGAACAAAATGAAGTACTAAATGTTCTCCAATAAAGTATTACCCCTGCACTTGTTTAGTTTGTAAAACACTAGAAGACACATAACAGTTTTTTCAAAGAGTATCTGATTGCTAATTTGAGCAAAGCATAAAATAGGAAGCTATAAGGACACCAAAGTTGATTACCACTGTCATCAAAAATGTCCTACAGTAAGCACAAATGGAAAAGAGGCTCCCATTAGATGATGAAATCTGGCTGCTTCTCCTGGTAGATGATAAAACTTGGAAGTTTCTCCTTATCCAGAACAGTAAGCCTAACTTGTCTATATAAGAAAAATTAACTGGATGAGTAATATTTATTGTCTAGACCAGAATTATCAAAAATGGGTTTCTGGAGCAGCTAGGTGGCATAGTAGACAGAGCACTGGCCCTGGATTCAAGAAAACTTGAGTTCAAATCCTACCTGAGACAATACTTGCCTAGCTGTGTGACCTTGGGCAAGTCACTTAACCCTATTGCCTTAAAAATGGGTTTCTAAAGTTAGATTAAAATAAAATTGAGAAATATTAATCAAAATAAATAAAAATACAATCTAACTTAAAATATATTAATATGTAGTTTTTCTAAGTCAATATGAAGCTGCGGGATTCTTATATACAGTTGAACATGATCCCCTCCCCCTTCTATTTGAGTTTGATACCTCTCTCCTAGACCATATAAATAATTGCATGGGCAATATAGATTTTTTTTATTTGTACATAAAACTCAAATACTGTAATTAGACAATGAATTAGCTCAGGATTTAGTGGAAGAAAAGGAATACATTAGATTGTAATTGGGAAATTATAAAATGCTTTTAATGAACTCAATACTTGAACTTTTCAGTTTTATAATTAATTGAATTTCTATAACTTACTCCTCTACTGCACCTATACATCTTGTTACATTGCTGATCTAGTCAAACACAAGTGTTTTTTCTGTATTCATATTTTTATCTGATCATAATCTTTCATTATTTCATTTTCCCTACATTCCTTACCCTTAAATCCACACCATGTCCTCCAGGCTTTCTCTTCTGTCCCTGGTCATCCCTCCTATATTGGGTATATCCTCCTCTCTCTTCAATTTTTCAGTTAATCGGTTCAGCTCTATTCTAACACTTTAATCTCTTGCCCCATCTTCTATTATAGATCATACCTTACCAAATTCAGTCTTGGATTGTGCCTTCATTGCCACCTTCAATACTGTTTTTTTGGTACTGAACAGAGATTGAGAAAATCATAACATTGTGTTGACTGGGTTCAGGAAAATTGAAGCTACATAATCTAAACTGGAATCTTATTGCAGCAAGGCATTTTTATTTACAACTTCCTAATCAATCTGCTATCCCACAGTGGCTATTCTTAAGCCTCTCATAGAACTCCTACCCTCCTCTCAACTGAGGACTTTGCTTTATACTTGGGTAAAAGGAAAAAAATGATCTTATTCAGTAAAAGCTCCTTCATCTCTTCTCTTTGACAGCTTAATCAAGTATTTTCTCCTGCACCCCTTTCTCATATAAGCAGCCCTTCTCCTTGCCAAGGAAAACACCTATACATACACCCTTGATCCTATTGCATCTTCCAAGTGCTTTCCCTATTAGATGATCTTTCCTTTATACTGCAGGTACCTTGTATGTACATAGCAATTTGCATGTTGCTTTTCCCCTTTGAATTCAAGTTCCTTGAGGGAAAGGATATGTATTGTGCCTGTCTTTGCTTCCCCAGAACTTAGCAAAGGAGCAGGTACATAGTAAGTGTTTAATAAGTGATCATTGAATGACTGGCTGAAGAATACTGTGTGACAGTGTCATTGGCATAGCATTTGGAATCAGATGACCAGTATTTTGAGCCTCACTCTACTATTTACTATCTTTATGTTTTGGAGGAAATATTTCCCCTTTTCTGAACTTTAGTTTCCCTATTTACATAAATAAAAATGTGGAACTAGATGATATTAAGGTCTTCTAACTCTACTATCTATTAACATCAGTCATTTCTTAACAATATCTTGCTCAGGAACATTCAATTTTTCATAGAAGCCATGATTTATTTCACAGATAAGGGTAATCCCTCCAGGGATACAAATCACAAACAAATGACACCACAGCACACATGTATGCACACACATAGATAAGTGTGTACATGTATGCATATATGAATCCACATTCACATATATGCATGCAAACATATCTCAATCAGCACTCTGAATCCATTACATCCAATTTGGAAGTGGATAGTAGTCACATATCTTCGTGATCATATGTTGCGTGAAAATTTTCGCATGATTGCAGTTTTTTTCAATTCTGCAAAATAGATTGTGAAATTATGAAGCTAGTGTATCAACACATAGGTTGAAGTCTCCAAGTGTGAGAGCAGGAGTTGAGGTTAAGAATTGGAACAGAGACTGTGAGGTAAACACTAAACTATGTCCTGAAGTATTCCATTAACTATCTTATATCCTACAGATAAATCTTGAGGCAGGTGTAAAATAGCTTGGAATTCAGGGTGTGGAGTATAGATGAAAATCTTTGCAATTGCTAAATTTATTTTAGACCAATAACAATAACTTCTGCATTATAAAACACTCACCTCTTCTACCTGGAATACTTCCATAACTTTTTCTTGCCTTTCCCAAATCTCACTTAACCATCAAGACCAATTCAGATCCCATTTGTTCCATGATGCTTGGAACTCTTAAGGCGTACACAATCTTAACCACACAATTTAGCACTTAATTATAGACTGGTTTGTATTTTTTTCTTATTGTTCCATATGTTTTGGTTCTGTCTTCTCAACTAAATTATAATTCCCTTAAGGATAGAATATTATAACCATATAGAATGTTAAAGTTTGAAGAGACCACAAAATTGCAGCCCCTGAAGAATCAGAAGTTTAAGAGGCAGGACAGTTCACATCATAACTGATAAAAAAAAATCCTTCTATAACAAGCTCAATCCACCTTTGTCTGAAGACCTCCGGGGGGGGGGGTCTATTAACTTTTGAAGCAGTCAATTCCACTTTTTGGTATCTCCATAGTTGACATCCAAAGCATCAAAATGATGTATTTCTTGCTTTCTTGGTGGTGGAGAGGGAGGGAGGAAGGAAGGAGAGCATGAAGATCTGAAAGGGTTATTTTAATGAATTTTTAAAAATACTAAATATGTCTCTGTAAATTATACCCATTGCTTATAATTCCATCTAAGGAGATAAGAACAAATTTAATCCAATGTCCCCATAACTGTCTTTCAAGCACATGAAGATAATTATGATTTAGATAGTTTTCTCTTCTGAAGTCAAATACAATTCAGTTTTTTCAATTGATAACATTTTACATTGGCAAGATGATTTCTTTCCTCCTTACATTCCACTGAATGCTTTCCAGAATATATCACAATATTACAGATAATGACATATGTTTTGGATTGTTGGATTTGGGATAAGTATAGGATAAGTAGATGGAGATGTCCAATGAACAAATAAAAATTGGGATTGGAACTCAGAGAGGTGACAACTGTATGTAGATTTAAGAACTGTCTTTATAAAGATGATACTATAAAATTCTAGTGTTGAAAGGATATTAGAACACAGAATGTGGAATGTGAGTTGAAAAGAAACTTTAAAAATAAAAAAGTAGTAATTCCAGAAGGAGGATTAGAGAATGTATAGGGCAATCCAACCTCAAGAAAAGCATTTTTTCTTTCCCTTGAACCTGGACTCTGATCCTTAAGAATGTTCAATAATAACCAATTCACCTTCCCCCATTAAATTACGGTCAAAGTATGTGCAATAGAGAGGAGTGTTGTGCTCCAGGTCTTTCTCCATAGCAATCATTCCATTCCATTCAGTGTTTTCTAAGCAAATAAATCCAGGTACTGCTTGCCATAAGGGTAATGAGTAAAAGGGCATGAGTTTGCATCATGAACTTGGAAAATTGCACCTCCATCTCTGCCCTTCTTTTTTGTTTAATCTATAAAATGGAAGTAAAGCAACCCATCCTTTCAGCAAATCTTTGAATACTATAGATAGCCTGGTTAGGATGAGGCAGCTCTAATTTCTATTATTTCAATTCTTACAAACCACTATCCTCACTACATCTCTGTAACATACTACAAAAATTCTTTATTCTTATTTGATTATCTCCAGAGGTCAAGGGAGATAAAGTGACTTCTTTGAAAGTTTTATTTCACTAAGTTGCCTTAGACATGACAAAGAAGGTTACGCTCCCAAGGTCACAGAGTCAGCATCCTGGACTTGAGACTAGATTTGAGCCCAAGTCTTTCCAACTCCAAGGTCATTTTTCTATCCACCATGCTGCTACTTTTTCATCACCTTCATTTTCACTGCTATTAAATGCTTAAGAGTATAGCAAAACCTCAGGTAGATATCTTTATTTTTTAATCTTCTTTGTCGCTCAATAGCCCCCATAACTCTTGTGCCTACTTAATTAAGTGTGAAATCTCTCAAGATGTGAATTTACCTTATCTTTGGACCTTCTTCCTGTCTCTACCTTGAAGTGGTCCTTTGTTCTTGCCCTGACTCAAGTCCCCAGCTTTGGAGTATCCAGTTTTGAAAGGTAGACACCATATTGATGAGACATTTCACATTCCTTATACTACCTAAGGTTTATGGCTTTAAAAGAAAGAAGTAGTGAGGGAAGGAGAGAGAAATATGGAGAGGGACCATGAAGTCAAGGATTCAGTTTACTAGACAAAACTCTGGCTATCCTTGAAACCATTTAAAAGGAACCATTTATACCCAAGAGAAGATGGAGACATGGACTTATATGGAATCAAAAATAAGATAAAAGAACTATAGATGATAGAGATAAAAAGTAGAAGCATGAATGAATAGATGGATGGATGAATGGATGGATGAAGGAAGGAAGGAAAAATATTGAGTAATTACTATGCATCAAGAAAAAAATGTAAGTACTGAGGATAAAATTACAAAAGTGAAGAAATTTTCTGTCTTCAAAGAGCTTAGATTCTCATAGGGGAAACAACTTATATTGAGTAGAGTAACCAAGGAGGGACATTTTGTGAAAGAAAAGTTACAGGGATGGGGAATGAAACAATAAGAGAATACTTTAACACATCCCTTACAGGAGCAATAACAGTTAATTTGGTCTACTTAACTGAAGAAAGGAAAGTTTTTGTGGTAGAAAGGGCACACATGAAACAACGTGGCAGCCAGTATACTGGGATGTAACCAGAAATCGTGGTTTTAGAGAAATTTTCATTAGTACTATTAGTCATGTGTATCCTAAGGAAGAGTAGAATTCATCAGAAGAAGGTGGTTTGATGCCCTAACAACTCTAGATTAGGAGTCAAATATTCTAGGAGTCAAATACCTCCTTAATCCTTAGAAATCCTAAGATTTGGGCCTTGGTGAAATCAGAGACCTGAAAGGGCAGATGGTTGACTGATTCTAACCATCTCTAGTCCTACTCTTTGGTTGGTTCTCTACTCAGGTTAGTACTACTACTACTACTACTACTACTACTACTATTTCAACAATAATAATAATTATAATACTTACGTAGCATTTTAAGGTTTTCAAAGCATATTTTCTCATTTTTTTCCTTACAATAATTTTGTGAAGTAGTTGCTTTTATCATCCCCATTACAAATGAGGAAACAGACTGGAAGACGTTAAGTGTCTTTCACAAAGTCACAAAACTAGGGAGTGTCTGAAGGATTTTAACTGAGGTATTACTGATCCAGCTACCATGACATTCACTGACTCCTCTATACTATCTTTACCATAAGCCTTAAGATCAAAGTCATGAGATATAAGTAAAATGAAAGTGATTGAACTAGATGATTTCTAAGGTTTCTTGCTGCCCTACTGTTCTATATCCTAACATTCTTTGCGCTAAGGTCCTTTGCAACTCTAATCTTCTATGTTCTTGTATTCCAACATTATGCTCCCAGAGAATTTCCATTTCTAACACTATAGAATTTTTACTAAGCCAACTTAGGCTAATTTCCCTATGGGGCTCTGACCCAGAAAAGGGTGGCAGTGCTCATCACCTGGAGTGTTCTGAAGGAAGGGAAGGGAAGAGAACAAGTCAGGAAGAACTGGAACAACTGTGGGTAATTGCCCAGAAAATTAGGCCTCTTTAAGGCTTTCCATCTATCTGCCAGAAAGGAACTCTTTCCCCACTCGCCTAGTATGAATTTTCAGTAAATTAATCCTGAAAACCGGAAACCTTATATAGGGCATGCTGTGGGGTTCCTATGAGGTTGTCCTGAACTCCAGATCTTTAATCCATTACATGCTTTCCCTTTGGAATATGCTGTCAATTCTTGTAAATTCCTTAGATCCCAGGGATACCCTTGTGTTGCAGGGGGAGGGTTGAGTGAAGCCTGCTGCTATCATCTTTCTATACATTAGAGTTGGCTCCATTCTGCATCTTTTCCCAAGGCTAGACTCTGCCAACAGATTCTGAGAGAAAAGTAAGACTACTCTCACTGCTTGCCTCTTTTTCCTGAATGTAAAAAAATTGTTCCATGTAGAAAACAGCTGAGGATGGCCTAAAGACCACTTATTAAAATGGACTATTACATATGGAAACTCAAAAGACTGGGCAGGTGGTGAGGATTTGAGGAGAGATTCCATCTGAGAGGAAAAGAGTGAAGGGAAATGAGAAGGGGTAGAGAGAGATTTTTTTAACAAAGAGAAAGAAACAATGTGAATGAGAAGAAGATCTAATGACTAAGAGGCAAGAAGAAAGAGAAGAGTCAAAGATATTTGGGTAAAGCAAGAAGAAAGAGAAAAAGGAGGAGAGGGACTCTGGGTGAGAGTAAGATTCAAAGGGATAGAGTAGGAGGAGGTCAGGGAAAGAATGAATGGAAGGAATAAGAGGAAAAAGAAAAGTGTGAGAAACTGAATGGGAAGAAGAAAGAGGAAGCTCAGTGGCAGAAAGGAACAGAGGCCCCCCAGAGAGAGAATGAGACACAATAATTCCTGAAAGACATTAAATGTTACCCCCTCGATGATTTGTAAAGTTTGATTTCTGTAATGGGTTCCAATGGCAGAGGCCTTCCTTCCTTTGTCCCAATACAGATTGCTGAATGGAGGGATGACTCATTTTGTGGGTGGGAGATATCACAGCAGTCTGATATACGGATTTCAGAAGAAAATGTGGAGGCGGAATGAAATACATCTAAATGGGAATGAAGGTTCCAAATCAATTATCCCTCCCTTTAATTCTCTCTCCAGCCCCCTCTTGCTATGGAATGAAACAAGGATAAGGAAGGGAAGCAAAAGATGAGCAGTGTCCTGTGGGATACGGAGTTTATAACTTATGCATTGCCTGGAAATGCCATAAGAAATTAATATTTGTTACAGAAACAGCAGGGCTGCATTAATATTTTAATGTTGGATGAATATTTAATCCAAAACTCTGAATTGAAAGTGAACAAGACAACTAGGGCCCGAACAGTTAGTCTGCTCCTGTTACGAAATGTTAATGATTTATTGACTCTGTCGGTAGTAATAACATTACCCGATTTCAGTTGCGTAATGCCTCTGAAATATTGGTGAGCAATTCCTAAGAACCGAAATAAGGAACGGAAGATAATAGAGAATTCATCTAAATTTGTCCCCCATCCCTTTCCTTACAGTGAGCTGGTGTCTGCTTGCTTTTCCCAAATGGATTGGAGCCCTCTGATTCACAATTTCTTTATTGAGACAAGTTACCTTGTTATGTTGTTGAAACTTGCCTGAAGGGTGTCCCTTTAATGCATGAAATTAAAATAAAATTACAAACTGTTTATATAGACCAGTCAAAAGTAAAGTGTAAAAATACATTTTATTTAGAAATTTATTTAAATACATTGCCTTCCAACCGATTGCAAGATTCAGAGAGAGGAAGGATCTAAAAGAGCTGGACTATTTAGTCCCTCCCACTTGTTTTACAAACGGGAAAAACAAAGACCCCGGGAGACCAAAACATTATAGTTGAGCCTTGAATCAAGTTTTCCAACACAAAATCTAGTGTGCTTTCTTCTATAAGAAAATGGAATTATGACTCTTCTTCTGACATATCAGTCCAAATAGAATTATGCTGGAACTGGAAGCTGCAGGGATAAAATTAACCCTGACATGGAGAAGAATTCATCAGACTCTAAAATTTATCATTGGTTGTCCATCCATCTGCCCCTCCCATCCTCTTTTAGTCTAGTGCTGTAGAGTCTACAGTACATCCAAATAGTCCAGATTTTCCAAGAGTATATGATAGACAACAGGAGGCTGCCAGTCAGCCTTGCTTTGTTAATTCATGAAGCAGGGTAACTGTTCAATAGTTAAATAACCGTTAAAAACAAATACTTTCTGAATGTGCATCATGAGCACAGAATACTAAAGAGCTGTATAGAATACCAAGACAGGTAACATAATCACTGTCTTCTAGGAGTTTACAACTTAGACAAACCACAGTCTTATTTAATAACAGAAAAAAAAGAGATGTCATGAGATATTCTAATATTAAGTGCTAAATTAGGATACTTCTTTCCAGCAAATGATGATGGCTCCATTCTCTATACTCACAAAGCCTTTTGAAGCTCGTTGTATATCAATATTCTACATTTAAAATGTAGTAAAGTTATGTATATATTTGCCATAACAGCCTTGGTAGAGTATAAATTTCCTGAGGGTAGAAAACATGATTAACAAAGTCAATAAACTATTTATACAGTGTAAAATGACAACTGTGGTTCCTTTAGAAAGGGCATTGCTGATATCTCTCCTCACCCCCAAAGGGGTATTTACCTTCAAAGAGAATATTGAACCTACCCCCAAGATAAACTATGTGAGTCTGAAATGAACTATGTATGATGGTGGGGTTGGTAATGAAAGATGAGTTCCTTCTGATCTGAAACCAATATATATGGGTCACAGTATTCAAATTAGACTGGTACTCTCACTAAATTTACTCACAAAATTACACAAAGAGCTCAGATCCCTATGGGCTCCAAAGACAAGCCAAACAACCCCAGTAGATGCATTCTTGGTTCTCACCAGCTAAGTCTGACAAAACCCTGAAGGGCATCAGTAAGGGAAGCCCAATCCCTCCAGGTATCCACCCCTACAAGGGTAGTTCTGGCAGTTATTCAAGTCAATTGCTGCCTATTGCGATCCAGGTCTTGATCTGTGATCCCCAATGTCCTAAACTACCAGGGTGACCAATGATGATAACTCCTATCCCTTTGTTCTCCAGTTTCATCAAGACAAATCTTATTTTTCATCCTCTCATCCCTGAGAACTTCACAATAAACTTCATTTAAGCTTCTACCCATATTGTGCACATGGTGGCCCCAGTCTCACTACTCAGGCTGGTGCATGAATTGTTTCCCCTCCCAGGGGTCCACAGCACTGTCCATAGTTAGAACCAAGCAAGGCCCCTCCATCCTTTCTGCTTTTTCTGTGTCTGGAGTCCATTTTATCAGAAATGACCAAATGTCAAATTTATTGGAGCATGTGAAGAATGTTCTTCCTGATTCAGAACAAATAGAGTACTTGGGTCCCCCTGAACTCAAATCAGGTGACTACCTCTATTAAAATCCAAAACTTTTAGCCAACCTCCCCGCAGGCTTCTAAGGTCAACTCAATAACCCCAGATGGAGGAGGCACCTGATAAGCATGGGGGCAGCTGCTCTAACCTCTTCAGAGAGGCTCATCCCCTCCAGATGTCCACCCACTCAGGGTCCTATGATCCCATCTGGAGGAAACTCCATCAGCTGTTGCCAGTCGCATGCATAGTGTTCAAATCAATTGCTTCCTACTGCAGACCCTTTGGGAGAGAGGGATTTCACTGGAATGTCAGGGTGTTACCCTGATAGCAACCCCATGTTCTTTTCCCTTTTTGGAGTGAGTTGTGAGGCTGAAGGAGGAGGAAGGAGAATGATGGGCTAGTTTTGTATCTATTCATATGTGCCCATGTGTCCTTTAAATACCTACATTTTCTGGAGAAAAATAAAGGCTTTCTTACATTTTGGATATTGAATCCTTAAATAGGAGTTAGTACCCCTTTTGCCCACATTTGGAGAAATGTAGCCAGGTACTATATAATAAACATAAAAAAAATTTTCCTGAAATAATTCTAATTTAACAAAAAAGAGAATCTGATCTTTTGGGGATCATTCTCCTGTAATTGTATATAGCTAGAGTTTTAGGGGTCCTTGACTACAGGTTTTATTATGTGTATATATTCTGTGTATATATATATATATATATATATATATATTTGAGTATTTATTGTGTATATGTATATATACACTCATATAGGATTTGCTTCAATAGAGATGATGGGGGGGGGCTAGGTGATGCAGTGGATAGAGCGCTGGTCCTGGAGTCAGGAGGACATGAGTTCAAATGCAGCCTCAGACACTTAAAAATTACCTAGCTGTGTGACCTTGAGCAAGTCACTTAACGCCACATTGCCTTGCAAAAAAAACAAAAAATAAAAACAAAATAGGGATGATAGTGTATGTATGTATGTATATATGTAAAAATATGTATATAAATCTAGTGATATAATGTATTACCCCCCCAAACAATTATAAGCCCCTCTAAGGTAAATACCATTTTGTTTTTCTTCAATGCCTGGCACATAGCAGGAGCTTAATAAATACTTCTAGTATTAAATTAATTCCTATATCTCCCTTAATCTCTTGAACAGTGATTTATACATAGTAGGGTCTTAATATTTATTGAATAAACTTTCCCTTCTAAATTCCTTCATTATTGTAGAGGGTGTTTCCATTTTTACAGCCACTTATATTACAAATCTCAGGGTCATTCTCAACTCTTCTCTCTTGCCCACTTCAGATTTACAACCATTTGTCAAATATTTAAATTTTTTCCCTCAACAAAAGGAGTTATTAATCTTGGAGAGAGATACTTAACAAAATACAGATTTCCATTAACCTCAGTCTAAAATATGGTTTTTCCTTCAATCATTTAACAACAGTATTCTCAGGAGTCCATTGGTTTCACTGGCCTGCTAAAGAACTTTATGACAGACACAAAGATTGAAGAACCCTCACTCTCCTAAATCTCTCATATCAGTCTCTCTCCCTCTAGTCAAATAGCCTCTCTTCTGGACTATAGCAACAACCATCTGTGTGAGCTCCCTGCCTCAAATCTCTTCCCACTCTAATCCAGCCTCTACTCAACTATCAAAGTGATTTTTTCTAAGGCATAGATCTGACTATATCTCACAATAAATTCTTATGGCTCCCTCATACCTCAAGGATAGAATGTAAAATCCTTTGGCATATAAAGATGCTCACAGAATTGCTCTTTCCTGCTTTTCCAATCTTCTTACATATTATTCATACTCATCTCTGAGCATACTACAAACCATCTGACTGGCCAACCATTATTTCTTGAAAATAATTGCATATCTCTTTTTCTTTACACTGGCTGTCCCCTAGGTCTGGAAAGTTTTCACTCCTAACCTCAAACTCCTACCATTCTGGCTTCCTTTAATCCTTGGCTCAAGTGTTGCCTCCTCTGGGAATCTTTTCTGTCTTCCCAGTGACTACTATCTTCCCTTCTAATGTTACCTATCCTTTCATCTGTATTTATCTTGTATGGTCTAATTAATATATGTTGTTTCCCCTTTAGAATATGAACTCCATGATGACAGGAGTGGTTTGAACTTTTTTCTTTATATTCTCAGATCTGAATAGAGCCTGACACATAGTAAGTTCTTAATATTTACTTCTTGATCAGTAGATTGATTAAATGAATGAAAAGACTATAAGACCAAAGATGTCATTTTATTGTCACTGCATTTTATTTTCACTAACAATTGCTAGGTAGGATTTAAGAAGAAGAAGATTTGAGAGATAACTAGATACATAAGAAGACAATGTCTAAGACAAGAATTTTTACTTTAACTTAAAAAAAAGAATGATAAATGCCTGGTGTGTGATAAAGTTCTCTAAAAGTGTTAATAAAATGTATTTTACTGGAATTTTGTAAATCTAATAAAAAATAAACTAAAAGGAAAAGGGTAGAGTATGGAGAAAATTGTCCAGGAATATCCATCAAGTTAGAAGGCAAAGAATACTAATAATGAAGAAGTATGTCAATAAAGACAAAAATTCATAGGAGATCAAATCCAAGAAAGGAACCAGAAATCACTCAAGTATATAAAGATAAAAAATGAATGTGTGATACTCAAGATAGACTAAAAATTCTAACACCCAAAGAAAAATTTGACATCATATTATCACTGAAACATTGTGGAATTAAAACCCATGATATTCATATGACTCGAATACTATAACTTATTCAAAAGAAGGGGGAAAGATAGAGTGGCACCATATTTTAAAAACACAGTTGGAAATATTTGGATAATAATAATAAAGACAAAAAGAGGCAATATTAGGGCAGCTAGGTGGCTCAGTGGATAGAGCACTCTGGCCCTGAAGTCAGGAGGACCTGAGTTCAAATCCAGCCTCAGACACTTAATAATTACCTAGCTGTGTGACCCTGAGCAAGTCACTTAACCCCATTGCCTTTCAACCCCCCCCCAAAAGAGGCAATGTTGACATTAGAATATTTCATGCATCCCTTTGACAAATATTACTGTAAAATATCTCTTCTGAGGAGGCCATCATTACCATTCTCTTCCCTTAATGGAACCTTGGATACCACATCAGAACAATAGGATCTAATGGATATATTTTTACCTTACCTTGCCTGGAATCAGGGCTCTACACCAATTTTTAGCCATTTCAACATTATCATCCTCTATTCTTTTCATTATCCTCCCAAATCTTGGACACTGCTCTTAAAATTATGAGGGCTGATTGGTGAATATTAGCCATTTTTTTTAGAATGTCATTGTTACTTTTTGGATTCCATTGCCATCAATGTTTTTTAATTGATAGTTTATTTTTCCAAATACATGTTATGAAAGTTTTTTTCAACATTCATACATATGTATATTATAATTTTAAGTTACAAAATTTCCTTACACCCTCCCTTCCCACCCCCCTCTTTAGTGGCTAACAGGTTAACATTTTACACATATAATTTTGATAAATATGATTATAGATAAAAGCATTTTTTGTATGAGGAATTAGGATTTAGGAAAAGAGCTGTTTGAGATAATTTTTACAAAGTGTTCATCAGATTCTGAAGAGGTTTTTGTTATTTTGGGGGGGGGATTGTTTTCCTTCTTTTGATTGGGAATAACATTGTCTATAACTGGTCTAATACAGTTGTCCTAGCTCTCTGATCTGTTAAGAGCAGCATAATTTTGTTAATGTATATATTGTTCTCTTGACTCTGTTCCCTTCAGGCAGCATCAGATTCTATAACTCATTCCATGCTTCTCTACAGTCTGACCATTTATGGTTTCTTATAGCACAATAATATTCCATAATATTCATGAACCATAACTTATTTAGGCATTCCTCAATTAATGGGCATCCCCTCAATTTCCAATACTTTGCCACTACAAAAAAAGAGCTGCTGTGAATATTTTGGAACATGTGAAACTTTTCCCATTTTTTATGATTTCTTCTGGATGTAGGCCAAGTATTGGAATTGGTGAGTCAAAGGGAATGAACAGTTTTATTGTTCTTTCAGCATAGTTACATATTGCTCTCCAGAATGGTTGGATCCATTCATAACTCCACCAGCAATGAATCAATATCCAAACTCTCTCACAGGCTTTCAAACTTGACCATTTTCCCTTTTTGTCATCTTAGCCAATCTGATAGACGTGTGGTGATACCTTGAAATTGTTTAAATTTTTATTTTCCTAATCAATAATAATTTAGAGTATATTTTCATACAATTATATATATATATATATATATATATAACTTTAATTTCTTCATTTGAAAACTGTCTATTTATATTGTTTGACCCTTTATCAACTGGGGAATGACTTGTTACATTATGAATTTTATGCACTCTCTATATATTTTAGAAATGAGACCTTTATCAGAACTCCTAGTTGTGAAGATTATTTCCCAGTTTTGGCAGCATTGATTTTATTAGTGCAAAACCTTTTAAATTTAATATAGTCAAATCATTCATTTTGCAGTTTATAATATACTCTATTTCTTGTTTGGTCATAAATTTGTCCCTTTTCAATAGATCTGATAGATAATTTCTTGGTCTATTAATTTATGTATGATGTCACCCTTTAGGTGCCCAGAAATGGCTCATACATCCTGTACCCATTTTGACCTGATTTTGGTATAGGGCATGAGATGTGGTTCTATGCCTAGTTTTTGCCATACTATTTTCCAGTTTTCCCAACAATTTTTTCAAATAGTGAGTTTTTAATCACAGAAGCTGGTGTCTTTGGGTTTCTAGATTACTGTAGTCATTTATCTCTTTTTCTTTTGACCCTGTCCTAATATACTGAGCCATTATTCTATTTCTTAACCAATGCCAGGCAGTTTTGATGACTACCACTTTATACTATAGTTTTAAATCTGGTAGAGCTAGGCCAACTTCCATTACATTTTTCTCCATCAGTTCCCTTGCTATTCCTGAACTATTGTTGCTCTAGATGAATTTTGTTACTATATTTTTAGCTTGGAAAAATAGTTATTTGGTAGTTTGGTTGGTATGGCACTGAATAACTAATTTAATTTGGGTAGATTTGTCATTTTTATTATATTAGCTCAACCTAACTATGAACAACTGACATTTTTCTAATTATTTAGATCTAACTTTATTTGAGTTAGAATTGCTTTATAATTTTGTTCAACTGGTTTCTGAGTTTGGCTTGGAAGGTAGATTCCCAAGTACCATATTTCCCTATGTATAAGATACACCTTATTTTGAAAAATCTGGGGTCTAAAACTAGAAGTTTTTTATACAGGAGTTGTAGATTGTTTTACTTGCATGTCCCATCTTTTTGCACCTGTTTTTGTGCTCATTGTTTTACAATTGTTACCAGTACAGTAGGTTATGCTTTGCCACATTCTGCCCAGAAATGGCTCAGAAAAAGATGTTCATACAGCACTAGATTCAAGTTCAAAGTTATCCAGTTTGCAAAAGTGAGTGGAAATAGTGCTGCTGAAATAAACTGTAGTCCTCCTTCAACTGAGAAAAAATCTCAGAATGGCTATGGGCAAAGGGGTTAAGTGACTTGCCCAAGGTAATTATTAAGTGTCTTAGGTTGAATTTGAACTCAGGACCACCTGATTCCAGAGCAGGCGCTTTAGCCACTGCACCACCTAGTTGTCCCTGAAGATATGGATTGAAGAACAAAGAGCAATTGGAATTCCTGTGTCCACAAAGATGTTTCAGAATGAAGCAAGAAAAACTGCTGATGAAAAAGAAGTGACTGATTTCAAAGGAGGTGCTTCAGGTTCATGAAACTGCATGCACCAGATTTGCCCAGGGAGAGGTTGTGGTCAACACAGAGCAGAGCACAGGCAGGAGAGCAGTCAGAACCTCTCCTAAGATAGTGATTCATCATCAAACACAGATGAGGACAAGCTAATGGATGCCAGCTTTGACACTGATGAGGAATTGTATGAATTTTATGATAAATAAAACTTGATTTCAATAACTATATAATACATTTTTTCAAACTTTGGGTCCCAAAATTAAGGTGCATCCTATACATGGGAAAATATGGTATTTAATGCTGTCTGTAGTTACTTTCAATGGAATTTCTCTTTCTATCTCTTGCTCTTGGGCTTTGTTGTTCATTTATAGAAATGCTGATGATTTATGTGAGTTTATTTTATATCTACTGCTTTACTGAATTTGTTAATTGTTTCAAGGAATGTTTTAGATAATTTTTCTCAGGTTCTCTAAGTATACCATCATGTCATCTGTAAAGAATGAAAGCTTTGCAATACCACTACTGGGTATACACCCTGAAGAGATTATGAAAAAGGGTAAAAACATCACTTGTACAAAAATATTCATAGCAGCCCTGTTTGTGGTGACAAAGAATTGGAAATTAAGTGAATGTCCTTCAGTTGGGGAATGGCTTAATAAACTGTGGTATATGTATGTCATGGAATACTATTGTTCTATTAGAAAACAGGAGGGATGGGAATTCATGGAAGCATGGAAGGATTGCATAAACTGATGCTGAGAAAGTTAGAACCAGAAAATTATTGTATACTCTAACAGCAATATGGGGGTGATTATCAACTTGATGGACTTGCTCATTTCATCAATGCAACAATCAGGGACAATTTTGGGTTAGCTTCCTTGGAAAATATCATTTATATCCAGAGAAAGAACAAAGATCAAAGACTATTACCTTCAATTTGGGGAGGTTAAACCGTTATCTTATTATATAATTTTGCTATTTATTATACTTTATTTTTCTTCCTTAAGGATAAAATTTCTCCTCTCATCACATTCAACTTAGATCAATGTATACCACGGAAACAATGTAAAGACTAACAGAATGCCTTCTGTGGGGGGTGGGGGGAGGGAAGCAAGAATAGGGGAAAAATTGTAAAACTCAAAATAAATTTAAAAAATCTTTTTTTAATTTATTTTTTATTCTCATTTTGTACAAATTTTTTTACATTAATAAAATATTTTTGTTTACAAGTAAACAAAATACCCCTCCTCCCCCATGAATATAGACTTGCTTGGGCAAAAAAAGTAAAGGGGAGAGAAAAAAATTAAAATAAAAAAATAATAGTAATAATTGTAGGTATGGTCAGGTGGTGCAATGGACGAAGCAACAGCCGTGGAGCCACGAGCACCCGAGCCCATATCCAGCCTCGTAAACCCAACAATCACCCAGCCGTATGACATGCAAGCCACCCAATCCCCACTGCCCTGCAAAAACCAAAAAAAAGGAAAAAAAGACCCAAAATAAAATAAAATAGTAATAATAGTAGGGGTGGCTTGGTGGCAAACAGAGCATTAGCCCTTGAGCCGGGAGCACCTGGGTCCAAATCCGGCCCCAGAAACCCAAAGATCACCCTGCTATGTGGCCCCAGGCAGGCCATCCAGCCCCACTTACCCTGCACCCTCCCCCAAATAATAATAACAAAAAATGTTCTTGAGTTTTTGTTCCAACACCAACAACTCTGTCATGGGTGGATCTCATTCTTTATGATAAGTCCATCACAAAAGTTACTTCCTTATTTTTCCAATGTTGCCATTGCTGATCACAACTCCCTCCTTTCTTATTTCTCCACTACCATTTACTCTATTTTCTCTCTCCTTTCACTCTGACTCTGCTGTAGGATAGCTGAGTGGTGCAGCAGACAGATCCCTGGTCCTGGGGCCAAGAGGCCCCAAGCTCCCCTACCACCCCTTAGGCCCAGCATCCACCTGGCCCCATGGTCTTGGGCAGGCCTTCCAATCCCAGCCCCTTGCAAGAAGTAAGAAAGAAAATGTGTTATATCTGACCAGTCTCCCCCCATGGTCCATCCTCTCCTCTTTTATTCACATCCCCACCCCTACCCGCTGCTCCCCCCTCCTTCTTACTCCAGATGTCTATACCCCATTGAGTGTATATGCTGTTTCCTCTCCTAGTCATCTCTGACCAGAGCAAAGGTTCCCTCATTCCCCCTTGCCTCCCCCCTTCCATATCATTGCAATAGCTCATTGTAATAAAAAAAAAATCTTATGTGAAATATCTTGGACTATTCCCCCTCTCCTTTTTCTTTCTCCCATTCCATTTCCCTTTTTTGCTATTGACTACATTTTTACACCATATTTTATCTTCGAATTCAGCTTTCTCCTGTGCTTCAACTAGAAAAGCTCTCTCTACCTGCTCTATTAACTGAGAAGGTTCATATGAGTATTACCAGTGTCATTTTTCTATGCAGGAATACATGCAGTTCATCCTCATTAAGTCCCTCATATTTCCTCCCTCTCCTCCAATCTCCATGCTTCACCTGAGTCCTGTATCTGAAGATCAAACCTTCTATTCAGCTCTGCCATTCCAAAAGGAACCTTTGAAATTCCCCTGGTTCACTGAAAGTCCATCTTTTTCCCTGGAAGAGGACATTCAGCCTTGCTGGGGAGTTCAGTCTTGGCTGCATTCTAAGCTCTTTTGCCTTCTGGTATATTGTATTCCAAGCCCTACGAGGTTCCAATGTAGTTGCTGCTAAGTCCTGTGTGATCCTGACTGCAGCTCCACAATATTTGAACTGTGTCCTTCTGGCTGCTTGTAATATTTTCTCTTTGACTTGGGAGTTCTGGAACTTGGCTATAATATTCCTAGGGGTTGGTTTTTTGGGATCTCTTTCTCCAGGGAGATCGGTGGATTCTCTACATTTCTATTTTGCCCTCTGCTTCTAGAATATCAGGGCAATTTTCCTGTAGTAATTCTTTGAAAATGATGTCAAGGCTCTTTTCCTGATCATGACTTTCAGGTATTCCAATAATTTTTAAATTATCTTTCCTAAGTCTGTTTTCCATGTCAGTTGTTTTTTCAATGAGATTTCACATTTTCTTCTAATTTTTCATTTTTTTTTTGTTTTAAAGTATTGATTCCTGATTTCTGGTAAATTCATCAATCTCCCTGAATTCTATTCTTTGTCTGAAGGATTTGTTCTCCTCAGAGAGTTTTCTTATCTCTTTTTCCATCTGGCCAATTTTGCTTTTTAAAGCATTCTTCTCCTCAATAACTTTTTGAACTGTTTTATCCATTTGACCTAAGCTGTTTTTTAGCATGCTATTTTCCTCAGCATTTTTTTGGATTTCCTTGACTAAGCTGCTGATTTCATTTTCATGTTTTTCCTGCATCTCTCTCCTTTCTTTTCCCAGTTTTTCTTCCAACTCCCTCATTTGATTTTCAAAGTCTTTTTTGAGCTCTGTCATAGCCTGAGCCCAATTTCTGTTTTTTCTTGGAGTCTTTAGATGCAGGAGCTTGTGCTTCTTCATCTTCAGACTGAGTATTTTGATCCTTCTTGGGCTCATTTGCAAAAATATTTCTCAATGATCTTCCTCTTATTTCTCTGCTTACTCATTTTCCCAGCCTGGGCCTGGTTTTGGGGTGCTTCCTGAGCTTTTGGGACACTCCCACAAGGGTCTCAGTGTGTGCGGCTCTGTCCTCCCTCCTGGTCTGTGAATGACTATAAGCACCTCCCTTTGCCATGGGGCTGAGGTGGCGGGGGGGACCCTGCTCTTCTATGGGGGCGCCTGGACTTCGATCAGGATCTGAATGTGGTCAGAGCCCCAGAGTCCTGTTTCAGGGACAGAGGACCAAGCTCGAAGTTTCTCTTCACTCCCCTCCCTCAGCTCAATGGGCTCATGCCCTGGGTGACTCCTGCTTACTGGCTCCGCCTGCTTCTGTTTCTGGCTCTGGGCTGAAGAAAGACCAAGCTGCTCCCTGTGTGCCCTGAGGGCTGGGCTCCACGTGCTCACTCTGGCAGAGGTCCCCCACTGTTCCCCCACTTTGTGCCCGGTGCTCCTCGGGGTGCAGTTCAGGAGACTCCCCCATTGCTGTGAGCTGAGACTCCCAGCGCCCTGGGGCTGCCTCCGGGAGGCTGAAGTTCTTTCAATATGGCAGGCCACCCCTCCTGCGGGCAGCCCCTCTGACCCTGGGGAGCAGAGCCTTTCTGCTCTTTTCCAGGTTACCTTGAGTAGGAGAACTGCCTCACTGGGTCCCTTTGTGGGTTTTGTCTCTCGAAAGTTTAGTTAGAGTCCTTAGCTGATGCGTTTTATCAAAGAGCTCCTAAGACTTGATCCCTTCTTGTCACCATCTTGGCTCCGCTAAAAAAATTTTTTTTAAAAGAAGAAACTCCTTATACCAAAAAATAATAGTAAAAGTTTTCTTCCTCATTGCTAATTCTGACTCCTTTGATTTCTTTTTCTTCTCATTGCTAAACCAAGCATTTCTAATACTCTATTCTTTGCTAAAAAATTTATTTATTTAAGGCAAAGAAGTTAAAAGTGACTTGCCCAAGGTCACAGCTAGGCAATTATTATTAAGTGTCTGAGGTAAAATTTGAACTCAGGTCCTCCTGACTCCAGGGCCTGTGTTCTATCCACTGCTCCACCTAGCTTCCCCCAATACTTTATTGAATAGTAATGGTGATAATAGGCATCCTGATTTTACCCCTAATTTTATTGGAAATGCTCCAAGTTTATTCCCATTACATATAATATTTGTTGATGGTTTTAGATAGATACTATTTATTATTTTAGGGAAAATTTCATTTATTCCTAAACTTTCTATTTTTTTAAATAAGAATGGATGTTGCAATTTTCTAAGTCATTTTCAGCATCTATTGAGATAATCATATGATTTCTGTTGGTTTTACTATTAATATGTTTAATTATGTTGAGCATTGAACCATCTCTGCCTATCATATCATGGTATATTGTCCTGGCAATTACTTGCTGTAGTCTCATTGCTAGAATTTTATTTAAGATTTTTGAATCAATATTCATTAGGGAACTTGGTCTATACTTTTCTTTGTCTATTTTGGTTCTTCCTAGTTTAGGTATCATAACCATGTTAGTGTCATAAAAGGACTTTGGCAGAACTCCTTCCTCTCCTATTTATTTAAAATAGTTTACATAGAATAGGAATTAATTGTTCCTTAAATGCTTGGTAGAATTCACTTTTAAATCCATTTGGACCTGGAGACTTTTTCTCAGTGAGTTTATTGATGGTTTCTTCAATTTGTTTTTTCTGAAATGGGGTTATTTAAGTAAGTTATTTCCTCTTCTGTTAATCTGGACAGGTTGTATTTTTGTAAATATTCATCCATTTCACTGAAGTTGTTTAATTTATTGGAGTACAGTTCAGCAAAGAAGCTCCAAATTTTCTCTTTAATTTCTTCCTCATTAATGGTTAGTTCACGCTTTTTGTTTCTGATACTGTCAATTTGATTTTCTTTCTTTTTTTTAATCAGATTAACCAAAGGTTTGTCTATTTCATTATCTTTTTCATAAAACCAACTCAGTTTTATTTATGCAATTAATGGTTTTCTTGATTTCAGTTTTATTAATCTCTCCCATGATTTTCTGAATTTCTAATTTGGTATTTAATTGGAGATATTTAATTTCTTCTTTTTTCTAGCTTTTTTAGTAGCATAGCCAATTCAATAATCTCCTCTTTCTCTATTTTATTCATATAGACATTTAGAATTATAAAGTTTCTCCCTCAAAACTGCCTTGGCTATATCCCTTAAATTTTGGTAATGATCTGGAATCATTCTTAAATAATGGATGATTCAAACAGAAAGCAATAGAAAAAATAAAGTTATTTAGTTTCCAATTAGTTTCTGTTTTATCTTTCCACGACCTTTTATTACATGTGCTTTTTATTCATGGTCTGAGAAGTGTGTATTTATTATTTCTGTCTTTCTGCATTTGATAATAAAGTTTTTGTGCCCTAGTACTTGGTTGATTTTGGTATAGGTGTCATGTACTGCCAAAAAAAAAAGTAGATTCTTTTCTATCTTCATTAAGTTTTCTTTGTATCATATCTAAATTTTCTAAGATTTCATTTACCTTCTTAACTTCCTTCTTGTTCATTTTGTAGTTAGATTTATCTGGTTCTGAGAGGGGGGAGGATGAGGTCCCTAATTATTTAAGTTTGTTGTATCTGTATCCTTGTAATTCACTCAGCTTTTCCTCTAGGAATTTTGATGCTATACCACTAGATATATACATGTTTAGGAATGACATAACTTCATTATCAATGGCATCTTTTAAGAAATTATAGTTTGGGGGGGGGGGCGGAGCCAAGATGGCAACAAGAGCAGATCTTGTCTTAGGCGCTCTCTCATGAATCTTTGAAACTAAAGACTTTAACTAAATTTTCAAGAGACAGAACCCACAGAGGGACCCAGTGAGGCAGTTCTCCTACTCAAGGTAACCTGGAAAAGAGCAGAAAGGCTCTGCTCCCCGGGGTTGGAGGGGGCGGCCCACCAGAGGGGTGGCCCACCAGAGCAAAAGAACTTCAGCCTCCTGGAGGCAGCCCCAGGGTGCTGGGAGCCACGGCTCACAGCAGCAGGGGACCTTCCTGAGCAACACCCTGGGGAGCACCGAGCACAAATTGGGGGAACAGCAGGGGGACTTCTGCCAGAGCAAGCACGTGAAGTCCAGCCCTCAGCACACACAGCAAGCAGCCTGGCCACTGCATTCCAGATCCAGGAAACATAAGCAGGTGGAGCCAGTAAGCAGGAGCCCCCAGGGCATGAGCCCATTGAGCTGAGGGAGGGGAGTGAAGAGAGAGACTGTAGAGCTCTGTCCTCTGTCGGTGGAACAGGACTCTGGGGCTCTGAACACATTCAGATCCTGATCGCAGTATAGGCCCCCCCCCCATAGAACAGCAGGGGCCCCCTCTACCTCAGCCCTGTAGCAGAAGGGGGCGCATATGGTCATTCACAGACCAGGAGGGAGGACAGAGCATCACACACTGAGACCCTTGTGGGAGTGTCCCAAAAGGTCAGGAAACACCCCCAAAACAGGCTTAGGCTGGGAAAATGAGCAAGCAGAGAAAAAAGAGGAACACCATTGAGAAATACATTATCTATGATCCCAAAAAGGATCAATATGCTCAGTCTGAAGATGCAGAAACACAAGCTCCTGCATCTAAAGACTCCAAGAAAAACAGAAACTGGGATCAGGCTATGACAGAGCTCAAAAAAGACTTTGAAAATCAAATGAAGGAGTTAGAAGAAAAACTGGGAAAAGAAATGAGAGAGATGCAGGAAAAACATGAAAATGAAGTCAACAGCCTAGTCAAGGAAATCCAAGCAGCCTAGGTCAAATGGATAAAACAATTCAAAAAGTTATTGAGGAGAAGAATGCTTTAAAAAGCAAAAATGGCCAGATGGAAAAAGAGATAAGAAAACTATATGAGGAAAACAAATCCTTCAGACAAAGAATAGAACTCAGGGAGACTGATGAATTTACAAGAAATCAGGACTCATTACTTCAAAACCAAAAAAATTAAAAATTAGAAGAAAATGTGAAACATCTCATTGAAAAAATAAACTGATATGGAAAACAGATTTAGGAAAGATAATTTAAAAATTATTGGAATACCTGAAAGTCATGATCAGGAAAAGAGCCTTGACATCATTTTCAAGGCATTACTACAGGAAAATTGCCTTGATGTCCTAGAAGCAGAGGGCAAAATAGAAATGGAGAGAATCCACCGATCCCCCCCTGAGAAAGAGATCTCAAAAAACCAACCCCTAGGAGTATTATAGCCAAGTTCCAGAACTCCCAAGTCAAAGAGAAAATATTACAAGCAGCCAGAAGGACACAGTTCAAATAGCGTGGAGCCGCTGTCAGGATCACACAAGACTTAGAAGCAACTACATTAAAAGCTCGTAGGGCCTGGAATATAATATACCAGAAGGCAAAAGAGTTTGGAATGCAACCGAGAATCAACTACCCAGCAAGGCTGAATGTCCCATTACAGGGAAAAAAATGGACTTTCAATGAACCAGGGGAATTTCAAATGTTCCTGTTGGAATGGCCAGAGCTGAACAGAAGGTTTGATCTTCAAATACAGGACTCAGGTGAAGCATAGAGATTGGAGGAGAAGGGGAAAATATGAGGGACTTAATGATGATGAACTGCATGTATTCCTGCATAGAAAAATGACACTGATAATACTCAAATAAACCTTCTCAGTTAATAGAGCAGGTAGAGGGAGCTTTTATAGTTGAAGCACAGGAGAAAGGTGGATTTGAAGATAAAATATGGTGTAAAAATGGAGTCAATAGGAAAAAAGGGAAATGTAATGGGAGAAAGAAAAAGGAGAGGGGGAATAGGCCAAGATATTTCATATAATAAGATTTTTCTTTATTACAGTGAGCTATTGCAATGATACAGAGGAAGGGGGGAAGACAAGGGGGAATGAGGGAATCTTCGCTCTCATCAGAGGTGGCTAGGAGAGGAAACAGCATATATACTCAATGGGGTATAGACATCTGGAGTAAGAAGGAGAGGGGGGACAGGGGGAAGGGGGGGAATGTGAGTGATGGAGGAGAGGATAGACCATGGGGGGAGAGTGGTCAGATATAACACATTTTCTTTTTTTACTTCTTGAAAGGGGCTGGGATTGGATGGCCTATCCAGGACCATAGGGCCAGGTGGATGCTGGGCCTAAGGGGTGGTAGGGGAGCTTGGGGCCTCTTGGCCCCAGGACCAGGGATCTGTCTGCTGCACCACTCAGCTATCCTACAGCAGAGTGAGAGTGAAAGGAGAGAGAAAATATAGTACATGGTAGTGGAGAAATATGAAAGGAGGGAGTTGTGATCAGCAATGGCAACAGTGGAAAAATATGGAAGTAACTTTTGCGATGGACTTATCATAAAGAATGTGATATACCCGCGACAGAGTTGTTGGTGTTGGAACAAAGACTGAAGCACATTTTTTATTATTATTATTATTGGGGGGGGGGGTGCAGGGTAGATGGGGCTGTGTGACCTGCCTGGGGCTGCATAGCAGGGTGATTGTTGGGTGTCTGAGGCTGGATTTGGACCTGGCTGCTCCTAGCTCAAGGGCCAATGCTGTGTCCACCACCCAGCTACCCCCCCTATTATTACTATTTTATTTTATTTTGGGTCTTTTTTTTTTGCAGGGCAGTGGGGTTGGGGTAGCTTGCATGACATGGCTGGGTGATTGTTGGGTGTACAGGGCCAGATATGGGCTCGGGTGCTCCTGGCTCCAGGGCTGGTGCTCCGTCCATTGCGCCACCTGGCCATACCTACAATTATTACTATTATCTTTTTTAATTTTAATTTTTTCTCTCCCCTTTATTTTATCACTCAAGCAAGTCTATATTTTTGGGGGGAGGGGTATTTTGTTTACTCTTAAGCAAGAATATTTTATTAATGCATAAAAAACATTATTTGTACAAAATGAGAATAAAATATTAAATATTTAAAAAAATAAATAAATAATGCTCAGGGTCACAGAGCTAGTAAATCATGAAGATGTGTCTTGAACTTAGTCTAGTCAGACAGTCAACAGGCTTTAATTAAGTAAGAACTTACTATATCTCAGGCTCTGTCAAAATGGGATACAGTGGGGGGATCAACTGTTGAAAGCCTGGATTGGAATCCTAGCTGTCCCATGCTCCCTGTGTAAGCTTGGAGAACCTCTCTGGGTCTCAGTGTCCTTATCTGTAAAATGGAGTTAGTCTAGATCCAGGGATTCTTTTTTTTAGCTTATTTTAAATTTATTTTTTACTGACTCCAAATATTTTTCCTCCAATTACTTGTAGAGTTAGTTTTCAATATCCATCCTTTTGCAAGGTTTTTTGAGTTCCACATTTTTCTACTACCCTCCCTTCCCTCCTCCTCCCCATGATAACAAGTAATCTGATATAGGTTGTACATGTGCCATCATGTTGAACATATTTCTATATTAATTTTGTTGTGAAAAAAGAATTAGAACTAAGGAGGAACAAACCATAAAAGAAATTGTAAAAAGTGAACATTGTGTGCTTTGCTCTGCATTTATATCCATAATTTTTTCTCTGGATGTGGATGCATTATCCATAGCAGGTCTCTCAGAATTGTCCTTGATGATTGAACTAATGAGAAGCAGAGTCCATCATAGTTGATCATTTCACCATATTGTTGGTTCTCCTGATTCTGCTCACTTCACTCATCATCAGTTTCTGCAAGTCTTCCAGGCGTTTCTGAAGTTGGGCAGCTCATGATTTTTTGCAGAATGTTCTGCATAACATAAATATAGCACAATTTATTCAACCATTCCCCAGTTGATAGGCATCCCCTCCAATTCCAGTTCTTTGCCACTACAAAAAGAGCTGTTATTTATGATCTCTTTGGGATATAGACCTAGTAGTGATATTGCTGGATCAAGGGGTATGCACAATTGTATTGCTCCTTAGGCATAGTAGAATAGAGATTCTTAACCTGGAGTCCATAGAGAGATTTCAGGGAAACTATAAACTCACAAGAAGGGAGAAATTACATTACTCTTCCCCCCTCTTTACTGAAATTTTGCATTTCCTTCAGTTATGAACAGGGCAGCTAAGAGTAATTTCAAATCTGATACTTACTAGATGTGTGATCCTGAGCAAGTCACTTAACACTGTTTGCACAAGTTTCCTCATCTGTAAAATTAAAATGAGCTAAAGAAAATACAGTTTCCTTTCTTATTCCTTTTAATGAGATCGATTTTTGCTTTTATTTTATCTGAGATCAGGATCCCTACCACTGATTTTTTTTTTACTTCAACTGAGGCATAATATATTTTTTACTCCAACCTTTTACTTTTGCCTTGTGTGTAACTCTCTGCCTCAAATGTATTTCTTGTAAAAAGCATATTATAGGATTCTGATTTTTAATCCATTCTGCTATCCACTTCCATTTTATGGGACAGTTTATACCATTCACATTTACAGTTAAGATTACTAATTCTGTATTTCCCTCTGTGCTATCTTTCTCCATTTATATTTTTCTCTTTCCTCTGATCCCTCCTCACCAAAATTTTATTTCCTTTTCCCTTTAACTTTTCTTTTAAAATTTAACTCTCAGTTTATTTTCACTTATATCTTCTCCTTCCTTTTTCAGTTCCTTCTTCCCTTATCTTTCCTTTCTCCCATTCCCCACCCCCTGTAGATTAGGATATATTTTTAAACCCAATTGGGAATGTATCTTATTCCCTCTCTGGGCCAAATCTATTGAATAAAATTTTCTCAGTGTTCACATTCTCCCTTCTTTTCTTCTAAAATTAAAAATCTTTGTGTCTCTTCACCTATTGTTATTTATCATTCAAGTACTATTAATCAGGTACCATCAATCACAATTTGATTATTTGATTGCTTGATAGTCTCATATTGTTATCAAAGTATCATCACAGGTTGATTGCTTGATAAGTGACATTGTCCCTACATCAAATTATAATTACAGTCATGTTTTACCTTACCCTCTCTTCAAGTACCCTCCAAGACACACAAGCCTCCTCATGAGCAAAAGTATTATCCAAAGCCAAATCATTTCTTGAACTATTGGTACCCTTCCCCCCAGACCTATTTTCTCTCATACTTTACCACCCCCTTCACTCAGGGTACTTAACCCCTTTGTTAAATGAAGCAAGGATTAAGTCAAACATTGATTTGATTAACTACAAGAATCTTAAAGAGCTCCTAAGTACTGGTAGACTCTGAAGGTCCCACTTGAAAACTTTACAAGTGATTGTAAGTTATGGAAGACACTGACTCAGAACTGTCCAGTTTATGATACCCTCATCAGAGAAAGTGCTAAGCTCTGTCAGCACGGCAGAATTAAATTAGGTCAAAGGATACTGAGACACTTAAGTTTAGAGTTAACATACTTGCTTTTCATCAAGACTTTTTGTCTCAAACATATTGATGACATCTTGGACCTCTTCAATGGAGAGACAAGACCCAACTATACCTATATCCTTTTTTTTAGGTTGTTTTTTTTTGAAAGGCAAATGGGGTTAAGTGGCTTGCCCAAGGCCACACAGGTAGGTAATTATTAAGTTTCTGAGGCTGAATTTGAACCCAGGTACTCCTGACTCCAAGGCCAGTAGAGCTGGTGCTCTATCCACTACACCACATAGCAGCCCCACCCATATCCTTTAAATCCAATCTCTTCAATTATATTTGACCCTTTTAATATCCTAAGAGAAATAAAGTTCTCAAGAATTAGAAGTGTTGTAGCTTCCTTTTTAGGGTTGTATACAATTTGATGGTCTTGACCAACATTTGTTTTATTTTTTCCTTCCCCTTTTCATTTACTTTTTTATACAACTCTTGAGTCATGTATTTGGTGATTGAATTCTCTGTTCAGTTCTGGTCTTAATGTCAGGAAATTGTGGAACTCCTCTATTTCATTGAACATCCATTTTTTTCCCCTAACAATAAAAACTGAATTTTGCAGGGTAGTAAACTCTGGGTTGTAATCCCAGGTCCTTTGCCCTCCAATATATGGTATTACAGGTCTATTACAGGTCTTCCAATCCTTCACTTTCAAGGCTGATAGGTCCTGTGAGAGTCTGATTGTTTCCCTTTGGACTCTAACTAAACTTTCCAGAGACAGAACCCACAAAGGGACCCAGTGAGGCAGTTCTCCTGCTCAAGGTAACCTGGAAAAGAGCAGAAAGGCTCTGCTCCCCTGGGGCCGGAGGGGCAGCCCGCCAGAGGAGTGGCCCGCCAGAGCCAAAGAACTTCAGCCTCCCGGAGGCAGCCCCAGGGCGCTGGGAGCCACGGCTCACAGCAGCGGGGAAGTCTCCTGAGCTGCACCCCGGGGAGCACCGGGCACAAAGTGGGGGAACACCTGGGGACCTCTGCCAGAGCGAGCACATGGAGCCCAGCCCTCAGGGCACACAGCCAGCAGCCTGGTCTTTCAGCAGCCTAGACCAGGAAACAGAAGCAGAGGGAGACAGTAAGCAGGAGCCCCAGGGCATGAGCCCATTGAATTGAGGTAGGGGAGTGAAGAGAGAGAGAGACTGCCGAGCTCTGTCCTATGCCTCTGGAACAGGACTCTGGAGCTCTGACCACATTCAGATCCTGATCACAGTCTAGGCCCCCCATAGAACAGCAGGGCCCCCCCACCTCAGCCCCGTGGCAGAGGGGGGGGCGCTTATGGTCATTCACAGAACAGGAGGGAGGACCGAACCTCACACAGAGACCCTTGTGGGAGTGTACCAAAAGCTCAGGAAGCACCCCCAAAAAACAGGCTTAGGCTGGGAAAATGAACAAAGAAACAAGAGGAAGACCATTGAGAAATATTTTGCAAATGAGCCCAAGAAGGATCAAAATACTCAGTCTGAAGATGAGGAAGCACAAGCTCCTGCATCTAAAGACTCCAAGAAAAACAGAAATTGGGCTCAGGCTATGATAGAGCTCAAAAAAGACTTTGAAAATCAAATGAGGGAGTTAGAAGAAAAACTGGGAAAAGAAAGGAGAGAGATGTAGGAAAAACATGAAAATGAAGTCAGCAGCTTAGTCAAGGAAATCCAAAAAAATGCTGAAGAAAATAGCATGCTAAAAACCAGCTTAGGTCAAATGGATAAAACAGTTCAAAAAGTTATTGAGGAGAAGAATGCTTTAAAAAGCAAAATTGGCCAGATGGAAAAAGAGAAAAGAAAACTCTCTGAGGAGAACAAATCCTTCAGACAAAGAATAGAATTCAGGGAGATTGATGAATTTACCAGAAATCAGGAATCAATACTTCAAAACCAAAAAAATGAAAAATTAGAAGAAAATGTGAAATATCTCATTGAAAAAACAACTGATATGGAAAACAGATTTAGGAAAGATAATTTAAAAATTATTGGAATACCTGAAAGTCATGATCAGGAAAAGAGCCTTGACATCATTTTCAAAGAATTACTGCAGGAAAATTGCCCTGATATTCTAGAAGCAGAGGGCAAAATAGAAATGGAGAGACTCCACCGATCCCCCCGAGAAAGACATCCCAAAAAACCAACCCCCAGGAATATTATGGCCAAGTTCCAGAACTCCCAAGTCAAAGAGAAAATATTACAAGCAGCCAGAAGGACACAGTTCAAATATCATGGAGCTGCAGTCAGGATCACACAGGACTTAGCTACATTGGAAGCTCGTAGGGCTTGGAATACAATATACCGGAAGGCAAAAGAGCTTAGAATGCAGCCAAGAATGAACTACCCAGCAAGGCTGAATGTCCTCTTCCAGGGGAAAAAGATGGACTTTCAATGAACCAGGGGAATTTCAAAGGTTCCTTTTGGAATGGCCAGAGCTGAACAGAAGGTTTGACCTTCAGATACAGGATTCAGATGAAGCATGGAGATGGAATGAGAGGGGGGAAATATGAGGGACTTAATGAGGATGAACTGCATGTATAGAAAAATGATACTGATAATATTTATATGAACCATCTCAGTTAATAGAGCAGGTAGAGAGAGCTTTTCTAGTTGAAGCACAGGAGAAAGCTGAATTCAAAGATAAAATATGGTGTAAAAATGGAGTCAATAGCAAAAAAGGGAAATGGAATGGGAGAAAGAAAAAGGAGAGGGGGAATAGTCCAAGATATTTCACATAAGATTTTTTTTTATTACAATGAGCCATTGCAATGATTATGGAAGAGGGGAGGCAAGGGGGAATGAGGGAACCTTTGCTCTCATCAGAGATGGCTAGGAGAGGAAACAGCATATATACTCAATGGGGTATAGACATCTGGAGTAAGAAGGAGGGGGGGAGCAGGGGGAAGGGGTGGGGATGTGAATAAAGGAGGAGAGGATGGACCATGGGGGGACAGTGGTCAGATATAACACATTTTCTTTTTTTACTTCTTGCAAGGGGCTGGGATTGGATGGCTTGCCCAGGACCATAGGTCCAGGTGGTTTCTGGGCCTAAGGGGTGGTATGGGGGCTCAGGGCTTCTTGGCCCCAGGACCAGGGATCTGTCTGCTGCGCCACTCAGCAACCCTACAGCAGAGTCAGAGTGAAAGGAGAGAGAAAATATAGTACATGGTAGTGGAGATATATGAAAGGAGGGAGTTGCGATCAGCAATGGCAACGTTGGAAAAATATGGAAGTAATTTTTGTGATGGACTTATCATAAAGAATGTGATCCACTCACGACAGAGTTGATGGTATTGGAACAAAGACTGAAACACATTTTTTTGTTATTATTATTTGGGGGAGGGTGCAGGGCAAGTGGGGCTGGGTGGCCTGCCTGAGGCCACATAGCAGGGTGATCATTGGGTGTCTGGGGCCGGATTTGGACCCAGGTGCTCCTGGCTCAAGGGCCAATGCTCTGTCTGCCACCCAGCCACCCCTACTATTAATACTATTTAATTTTATTTTGGGTCTTTTTTTTCTTTTTTCTTTTGGTTTTTGCAGGGCAGTGGGGATTGGTTGGCTTGCATGTCACATGGCTGAGTGATTATTTGGTTTACAAGGCTGGATATAGCTCAGGTGCTCATGGCTCCAGGGCTGGTACTTCGTCGATTGTACCACATGGCCATACCTATAATTATTACTATTATTTTTTTTAATTTTAATTTTTTTTCTCCCCCTTTACTTTTTTGCCCAATCAAGTCTATCTATATTCATGGGGGAGGGGTATTTTGTTTACTTGTAAACAAGAATATTTTATTAATGTAAAGAAAAACATTTGTACAAAATGAGAATAAAAAATAAATTTAAAAAATAAAAAAATAAATTGTTTTCTTTTTTTTCTGCTTGCAGTATTTGATCCTTTATTTGAGAGTTCTGGAATTTGGCTGTAACAGCCCTTGGAGTTTTTATCTGGGGTCTCTCTCTCTGGAGAGATTCTGTACATTCTTTCAATGGCATATTGTCTTCTTGTTCCAGCAGATTTGGGCCGTTTTCCTTAATAATTTTTCTGCACGATGTTTTCTAGCTTCTTTTTTTGATCTAGACTTTCTAGTAGTCTGGCGATTCATACATTACTTCTCCTGGATCTATTTTCTAGGTTGTTTGTTTTTCCTAAAATGTACTTGATGTTTTCTTCAGTTTTTTCAGTCTTTTAATTTTGTTTGTTGGAATCTTATAGTCTCATAGATTCATTGGTTTGTATTTGTGCAATTCTAATTTTCAGGGTTTTATTTTCTTCATTAACCTTTGGTGTTTCCTTTTTAAAGGTGATGAATATTCTGGTCAATTTTTTGTAATTTTCCCTGCATGACTCATTTCTTTTTTCCATTTTTCTCTTGCCTCTTTTCTTTGGTTTTTAAATTCTTTTTTAAGCTCTTCAATGAGCTTTTGGGTTTGAGTCTAATTTATAGACTCTTTTAAGACTTCCACCTGTCAGATCTATGGAAAGGGGAGAAGTTTATGACTAAGGAACAGTTGGAGAACATCACCAAAAACCAATTAGATGATTTCGATTACATTAAATTAAAAAAGCTTTTGCACAGATAAAACCAATGTAACCATGGTCAAAAGAAATGTAGTAACTTGGGAAACAATCTTTACAACTAATGATTCTGACAAAGGACTCATTTCTAAAATATATAGAGAACTGAGTCATGTTTTTTAAAACAAAAAGCCATTCCCCAATTGAAAAATGGTCAAAGGATATGCAAAGGCAATTTACAGATGAGGAGATCAAAGCAATCCATAGCCATATGAAAAAATGCTCTAAATCATTAATTATTAGAGAAATGCAAATTAAAGCTTCTCTGAGGTACCACCTCACACCTCTCAGATTGGCCAGTATGACCAGGAAGGATAATGATCATTGTTGGAAGGGATGTGGGAAATCTGGGACACCATTACACTGTTGGTGGAGCTGTGAACTCATCCAACCCTTCTGGAGAGCTATTTGGAACTATGCCCAAAGGGCAACAAAAATGTGCATACCCTTTGACCCAGCAATACCACTACTGGGTCTATACCCTGAAGAGATGAAGAAAAAGGGTAAAAACATTTCTTGTACAAAAATATTTATAGCAGCCCTGTTTGTGGTGGCAAAGAATTGGAAATCAAGTAAATGTCCTTCAATTGGGGAATGGCTTAGCAAACTGTGGTATATGTATGTCATGGAACACTATTGTTCTATTAGAAACCAGGAGGGACGGGATTTCAGGGAAGCCTGGAGGGATTTGCATGAACTGATGCTGAGTGAGATGAGCAGAACCAGAAAAACACTGTACACCCTAACAGCAACATGGTAGTGATGTTCAACCTTGAAGGACTTGCTCATTCCATTAGTGCGACAATCGGGAATAATATTGGGCTGTCTGCAGGTATCTGTATCCAGGTAAGGGGAGCTGTGGAGTTTGAACAAAGTGCAAAGACTATTCCCTTTAATTTAGGGGAAAAAACAGATATCTGTTGTCTGATCTTGTTACCTCTTAGACTTCTCTTCTTTAAGGATATGATTTCTTTCTCATCACACCCAATTTGGATCAAGGTACAACATGGAAACAAAGTAAAGACTGACAGAGTACTTTCCATGGGGAGGGGGGCGGGGGAGGGAAACAAGATGGGGGGAAATTGTAAAACTCAAATAAATCTTTAATAAAAATAAATTTTAAAAAATAAATAAGACTTCCTTTATGAATGATTTTTCACTGATTTCTTCTTCCAGCATGGTATTGTTATCATCTCTGTAAAGTACTTTTCTAAAGTGAGCACTCTTTTAGTTTTTTTGCTCATTTCTATTGTTTTAGCTCTGCTCTTGGGGTATTAGGTGTATAGATCCAATCCCTGATTTATCATTAGCCAAGATGTTGCCAAGGCAGTCCAGGCCTTGCCTTTTCAGAGGTTATTTCCTCCTTTATATGAAGGTTCTATTCCTAATCCAGTTCTGTCTTTTGCCCCAGTGTTCCCAGGCTTTAGGCTTTGTTTGGGGTTGGGGTCCTCCCTGTTAGCTTGCTATCTAGCTAGGACCTCTGCTGTTGTCAAACTATCAGGACCTGGATTGCACTGTGGCTTATAGCCTCCCACTGACTTTCTGGTTCTCCAGCCTCCTGTGTTTTACTTCCCCTTTTCCCCCTGAGAAACAGACCTTCACAAGATGTCTACTGTTGAAAACTTCTTTGAATCTTTTTTTTTCCTGGTGGGATCTGTAGCTTGAATGTCAATGCAGAGATTACATTATAGCTTTATACTTCCATCTTGGCTCTGGCCTGGGAGTTGATTTTTACCTTTTCTCACCAGAATTCCATACTATTTACTATCTCTATTTCATTCAGCCTTCCTCATGCCTTTCTCAGCTTCCCTTTATATGTTGTATTGCTGAATTAGAATGTAAACTCATTGAGAATAGGGACTACCATGCATCCTTCTATTTGAATTTTAGAACACAGCAAATGTTCTATTTAAATATTTACCAAGAAAACAAATATGCATAAAAATATTGATACCAATCAAAATATATACCTGTATCAAAATATCAATAAATACAAATCAATCAATCTATAAAGGATTTTTGGAGAGAAATACATAAGCCTGAAACATATGACTATATAATACACTGAGAGACTACAAAAGCAGAGCAGTTAATAACTTCATGACTTGCCTATTTAATGAAAATTTCATCCCTCAAAAGACAAAGAAACCAAAGAGAAGAAGGGTTATTCTAAACTTTGAAAGAAACAAAAGGAATTGGGTTGGATGGAAATAACAACAACCTTAGGGGAAACAACTTCCACATCTTAAAAATCTATAACAGGAGAAGAAAATTCAAGGTGCACAATAAGTTTCCTAAGGGCAGATTTCAAAAGGGTTAGAGAAAAGTGAAGTAGGCATTCGATGGATTAAAATTCTATAGGGAAAGTTAGCTCAGGAGATATTGGAAACAATCAGAAATGAAATTATGAATACACAAAGAAAAACAATTCCAATGAAGAGGAAAGAAGAAGCAATCTTATCATGTAATGAAATTGCTGTGGTTTCTGTGGGAAATGACAGAGCAACTTACATTTTGAGAAACATACAGGAATCAAAATCAAGGACAAGGAATGGAGAATGAAAGCAAAGTGTGACAAAGTCTGAAGAATAATGTTAAGAGTACTAAACTATAGGATGAGATGAGGTTACTTAAAAGGATAGGTAAAAGACCACTAAAAAGTATATGAGGAAAAAGAGAAGTTTCAAAAAAGGAATGAAACAGCTACTTGTGATAGGATAATGGTAGCAGATTACAGGGAAAAGATGAATTTGCTCAACTTTTACTTTGATTCTCTTTCTCTTCTAAATGGAGTAATAATAATAAATAGTATTTACATAATAGTTTAGAGTTTATAATGTACTTTATAAATATTATCTTATTTTATCCTCACAATAATCATGGTACTTAGGAACTATTATTATTTCCATTTTGCAAGTGAGAAAACTGAGGCTGATAAAGGTAAAATTAATTTGCCTAGGGTCACACAGAAAATGTCCAATGTAGGATTTGAACTCAAGTCTTCCTGATTCTGATTCTAGGTCTCTATCATGGATCCAGTAGATAATTAGAGTAATCTTTGTCCTGGAAAGGACAAAATAGAAATAGCTAATATAGAGATTAAAACCAACTTCATATGGAAGTTAGTAAGACTACAACTAACTGCTTTTTATGAATTCAAGTCACCAGACCCACAAATTACAGTGTAGGGTACTGATCAAATTGGCAGATGTGGTAGCCAAACCACAGTCACTGATCTTAGAAGTATTGTAGAGAATCTACTGGGGTTGCAGGTCCAGAGATGGGCAAATGTCTAGATTAAAAACAACAACGAGAAGAAGTATATCTTCCATACTATAGCTCAATTGAACTTGACTCTGATTTATGGAAAAATTCTAGGTTGGATTATAAAGGGGGTGATTAGTCAGCCTCTTAAAAAGGGATCAGTAATCTCCATGAACTAGTAAGGTTTCATCAAAAACAAACAAATTATGTCAAACTAACCACTTTTCTTTTGTTGATGAAGATTGCTAAACTCAATCATGGAACATAATCTATAGCATAAAATCTAAGAATTAAAAGGTCTTTAGAAGATGTGTCCAACCCATTCCTAATTAGGAATTCATTTTACAACATTCCTAAAGGGTGGTTGTCCAACATCTGTTTGAATGAATGCTTCCAGGGAGAGGGAATTCATTCTTTTCAATGGGAATTGATTTCACTTCTAGACATCTCTAATTGCTAGGAAATTCTTTCTTATATCAAGACTAAGCATTACTCTCTGCAATTTGCACCTATTCTTCTTAATTGTATCTTTAAGAACAAAGACAGACCACCTATTCCCTTTTCTGTGTGACATTCCCTCTTCAAATATTTAGAGTGTTGTTATACACACACAAACACACACATACATATACACAAGTACAAACATATGCACAGTATATGCTTTTTTCTAGTGGAATCCTTCCCCAATATTATTAATATGGGAATGGCAAGAAAAATCCCTGTTCTACCTAACTTTTAGGTGATGGATTAATGCTAAATGCAAAACTACAAGGGACTTGCTGAGGTAGTTCTTCACACTCTTGGGAAAGAAACATATGTGATTCCACTCTTTGAGATATACATATGGAAAGAGAAGATACAGATATGTAGGGGAGACCTTAACTCGAGGGAGGCCTTAACATAGTACTAATTTCCAACTTTTTTTTTAAACTGCTTTCTCTTAAGCTAACTAGCTGTCAAAGTAAATAAAATTCTGGGCTTGGAGCCAGGAAGAGCTCAGTTCAGATCTGGCCTGTGACTCTAGGCACTTTAACCTGAGTTTGCCTCTGTTTCCACAAATATAAATTAAAGATAATAGTAGTACCTCCCTTTCAAGGTTGTTGTGAGGGTCAAATGAGTAAGAGTTGTAAATAATATTTATGATACTTACTACAGTACCTGTTATTAGCAGGTATTGTATGAGTATTGGAGGGGTTGTTGTTTGTTTGTATTTCCCTCTTCCCTTTTCTTTCCTCCTCTTTTCTCACACAGCTGAGATATTATCTGATTGCCAGCTGAAGAGTTCACTCATATATATATATGTTCTATATTCCAATCTATAGAATAGCTTTAATTTCTATTTTCTGTTTTGCTTGGATAAATGAGCTTACTCCCTGTTCATTAATTTTTATAGCTTTTAGCTTTGTGTATGTGTGTGTGTGTGTGTCTATGTGTGTGTGTAAACAGAATTTAGTGGGGATGATTTAAAGAATTAGTGTAAAATAAGGGCTAAATTTTTCCTTCAGAACAAATACAGTGGGGGCGGCTATGTGGCATAGTGGCTAAAGCACCAGCCTCGGAGTCAGGAGTACCTGGGTTCAAATCCAGTCTCAGACATTTAATAATTACCTAGCTGTGTGGCCTTAGGCAAGCCACTTAACCCCATTTGCCTTGCAAAAACCTAAAAAAAAAAAGAACAAATACAGAAGGGGTGGCTAGGTGGCACTAAGTGGCACAGTGGCCAGAGCACCAGTCCAGGAGGCAGGAGTACATGAATTCAAATCCAGCCTCAGATATTTAATAATTATCTAGCTGTGTGGCCTTGGGCAAGCCACTTAACCTCATTGCCTTATAAAAAAAAACTAAAAAAAAAAAAGAACAAATACAGAAGAAGTTTTCCCTCTAATCCTCTAAATATAGTACCCCAAGAGCACATATATCTGAAGAGAGAAGATGCATATAATTCTAACCTGATATCCATCTTGGAAATTTGAGAAAAGAAATTCAGGCCCAGAGAATTTCTAAGATTTGATTGTACCTTTTCACTTCCTTCTCCTGTTTCCCACTCCTGCCAGATAATATGTTGTCAATGCAGACATTTTCCTTAGCCTTCCTCTTCTCCAAAGAGACACTTATGACATTCATTAGTCATAGTTATACTTTTAGACAATGCATGTAAATATATATATATATATATATATATATCTTACATTAGGATATATATATATACATATACATATGTATATATATATATATGTGTGTGTATATATATATATATATATATATATATATATATATATATATATATATATATCTTAAATAAGGATAAGCATCTTCAGATTCTATCAACCAGTCCTTATACTTCATGTGCTTTGGTTCTCTCACCATTCTGACCTCCCTATTCTGGATCTATGAGAGCTTCCATTTCATAAATGATATTCCAAGAATTGGCCACAGTATTCCAGCTATGTCCCCTAGGTAGACTTTTAAAAAGAAAATGACACTTCATACTCATTATGTCTTTCAATACAGAGTAGAATGTCATCTTTTTTTTTGCCTGTCAAATCACTGTTGAACCAAATTTAGTTCATAGGTCACTAAAATTCACAATGTTTTCTCTAAAAATTAGTTATCTTTTTATATTTAATTCTATACTTTTACTATTTTTTGAAGCAAAGAATAGAAATTTAAATTCATGCCATTGAACTAAATCTAATTTCATTCAACCTACTATTCTTACCTATTGATAACTTTTAAGATCCAATTGTATCATCTGGACTCCCTGGGTCGAGTCACGATGTTGGAAAGAAACTAGGAAGCTCCTAGAACTTTTCCTGAAACAACCTTAAAGGAAGTCTCTACAGAACCTAAAACAACAGAACCCACAAATAAAAAAGATAGTGTAACAACTTTTCAGCTTAAGATATCTTAGAGGAACTTCAGAAAAAGTGTATCTTACATAAGGAAAAAAATGTCTGTGTAGCCCAAGAAAAGCAGAGGAATTGGGAAACCAGTGGAAGGCTCTTTACCACAGTAAAGTTCAGGTCCCAAGCTCTGCAAGCACACAGCAGGCTAGCAGTGAGAACTCCTACCCTAAACTAGGGACAGACCCTTGACCCCTAGCACAAAAAAACTTGGGAATGTACCCTGACTTTTGCCCCAGGAGTGGAGCTCAACTTTCAAAATGTGTCAAAAACAAAAAGAGCCCTAACTCAAAAAGCTGCTACAGTGACAGGGAATTTTAAAATGCCATCACAGAAAAGGGAAGCAGTAACAAAATACCTACATGTGAAGCCTTAAATGGAATTAAGAATTGGTCCCATATTCAAAATGTCCTTTTAAAAAATAAGTAAAAGGAGAATTGAGAAAAAGTAATGAGAGTAATATCAAAGAACTATGCAAAATTGGAAATTGACTGAAGAAGACAGTATTTCTTTTTTTAATTATATTTATTGATTTTTGTTTGTTTTTGCAAGGCAGTGGGGTTAAGTGATTTGCCCAAGGTCACACAGCTAGGTAATAAGTGTCTGAGGATGGGTTTGAACTCAGGTTCTCCTGACTCCAGAGCCAGTGCTCTGTCCACTGTGCCACCTTGCTACCTCAAAAATAGTATTTCAAAGGAAAATTGAAAAAATGGAAAAAGAAAACAACTCCTTTAAAAGCAAAATTAAACAACTGAAAAAGAAGATATAAAAGATAATTGAAAAAATAAACCCTTAAAAATTAGAATTGGACAAGTAGAATTTAAGAGTTCGTGAGACACCAAGAATCTGTCAAAACCAAAAGATGGAAGGAAAAAAAAGAAGAAAATACTACAATAAAACTGTTTACATCCCTATATGGAAAGATAATACTTATATCTCTTGATAATTGTATTTCTATTATTTGTATTTCTATTATTTCTATTCAATGGGAAAATAATTTTGAAGAGCATATAGGTTCAGAGTGAGAAGAAAGGCTTTTGAATACTTTATCTTCTCCACAAGATCTGTCTTTCAAAAGGCCATATTCACTGTTGATAAATTTACATGTTGGAGATCTAGAATATCTTTTACCACTTTGTTTAAATCTTTAGGGACATAATGTTCTTTAGTCACTTTCAAAGAAAATTGCTTTTCTTTTGATCTCAAATTTGTTGCAATTTCATCTGTATTAAACTTTAGTTAATTTGTTAGATGAAAATGGCCAGGTGTTTTTTAGTAAGAAAAGCATATAATTTTGGTGTAGGAGATAGTTTTCATCTCTCTCAGAAGTTTGCAAAAGAAAACAATTTATTTGAAACTAGAATTCTCAAAATAAGTGGTGAAGGATGAAACAGAATCATAATTTTAAAAGGCCTTTCAGTATTCAAATGCAGAATCCTTTACTTTTTAATGTATTAAATTATTGACTAAAGATTAATAATAATAATAGCAATAAAAAAAGAGCATAGGGTTCAGGACAAATCCCTAGAGTCCTTCAACAGAGACTTTCCTCCAAATTTACATTGTCAAGAATACCTGCTCTTTCTTTTGAGTAGTCAGTCTATTAATCCTTAATACAAATAAATGGAATATTTTATCCCTCTTATTATATATCTTGTCTATAAATATAGCATCAAATAGTTATCAAATACTTCGATAAAAATCCAACTATGATATCTATTGAATTTCAATGATTTGTCAATCTGGTTATCCTACATATATATGTATGTATGTATGCATGTATGTATTTTACTCCGATTTTTATAGTAATGATTTTTTAAAAAGGTTTTTATTCTGTTGTTCTTGAAAAGAAATAGGAATAATGATAAAAATGATAATCCAGCCCTCTTTGAACCCTAAATCTTTCACCCTCTTCTGGGGGGTCTCTAATAATTAAAGCTGTCCAAATATAGAATGAATTATCTCAGAATGTTGTGAGTTTCCCTTCATTAAAAGTCTTCAAGGGGGCGGCTATGTGGCGTAGTGGATAAAGCACTGGCCTCAGAGTCAGGAGTACCTGGGTTCAAATCCAGTCTCAGACACTTAATAATTACCTAGCTGTGTGGCCTTGGGCAAGCCACTTAACCCTGTTTGCCTTGCAAAAAAGAAAGTCTTCAAACAAAGTCTATATGATCAGTCATTAGGTATATTATAGAGGGCATTCTTCATGTTCAGATTGATCAAAATGACTTCCAGAATCACTTCCAACTCTGAGACTGTTTTTCTATAATTCCAGGCATAAATGAATGAATTTGACTTATTTTTTCCCTCTTTCTGTGTATATATTTTTATTGATATTTTAGTTTTCCAAATACATGTTATGAAAGTTTTCCAACATTCATCCATATGCACATATATATATATATATATATTTTTAAGTTATAAAATTTCTTTCCATGCTCCCTTCTCACCCCCTCCCCTCAGCAATGAACAGTCAGGTTAATATTGAACATACACATTTGTGTTAACATGTTTACAGATTAGTCATTTTCAATATGAGGAATTTAGGATCAAGGGAAAGAAATATATGAGATATTTTTCAAAAAGTGAATGTAGTGTAATGTTCAAGAGATTCTGAATGATTTTATTTTGTTTTGTTTTTCTTCTTCTGGATGGAAATAACATTGTCCATAGCTGGTCTAATATAGTGGTCCTAGTTCTCTGAACTGCTTCCTTCAGGGTTGATCAACTCACAAAGTTGTTGTTAATGTGGACATTGTTCCCCTGGTTCTGCTACCTTCACTCAGCATCAGATCCTATAACTCATTCCATGCTTCTCTAGAATCCATTTATGGTTTCTTAAAAAACAATAATATTCCACAGTATTATGTACCATAATTTGTTTAATCATTCCCCAATTGCTGGGCATTCCCTCAATTCCCAATTCTTTACCTCTACAAATAGAGTTGCTGTGAAAATTTTGGAAAATGTGAGACTTTTCCCATTTTTTTTGTGATTTCTTCTGGATATAGCCCTAGAATTGGAATTGCTGGATCAAAGGGATTGAACAATTTTATTGCTCTTTGGGCATAGTTCCATATTGTTCTCCAGAACGGTTGGATTCATTCACAATTCCACCAGCAATGCATTAATGTCCCAATCCTCCCACAACCTTTCCAACATTGATCATTTTCCTGTTTTTGTCATCTTAGTCAATCTGATAGGTTTGCAGTGGTACCTCAGAGTTGTTTTAATTTTCTTTTTTTTAGGGTTTTTGCAAGGCAAACGGGGTTAAGTGGCTTGCCCAAGGCCACACAGCTAGGTCATTATTAAGTGTCTGAGACTGGATTTGAACCCAGGTACTCCTGACTCCAGGGCCAGTGCTTTATCCACTACACCACCTAGCCACCCCTGTTTTAATTTTCATTGCTCTAATCAATAATGATTTGGAGAATTTTTTCATACAATTATATATAGAGAGCTTTAATTTCTTCATATAAAAGCTGTCTATTCATATTCTTTAGCTATTTATCAATTGGGGAATGACTTGCAACCATGTGAATTTGATGCAGTTCTCTATTTTTAGAAATGAGACCTTTATCAGAACTCCTAGTTGTGAAGATTGCTTCCCAGTTTTCTGTTTTCCTTCTAAATTTGGCAGCATTGATTTTATTAGTGCAAAACCTTTTAAATTTAATATAGTCAAAATCATTCATTTTGCACTTTATAATGAACTCTATTTCTTGTTTGGTCATAAATTTGTCCCTTTTCCATAAATCTGATTGAAAGAGCATTTCTTGGTCTATTAATTTATCTATGGTGTCACCCTTTATGACTGAATCCTGTACGCATTTTGACCTCATTTTCATAAAGAGTATGAGATGTAGGTCTATGCCTAGTTTTTGCTATACTATTTTCCAATTTTCCCAACAATTTTTGTCAAATAGTGAATTCTTATCTCAGAAACTAATGTTTTTAGTTTGTTGAAGAGTAGTAGTCATTTACTACTGTTTCTTTGGACTCTATCCTAATCCACCTCTATTTTAATTCTTAACCAATACCAGACAGTTTTGATGGCTACCACTTTATAGTATAATTTTAGATCTGGTAGAGCTAGGTCACCTTCCTTTACATTTTTTCATCAGTTCCCTTGCTATTCTTGCCCTTTTGTTGCTCCAGATGAATTTTGTTACTATTTTTCCCAGTTCAGTAAAAATAATTATTTGGTAGTTTGATTGGTATGATACTGAATAAGTAATTTAATTTGGGTAGAATTGTCGTTTTTATTATATTAGCTCAATTCAATGAAAAATTGACATTTTTCCAATTATTTAGATCTGACTTTATTGTGTTCAAATAGTTTCTGGGTTTGTCTTGGGAGGTAGATTCCCAAGTATTTAATGTGGTCTACAGTTATTTAAAGTGGAATTCTCTTTTTATCTCTTATTCTTGGGCTTTGCTGAATTTGTTAATTGTTTCAAGGAGGTTTTTAGGTGATTTTCTCAGATACCATCATATCATCTGCAAAGAGTAAAAGCTTCCTCGTTGCCAATTCTGATTCCTTCAATATTTTTTCCTTCTCATTGCTAAAACTAACATTTCTAATAATATATTGAATAGGAATGGTGATAATGGGCATCTTGTTTCACCTCGATCTTAATGGAAATGCTCCGAGTTTATCACTATTGCATATAATATTTGTTGATGATCTGTGTGGATATTTTTTAGAAAGTTTTAATGATAGTTTTACATTGTAAACATTTATGTATTATTCCTACTGAGTGATATATTTCATGAAACAAAATATAAATTAAGTAAATTAATACCAATAATCCAGTGACCAGATCTGAAAGTGAAATTTTGCATTTCACATTGTACCATACCTACCCATCTATTTTTAATTTTTAAAAATTAGAGAAATACATTTTATCTCACTCCCACATCCACCTAATTGAGGGAAAAAGAGGGAGTAAAAGTTAATTCATTGAAACTAATATGTATAGTCAAGCAAAAATAAATTTCTTCATTTAACATTTACAAAAATATATCTCATTTTCTACCCTAAATCTGTCAAATCTTTGTCATGTGGCCAATAATATATTTGTTATCAGGTCTCTGGATTTATGGATGTCATTTTATTGATAATAGTTCTTATTGCTTTCAAACATTTTTATTTTACAATTTTGTTATATAAATTGTACTCTTGGTTTTAATCTTTTTATTCTTTATCTTTATAGTATTCAAAACTGATCATTTTTATATCATTGATATTGCTTTTCTGATCTTTCTTTATTCTATATCAATTCATTCAAATCTTTCCATGATTCTTTGAAATCACCAGTTTTTTCATTTTTTACAACTGAATATTATTTTGTCACATTTATATGTCACAACTTATTCAGTTATTCCCCAATTGAAGGACATCCCTTAACTTTGCAGTTTCCTTTTTTTTTCATATATCAAGAAGAGCTGTTATGAACAGGTACGTATGTGTGGAAATTTTTTCTGTTTCTTAAGTTTCTTTTGGGTAATGGAATAGTTGAGTCAAAGGGAATTCTTTAATACTTTTGTGTTTAATTCCAAATAATTTTCCACAATGGCTTTACCCATTCGGCAACAACATATCAAACAGCATATCAAAATGTCTCTTTTCCTACAGTATTCTTCTTCCCCACTACACAGTAAGATGCATGGCAGAGAGAATGGGAGTACCTGATCTCTGAGTCCTGGCTCCTGCTTCTTCTTCTATCATCCCATCTACTTTCCATCCAGCAGGGCATTTAAGTGGAGCAATGGATAGAGCACTGACCTTGGAATCAGGAGGATTGGAGTTTAAATCCAACCTCAGACACTTACTAGCTATGTGACCTTGGGCAAGTCACTTAACTCCGATTGTCTTGCATCCAAGGCCATCTCCAGTTGTCCTGATTCATGTCTGGTCACTGGACTCAGATGACTTTGGAGAAGAATGTGAAGCTGGTGACATAACACAGCACCCCTCACTCAAATTCAATTCATGTGCTTGTTATAGCATCACCTCCCTGATGTCATGGTCTTCTTTGAGAATGAAGAAAAAAACATCATCATCATCATCATCATCATCATCATCATCACCATCATCCAGCAAGTGAAAAGTAATTTTGAGATAGTGAAATAAACCAAGTCTTCTCTCCAGAGCTTTTCCAGGAGCCCTTTGTTAGTCTGGAATATATACCATCTAATTGCTGCCCTCTCTCTCCTGACTGACCAAGAATTTCTAGATCTTCCCTTTTATGCTCAGGCACTTTCCCAGAGATCCTTTAATCATTCCTAATCCTTGTTATCTTTCTCTCAGATTCTCTACTCTAGGGCTTTCCCAGTGAACCTTAAGTCAGGTAGGGATTCAAGTGTTCAAGGTCTTTGAATTTGTCTCTTGTCTAGGTCTCTGGCCTTCTAGAATATTCTTATTGATTGTCCTTCATTCTTGAAGAGGACTATGGCAATGGGAAGGTAGTGTCATGACTTGAAAGTGAATTCAGTGGGGAAGCTAGGTGGCAAAGTGGGATAGAGAATCAGCCCTGGAGTCAGGAGGACCTGAGTTCAAATATGGCTTCAGACATCTGATACTTACTAGCTATATAATCTTGGACAAGTATTGCCTTACAAAAAACAACCAAAAAAAGTGAATTGGACATAAGGCAGAACTGTGCAAAGTCACCAGCCTCACTCTCTCCTCCAGAGCTATCTGGATCCAGGGACAAAAATATAGATCTGAATGACTAGAGATGGCACCCAAAGCAGTGGGACACCTTGACCTTTTTAAGTTAAGGTGTTTCCCACATCTCAGTTTGTCTGGGCAATGCCCATTCATTGATTAGATGCTTCCTGATGAGACTCATGAGCTTTTGTTATTTCCTGCCTGCTGATTAGACTTCCCTGTGCCACACATAGATCTGTTCTTGTCTTGTCTGCATAACTGCTTCTGCCTGCTTTTAAGTATGCCCCCATAGGCCTCATAAGACACATAGCCACCTACTGTGAGATTGCACCTTAAGGGAAGACCCAATCACTTGTCTCCTTCAAATAGACCTCTCTCCAGTCACCAATATTTAGTTTAGACAAATTCCTCAGTGGTCAGCACATTTTCACTCTTTCATTCTTTCTGCAATCTGATAATTCTGAACACCCAACTGTTAAAGTACAAGTCCTAAACCCTGCTTCCCTCTCAATTATTTCCCCTTCTTCCCAAAATGTTCCACTCCAAATCCACTCACCTGTTCCATTCCTTCCCAAGTGGTCTCTGGAATGCCTGAGTAATAATGAACAAACTTGCTTTCATCTTGAACCTCTTCTTTTCTTACTCTCTCTATCTCTTGGCACTCATTGAAACTCTATATGACACTATAGTCCTGTTTACCCTTTCCAGGACTTGGTGAACTTTCTTCCAAACTTCAACCCTCCACCAATGAGGAGGAAATTAAAGAGATAATTCAGAGCTACTTTGCCAAACTATTTGCCAATAAATTGGACAACTTGAGTGAAATGGATGAATATTTACAAAAATACAAACTGCCCAGATTAACAGAAGAGGAAATAAATTAGTTAAAGAACCTCATTTCAGAAAAAGAAATTGAAGAAATCATCAATAAACTCCCTAAGAAAAAGTCTCCAGGACCAGATGGATTTACAAGTGAATTCTATCAAACATTTAAGGAACAATTAATTACTATTCTACACCAACTATTTTTAAAAGAGGAGAGGAAAGAGTTCTGTCAAATTGTTTTTATGACATTAACATGGTGGTGATACCTAAACCAGGAAGAACCAAAACAGACAAAAAAAAATATAGACCAATATCCCAAATGAATATTGATGCAAAAATCTTAAATAAAATTTTAGCAATGAAGGTACAGAAAATTATTGCCAGGATAATACACCATGATCAGGTTGGATTTATACCAGGCAGGCAAGGATTGTTCAACATTAGGAAATCACTCAAACATATCAATGGTAAAACCAACAGAAATCATATGATTATCTCAATAGATGCTGAAAAATGATATGATACATCATTCATTCCTAATAAAAACCCTAGAAATTTTAAGAATAAATGGAGTTTTCCTTAAAATAATAGTATCTATCTAAAACATCAACAAATATTATATTTAATGGGAATAAACTTGGAGTATTTCCAGTAAATTCAGAGGTGAAACAAGGATGCCCATTATTACCATTACTATTCAATATAGTATTGGAAATGCTAACTGTAGCAATAAAGGAAGAAAAAGAAATTGAAGGAATCAGAATTGGCAATGAGGAAGCAAAACTTTCATTCTTTGCAGATGAAATGAAGGTTTGCTTAGAGAACCCAAGAAACTCATCTTAAAAACTCCTTGAAACAATTAACAGTTTTAGCAAAGTAGCAGGATGCAAAATAAACCCACATAAATCATCAGCATCTCTATATATGGACAACAAAATCCAAAAACAAGAGATAGAAAGAGAAGTTCCATTTAAAATAACTGTAGACAGTTAAATACTTGAGAACCTATCTCCCAAGACAAACCCAGAAACTGTATGAACACAATTATAAAGCTCTCCTCACCTAAATAAAATCAGATCTAAATAATTAGAAAAAATATCAAATGCTCATGGTTAGGTCAAGCTAATATAATAAAAATGATAATTCTATCCAAATTAAATTACTTATTCAGTGTGATATCAATCAAACTACCAAATGACTACTTTACCGGGCTAGAAAAAAATAGTAACAAAATTCATCTGGAACAACAAAAGGGCAAAAAGAGCAAGAGAATGATGAAAAAAATGTAAAGGAAAGTGGCCTAGCTCTACCAGATCTGAAACTATAATATAAAACAGTAGTCATCAAAACTGCCTGGTATATTAAGAAATAGCGTAATGGATCAGTGGATTAGAATAGGTTTGAAAGAAACTGCAGTAAATGACCATGACAATCTACTATTTGACAAACCTAAAGACATCAGCCTCTGGAATAAGAACTCACTAATTGACAAAAATTGTTGAGAAAACTGGAAAAGAGTATGGCAAAAACTAGGCATAGATCCACATCTCACACCCTATACCAAAATAAGGGGACAGGATTTAGATATAAAGAATGATAACAGATAAATTAAGAGGACAAAAAGTATTCTATCTGATCTCTGGAAAAGGGATAAATTTATGACCAAACAAGAATTAGAGCACTATATATATAAATATATATACACATATACATATATATACATATATACATATATACATATATATAAATATATATACATATATATACTTCAAACTGAATGATTTTGACTATATTAAATTAAAAAGGTTTTGCACTAATAAAATTAATTTTGCACTTAATAAAATTAATGCTGCCAAAATTAGAAGAAAAGCAGAAAGCTGGGAAACAATCTTTACAACCAGGAGTTCTGATAAAGATTTCATTTCTAAAATATATAGAGAATTGCATCAAATTTATAATGTCACAAATCATTCCCCAATTGACAAATGGTCCAAGGATATGAACAGACAGTTTTCAAATGAAGAAATTAAAGCTATATATATAATCATATGGAAAAAAATGCTCCAAATCACTATTGATTAGAGAAATGCAAATTAAATCAACAATGAGGTATTACCTCACACCTATTAGAGTAGCCAAAATGAGAAAAAGGGAAGATGACCAATGTTGGAGTGGGTGTGAGAGGATTGGGACATTGATACATTGCTGGTGGAGTTGTGAATAGATACAACTTTTCTGGAGAACAATATGGAACAAAAAATTGTTCATACCCTTTGACCCAGCAATTCCAAATCTAGGACTATATCCAAAAGAAATTGTAAAAAAAATGGGGAAAGTTCTACATCTTCCAAAATATTCTTAACAGCTCTTTTTTTGTAGTGGCAAAGAATTGGAAATGGAGGGGATGCCCATCAATTGGGGAATGGCTAAACAAGTCATGGTACATAAATACTATGGAATATTATTGTTCTATAAGAAACCATAAATGGGGGCAGCTAGGTGGTGCAGTGAATAAAGCATTGGCCCTGGAGTCAGGAGTACCTGGGTTCAAATCCAATCTCAGACACTTAATAATTACCTAGCTGTGTGTCCTTGGGCAAGCCACTTAACCCCATTTGCCTTGCAAAAAACCTAAAAAAAAAAAAAAAACATAAGTGGTCAGACCCTAGAGAAGCATGGAATGACTTATGGGATCTGATGCTAAGCAAAGGGAGTAGAACAAAGAGAAAAATGTACACATCAACAACAACATTGTGAGATGAACAACTCTGATGGAAGCAGCTCCTCTTGAAAGTCCAGAGAGATAGGACAACTGTATTAGACTGGAAATGGTCTATATTATACCCAACCAGAGGAAGAAAAACAAAACAAAACACAGCAAATAAACACCCCTACCGAATCTGATGAACACTTTATAAAAATTATCTCTTATGTATCTCTTTCCCTTAATCCTAATTCCTCATGCCAAAAATTACTAATTTGTAAATATGTTTAACAAAATATGTATCTAAAATGCTAAGCAGACTGTTCCCTACTGAGGGGAGTGGGGTGGGAAGGAAGGGTGGAGGGAAATTTTGAAACTTGAAAATATGCATGTACAAATGGATGAAAATTAAAAAAAAACCCTCAACCCACCCCCAATCAAGCCTCCCTCCCAACTCACTAATTGTGCTAGAAGAGTTCTAATATTCTCTGTTCCCAACTTGGACTCCCAGGCTCCTTTTTAATCATCACAGTAACCTCTGCAACTTTAAGGTTCAAAATTCATTATCATCTCCCCTTCTGGAAAAATCCCATCTCAACCCTCTCCATTCCTCACTCCAATCTTTCTACTGAGATTACCTTCCCCCATCCTATATACATCATTTATATACTTACTTCTTTGATGCTGACTCTCCTATTAGAATGTGGGCAGGCACCATGTTTTTGTCTTTCTTTGCATGACCACAATTTAGTACAGTGCCTGCTACAGAATAAGCATTTTGCAAAATGCTTGTGCATTAACTTATTTACCATCTACTATATGTAAGTCATTATACTAGGTTAAAGTTACAAAGAAAAAATGAACAAAAAAATCTTTGCCCTCAAAAAAGCTTATACTTTAGCCAGTGATGGTAAAAGCACACACCCAAGTAAATATGGAATGTATGATCGTAATAGCTAACATATATTTACTTTGTGCCAGACACTGCAATAAGCATCTTACAATTATTTTTTCATTTGATTCTCACAATAACTCTGGAAGGTAGGTACTATTATCACCTCCATTTTACAGATGAGGAAACTGAGGCAGACAAAGGCTAAGTGACTTGCCTAAGGTCACCCATCTAATGATCATCTGATCCTTGATTTTAATTCAAATCTTACTGAGTCCAGGTCCAGTCTTCTACTCAGTGAATATATATATATAATACCCTTGTAGGAGTGTATTCAAAATTAAATTTTGAAAGATGTTAGGAATGCTAAGAGGCAAAGGTGAGGATGGAATAAACTCTGGCATGATGAACAACCTGTACAAAGGCGTTGATAGAGGAAATAGTATGTCATGTACTGGAAACAGAAAGTAGGTCAGTTTGGCTAGTACATTACAATGTGTCCCAGTGAGTAATGTGAAATCTGGAATAATAGCGAGAATATTTGTTAGGTTCTTACTATGGGTCAAGCATCTTAACAACTTGTGTTGTGTGAATCTAACAGAATTCTAAATGATACAAAAATAACGAAGGTTATAGTTTCCTTTTTTAATGGAAAGATTTGTATGAGTAAACTAAAAGTGAAGTGACAGAATCACAACAACAATAAGGTAAAGATAATCATCTGTGAAAGACTTGGGAACTCAGATCAATGAATTGACCAATCACAATTCCAAAAGACTCATAATGAAATATGCTATACAGCTCCAGATAGGGAGCTTATGATTCCAAAAGCGGTTGAAACATATGTTTTCTTTTCTCTTGGGGGATTAAGGTGGAGTGAGGAGGACATGGTGGATGCCAGAATTTGTTTTGCTTGACATGATATTTGACATCATCTGATATGTGATCTATACATACATGTGCATACATGCAAATGAATATGTTATATTTCAGAGTGGCTATTCTATATAGCACAGTGAATAGAATTCCTGTCTTATTATCAGTTCAAATCTGACTCCAGACACTTACTAGCTATGTGGGCAAGTCACTTAACCCTATTTGCCTCAGTTCCTCATTTATAAAATGAATTGGAGAAGGAAATGCAAAGTATTCCAGTATCTTTTCCAATAAAACTCCACAAAAAGGATCACAAATAGTTGGACATGACTGAAACAGAATGAAGCATCAAATATTACTCTCTGTATATTATACTAATATACACATTATAGTGTATTATATAATATTTTATTATTAATGCTTTGTTTTCAGTTACATTTGTTTGGGCTACATTGTTACATTACTACATTACTTTTGTAATGCATTTCAGTGCATTACATTTTATTTGTAATGTGCTTTATTTTTCCTTGCCTTCTCATTTGGTATGGAAAGAGAGAATTAGTAGCAAAAAACATAAAAACAAACAAAAACAAAAATCTATATGCCCAAATTTTGCTAAATACGGGGGATATAAATGTAGGAAAACAAGATAGACTACTTTCAAGAAACTTGATATTCTCTAATAGAAGTCAAAAGATAAAGGGAAACTAGGAATGTCCCTACTGTCTATATGAGGCTTTTTTTTTTAATTCCTGCCTTCTCTCCTTTTCCCAACTATCTTCCATTTACTTTTATATATTTTATATATTCTTATCTGAGTACATCTACTTTCCAGAAGGCATACAAATTCCTTAAGAGTCTCTTCTGTTCTATCTCTGCATTACCAGAATCTAGGACAGTGCCTGGCATATAGCCCAATACTTGTGGATCAATATCTGATTCATATATAACCACCGGACCCAGATAGTTTTGCAGGATAAACTGAGGCTGGTCACTCAGCACAGCATTCCTCTCACTCAAATCCAATTCATGAGTTTATCATGGCATCACCTTCCTTATGAAGTGGTCTTCTTCAAAAATAAGGACAAACATTATTATTATTATGTGGATCAATAAATTAGTAGATTGATTAATTGATAGGGAGTCAATGTGATGAATTGGAACATGCAACTTGAGAGACGTGGTTTTGAATCTCAGATGTGATTGCTCCTAGCTAGGCAACAATGGATAAGTAACTTCATCTTGTTGAATTTTACTTTCTTCATCTGGAAAATGGTGGTAATTCCTATAGCATTTCTCCTACAGGGTTGTTGTAAGAAAAGTGCTTGATAAAACTTCAAATGCACTAGGAATGTGAATTGCTACTATTATTAGGGATCAGTGATTTCCTGACTTTGGTTCCCTTGCATAGACTTAGTCTAGGTCCATGTTGTTGAGGAAATGTGGGATTTGTTCCATCATTTCCATCCTTTGGGATTCATTGGAGATTTGGAATTTCAAGGGGGTTTGGGGAGCAAGGAATTATTGTTTTCTTACCTTTTCCAACTCAACCTCAGGGTCAGGTTGGATTTCTATACACACACCCCTGTTCTTAAGCACTTGAACTTCTGGCTCTTTCTCACACCCAGTGTTGAGTGAGGCTACCTTATTTCCTATTGGCTGGCAAGAAGCCTTTCTCCTTCAGCCCATCTGTAATGTATATGGAAGTGAAGGCAAAGAGATGGATTTCACAAAACTTAATCAGAGTCTTTAGTGAATCAACAGGGGCTGAGGAAGGGGTGGGGGACTTTAGGGGTGTGGGAAGAGAATGGGCAGGTTTCCAGCTCCATCACATATGGCAATGGTTTCCTTGAAAACTGAATACAGTATTTGTTTCTTGCAGTGACACAGTTCAGAGTAGCACTGAAGCCAAATTTCTAATATAGGAACCCTAAACCCAACCTTCAGATCTTCTCAGCTTCTCCTGATTGTTTCTTTCTCAGTTCATGATGTCCCTCCCCCATTCCACCCCTGCCTGGCCCTGCTCACCCTCCTCATTTTTGAAGAATCTCTGTCCTTGTAGAAAGTTTGGGAGGTATGAGAAGAATGTTTTGATTTAATACAGTTCTGCCTGCACTTTCCTTTCACAAATCAATTAATTTCTCCACATTCTGACAATGCAAGTCTGAAGGGGAGAGTGGAGGGGGAGCAATACTGGGTGGTGAGGGGATGGGGTGTAGAGAGGTAAGCAGAGTGCAAGAACAGACTTCCCTGTTGTGATTTAGAGGGGGAAAAGACAAATTACCTTTTTGCCTAGTGTTGAGAGAAGAGAGGTGGAAGGGAATATTATATCTGAAATTAACACACATCAGCATAAAACATGGGGGGGTGAAGGTTGGGCATCAATCAGAAGGCAAAAAAGAAAACACACCTTTTCATGCAGAGAAATACCTTGGAATTGTATTGCTTCTCTCTATGCTTGTTCTGGGCCCATTTTACAATTTTCTCCCTGGTTCATTTATGTCTTGAAATTCACCCCCATAGTTTCCAGACATCACCTCCTTTGTTGAGGTAGGGAAGAAAAATTCTAAGCCAAGAATAGTTGAAAAAGCTCCCTCTTTGAATTCATAGAGCACATTAGAGATGGAATCATTCAGATGAGAATCTGATGGACTTTCTTAGAAAATTAGAACTAGGAAGCATGTTGAAGCTCAGCTAGACAAGCCCTCTCTTTTTACAGAGGAAACTGAGACATAGGTAGGGAAAGTGATTTAATCATGATTCCAGAGGGAGACAGCATCTGAGCTAAGCGTTTAGGCTAAACTAACTTTCTGACTCAGTTCAAATACTCTTTCTTCTATGCCACAATGCTTCCTTCCTGTGTATCAAGCTAGACTGAAAGTTTTTAGAGGAAAGGGTAGAGAGAGGGAGGAAGTAGGATGATTTACCTGTCTTTTCCATTCTAAGTCAGTGCTGGGCATATGAATGGAAAACTGCACCAATGATTTTGCTGGACTTATATTTATCCTTCTGGTCCAATTGTTCCCTATGTTTATGTTTTCGAAGGGGAGGCTGGAACTGTGATTTCATCTGTTTAAGAAGATCCAGCTGAGTAACAACTTCTATCAATGTAGGTCAGCACCTCATTTGCAATTCTTGGTATTGAGAAAGTAAAAGACCTAGACACAGTCATCTATGCCCAGGGCAGGACCTGAACCTGGGTCTGTACTTCCTCTAGGGTCAGTTCTCTTTCAGTCCACAACAGTGTCCTGCTGCCTCGTGTTTGTGTGTTTGTGTGTGTGTGTGTGTGTGTGTGTGTGTATGTGTGTATGTGTGTGTGTTTGTGTGTGTGTGTGTGTGTGTGTGTGTGTGTATGTGGACCTCTTAGGTATGGTGTCAGTCCCATCACTTAATCTTATATTTTAGATTAAGTGACCTGCATGGGCTAAAAACATTTTTCCACACATTTAAGAGACAGCAAGATATATGGCAAATGTTTTTTGTCTCTTGTGCATCTCTTGAAGATTTTTTCTTACTATTACATTATTTACTTATTTATGGGCTATTTATTTATTTATTTAAGAGTTCAAACTAATCAAGGATTTTTAAAATCTTTTTGGCAGTTTGGTGAACCCTAGGGACCCCTTCTCAAAATAAGGTGTTTTTTTAAAATGAAGGAAGTGCTAATTTCAGTTAGAGGTTATTGAAAGTAAATATGTATTTTTAATGAAGTTCACAAACCTCCTCTAATTAATTCATGGTTCATTGAACCCCAGGTTAAAGACCCCTGGATTGAATATCTAAGCCTCCTCGCAGCTCTATAATTTTAAGATTCTAGATAACTTGATTTTTCAGCTCTTAGTTGCCTCATCTGAAAAATGAGGACAATAGTACCTATCTTCTCGCCTCACAGGCTACTTTGGGACATAAATGAAATAAATACAAATTATTAATGAGACTATAAAGTATAATACATGCCAGTTATCATAATTATAATTTGACATAAATTAGAATTTTAGCCTCTTTTTAATGAATCTCTGCCTGTCCAGGGGAGTAGAAATTATAAAATGTAGTGAAATATTATCTTTCATAAATACATAACAATTATAATAATTTTCTTTATTATTAAGATATAATGTTTTCAACCTTATGGGTATTATTCCTTACTATTTAATAAAAGTAAATATAACAAAGGAATCATGGAAAAGTTTTTGAGTTTCATGGAATAGCACCTTTAACAATTCAACTCCCTGCTTTTTTGGATATACAATGATATGGGAAAAGTAAATTCCTACTTTCACTGGAAAATTTCAGTGGAATAGTTTCCATTTTAGCTTTATCTTTCTGATATCTTCTGACAAACACTGTCTTCCCTTTGATCCAAGGTCTGACACTTTACAAATCTTGATTACATCTCAGACAACAAGATCATGCATACTTTTTTCTTCAGGTTTATCACTGTTAATATCCAGCCTAAGAATAGAAGTCTATAAAGGAAAAGAAAAGGAATGGGTTTGGGCTTAGAATATGAGACAGAACTTGACTTTATTCATATAAAAAGGTCTTTGTGTTTAACAGTAGATGGTTGGACTAAAAAGAATTTATTAATGTGTCCTTATTGTCTTGCATTGAGCCATTACTAGTCATTCTGATTCATATCTGACCACTGGATACAGATGGCCTGGGAGAAGAAAGTGAGACTGGTGATTTTTGCACAGCACTCTCCTCACTCAAATCCAATTCATTTGTTTGTCAGGGCATCAACTCCCTGCTGTCATGATCTTCTTCAAGAACAAAGGACAAAAAATATCAACATCAGCATGAGCATCAACATCAGCATCACAACCATCATTGTGCATATTGATAACATGGAAAGAACATAGACTAGACTAGGTCAAGAGAAGATAGAAAAGTGATGATCCTTGAACTTTCTCTTGGTGGAAGCAGAGCTAGAGCATTAACTTTAAAGTCTATAGAGCACATTTTAAGAAGGACTTTGATAATCTAGAGAGTATACAAAGGTGAGCAATTAATAGTGGAAGACCTTGAGTTCATGCCTATAGGAATAGATAGAAAGAACTGGGAATTAAGTTTAGCCTGGAGAGGAGGAGACTTAGAATGAAAATGATAGTTATATCCAAAAAATTGAAATGCTGTCAGGTAAAAGAAAGGTTAGATTTATTGCATTTAGCCTTAGAGAACAAGGTTAACCTTGGGAACAATGGGGGAAAATTGCAAAAGGGGCAAATCTGGGTGTGAGGTAAGGAAAAAAAGACCACCTCCCTATAAATTAATGCTATCCAGCAGTGAATTGGAAAACCTAGAGAAAGGAGATTCATTATCACTGAAAGTCTTCAAGCAAACAATAGACCACTATTTGATATACATGTTGTAATGGGAATTCTTTTTTTAAAAAACTGGGTTGGATTGGATGACCTTTAGTGTCCCTTCCAGCAGCTATGGAATTCTGCAATTATGTGAAACTTGTTTTCTAGCTCTATCTCTACCACTAATTGATTCTATGACCAATAAACTATAAAAACCTTATACTCAGACATGTTTAATTCATCAGTTTTTGATGCCCATAGCACAGGCCTTCACATACAGGAGACTTTTAGTAAATGAGACCCTGTTAAGTTTAATTGTGTTGATTATAGATAGATCACTTTACCTCAGTCTCAGTTTCTCAATATGTAAAATTAGAATAGTAAGATCTGTCCTTTCTATCTCACACAGTGGTCTTGAAATTCACATTTAATGACACAGAAAAAGGAATCAATAGCCATCTCCAAATAGTTACATTTTACAAGTAAATGACAAGTACATACACATTAGATTTATTTTTTATATAAAGAAGAAAAATACCACTTACAACTATGACTAGAGAGTGATTTTTTTTGCTTTTTTATTTAATTTTATTTTTTTACACCAGGTACATGCAAAAGCAAGTTTCAACGTTTACTTCAAAGACCTTGAGTTTCAAATTCTCTCCTTCCCATTTAGCAAGCAAGTTACTTTGTAGGTTAAAAATGTGTAGTCATGAAATGCATTATTTCAATACTCATGTATTTTTAATTTATGTTTTATTTTTCTAACTACATCTTATGAAAATTTTTTAACATTCATCCATATGCATGTTTATTTTTAAGTTACATAATTTCCTTCCACTCTCCCTTCCCACACCCTCCCCTCAGCAACAAATAGGTTAATATTATACATACATGTTTGTGTTAAACATGTTTACAGATTAGCCATTTTTGGTATGAGGAATTAGTATTAAGGGAAAGAAGTCCATAAGGGAAATTTTTTTAAAGTGAATGTAATTTCCCTAATTGATAAATGGTCAAAAGATATGAATAGACAGTTTTCAAATGAAGAAATTAAAACTTTGTATAATCATATGAAAAATGTTTCAAATCATTATTGATTAGAGAAGTGCAAATTAAAACAACAATGAGTCATCATCTCACACCTATCAGATTGACCAAGAATGAGAACAAGAGAAAATGATCAATTTTGGAGAGGTTGTGAGATGATTGGGACATTAAAGCATTGCTGGTGGAGTTGTGAATGGATCCAACCTTTCTGGAGAGCAATTTGGAGCTATGCCCAAAAAGCAATAAAATTGTTCATTCCCTTTGACCCAGCAATTCCAATTCTAGGTCTATATCCAGAAGAAAATATAAAAATTGGGAAAAGTCTTACATGTTCCAAAATATTTATAGCAGTACTTTTTTGTAGTGACAAAGCATTGGAAATTGATGGGATGCCCATCAATTGGAGCATGGTTAGGCAAGTCATGTTACATGAATACTATGGAATATTTTTGTTCTATAAGAGATCATAAATGATCAGCCTTTAGAGAAGAATAAAATGACTTAAAGGATCTTACATCTGAGCAAAGGGAGCAGAACCAAGACAACAATGTATACATTAACAACAACATAGTGAGATGATCAACTTTAAAGGAAACAGCTCCTCTCAACAGTTCAGAGCTAGGACAAGCATGTTAATCTGGCTATAGATAATGTTATACATATCCAGAGGAAGAAAAACAAAAAAATAAAAAGAGAAAAACCAAACCTTCAGAATCTGATGAATACTTTATAAAAATTATTTCTTATGTATCTCCCTTAATCCTAACTCCTCATACTGAAAATGATTAATATATAAACATGTTTATCAAAAATATGTATGTACAATGCTAACCTGACTATTCACTGCTGAGGGAAGAGGAGTGGGAACGGAGGGTGGAAGGAAATTTTTTAACTTAAAGATATACATGTGTGCATGAATGAAAATAAATAAATAAATATTTTTTAAAGGTGAATGTAGAATTCATAGATTCTAAAGGGTTTTTTTTAATTTAGTTTTGTTTTTTTCCCCCTCTGGATGGGGATGTCATTGTCCATAGTCTATCTAATAGAATTGTCCTAGTTAATCATTATGTTTTAAAAGTTAACATAATATCCACCCCCACTAGGAAAAAGACACCGCAAGAAAAATTAAGTGAGAAAAACAAAGTATGTTTCAGTCTGTATTTAGATACCATCAGCTCTTTCTTTGGGATGGATAGCATTCTTTATTATAAGTCCATCAAAGAAATTGCTTCAATATTTTTTCCTACAGTTGCTATTGCAAACTGTATTTCCCTCCCTCCTATTCCCCCTCCCCCATTTATTCTATTTTCTCTCTTTTCACTGTCCCTCCTCAAATGTGTGTTATGTTTGACTACATTCTCCCACAATCTTCCCTCTCTTCTATCATATACACCCCACTCCCTTCCCCTGACCCCCTCTTTCCAATCCTGTCCTCTTGTTTTTCTCTAGGGTAAGATAGATTTCTAAACCAGAGTGAGTGTATATATTATTTCCTCTCTGAGTCACTTTCAAAGAGAGTGAACGCTCACTCATTCCACCTCACCTTACCCTTCATCCACTCCATTGCAAAAGCTTTTCCTTGCCTCTTTTATGTGAAATAATTACCTCATTCTGCTTCTCCTTTCCTATCTCCCAGTACATTCTTTTTTCACCCATTGACTTCATCTTTATATTACACCATTATATTCATCTCCCTCTTGTACCTTGTTTATATATGTTTCTTCTAACTGCTCCTATAAATGACAAGGTTCATATGAGTTATCAGTATCTTCTTCCCATGCAGGAATACAAACAATGTAATATCATTAAGTCCCTCATTGCCCTTCCTATCCACTCTCTGTATACTTCACCTGAGTCCTGTACTTGAAGATCAAGTCCTGTACTTTCTTTTCAGATCTGGTCATTTGAACAGGAAAATTTAAACATCCCTATTTCATTTAATGTCCACCTTTCCCATGAAAGAGTATGTTTAGTTTAGCTGAGTAGTTGATTCTTGGTTGTAACGCAAACTCTTTTGTCTTCTGGAATATCATTTTCCAAGCCCATTCCAAGCTCTAATGTCGATGCTGCTAAATCTTGTGTTATCCTGATTGTAGCTACATATATTTAAATTATTTTTTCTGGCTGCTTGTAATATTTTCTTCTTGACTTGAGAGTTCTGAAATTTGGCTGTAATATTCCTGGAAGTTTTCATTTTAGGATCTCTTTCAAGAGGTAATCAGTGGGTTTTTTTCAGTTTCTATTTTTCCTTCTGCTTCTAAGCTATTAGGGAAATTTTGTTTGGTTAGAACACTGGTCCTGGAGTCAGGAGGACCTGAGTTCAAATCCAGCCCTCTAACACCTAATAATTGCCTAGCTGTGTGACCTTGGGCAAGTCACTTAACCCCAATGCCTTAAATAAATTTTAAAAAAAGAAAAGGAAAAATGAAGTCTAAGGTCTTTTTTAGTCATGACTTTCAGGTAGTACAATAATTTTTAAATGATTTCTCTTGGATCTGTTTTCCAGTTCAGTTGATTTTCCAATGAGATATTTTACATTTTCTTCTAGCTTTTCCATTTTTTTGGTTTTGTTTTATTGTTTCTTAATTTCTCACAAAGTTATCTGCTTTTCTTAGCTTCATTCTTTATGTGAAGGAATTATTTTTTTTCAGAAAGCTTTTGAACCTCCTTTTCCATCTGGCCAATTCTACTTTTTTTTTTTTTTTGCAAGGCAATGGGGTTAAGTGGCTTGCCCAAGGCCACATAGCTAAGTAATTATTAAGTTTCTGAGAACAGATTTGAACCCAGGTACTCCTGACTCCAGGGCCAGTGCTCTATCCACTGTGCAACCTAGCTGACCCCCAATTCTACTTTTTAAGGTATTTTTCTACTCATTGGACTATTTTTTTTTATTTGACCCAAACTGGTTTTAAGATTTTATTTTCTTTAATATTCTTTTGTATCTTCTTCACCAAGGTGCTGACCTGGTTTTAATGTTTTTTCTGCATCATTCTCATTTCTCTTCCCAATTTTTCCTCTTCCTCCCTTACTTTTTGAGCTCTTCCATAACCTGACACCAGTTCATATTTTTCTTGGAAGCTCTAGATACAGAACCTTTCTATCTTCTGAGTCTAGGATAGAATTTATTCTTCTGTGTTTGCTCATTTCCCCAGTCTAAGACTTGATTTTAATAATTTGTTAAGGTGGATCTCTGCTTCCAGGGTGGAGGATGCACTGTCCCATGCTTTTGAGGTTTCTTGCTGTTATTTTCAGGGACAACCCCCCAAGGACCTAAATTCCTTCAAGGTCTTATGAAAGGCTCTGACTACTCCTGACTTGTGTTCTAGTCTGTGAATGACCATAAACACTCCCATCTGTCCTGGAGCTGTGAGAAGCATCCCTGTTCTGCTATGGAAGCAAAGCTCTTTTTCCTGAGCCTGGGGCCCCAAATTGAGACCTGATCCAAGAATGGGCAAAACCAGAGTCCTGCATCAGGAACAGAGAACAAAGAGATCTCTGTAGTCTCCCCTGACCCCCTTAACCATCTATGGGCTAAGCACTATGGAAGCAGTTACCAGTGATGGGTGGGCTCCCAGATCTGTTCCAGGTTCATGGGCCTGTTCTGCACTGAAGCCTACACTAGACTGGGCTCTGTCCTCACTCTGGTGCAGCAGTTTTCCTGTTGAGCTTCCCAATTTTCCTTGGCAATCACTGGACTGAAAAGTCTGAAAAATACTACTATTGCCATGGACCCAGGCACCCCTAGGGACCCAGGCATCCCATGATCTGTTCCTGGTTAGCTGGAGTTGGTTCCACTCTGGAATAGCCAAGGCTAAACTGAGGACCCTTCCTAACTCCAATATAACATACCCTTGCCACAGATCTTCCAAGTTGTCTTAAGCTGGAAAATTGTTTCACTTTGTGGGTTCTCTCACCCTAGAATTTGGTTAGTCATCACTTTAAAGGTATTTAGAATTGTCTGGGGGGAGAGGGTAAATTATTAATCCAAGAAAAGATAAAAGAAATAAAAGTCAAAATAAAAGTTGAAAAGCTTTTACATGAACAAAATCAATGCAACTAGGAGAAAAAGGAAAATTATCCATGGGGGGGGGAAATCATCAACTGTCTCTGATAAGGATCTGACATTCAAGATAAGGGAATTGACACTAATATATAAGGTTAAAAGTTATTCATAATTGAAAAAGTGTTCAAAATATGTGAATAAATATTTCTCAAAAGAATTACAAACTATTAACTATATGAAATGTACCCTAATCATAATAATCACTAATTATTAATTACTACTAATATAATAACCTAAATCAGTAATAATTAGAAATATATAAATTCTAAATAAATATAGATAAATATAGATAAGTTCTAAATATAGATAAATATAGATAAATTCTAAATAAATTCTAAATAAATTTCACCTAATACAGTACAAAATGCTAAAGATAACAATAGATGGAACTAGTTGCTATTTGAAAGAATATGAAAGATAAATATGATAACATACTGAAGATGGACAGTCAAATTTTTCTAATCATTTTAAATTAATTTTTTAAAAATGTGTAATTAAAAATGTAATTTTTCCCCAGATATCCTCCTACTAAACATATACTACCAAGAAGAGGCCATATCCAGTCATCCTGACCTATGTTATGCTACTGAACTTAGATGACTATAGTAGAGAGTGAGGCATATTGCTTTGCACAATTCTGAGTCACTTAAATTCAATTCACTTGCAAGTCAAGACATCATCATCCTGATTCATTGGTCCTTTTTTGGAGAAACAACAATACTGCAAGATAGTCAAAGACGAAAACAGAAATCCAAAATACCAAAAATAGGGGCAGCTGGATGGTGCAGTAAATAGAGCACCAGCCCTGGAGTCAGGAAGACCTGAAATCTGGCCTCAGACACTTAATAATTGCCTAGCTGCATGACCTTGGGCAAGTCACTTTAAGCCCATTGCCTAAAATAAATTAAAATAAAAAAATATAAATAAAAATAATGGCAGTTTTTCTTATTGCAAAGAACAAAGGAAAAAAATGACACAGTATACAAAGACCAGATCTTGATGCCCAGAAGACATGGGATTCAAATCTTGATGTCAACTGATATGTTTTTTCTGGGAGGCCCTAATCAGATCTTAATATTTTAGTGATTTTGATAGCTTGTCAAGCCTATAACTCAAGAAATTTTCCTCATCTAGGAGTTCTCTATACTAACAATATCACAAATCTAATCCCTCTTCATATTCCACTGTCCTTTGATATGGTTAATAAGTATAGTTGAATGATTAAACAAATTGTAGTACATGAAAGCAATTCAATATTATTGTGCTGCAAGAATAATTAATACAAGGAATTCAGAGAAATATCAGACCTATATAAATTGATGCAGTGATTAATAAAGAGAACCAAGAAATTATTCCAACAATATAAAGGGAAAGAATATTAAAAATGAAATGAAACACTGAGCAATTATAATGAAGAGTTGTGACAATGTACTTGCCTCTCCCCCTCCCCCCAGGTATTCTGGACTAAGAGCAAATTTAGAGGATTGAGTGACCTTGGGAAAGAGCGAGGGGATGCCCTTATATATTTTTAAATTCATTTAAGGCAATAGGGTTAAGTGACTTGCCCAAGGTCACAAAGGTAGGCAATTATTAAGTGTCTGAGGCCAGATTTGAACTCAGGTACTCCTGCCTCCAGGGCTGGTACTCTATCTACTGTGCTACCTAGCTGCCCCTATTTAATTAAAAAAATTTTTTTTCATGGCAATGGGGTTAAGTGACTTCCCAAGCTCACATAGTTGGTAATTATTAAATGTCTGAAACTGGATTTAAAGTTAGATCCTCCTGACTCCAGGACTGGTGCTCTATCCACTGGGTCACCAAGTTGCTGCAGGGATGCCCTTTCACTGAAGATCTTCAAGCAAACACTGGATAACCATTTATAAAACACACAGTCAACGTATTGACTGATTTTGCAAAATTGTCTTTCTTTTTCTCTTTTCCTTTCTCTTTAAATCTTTCTTGGTGTGCCAAATTGGGCAAAGAAAGGAGAAGGATACATTAAGATATGAGCTAACAACAGATGGCAACATAATTTTAAAAATTTATCTTATTAAAAGAAATTTTAAGAAGGAAAAAGCACTAATAACTTGGGAGGGAAAGTCAAAAGGGGAGAGGACAGCAGAAATAAAGTTCTCCAATAGGAGTCAGCATCTAAGATGTATATTCAAATTTTTCTTACTGCTTAATAGTTGGGTAGATAGTGTCTGTGTATCCCAGTGTCCTTGTTATTATTCTGTCTTCATACCATTACCTTGTTGATTGTCTGCCACAAACCTTTAAATCAAAGACTCATAGATCCATAGAACATGAAACTTAGTAAGTAATTTAGGACATAGAAAGTCAGACTTAAAAGGAATTTTAGAGACCATCAATTGCAACATTCTCATTTTAGAAGTGAGCAGATTGAACACAGAGAGAAGTGACTTGCCCAGATTCATCAAGTACTTAGCAAATAGGCTGAGATTTAAGCCCATATTTCCAGTCTTTTGATTTTTTTCTTTCTGCCATGACAATATATGAATACATACACACACACATAGATGCATGTATAGATGTTAATATCATATATGTAATATGTGTTATATAAATAGATGCATATACCATATTTCCCCATGTGTAAGATACATCCTTTTTCAAAAAATTTGGGGTCTAAAAACTGGGAGTATCTTATACAGTGATTGTAGAATTTTGTACTTGCATTTCCTACTTTTTCACTCTTGTTTTCTTTGTGCTCATTGTTTCACATTTGTTACCAGTATATTAGGCTATATTTTGCCACATTCTTCCCAGAAACAGCTCAGAAATGAGTGTTATACAGTGCTGAATTCAAGTTTAAAGTAATCCAGCTTGCAAAAGTGAATGGAAATCGTGCTGCCAAAAGTCTGGTCCTCCTCCAAATGAGAAAACAATCTGAGTCTGGCTATGGGAAGAAGAAACCTTACTGAAAATGTCTTGATAGAAGAAGACCATGAAAGGCAAGTCAGCAAAATGGCCTGATGTAAAAAGGGAATTGAAGAGATGGATTGAAGAGCAAAGGACCATTGGAATTCCTGTGTCCACAAAGATGGTTCAGAGTGAGGCAAGAAGAATTGTTGATGAAAAAGAAGTGACTGATTTCAAAGAAGACCTGAAACAGAATGGACTAAGCATGCATCCCTGCACCAGACTTGCACAAAGGATGCCTGAAAGCTATGAACAAAGGGTTCTTGAATTTCATGATGAATAAAACTTGAGTTCAATAACTTTATGTAATACATTTTTTTCTCAAATTTTGGGCCCCAAAATTAAGGTGCATCTTATATATGGGGAAATATGATATATTTGTCCATAAAGGCTTTTCTTAATGACTGGAAGCAATTTCATTGAGCATAAAAGGTAGGATGAACAGAGAAACAAATGATTCGCTAATAGGGAAGATAACTCAACTTGAGAAATTCTAATTAATTTTCAGGTGGTTGGCAAAATCATGTTTTTTTAAAGGTATTTTTGTAAATGTCAAGTAAAAAGGCAGCTCTAGCTCTGGTGTGATGTCAGGTTATTGCCTTTTCTCTGTTCCCATCAGCAGGAGCTTTAAAACTAGTTTGATCACAGCAGTAGAAGTAATGTTCAAAAGGTCGATTAATATCAATATTAAACATAAGGATGATTTAATTTATCCCAAGGGACCACCGTTCCCCATGTAGTTATCTTATATGATACCTCTGCATACAGACAGATATCAGGAGTTGTGTGTGGAAAGGCATAGCCCCAGGAGTCAAGAGCCCTGGATTCCAGTAGCAGCTCAGTAAGGACTTACATTCTGTGTAACTTTGAAAAGTCACTTCCCCTTTTTGGATATCATTTTTCCTTTCTGAAAAAAGCTATGGCTGGGCTGTGTAATTTTGAAGTTCTTTTCTAGCTTTGATATTCAAGGGATGAATAAAAGGGGCATTTATTAAAGAACTTGTCATGTATGTGTTTTTTTTCTCCTTAGTGCTAATTCTTCTTTCACAACTCTTCTAATGTGGAAATATTTTAAACATGATTGTACATATACAAACTATATCAGATTGTTTGCTGCCATTGGGGGGGATGAATATTGAAAACTATCTTTGCATATAATTGAATTTTTTTAAAAGAGAACATTTCATATACACATATAGAAAAAATTATCATGTGACAAACATGGAATTAAGTCCTAAGAATATAAATACAAAAATAGCAAGAGTCTCTATCCTCAGGGAACTCAAATTCTAATAAAGGACCATAATTTACATAGGACAGCAATGGCAAAAAAAGGTCATTTTAGTCAGGAAAATCTCAGGGATGGTCATTATTGTCAAAAAAAATTATTGACACATCTTTGCTATGAATGGTTGAATTGATTTGATTACTGTTCTTCAATCTAAAAGTAGAGAGACTAGAATTTGGGAGGAAGAGAGGGTGTGACAGAAGTCTATGATGATAGTTGAGAAGTAGAGTGGTGGAACCAGGACAAGTTAGACATAGAGAACTATGACTTAATGTTCTAATATTCTACAATCCTTTTTAGCTCTAAAAGGCTATGTTTGTAAAGTTCCTGCTAGCTCCACCATTCTCTATTTTAACGATTCTTCCAAATATAACCAAAAATGGTATAGGTTTTGTTTCATACTCTCTCCAGCATATTCATCACTCACATCACCACTAATTTTGGAAAATTAACAAGATTATCATCACACAGTTACCATTTTTAAATGGCAGACTGAGAAAATAAAATTTGCTTAACAGAAACTTACTTCCCAGTGGCTCTTCTGGCCTACATACCTGATCTGTAAAACAAGAGAAACCTTTAAAAAATAAAAGGATATGGAATACAATTGCAGTTCCAGAGAAGAATAGTCCTTACTCCAAAATCCCAGTATGTTTCCATGCAATGAGAACTGATCAGAAAAGTTGACATTTGACCATGATGATGTTTGTCCTTCATTTTTAAAGATCATGACCTCAAGGACATGATGCCATGACATCCACTTGAACTGCATTTGAATGAGAAGGTACTGTACTAAATCACCAGCCTCACTTTCTCCTCCAGAGTCATCTGGGTCCAGTGACCAGATATTAATCAGGACAACTGAAGATGGCCCTAGATGCAAAGCAATCTAGGTATAAGTGACTTTATCTGAGGCCAAATTTAAACTCATGTCCTCCTGATTCCAGAGCTGATGCTCTAGCCATTATGCCACCTAGCTGCCCCTTGACCATGATTCTACACTTCCATGATCCCATACAACCAGAGTACCAACTATGATGACTGAGAAGCAATAAATGTACCTGCTTTAAATCACTTTATGTGGATCTAAAGAAAAAAAACGTAAAAAATAAAATCAGGGGTGGCTAGGTGGTACAGTGGATAGAGCACTGGCCCTGAAGTCAGGAGTACCTGAGTTCAAATCCTGCCTCAGACACTTAATAATTACCTAGTTATGTGGCCTTGGGCAAGCCACTTAACCCCATTTGCCTTGCAAAAACCTAAAAAAAATAAAAAAAATAAAATCCACACCTGCCAAAGATCAATCATTAAATATTTACCATTTAAAAATACTGGTGTACCATATCTTAAGCTCAGGAGTACATAAAGACAAAAGAAAATGAAACAGAAGCTTCCTTAAAGTAACTTGCAGTCCTGGAAACTGGAGTCATGAAAACCTCAGTTCAAATTTACCTTAAACACTAGCTACGTGATTTGATTTCTTCCAATGTGTTTCCCTATCTGGAAAATGGGGGATAATAATAGTAGCTATCGCACAAAATTTTTTGTTCAAATAAAATGAAATAATATATGTAAAATATTTTGCAAAATTTAAGGCATTTATAAATGTTATTACTATTATTCTATCCAACAGACATGTATAATCTGTAACCACATACAAATATGTGCAAGATTATAACAAAGCAGTTTCCTGGGGAAGCAACTGGAGAGTTTATGAAAGGTTCCTTTGGAGGTGGCTCTTGAAATGAGCTTTTAGGGAAAATAGATATTCTAAGGACTGGAGGAGAAAAAGTAGTAACTTTGGCTGTGAAGGATGAAAAAGGGAGGGCAGCCTGGGTAAAGACACAGAGATTACATTACATTATAATGGAAAATCATGGGGCAGTTTGGTAGTGCAATGGATGGAGCACTGACCCTGGAGTCAGGAGGACCAGAGGCTAAATCTGGCCTCATATACTTGAAACTTATTAGCTGTGTGACCTTGGTCTAGTCACCTAATCCCTTTGCCTTGCAAAAACAATATTATAATAATATAATGTCATGTTTTAGGAACAACAGGAAGAAAATATGGCTGAATAGAAAAATGTTTAAGAGGGAGGGGACAATGTGAAGAAGTGAGGGATCAGGAAAAGCCTACTGTGGGGGTTAACTTTTGAGCTGTGCTTATTAGGGATTACTAAAATAGAGAGAGGGTATAGGGGGCAGTATATACAAAGGCATAATGGTAGAGAATACAATTTGAGGATAGTTGGAATATAGGATGTATGAAGGGGAATGATGTGTGATTTCTCTGAAGATAGGTTGGAGGTAGATTGTTCAGAGTCTTTGTAGACCATACTATTGTTATGTGTCCTTCTCAAAGAGGACCCTTTTGCCAATGTAAGCAATGCTTATCCTTATTCCAATTCCCACTCCTCAAGAGCTAAGCTACAAAGGATTTAGGACACTTTAATGCTCCTGGTTCAAGCTCCCATCAGTGTGCTTCCCTACAAAATTATCATTTGAGAATCAATTTAGTCCATCCTAAGAAACTTTGAGAATGAAATATTTACTGAGTTGTCACAAATCGTTACTTCAAAAGACACATATAGTCCTCCTGCTTAGAGTTCACATGTGGCTAAAGACTAATTCATAATGATTAATTTTTGAAGTCTTTTTTTCCCCATTCATTAGAAACTCAGGAAATTTCCCTTAGGCAGGATATAGTTTCATTGCTAGGATTCATATGGATCCAAGAAACCATGACCAATCCATGTGTGATCAGGGATAGGGATTCTAAACCTGGGTTGATAGTTTTAGGACATCAGTGGGAAAATGAAAAGTCCAAAGCCCTCTAGACTTTTTGAAGCTATCAATATATACAATAGAGTTGCAATCAACAGTAAATTGAGGAGATTCCAACCAAAGGTGGAGAGAGTGGAAAAAGAGGAGACTTGGGATAAGGTCAAAAAGAATATTCTCCTTAATATATACCCTCTCCTTTGCTGAGTATCCTCAAAGGTTTCACTAGAAAGTTTTCTCTTCTCATTTGGTGATGGTGTTTGCCCTTCATTCTCAAAGAAGACCATGACAACTGGGAGGCAATTCAATGACATATGTGAATTGGATTTGAGTGAAGCACAAGCCTCATTTTTCTCCTCCAAAGTCATCTGGATCTAGTGACCAGATATGAATAAAGACAACTTGAGATAGCCCTGGATACAAATCAATCAGGGTTAAGTGTCTTGATGTCAGATTTGAATTCAAGTTCTCCCAAGGTCAAAGCCAGCACTCTACCCACTGCTCCATCTAGTTGTGCCTAGATGGCATACTCTCCCAAGCTGGGTATCCTCAGAGGCTTCACTAGAAAGTTCTTCTCAACTCATTTGATATCTTAGAAACATGCCTAGGGTATGACCAGGTTTCCTTGGCATATCCTAAGAGGACACTAGTTTCTTTACAATATCTTTACAATGTCAGAATTTACAAGTTTCAAGTACTTTTCGATATTAGCCTAAAGTCTATGATTGATTGATTGATTGATTGATTGATTTAAGCTAAAACCTATGACAGATATTAATTCACTGTTTTCAACAGGTTAAAATACCAGGGCATCTTATCACTTACTCCTAATGGGCTCAATGATATGATTAAGTATATCAATCAGCTTCACCTCCCAGCCAGTCTTGGTCTGAATCATCAGAGTCACAATTTAATCCATACATGCATACATCCACCCCATAACACTCTCTAATGTTTTCCCCACCCTAGTCATCATACTGATGAGCAAAGGGGAGTGAGTGTATAGTAATATATATGAACTTCACTAAGCAAGCATTACTTGCCACAGGCAGACTCCAGTCTTAGTAATGTGTGTGTGTGTGTGTGTGTGTGTGTGTGTGTGTGTGTATTTATGTATTTATATATATATATATATATATATATATATGTTTTTTAAATTTTAGAAGTTTTATTTATTTTCAGTTTTACAACTTTTTTCCCAATTTTGCTTCCTCCACCCCCCACAGAAGGCAGTTTGTTAATCTTTACATCATTCCTATAGGTATGCATTGATCTAAGTTGAATGTGACGAGGGAGAAATCATATCCTTAAGGAAGAAAAATAAAGTATTAGATAGTAAAAATACTTAATAATATAACTTTTTTTCTAATTTGATGGTAATGGTCTGAGGTCTTTGTTCAAAGTCCATAATTCTTTTGCTGGATACAGATGGTATTCTCCATTGTGGATGGCCCAAAATTGTCCCTGGTTGTTTCCCCACAGGGATGAGCAAGTCCATCAAGTTGATCATCATCCCCATGTTTCTGTTAGGGTATACAATGTTTTTCTGGTTCTTCTCATCTTGTTCAGCATCAGTTCACACAACTCCTTCTCACCCCTTCTGGTTTCTAATAGAACAATAGTGTTCCATCACATACATATACCACAGATTGTTTAGCCATTCCCCAATTGATGGGAATTCCCTCAGTTTCCTTTTCTTTGCCACCACAAAAAGAGCTGCTATGAACATTTTTATACAGGTGATGTTTTTACCCTTTTTCATAATCTCTTCAGGGTATAGCTCCAGTAGTGGTATTGCTGGATCAAAGGGTATGTAGATTTTTATTGTCTTTGGGGCATAATTCCAAATTGCTCTCCAGAAGGTTGGGTTCCACCAACAATGTATTAGTGTCCCAGATTTCCCACATCCCTTCCAACATTCATCATTATCCTTTCTGGTCATATTGGCCAGTCTGAGAGGGGTGAGATGGTACCTCAAAGATGTTTCAATTTGCATTTCTCTAATAATTAGTGATTGAGAGCAATTTTTCATATGACTATGGAGTGCTTTGATTTCCTCATCTGTAAATTGCCTTTGCATATCCTTTGACCATTTGTCAATTGGGGAATGACTTGTCTTTTTTTTAAATAAAAATTTGACTCATTTCTCCATATATTTTAGAGATTAGTCCTTTGTCAGAAACACTTGGAGTAAAAATTGTTTCCCAATTTACTACATTTCTTTTGATCTTGGTTAGTGTGGTTTTGTCTATGCAAAAGCTTTTTAATTTAATGTAATCAAAATTATTTAGTTTGTTTTTAATGATGTTCTCCATCTCTTCCTTGGTCATAAATCGCTTCCCTTTCCGTAGATCTGACAGGTAAACTATTCCTTGATCTTCTAGTTTGCTTATAATATTGTTTTTTATATCTAGATCTTGTATCTATTTTGATCTTATCTTGGTATAGGGTGTGAGGTGTTGGTCTAAACTAAGTTTCTTCCTTACAAACTTCCAGTTTTCCCAGAAGTTTTTATCAAAGACAGAGTTTTTATCCCAATAGCTGGACTCTTTGGGTTTATCAAACAGCACATTACTATAATCATTTCCTGTTATTGTACCTAGTCTATTCCACTGATCCACCACTCTATTCCTTAGCCAATACCAGACAGTTTTGATGACTGATGTTTTATAATATAATTTTAGATCTGGTAGGGCTAAGCCACCTTCTTTTGCACTTTTTTCATTAAATCTCCGAAGATTCTCAACTTTTTATTTCTCCATATGAATTTACTTGCAATTTTTTCTAACTCATTATCTCCAGTGACTAGTTCAATGTTTAGCATATGTAGATTTTTTTTTTCTTGGAGAGGCAATCAGAATTAAGTGACCTACTTAATTTCACCCAGCTGGCAAGAGCCAAATATATGAGATCATATTTGAACTCAGGTCCTTCTGACTTGGGTCAGTCCTCTATCCATTGTGCAACCTAGCTAGCTCCCCCACCATAGGTAGAGTCTAAATAAATGTTTGTTGATTGATTTATTTAGACATCTCCAATGGTTTCCTCCTGTCTATAACAGAAAATCTAAATAAATGGATTAACTATTTAATCTAAAGTCTAATCACCTGATTTTGGATTTGGTAGAATTCTAGAATCTGGTTTCTACCTTTTCAGTCTCCCACTGCTTCCTTTCAGTATTGCTGGTAAACACAAGGATTTGTCCTTTCCTTAGTTTTTCACTCCCACAGAATTCTAGATGGCAGGGTCAGGAAGATGAACAAAATGAATTCACAATGTATTAGGGCAGAAAACTTGATGGAACTTGGTGAATGGTAAAATATTAAAAATGAATGGGAAAGTGTTAAAGACAAAAACAAACAAAAAATTTGTTCGAAGTTGAAATGTAACCCCTAATCTTCACATTTCTCCAAATACATGCATGTTTGGTATCTGAAAACAAAGGATCATGTTAACAAACTATTTTTTTAATCCTCACAGTTTAGCATTATAAAGCTGCTGTTTTGAGTTTAATGACTAAACCCCTAATATCTTCAAATGGTATCATCAGTCTCTTGAAACTATTAGCAGTCTCTTTACATAGAAAAGATTGTTCTAATCAAGAGCATTGACACTGGTCTCCTGGCTGCTCCACTAACAGGACACTTTATCTCTCTGCTGTGAATTTTCTTCTAACTGTCCTCCTTGCCTACAATGCTCTCTCTCCTGATTTCTGTCTACTGGCTTCACTGACTTTCTTTAAATTCCAACTTAAATCTTATCCTCTATAAGATGCCTATACCATTCTCTCTTAATTCTAGTATCTTTCTTCAGTTAATTATTTTTCATCTATCCTGCCATTTGCTTTTTTGGGGGAACAAATTTGCTTCTTTGGTGTCTCCCCTATTAAATTAAGTACTTTGTGTTCAGAGACTATTTTTGGTTCTTTTTTGTTTTGAATCCCCAGCACTTAAGAAATCCTTAGCCCATAGGGCAATATTTATTTATTGACTGATTGAGAATAGCTGGTCTGGATGTTAGAAGTAGGACATTCTGGAATACCCTCATTTTTAAGGAATACTATGTTATGTCACATTACAAAATACACAAAGAGGATTCCCCTTTAGAAAAGGAATAGGGAAAAAAATAGAAAATAGAATAGAAAAAAGTGAAATGCAGAAGTAAAATTGGGGGGGTGGCTGGGTGGCCCAGTGGATAGAGCACCGGGCCTGGAGTCAGGAGTACCTGAGTTCAAATCTGACCTCAGACACTTAATAATTACCTAGCTGTGTGGCCTTGGGCAAGCCACTTAACCCCATTTGCCTAAAAACAAAAAAAGTAAAATTGATATGAGCAAGTAAACAAAATTTGAGTTCTTAATTTGAAGACAAATCATATTCTTCTACTTACTATATGACATTGGTTAAATCTGGACCTCTATTTCCTTAACTGTGAAATACAGATATTGAACTAGATGGTACCCAAAGTGCCATGGTTCAAGTTAGCCTGATGGTTCAAACCACCTCTGATCATAAGATGATGAATTTCTGGATCATGGTAACTCTGAATGACCATCCACTAAATCCTAAAGGAGTAAAAATCCAGAACACTGGAAAAAGTACCATGCCAAAAACAAAGTTATTATATCTTGAAGTACACTGGTAGACAAGTTTTCATCAAGGCAAACCAACTATAGGACAGGTCTCCTAACCTAAATGGCATCAAGAAATCAATTCCTTAATCAATCAAGTAACTACTCATCATTTCCTTAACTCATAATACCTTGGATATAACTAATCCACAGTTGCCCTCTCTTTTGCAAATAGAAACTATAGGCAGAGACATGTACCCATGAATTTCCAACCTAAGAACTTGCCATTGTTGACTCCATATTGTACCAGACTCTACTAAAAGTGTAGAAGATGGGGATGAGGGGGGAGGTGGAAGGGATGCATTAGCACCTAGAGTTTCTAATCAGAATACCCATTCCCCAACCCACCTCCCTCAGAAGTACCAGCACCCCTTGAAGAACCCAGGTCTCCTAAAGTCCAGATCTTGTCACCCCTTAAAATCTCTTAGGACTTCTGTCCTGGCACTCATGTTTAGAGAAAGAAACAACCAGAACCTCAGGATCCTAATTTGGGGTGGCTTAAGATCACCACTACTCATGGGAAATCCCAAAAAAGAAAAAAATTACCCACTGTATATACTGTAGGTTCAAAGGGAGAGCACAAAGGGTGGAGTAACTTTTTTAAGACCTACGGGGTGGGGGGGGAGGATGTCTTGCTATCTCAGCTGCCATTCCTTATGCAAGCAGCTCCCTCTGCTCCCATTAATAGGACCAAGGGTGTGTCATCCCAAAAGTACCAAGTCTTTCAATACTGCCCAGATATATACCACTTATCTATCCCTTAGGGTACTGTGGATCTCAGTTTTTACCTTTCAAATCTCAGTTTTCTCATCTATTAAATACCTATTATTAATCACTTACTTCTTACCAGTATTATGCTAAGTGGTGGGAATAAAAGCATAAAAGCAAAATAGTTCTGCTCTTAAGGAGCTCACCTAACAAAGACAAACAACATACACAGTAGGGGTCATCTACTATATAATTTATAGAAAGGATAAATAGTCCTTAAAGTACTGCAGCAAAATCTGGATTCAGGTCTTGCTCTACTGATTGTTTGTTCATAGACCAATCATTTTATTTCTCAGCTATCCATGCAACTCCCATAAAGCACAAAAATCAGGTCAACATGCATTGGTTGAGGCAATTTGTCATCTGGAATTCCATATGATGATGAAATAGATCCAATTAAACAGAAACACCCTATTTTGCCAAGTTTATAGATCGTGGTCAAATTTAAATGTATATAAAACACCTCCACAATCTTAAAGTTCTATGTAAATGTCAACTGTTGTTATACTTTGGGAACTACCTCCATATTTTCAACTGTATTCATATAGACCTGACCAGAGGGAAAAAGAAGAGAAAAAGATTCAATAGTGAAGTCAATATTCCCTATGGGAAGCATCTATTTGTGGAATAGTGAAAAGAGCACAGCATTTAATATCAAGGAAGCTGTGATCAAATCCTCATTGTGCTACTTGCTAACTGCATGCCTTTAAATAAGAGCCATAAGGACCTTTGTTTACTCCTAAATAAATAGAAGAGATTTAACTCAATATTCCTTAAATTACCATCCAAATCAAAATTCCATATTTCTCTGAGCATGGATCCATGAATGCTGGACAAACTACTGTCTAGTTTTGAAGTTGAAAATTCTAGATGTAATGCCATCTCAGGCATTCTAACTTGTGAACATGTAAAAACCATTTAACTTCTCTGAGTCTTGGGGAATAGGCATAATAATACTTAAACTTTCTTAGCCCACAAGGCTGTTGAGAGGAAAATGTTTTGTAAACTCTAATATTGTAAATATGAACTAGTATCCAGCATTTGTATGACATATCATGCTAGCACAGAGGAAGACACTGTAGCAAAGAATGCCAGATTTGAAATTAGGATTCCTGAATTTCAATCCTTGAAGTTAATTATTAAATTTATGACTTCAGAAAAGCCACCAAACATCTCTGGGTCTCAGTTTCCTCATCTGCAAAAATGAGGTGGCTAGCTCAAATTTACTTTAAGAGTCTTGATTGTACTAAATCAAATGATCCTAGAAATGTCAAGAGGAAGGCCCTTTAGAAAAAATGATCCTTTTTATTGAAAGGGCCTCCCACAAAAAACCATTGGCAACATCACCAAAGTGCTCCAGCTGTTACCACCTTGAATAAGAAGTGACTTCATTGTATCCTCTAGGAAAGAGTCTCTCCTTTTCTTTAGAGAGAATTAAAGTTGTGGTCAGAACTGACTAATGTATTTGTTGTTTTTCCTTAATTTTTTTCTTTCTTATACTAGAAAGTTCACTGGGTTGTAGGTAAGGTCTCATATCCATAAATGGCTATGATGTAATAATGGAAGAAAAGGACAAAGGAGAATGAAAAAGAAAATGAAAAGGAGGCAGCTGTATAGTTTTGCTTTTTTTGTATTTTTCTTTCTCATAGGTTGCAAAAGATCCTCATGTTATTTCTAAGTAGAGTATATTAGCTTCAAAAAATGAAGGTTATCTGTAAGAGAAAAAAAAGTATCTATCTTTTTTTTTTTTTTAGGTTTTGCAAGGCAAATGGGGTGAAGTGGCTTGCCCAAGGCCACACAGCTAGGTAATCATTATTAAGCTTCTGAGGCTGGATTTGAACCCAGGTACTCCTGACTCCAAGGCCGGTGCTCTATCGGCTGTGCCACCTAGCTGCCCCCCAAAAGGTATCTATCTTGAAAAAGAGGATCAATCAGATAATTTCTTCTGTGACTCTGCTTGCCTTTATATGGACATCTACTCCATTCCAATTCCAAGGTAACTCTCTTCTCTCTTTTTGCATTGGTACAAAAGAATGACAAATACCCTACAATGAAGTGGGTTAAAGTCTACTTCCCTAGAAAGATTTTTATTGTGATCTCAAGTAAGAGAAGGTAGAAGAAGGGTCTGAAATTTGGGGTCTGATAGAAGTAGTGTAAATATCAGAACTAGAACCATAGTTTATTAAAAAAAAATGTGTAAACTTTAGAGTTGGACTAGATTCTAGTCTAACCCCTTTATTTTCTTATTTTGCAGATGAAGAGAGTGAGGCCCGGAGAGATGACTGGCCCAGTAAATAACAAAAAAAGGAGGGGTGTCTGGCATTAGGTTTTTGCAAGGCAATGGGGTTAAGTGGCTTGCCCAAGGCCACACAGCTAGGTCATCATTAAGTGTCTGAGGCCGGATTTGAACTCAGGTACTCCACTCCAGGGCCAGTGCTCTATCCACTGTGCAACCTAACCACCCCCCAAGCCCTTTTCAGGACTGCTCAATTGTCCTTTGATGTTCATTACTTATCTAACTCTTTTTTTAACTGTAGCTGCAAGAGACTTACCTATAGCTGCACAGAGACTACATTTCAGTAAAACTGTGTTGGTAGATGAACTGAACTTTGTTGGGGGTAAACAGACCTAAAATTCATCAGAGCATTAGGGAGATATTTACCCCAAGCATGTGAAGATTCCCCCCACCCCCCAGCATAATGGGTGGATGAGAACAATATGTGCCAATGGCCTTGGAAGCAACTGAAACAGAATCTGTGAAGTGCTTGGAATTTGGTCACTGCATCCTTAGCCATCACCAATCATTCTGACATTTGTTCTGCTGGACTTTTATGACTCTGGAAGATAGAGTAAAGTTGATGGCTCTCTGCAACTTTGCCTCACCTAAATTCAATTCACATGCTAGTCAAGATATCATTGCCAGCAGTCCTCTTGTAAAAGAAGAACAAACAACAGAGAGAGTAATAGAGGTAGAATTAAAATTCAGGTCCCCTTACTACAAGTGCAATGTTTTTTTCAAACTATTTCAATATTTCAGAGATGTATAATTTTGACTGGGTAGGGAAGCTCTCCCTCCCCCAAACCCTCTATGTTAATCTGTCCAAATCATTCATTACATTTTTCCTAAATATAGTTATGATTTTGAATCTTCTTCTAAGCTAGTTCTGGGACAACAGATACACAATCCATCACTAGATAGAAAAATCAAAGATTTCCTAGTTTAGAGAGACCTAACACAAACTGAGACTGCATTGGCATAGACTTTGAGACTCTTACAGTCACTTGAACAGTAAAGCATAATAATCAGGCCAGTAAAGGTTTCCCAATAAAGTGAATCCTACTAAAATAAATTTGTTATCTCATTAATATGACTTTTTGTACCACTATTTCACATTATAACTAATTTGTGCCCACTCAAGTCATGTTATCCATGTCTTGCCATAAGTTCACCAGGGGCATCCACTCAGTGTGATAGGGGCTGATTATCCCTTACTCTTTCAGGTGATCAGTGTTTTCCAGTTCTACATTTTGTAGAATCTAATCTTCCTTTGTGGGTCTTTGTTTTGTGTATCTTCATATTTATCATTTAACCCTACATTGCCCTGTGAATGCTACTCAATTTTTTTCTACACACTATAACATTTCTTTACTTATGGGATTCAACAACATCAACAGAATATCAATATTACACAAATACAATTTTAGACTTCTACAATTTGCCAAAGGCAATTCAGTTCACTCTCCTCCTCCCATTCAATTCTAGACCCAACTCATTGTCCATTCTCAATATCTGTCCAAGTCATATGTGCAAATGGTTCATCTAACTGCATGTCAAAATCTTTACATTAGGCATCATTCATCTATTTGAAAGGATGCTCTTTGAGTGCAGAGATTGTTTTTCTTTTCTATTTGTATTCATAATGCCTAGGATAATATTTGTTTGCACATAGATAGTACTGTTTTTACCATTTGATTTTTCATGTATGGATGCTGTTTGTCTTGAGTCAAGTTCCCTTGAAGGAATATAATGGATCTTGTCCAGGAAACTACAATTTTTTGGGACTTGATACAATTAGGACAATGTTATCCACAAATAGGAGCATCTGGAGAACCTCAGCTTTGGGGAATCCCCCTTCATCTTGACCTTTATACTGGATATTTGCCATGACAATAGTGAACATCCCTGGCAAGACTATATCTCGTTCTTTTATTCCCAAATCAGATTTGATATTCAAAGGATCATTGAAGAAAATTTTCTTTGTTATATCTTTCGGGTAATTTTTTATAATTTTGATGCATGCATGGGAAACACTGTAAGAGAGTTTTAAGTGAAACTTTGCTCTATCAAATAAAAACTTTTTTATAGCAAGCAGAAAACATTCATAATGGTATTTTCTATCTTTTTCAGTCAACTGTATCACAATAAGATAAATAAGTGGACTACTATTCAACTGTGAAGTCTAATTGTTGCCTATTAATAGCATCATTAATGATAAGTTGGACATATTCTCATAAAAATGTATCTAGAAGGGAGAGTAGACATATAGATAAACAGTTGGTATTCTCTTGGTCACATATATTGGTATTAATGAAATCGAAGACAGTTTTCTTTGTTTAGTATCTTACCTTCTTTCAGAAACCTTGCAAATCCTAAACACTTTTACAATTGTGTCTATTCTAGTATAGATTTCTTCTTCTATACTTGGTCTAATTTACCCCTGTCTTTTTCTCTTTAGTACTTATTTCCTTATGTAGTTCATCTAGGACTGTAAGTTAGAATCCAACTGTGGTTATTTCATTTTCTATGAAGACGGAGGGGAAAAAAATCCCCTTTAAAAAATTCTCAAGACTCCTTTCCGTATTTCAAAATTTTTTCCTCCAAACTTTTTTTCTTTAATACCCTTAGGATGATTTTGCTAATTGATTCTCTCAGTGAAGTTTCTTTAAGCTGACTTTTCCTCTATTGTTTCACTTTCTTATGAAATGAAGCTCTAATTATTCACAATACTTTATAAAGTTTTACAAATTCATTAATATCCTGAAATAGTGTTGCTTTGGGTTGTCCTATATCTCTGCTTTGCAAGTAAGTCATATGTTTGCTGACTAATGTAATTTTGAGGTTGTTTTGACCACCTAGTTTGTCATTTGATTTATCCTGGTTGAAAGTTTATGAGAAATTACTTGGTGACTATGACATTTCTATGCACCCACATCCAATATTTCACTGTCAATATCTCAGCTAGATAGTTTGTTAGTTATTTTAATAAATGCCAATTGAAATTTTGTTTTTATTCTTCTGTCTTTGTACTGGTCTCGATCTTTGCTTTAATAAATTGATGGTCTGTATGCAGTCAATTGATTTAGGAATAATCCTCATATCAGTAACAAGTCATTTTCTGGCTATGATTTTCTATGTCATTTCTTTTCTTTCTTTGGTTTGGTTTGGTTTTGTTTGAGGGGGGCATCAGGTAAGACTATGCAGTTCTTACCCTGTCAAATATCTTTGAATCTTTTATCAAAGGAAGTATTCAAGGGGCTGCTAGGTAGCATAGAGGATAAAGCACTGGCCCTGGAGTCAGGAGTACTTGGGTTCAAATCCATCTCAGACACTTAATAATTACCTAGCTGTGTGGCCTTGGGAAAACCACTTAACCCTATTTGCCTTGCAAAAACCTAAAAACAAAACAAGAACTCATATTTATATTACAAAGAAACCTTAACAAAAGGAAGTATTCATGATATAAGGAAATTAGGGTGTTGTCTACCAAGTATATGGCTTCTGTTTTAATCCAAGACTGATTCAAGCTAGTCCTCTGGTAGTCCTTTTCTCTTATAAGAATGAAATAAAACAATTATATATCATTCAATAGTTCACAAAAGAGATTTACTGGGGTGGTTAGGTGTAGCAGTGGATAAAGCACCTGCCCTGGAGTCAGGAGTACCTGGGTTCAAATCTGGTCTCAGACACTTAATAATTACCTAACTATGTGGCCTTGGACAAGCCACTTAACCTCATTTGCCTTGCACCTGAATCTTACTCTCATCAGATTGGCCTAAAGTTAACATACACACGCTCAGTTAACTTAAGAAACTTATCTTACCTTTAAAGTGTTAAAAGGGGAAAAGGGGAAGGGGAGGAAAGGGGGAATCAACAGAAGGAAGGGAAGAAGGGGAAAAGGGAAAGGAGAAAGAAAGGGGAAGGGGATTGATAGAGAAGGGCAAGCACACTGAAGGTGGTGGCATTCAGAAACAAAATACTGGGGAGTATGGATAAAGGGGAAAAAGGGAAAATACAAACAGAGGGAAGATAACATGGAAGGCAATAAAGAGTTAGTAATTATAACTTTGAATGTGAATGGGATGAACTCTCCCTTAAAATGTAAGTGAATAGCAGAGTGGATTAAAAACCAGAATCCTACAATATGCTGCTCACAAAAAACTCATCTGAAGCAGAGAGATATGGATAAAATAAAGTTAAAAGGTTGGAACAAAATATATTTTGCTTCAGCTGAAGTGAAAAAAGCAGGGGTAAGAATCCTAAACTCAGACAAAGCAGCTGAAAAAATAGATATTATTAAAAGAGATAAGGAAGGAAACTACATCCTCTTGAAAGGTACCATGGAGGGGCAGCTAAGTGGCATAGTGGATAAAGTACCGGCCCTGGAGTCAGGAGTACCCAGGTTCAAATCCGGTCTCAGACACTTAATAATTACCTAGCTGTGTGGTCTTGGGCAAGCCACTTAACCCCATTTGCCTTGCAAAAAAAACCCATAAAAAAGGTACCATAGACTATAAAATAATTTCACTACTAAATATGTATGCACCCAATGGTATAGTATCCAAATTCTTATAGGAGAAGTTGAAGACGATACAGGAAAACATAGACAGCAAAACTCTATTAGTGGGAGACCTCAATCTCCTGCTCGCAGATTTGGAAAAATCTAACCATAAAATAATCAAGAAGGGGGAGGCTAGGTGGCACAGTGGATAGAGCACCAGCCCTGGAGTCAGGAGTATCTGAGTTCAAATCTGGCCTCAGACACTTAATAATTACCTAGCTGTGCGACCTTGGGCAAGTCACTTATTCCCATTGCCTAGCAAAAAACCCCCCAAAAACCAAATAAATAAATAAATAAACAAATGAAAAATAAACAAGAAGGAAGCTAAGGAGGTGAATAGATTGTTAGAATACATAGACATGATAGACCTATGGAGGAAATTGAATGGGGATAGAAAGGAATATACTTTCCTTTTATGGTACATGGCACTTACACAAAAATTGACCACATACTAGGACATAAAATCCTAATAATCAATTTCCGAAAGGCAGAAATAGTGCCCAGATCATAATGCAATAAAAATCATATGCAATATTGGGCCAGAGAGAGATATGGACCCAAAACTAACTGGAAACTGAATAACCTCATTTTAAAGAATGAGTGGATCAAACAAAAAATTATAGAAAGAATTATTTTATCCTAGATAAGGACAATAATGAAACAATATACCAAAACCTATGGGATACACTCAAGGCAGCTTTCAGGGAATATATTATATCTTTAAATGCTTATATGAATGAATTAGAGAAAGAGGAAATCAATGAACTAAATATGCAAATAAAAAAATTAGAGAAAGAACAAAGTTTAAAAACTCAATTAAACATCAAATTAGAAATTCTAAAAATTAAAGGAGAAATTAATAAAATTGAAAGCAAGAAAACTATTGAACTAATAAATAAAACCAAGAGCTGGCTTTATGAAAAAACCAATAAAATTGATAAACCTCTTGTCAATTTGATTAAAAAAAGAAAGAAGAAAACAAAATTGCTAGTATCATAAATGAAAAAGGTGAACTCATCACAAATGAGGAGTATGTTAAAGTAATAATTCAGAATTATTTTGCCTAACTCTATGCCAATAAATGTGATAATCTAAATGAAATGGATAAATATTTACAAAAGTATGTTGCTCAGGTTAAATGAAGAGGAAATTAAATACTTAAATAACCCTATCTCAGAAAAAGAAATTCAACAAGCCATTATCGAACTCCAGAAGAAAAAACCTCCAGGGCCAGATGGATTCACAAGTGAATTCTATCAAACATTTAATGAACAACTGGTTGCAATTCTATATAAATTATTTAGAAAAATAGGTGAAGATGTAAGTCTGTCTAACTCTTTCTATAACACCAATATGGTGCTTATACCTAAACCAGGAAGAGTTAAAACAAAGAAAGAATATTATAGACCTATCACCCTGATGAATATAGATACAAAAATCTTAAATAAAGTCTTAGCAAAACCACTACAACAAGTAATCACTAGGCTAATACATTATGACCATGTAAGATTTATCCCAGTGATGCAGGGTTCAATATTAGGAAAACTGTCAGTATAATTAATTATATTAATAACAAACCTGTCAGAAATCATATAATTATATCAATAGATGCTAAAAAAGGTTTTGAAAAACACCCATTCCTACTGAAAACATTAGAGAGAGTAAGAATAAATGAATTGTTCCTTAGAATAATAAACAGTATCTATCTGAAACCATCATCAAGTACTATATACAATGGGGATAGGCTAGAGGCTTTCCCAATAAGATCAGGGGTAAAACAAGGATGCCTACTATCACCACTACTATTCAATATTGTATTGGAAATGTTAGCTTCCGCAATAAGAGAATAAAAAGAAATTGAAGGAATTAGAATAGAGAAGGAAGAGACAAAACTCTCACTCTTTTGCAGATGACATGATGGTATACCTAGAAAATCCCCCAAAAAATCATCTAAAAAACTACTAAAAATAATTAGCAACTTTAGCAAAGTTGCAGGATATAAAATAAACTCTCATAAATCCTCAATATTTCTATATATGATGAGCAAGATGCAACAGAAAGACCTAGAAAGAGAAATCCCATTCAAAATAACTTAATATAATATAAATATAAACAATATAAAATACTTTGGAGTCTACCTGTCAAGGCAGACTCAGAAACTTTTGGAAAACAAGTACAAAACACTTCTCATACAAATAAAATCAGGCTTAAATAATTGGGAAAATATCAACTGCTCATGGATAGGCCAAGATAATATAATAAAAATGACAATTCTACTAAAATTAAACTGCTTTTTTAGTGCCCTACCAATCTAAATTCCAAAAAATTACTTTAATGAGTTAGAAAAAAAGTAAATTCATATGAAGAAATAAAAAGTTGAGAATCTTCAGAGATTTAATGAAAAAAATAGCAAAAAAAGGTGGCTTAGCCCTACCAGATCTAAAAATTATATTATAAAACATCAGTCATCAAAACTGTCTGGTATTGGCTAAGGAACAGAGTGGTGGATCAGAGGAATAGACTAGGTTCAATAGCAGGAAATGATTATAGTAATGTGCTGTTTGATAAACCCAAAGAGTCCAGCTATTGGGATAAAAACTACTGGGAAAATTGGAAGTTTGTATGGAAGAAACTTAGATTAGACCAACACCTCACACCTTGTACCAAGATAAGATCAAAATGGATACAAGATCTAAACATAAAAAAAATATTATAAGCAAACTAGAAGATCAAGGAATAGTTTACCTGTCAGATCTATGGAAAGGGAAGCAGTTTATGACCAAGGAAGAGATGGGGAACATCATTAAAAGCAAACTAAATAATTTTCATTACATTAAATTAAAAAGCTTTTGCACAGACAAAACCACTCTAACCAAGATCAAAAGAAATGTAGTAAATTAGGAAAGAATTTTTACTCCAAGTGTTTCTGACAAAGGACTAATCTCTAAAATATATGGAAAAATGAGTCAAATTTAAAAAAAAAAAGTCATTCCCCAATTGACAAATAGTCAAAGGATATGCAAAGGCAATTTACAGATGAGGAAATCAAAACAATCCATAGTCATATGAAAAATGGCTCTCAATCACTAATTGTCAGAGAAATACAAATTAAAATCTCTGAGGTACCAACTCAACCTCTCAGACTGGCCAATATGACCAGAAAGGATAATGATGAATGTTGGAAGGGATGTGGGAAATTTGGAATACTAATACATTGTTGGTGGAGCTGTGGACTCATCCAACCTGTCTGGAGAGCAATTTGGAATTATGCCCCAAAGACAACAAAAATGTTCATAGCCTTTCAGCCAGCAATACCACTACTGGGGCTATACCCTGAAGAGATTATGAAAAAGGGTAAAAATATCACTTGTACAAAAATATTCATAGAAGCCCTGTTTGTGGTGGCAAGGATTTGGAAATCAAGTAAATGTCCTTTAATTGGTGAATGGCTTAACAAACTGTGGTAAATGTATGTGATGGAACACTATTGTTCTATTAGAAACCATGAAGGATGGGAAGTAGTTGCATGAACTGATGCTGAGAGAGATGAGCAGAACAAGAAAAACATTGTATGCCCTAACAGCAACATGGGGATAATGATCAACCTTGATGGACTTGCTCATCCCTGCAGGGCAACAACCAGGGATAATTTTGTGCCTTCTGCAATGGGGAATACCATCTGTATCCAGCAAAAGAATTATGGACTTTAAACAAAGACCAAAGTATTACTGTAAAATTAGAAAAAAAGTTATATTATTAAGTAATTTTATTATCTCATACTTTATTTTTCTTCCTTATGGATATGATTTCTCTCTCATCACATTCAACTTAGATCAATGCACACTATGGGAATGATATAAAGACTAACAAACTGCCTTCTGCGGGGGGTGGGAGGAGCATGATTGAGACAAAAATTGTAAAACTGTAAAACTGAAAATAAATAAAACCTTCTAAAATTTAAAAAACATACATACGTACAGATATATATGTATTTATGTATATATACATACATATATATATATATATATATATACACAGACACAAACACACACACATACATACATTATCACATACTTGCTTAGTGAAGACCATACATATTACTATACACTCACTCCCCTTTGCTCATCAGTATAATGACTAGGGTGGGGAAAACATTAGAGAGTGGTATGAGGTAGATGTATTGATTAGATTGTGATTGTGATGATTCAGACCAAGACTGGCTGGGAGGTGAGGAGGAAATCTTTTCAAACTTCATTTAAGACTAGACATTGTCAAAATTTGGGGCCTTACCCACTAGGGAAAAGGATCCTTTTTCTGCAGATTAGTTAATTAATTAATAAAAAGTTATTTAATCACTCACGAAGCAGAGTATAATTATGGGCCATTTATAACAGTTTTCACAGTAGTCTTTTTGCAAATATTTATCATGAGCATATATCTGAAATTATATTTCTTTTTGCCTTTAGATACACGACAAAAACAATTCCATCAACTCTGTTCTTTGCTTCTCTCTGGAGAACTGTGAACTCTCCTTCCATTTAACTGAAATTTTCTTCTATCTACTTGTTTCAGTTATAGAATTTAAATGAGAATTTTGTTGTTTTTATTTGGAAAGGTAGCTATATTCATTCTACTAAATAACTAGGTACCTACTTCTACCCTCTAGGGGAAAATAGAGCATGCCTGATCTTTGATGAAATGGAAGAACTCTGCTCCTGGGGTCAAAAGAAAGAAATTCAAGTTCTAACTCTGGGACATATGACATATAATCAAATTGCCAAAAGAAAAAATAGAGATAAAAATCCTAAAAAGCACCTTAGTCAGCAAACATTTGAGAAAGTAACTCTCATAAGCTAGCCAAATATCTAATCACCAAATGAGCTATGCCCATGAATGATTCACTAGACTTCCTCTGTTCCTGCCTACTATCTTTCCATTGCAGTGTGACCTGTATGTTGGGACTTGTCTATATTTAAACCATTACAGCAACTTATGATATGACAAGGGGAACATGAAAATAAGAGTTAAAGAGGATTGTTAAATTATTTCTGCAGCAACAGTAGACATTTTGTATCTTTAGAATGTATTAAGGAACCTTTCCATGTTGAATCAGTAAAGGGAAGATTGAGTACCTACAACAATCCATCCAAATCTGACTGGTCTAATGATGGAAAACTCAGCCACAGTCACAGGAATTGGTGACAAGATATAGTGATCATCTTGTTCAGCATTTTTATTTGCTCCATTATAGTCCAGTGACACAAACTGCTTGGCCACTAATTTGTATATTCTTTTTAGAAAAGGAAACAATATATTAACTCCTACAACTCTACTGGAACTGCTCTCTAAAAGGTCACCAGATTCCTTAGTCTTTTAAAAGTTGCCTTCTTGGGGTGGCTAGTTGGTGCATTGGGTAGAGCACTGGCCCTGGAGTCAGGAGGAACTGAGTTCAAATCCAACTTCAGACACTTAATAATTACCTAGCTGTGTGGCCTTGAGCAAGCCACTTAATCCCATTGCCTTGCAAAAACCTTAAAAAACTTTTGCCTTCTGTCTTGATCGCTCTATAGCTTTTGATATCATCTCACCTAGATATCACACCAAGCTCTCCTGGCTCTTCCTCTATTTCCCCAAATATTCTTTGTCTACCACTTTTGCCAGATCCTTGACCTTTCCCCTCTCCTTTAATGTGCATTTTCTCCAAGTGTTAGTCATTAACTTTTTCCCCCATATCTAGATTTTGTCTAGTGATGATTTAAGTAACTTCCGAAGAATTAACGAACTATTCTATAATGAAATGAGAACTCTTAGAGGCCTATCTCTGGAGCTCTTCTCCAGAAACATACTCACCAAGATATGTCCATTTGCATGACCTACCAGTACTACATGAATAATGCACAGCTTATTTATATTTATATTATCAATATAGTTGGTTATCAAGAAACATTGTGGATAAACTTGATCTTTTCATGTCTAACCCTTAAATCTCATCCTCCTAAAGATATTATTTCTTACCTTTCTGTATTTGGAACATTGAGAGTATTTTTTGACAATGCTTTTGTCATGTCCAATCAGTTTATAAATCCTTTGAGTTTCACCTCTAGAATCAATTGCATCTATCACTGATTCCCTTACTTCCACTATAACTACCTTAGCATAGGCCCCTATTATCACTTGCCTAAAATACTGAGAAGAGTCGTCAATATTTCCTGACCTTATTTTTTCGCTCCTTGAATCCAACTAATAAGCATTAGCAGATTTTTGGGGGAGGGGAAGGGATGGTCTGCTTATAGCTAATTATGTCACTAGCTTGCCCCAAAATCTTCAGTGGCTTTCAGTGGTCTCCAAAGTAAAGTGCAAATACCTGGGAGATGGGCCATTGATGGTATTGAACCTGAAGTCAGTGGACCTGAGTTCAAATTTGACCTCAGATACAAGCTGTGTGAGACCTTGGGCAAGTCATTTAATCCTGATTGTCTCATATTTAGGGCCATCTCCAGTTGTCCTGATTCATATCTGATCACTGGATCCAGATGGTTCCAGAGAAGAAAGTGGAGCTGGTGACTTAGCACAGCACCCCTGCATTCAAATTTAATTCATGGTATCACCTCCTTGATGTCATGGCCTTCTTCAAGAAGGAATGACAAACATCATCATAATCACCAACATTTATTCATACTTTCTTCAAGGCAATTTGTGCTCCAGTAAAACTAGACATTTTACCTCTTTTATTCACTTCAAGTCTCATACTTTCTTCCTTTCTTCATGATATTTCCTATGCCTAGAATTCCCCCTTTACCCATTGAAATCCTACCTTTGCTTTCCACATATAATTTTAGCCAGGAAATTTTCATTATTCTGGTTCATAACTGGTTAAGTCACTTTGAAGATACATGACTTTGGGTAAGTCACTCCTCTTTGATTTTCAGATTATTTAAAATATGAAAATATTGACTTAAAGACTCTCTAAATGTTTAATTAGGCATTTTCTAGTCCTACAATTCTACTAAGTTGGCTGCATCTGATTTTATTCTATTATAACCCCTTGATTTCTGTTGATCAATTAATTATATTACAATAAAATATTATGGGAACCTAGACCCAGCCGAGTGTACTCTGGTCATCTGATGAAATAATATTTTGATCTACTAACTTTCTTATATGAGTTTGTAGTAGAGTTGAGACCAGAACCTTGGTCACTTGACTCTCTCTAGAATTCTGCCTAACCATGATTCCTTTGACTTAAGAATTAGGAGCTTCTTTAGTCATTCTCTACTACCTTGGTTAGCATTTATCTAAGAAGATGGTTGATGGTTTCACACAAGGGACAAACTCTGGTTTAGTTTAGAGATTTAGAGTTCACCATTTTTAGGTGCCCTCAGTCCCACCATAATACACTGCCTTCCAAGTATTTTTCTTCCAAGAACACTAAACTCCTTCCCAGAGCTTAGCATAGAGCCTGGTACACAGTAGGCAATTAATAGATTTTTTTAATGTATTCATTCATCGAGCCTTTGACTCTTTTAAAATTCTCCTTCTTCCCCCAAATCCCAACAATAACCTCAATAGATCAGTGTTGTAAGCTTAGATTATAGGTTTCTATAGTTATAATGATAAGAATCTAAGCTCAATGGATAGATCAAGGGACTTGAAGTCCAGAAGACTTGAGTTTAAATCCTGCCTCTGATAATGTATTAATTAGTTTTATGACCCCAGACAAATCATTTATCTTCCTTTAACTTCAGTTTCCCCTTCTATGAAATGGTGGATTTGAACCTGGAAGAAACTGAGATCCTATCCAACTCTAAAGATCCCATAAATACTTTCTTAATAAATACTGAATTATGACAAACTCTGAGTTCTGGAAGATATTCAATTGATGAATATGAAACTACCTCAATTGCCAAGATAATAGGGATTGACAGCACTAATGTTTACACAGACATCTTTTACTTGACAAACAATAGCAGCAACACAAAACATCAACACCAAAACTAATGAACGGACACTGAAGAGATGATGATTTGGACACAATAGAAAGAAGATTATCCCAGCATTCTAGTCATCTAAAATTAAGAACTATAAAGCTGCTTCAGGTTAGCTGACCATTTTTCAGATTTTTGGTTTTGTTTTTATTTGCTTCAAATAAGGGTAGGATTCAAGATTCTCATGTCCCACCAAACTCTGGAATTCAGAAGAGCTCTTAATTTACTTGTATATTTCACTATTTGCTTCATCTTTACCCTGGCTCTGTTAGGTAAACTAAGTTCAGCAAGATTGGCCACATGTCAATGTGAGCAAAAAAGCAAAGGACCTATGACTGAAACATTAAACAATTTGCTCACTAAACCCTAAAAACCTAGGGTTATATGATTTAGAGCCCCGAGGGTTATTAGAACTCATCCCTGTCAGTTTGCAAATGAAGAAATCAAGAATCAAAGATGGGAAGTGGTTTTCTCAAAGCAGCACAAAAAGTAAAAAGCAGAATTTGAACTCAGGTCATCTTACATTCCATAGCTTTGCTATGTCTCTCTTAAATCTCCTAATTTTTAGAACTGAGCTTTTTCTATAAGCTCTTGCTATAGAAAGGAAAAGCAAAGGCTCTTTGAACTCTCCTGAAAGGAAGTGGAGATTGGAGACTGAGGTAAAACAGGAGTGCTTATTCATTAAGTCTTTTCTATCTTCATCAGTTTAGCTTTGACTACAGGTGGAAACAGTTGTTCATTATGTAGTTCTGAATGTCAGAGTCTGTTGGAGGAGGATATTTATTTTCAGCAATGCGCCATGACAGGTCATGTGTAAATTCCTACCTGGGGAGAAACAAGGAAGTCATGTCAGGTGATACCAAGCTCACGATGAAGGTAGCTGAGTTTTACTTCTGTTGAGATTAGCATGGCCCCTGCATGTTATGTGACTAGCAGCAGTGGCAAAAGAGACTTTTGAATAACAGAGCATTTAATTGTGCCTGGTACAGGTTACTGAAGTAGGCTGAAACATCTATAGCCTTAGTAGTGCCTTGGAGACAAAGTGCTAGCTCTATAGCAATTGTCATTCTTCAGAGGAATATAGGTTGAGGAATGAAAGAGCCTATTTGGATAAAATAAAAATTCCCATTCTGATATTGAAATTAATCCCTTAAAAGATGGGAAATTGTTTGTCAATCAATGGTCAGAAAGTATGTATTGAGTTTGTATAGCTTGGTTCACCTCTTTGTAGCACTTTTCATTGCAAAATACTTTGCACACGTTATTTAATTTGATAAGAGAGAATGGAAAGAGTGAACATGGAGCCTTTTTCTGCTGTTAAATTACAATGTGACTGTGGACAACTCAAATCCTCTCTAGTCTTCAATGTCTTCATATGTAAAATTCGTGATTGGGGAAGGGTAGGAGCGGATTCTATTCTCTATTTTCTAAGGCATCTTCCAGTTTTAGTATTAAAAAGTGCAACTCTCTATAAAGCTCTCTGAAGAATCCCTAAGATGATTCACAAGGAGTCTCAAGCAGATTCTAAGATATCTGGACAGAAAGAATATGGACACATGCTAAATTAAAATAACAATATTCTTGGTTTTTTCACCTGTTTTGTTGAAGAATAATTGAGAAAGCAGGGAGTTGGGAACATTTTGGAAGTTCCCTCTACTGATTCTGACCCACAGTTTTTTTTCAACTTAATCTTTGGAGTTGCTGGGGTCTCTTGGTACTTAAATGACTTCTCTAAGATCACACAGCTAGTAATATGCCATAGCCTGTGGAAATGAAGCCAGGTCTCCCAGATTCCAGGACCATTCTTTTATCAGTTAAACCATGACAAATCTTAGCAATGTTATGCCATGTACCAAAACTGGTTTACCTAATATTTCTCACACAAAATGTTTCACCTTTTCTCTTCTTGTCTTCACACTAGCTATACTATATTTTTGGAAAGTTGTTTCTTTTTAAACTTTATTTCCTGGAATTTCTGATTTTTTTCCCTTAGATTCAACTCAAGTGACAACTACCAGGAGATCCTTCCTTGTCTACTCATATATATGTGTATTCACACAAACACACACACACACACACACACACACACACACACACACACACACACACAAACACAGGCATAGTGACTGGCCGTGCTGTTTTACTAGCAGATACTGAAAATAGACAAGGATGTGAATCTTTGATGTATCTTCCAATAACTCATTCTTTAGATGTTCTTCTGGTTAGAAAAGGATGAAAACATAACCTAGGGATATTAGAAATTTGGTTCTTCAACTGGTTCTTTGCTGGAAGATCTGAATGAGTTAGGGGTATAACATCCACTCTACTCTGTGACTACTTTATTTAGTTGATGTAGGTATTCTTAAGAGATGCAATTCTCCCCAAATGATAAAAGCTATGATGTGGTACAGGAATATAAATTGCTATCAGAGCTGAGAATATGTGGAGGTAAATGATATGATAAGGCTTCTGAAAGATAATGAAATCCATAGATAGAGAGAGCTATTGTAGAAACTACTATTGAAGCCTTCTTATATTATTGTCCTTGGGCCTTAGATCACAGGACAACCTTATAGATTAGATCAGATCTTGAAGTCCTTTCAACTTTCCTGAAACAAAACTTGCTTGGACAGGCCCAAAGATCTGTTTGTTTTTATTATTATTAATTTGGTTATGTAGGGAATTATATCACAGTAAAATTTAATATACTTAAAATAGATTACAGAATTGGAAGGAAACATAGAGATCATATAATCCTAATCTGTGCCCCAGAAAAGGAATTAATCCTACAATATAGCTGACAGAAGGTTGCCCAATAGCTAATGAAAAATTCTAGTCATGGGGAACTCACTACCTCAAAAAGCAAGAAGTTGCATTGTTGGATAGCTCTATTTGTAAGGAAATTGTTCATATTAGGTGGAAATCTACTTGCTCCCTATAAATTCTACCCATTGGTACAAAGCTCAACAGGGAAAGAAGAAAAGGGAAATCTATTCCCTCCTCTACATATCATACCTACAGATAATTGAAAGACAATTTTTAATGTTCCTTCTTCAATCTTTTCCACCCCCACCATATACATACTACCTTTGCCTTCATTTTTTCCTGATAAATCATCCAGCTTTTTCATATGATCCTGAAATGACAAGACACACACTACTGTAAAGTATAGCAGAACTATTATCTCACTTTTGTTAAATGCTAGATTTATAGTTATATAGCCAAAGATTGAATTCATACATGCATATACTTGGCAGCCATAGCACTATCAAGAAAGGGAAAAGTACTGAAGCTATTATTTCATTTAGTGAATGAAGTTCTAGATGGGGAATATCTGTCAATGCAGTCCTACAACTTAGTCTCAGAGATAATTGCCTGAGAGGGCTTTTTTCTTTGTTTGTTTGTTTTTTTAGTTTTTTGCAAAGTAAATGAGATTAAGTGGCTTGCCCAAGGCCACTCAGCTAGGTAAGCATCTGAGACCAGATTTGAACTCAGGTACTCCTGACTTCTGGGCTGGGGCTCTACTCTGCCACCTAGCTGCCCCCTCGAAAGGTTTTATAACTTGTCCAGAGTCATATAGACAGTACATATTTTAAAAATAATTCAAACCTAGGAAAAATCCAGGTCTTCTTGTCTCTGACACCAGTTCTAAAGTCACTATTCCATAGAGCATTACTGTTCATTTATACTGATATTTACTGATATTTATATATTTTTATTTATATGAGACAACTAAGTGTTAAAGAAGATAGTGTTGGCCTTGGAGTCGGGAAGATGTTAGTTCAAATCTAAACAGAAACATTTACTGTGTGACCCTGAATGCCACTGAAGCACTGACTGCCTTGATTTTCTCATCAACAAAATGGGAATAAAAATAATATCACCTAATTCTCAGGTTGGTGTGACTATCAAATTAGATCATATATATGTATATATTATATATATTTTTATGTATGTATGTGTATATAAACAGTGCTTTACAAACCTTATAGTAGTATTTAATTGTTAGGTATTAGAATTAGTCATTCTTTCTTCATATTTAATTTATAGGTAATTAAAACAACTAAATCCTTCTCACATGAATTGTCATTCAGTCACCTCTCTAAAATCCAACATGTGTGTTATTGATTTTTAAAACTAGAAACAATATTTTATGTGAATCTTTATTGAATATCATTTTTGCTTTATCTTCCTGTTCTATTATGCTAGCTAGTTGATTTATATGGAATTCAAATTGTTCCTCCCTTTCAGGTCTGTGCCATCTACAAATGAAGTAAATCAGTCCTCTGTGCCTTTATCCAAGACTTAAGAATATTGAATAGGTGAGGGTTAGGACTAGAACTCTACAGTATGTGACTATGCCCTTCTAACTGATATTGACACTAATCTGAAGAAGAAATAATAGGAGGAGGAGGAGGAGGAGAAAAGAAGGAAGGAAGAAGAGGAAGAAGAAGAAAAGGAGAAGAAGAGAGAGGAGGAAGAGGAGGAGAGGAGGAGAAGAAAAAGGAGGAGGAGAGGAGAAGAAACAGGTAGGAGGAGGGGGAAGAAGAGGAAGAAGAGAAAAGCAGCAGAAGCAGCAGAAGCAGCAGAAGCAGCAGAAACAGAAACAGAAGGAGGAGGAGGAGGAGGAGGAGGAGAAGGAGGAGAGGAGGAGGAGGAGAAGGAGGAGAGGAGGAAGAGGAGGAGGAGAGAAGGAGGAAGAGAGGAGAAGAAACAGGTAGGAGGAGGGGAAGAAGAGGAAGAAGAAGAGAAGGAGAAGAAGCAGAAGCAGCAGAAGGAGGAGGAGGAGCAGAAGAAGAAGAAGAAGAAGAAGAAGGAGGAGGAGGAGGAGGAGGAGGAGGAGAGGAGGAGAAGGAGGAGGAGAAGGAGAAGGAGGGGAGGAGGAGGAGAGAAGAAGGAAGGAGGAAGAGGAAGAAGAGAAGGAGAAGAAGAGAGAGGAGAAAGAGGAGAAGAAAAAGGAGGAGGAGAGGAAAAGAAACAGGTAGGAGGAGGGGAAGAAGAAGCAGCAGAAGCAGGAGGAGGAGGAGGAGAGGAGGAAGAGGAGGAAGAGAAGAAAAAGGAGGAGAAGAAGAGAGGAGTAAGAGGAGAAGAGAAGAAGGAGAAGAAAAAGGAGGAGGAGGAGGAGGGAAGAAACAGGTAGGAGGAGGGGGAAGAAGAGGAAGAAGAGGAGAAGAAGCAGAAGCAGCAGAAGCAGAAACAGAAGCAGAAGAAGCAGAAGCAGAAGCAGAAGAAGGAGGAGGAGGAGAAGGAGGAGAACTTGAAGGAAAAAGAGACTATGCAAAATATTAATGGTTTTGCTTCAGTTAGGAAATTGCAACTAAGGAAAGAATTTAAATGATCTGAATTGTTGCTCTTGCATTTTTATTCATTTTAATTAAGCAGTAGATTCATAATATATGAATGTAATTTTATGGTTGGGGAGGTGAATGGAAAGTGAAATTCAGTGAAGCACAGTAGGAGTAAAAGCAGTTAATGTATAAGCTGACGTGTGAATCTGAGAATGTCATTCATCTGTTCAAAAATCTTCAATGCCTCCTTACTGCTTGATACTTAAGGTCCTCCCCATTCTGTTGGCATTCTAACCTCATATTACAAACTTCGATGTAATCTACCCTGAAGGAAAACTGATTTATTTATTCTTTACTCTAGAATGTGCCATGTGTTTTGGTGTCACTATGCCTTTTCTGTTCTTTTTTTTTTTTAATATTCTTTTCCCTAGGGCATTTCCATACATCTTTTAAATGCTACCTCAAATGTTACTGACTTCAGCAAGACTTCCTTGATCTCCCTCCCCATTAAGCATTTCTCCTTCAGCTCTCATACAGTTCTTGGATTTATAATCCTTGAATGTCTCTATCTTATAATATCATGTATTAAAGTTATTTATCTGACCACTAGACTGTAAACTTCTTAAGAGCTTGAACTTTGTCTTCTCTAAGCTTCATATCTCCTTCAGAACCTAGTACAATGGTCTATACATATGGGTACTTAATAAAAGTTTGTTAAATGAATGAATGATTCAACATTGAACATAACGTACTATAAAAACAATAATAGATAATATAAAGATATAGTTTTTGCTCTTAGGAATTTACAATCCATTGGGAATAAATATGATAAGTCTTTATGAAATTATGATGAATGGTATAAGGGAGTTCATGTTTTCTATTCTTGTTGATATGGATAGAGGTAGTGAAATTTGAATTAGGTTTTGAAGTAAATTCAAACAGACAGCGGGAATTTTGTGAGTGTGTGTAGATGTGTGTGTGTGTGTGTGTGTGTGTGTGTGTGTGTATTTCCTATGAAAGTTACCCAATGAGGGGATGTGGAATTGGAATTCTCAAACTTAATCTATCCCTACTGTTGGGAATACCTGACCCATACCACCCAGTCAGATGAAATTCATGTATACTTAGCTCAGTGAGTATATAGCTGTCCCATACTTCTGACAGAAAACAGGTTCAGATATCAGGTGAAACTACAATCATTATCAGAGCTAGCATTTCATATCAGTCCTGGAAAGAATGAGTTGATAATCAGAGCTGAGTACCTGCCCTGCCCCTTACTCTCTTGTGTGACTTTGGGCAAAAGGACATCTCTTCCACATCTAAGTTTTCTTAGAGGGAAAATGAAACTCTCAACTTGAGGACAGCTAATATATCATCCAGATCTAAATCTAAGATTCTGTGACTTTGACTTAAATACACATCACATAGCAACTTAGAATGTATCCTCACATTAGCCCCATGTAATGGGGAGGACAGGGGTGCTGCTGCTGCTGTTGCTGATGATGATTGTAGGCAAATGAGAGAAAATGACTTAGTCAAGTTCACAGAGCAATTTAGAGGCCAAATTGAGACTAGAAATTCATAAATGGAGTGTAGGTTTTTTCCCACTGTACTAAATTAACTCAAATATATTATGTAGTCTCTTAAACATGTTTCAAATTCCTTTTATAATGCCATGGGGTAGAACAGACCAAGGAGGTGGGGATAGAACAAGTTTTTCAAATTCCTTTTATAACATTGGTGTGTGTGTATGTGTGTGTGTTTGTGTGTGTATGTGTGTGTGTGTGTATGTGTGTGTGTGTGTGTGTGTGTGTGTGAAAGGATCAAGGAGTGAGGTAGACAAGCTTCCTACTCTCTGATTTCATTGGAATTCAGAGAGGTACATTTTAGTTTGATAATATGGGAAAACTTTCTAATTTTTTTTTGTATTTTCCAAGAGTGTAATATTCTGTTTTGGGAATGGTGAAATTTATGATACTGAATGTTAGCAAGGTGAGTTTGGTTTCCTAATCAAGTCTCAGGAATGCCATAATAGGTAATTCAGGCCATCAGGTCTTTTCAGACATTTGGTGCTGTTCAACTGTGTCTGACTTTTTGTGACTCCATTTGGCATTTTCTTGACAAAGTTATTAGAATGGTTTGCCATTTCTGCCTCCATCTCATTTTATAAATGGGGAAACTGAGACAAAAAAAGGTTAAGTGACTTGTCCAGGGTCAAAAGGCTATTAAGTTCTGAGTCCAGGTTTGAACTCATGTCTTCCTTATTCCAAACTCTGAACTCTATTCACTGAGCCCCAAATTCTGTGCAACTTATTAATTTGGTAATTTGAGGATATTATAATGAATACCAGTGGCATGGGATCAATATGTTAATTCTGACTTCTGTTTCATGAAATTGGAATTTTTATATGCATAATTCAACTCTTTTGCCTGCTATTTGACTGCTTTTCTGCAAAAACAAACCACAGAATAATGATCTCTGATTATTATCAAGATTCACATTTATATAGAAATTTAAGTTTTGCAAAAATTTTCCTCTCAACCATTCTGTGAAGTAGATAGTGTAAGTGTTGTTATTTCTACTTTTCAGGTGAGAAAATGGAGCCCTAAAGAGGTTAAGTGACTTTTCCAAGGTCCACAGATAAGAAGTAATTATAAGCTCCATAGCTGGAAGGGATCTTACAGATAACTTAGCCTAAAAGCCATTTTTCACATTTAATTTAATTTCATCAATGTCTTTTTTAGGATCATAGTCAGTTTTGAATATCTTGCAATTTTCTCTCACCTTCCAACACTATAATCAAAGAATTCCCTTATTAAAAAAGTATAGGAAAAAAAGAAAGATAGCTAAGCAAAAACAATTCATAATCAATGACTTGGTTTGACAACTTACACCAAACTCTGTCATCTAAGTAGCAATTAAGTGAGAGAGAAAGTTTCCTGGTTGCTATGTCCCGTTTCTCCCATTGTTTTTTATCCTTTATTCTATTGCATCTCATATCAGACTGGAATGAATCCTGGTATGTATTTTTATCTTGTAGTTAGTTCCTTCTACTTAAAGAAGTTCAAAGTTTGCAAAAAGAACAGTATTGTTAGTGTTGCTGACAGTCTGATCAAGAGGTGGGCTACCCTGGAAAGAACTCTGAGTTTGGAGTCAGAGTAGCTTGGTTCAAATCTTGCATTTGTTAACTATCTAAATATATAAACCTTGGACAAATATTTTACTTCTCTAAGACTCAGTTTCCTCATTTACAAAATGAGAGAATTGGACTAGATGGGATTTGGACTTAGATTCCTTTCAATTCTCAATATATGTTCTTACATTATTGAAAAAGGTATTCTTATGACAGAAAATCAGTCAAGATAAATATCAAGATATTTTGGTCCTGAACCTTGTTTTTTTAGGTAAACTTCATTACCATCTGTTTGTGTGTATTTGTGTGTGTGCCATCCCATGTGTTTTTTTTTCAAAGTATAGTCCAGGGACAGCTAGGTGGCAAAGTAGATATAACACCTGCCCTGGAATTAGGAGGACCTGAGTTCAAATCAACCTCAGACACTTAATTACCTAGCTTTGTGACCTTGGGCAAATCACTTGACCCTATTGCCTTGCAAAGACAAACAAAAAAGTATAGAGAAAGGAAAAAGCATAAAGAAAGGAACCTTCTTTTTCCTTTCCTCCTTAATATATATTTCATGGATTAGCTGTGAAAAAGTAATACTTCCTACCATAACCCCAACTACTCTATATGACAAGAGCTTATTTATCATATTATTTTCAGAGTTGGACAGAGTAAGGTGAGGAGTAATTTTCAGAAAGTGCACAAAGAACTTAAAAAAAGCTCAGGATGGAAGTCTGGTTCAATTATTAAACTTTCATATGGTTATTCTAGTTTGAATAACTAGACATAGAATGACAAGAATATTTAATTATGAGTCAGAAGATACAATCCCCTTTTTTTGTGCCAGGAATAAGCTTTGTCACTAACTAGCTTTGTGAAGTTGATTAAATCACATCTGTAAAAAGGAGGACTCGGACTAGATGAACTTTCAGACTCTAGCTCCAACATTCTATTTTCAACTTTGAAACTTCTAACCAACACTTAAACATCACATATCATGCTTATTATCATGGGCATAAGTTTGTGTCCATTCTTGCTCCCCTTTGCCCAAATGTACAACATAGCTGTTTGGGTTGAGTTAAGGCAAGGTAAATATCCTTTGTGCTCCTCTCCCTCTTCCTCATTGCTTCTCAGTAAATATCAACTTTGAGCAGACAAATTTTCATAAAAATGTAGGTAAAGTTCACAAAGACTGCCAAACAATTGTAAAGTTGTTTATTAAAGTCAAATGAATATAATAAAAAAAAGAGAAGATACAGCTTTGTCCGAATTCACAGAATAGATATGTTCCTGAAAAAAATTACTAAAGAATGAAATTCTGCTTATTGAACTTGTTTCCTCAATGACCATTAGATTGCAAGCTCCTTGAAGGTAAGGATCTATATTTTCATTTTCCTTTCCTTGTACCTTCAACACCCATCACAATACTTTGAAAGTAATTGGGGGCTTAATAGATGTTTGTTAGACTACAACTTTTTGTTGTTTCTCTTAGGTTCTTTCCAAATTTAATATTCTTTGATGGCAATGGAGAAGGGTAATTTGAAAGGTATTATTTGTTTTAATGATGTCATTATCAAATTATTTAAATATATTTCCATATTAAAAACATAGGCCTTCTTTGAAGGATATAGTTAATGAAGGCAAGTTGCCATAACATCTTTTATAGGCAATATGGAATTACAGGAATGTAAACTTTTCTTAAAAAATGTCTAGGGGCAGCTAGGTGGTGCAGTGGATAGAGCACTGGTTTTGGAGTCAAGAGGACCTGAGTTCAAATGTGCCCTCAGACAGTTAATAATTACCTAGATGTGTGATCTTGGGCAAGTCACTTAACCCTACTGCCTTGCAACCCCCACTCCCAAAGAAAAAAACAAAAGCAAAAACAACGGGCATCTACATCTAGTAGCTTCTCCTCATGTTCAAAGGAAAAAAGAAGTTAAGACCTAGGATATACCTGATTTAATACTAGGAAAACTGAAATCAAGAAATGTTGGTCCAAAGTTTCATATAGCAAGTTCTTACCAGAACAGTTCTGAGTCTGAAATCCTCAGCTTCCAGGATGGTGCTGTCATTCTTTTTATACTGCATTCCCTTTTTTATGGGGGAGGTCTGAGTCATTCACTCATTCTGAAAATCTGCATACTTTCTAGAATACACATTCTCTGTTGGCTCCTACTCTCTTACCAAGGGGGCAGGAGTAATCTGAAGGCTCTGAAACAGGCAAAGAGCAGCTAAGAAGACTGAAAGGCACGTTTCAGGCAACAAGCCCTTTTTCAGATTTGAATTTCATCTTCATGTTCCATTATGTTATCCCTAATGTAAGGATCATACAGAATATTTTTATCGCTACTTTATTTGAACAGACCAGAAGCAAATAATTTTAATCTACCACTGCTAATTCATTCTGACTTGTTAAACATTTGGGGGAAAAATTGTTTTTGCCATTAGGGGGAGCTTTTGAGTTCTTTCAAGAATGGGAAAAATATATATGTATATGTATGTATATACATATATACATGCATACATACATATACATATTTGTATATATGTCCCTTTTTGGAAACAAATCCACACAAGAGCAAATAGACTTTTCTTACCTGTGGCTACAATTGTGGTAGAAGATTCAAATTTCTTATATTAAAAAAAATCAAATTAATCTCATATTTTTCTAAAGCTAAAATCATTACCAACAAACAACTATATGAATAGATATGTATGTGTGTGTATGTATACAAATAAACATATATTTAAATTCTTAAACAAGTTTTTGGGAGCATTCAGAGATCCATTCCTATTACATCCACATCTGAATGGCAAGGGTTCTGGGAGAGATGCCTCTTTTCCTTTTCTTCTGATGATTCGATGAGGACTTTTGAAGCAACGTTTTCTTAAGCTGTACACCATTGCACTGAGGGAAACTGGAAAAGGGGGAGACTACAACCTTGAATAACTTTAAGAAAATAAAATAATAAGAGGGAAAGGGAGAGAGGAGGGAGAGAGGGAGAGGGAGAGGGAGAGAGGGAGAGAGGGGGAGAGAGAGAGAGAGAGAGAGAGAGAGAGAGAGAGAGAGAGAGAGAGAGAGAGAGCAATTTAAAAAAAAATCTGAGAATCAAGTTTCAGGACTCTTTATGTGCTGTGCAGCAAAGGATGAGGTTTACCAGCAAAGTGCAAAGGGGATCTTGAGAGAAGAAATAGATTTTTTTCTTTTGCCAGAAAAAAAGGAATGTGTGTTTTGAACTGGATTAAGAAGGAAAGCTGGGGAGACTGCAAAGGGGTGTGTGTGCAGAATTTCATTAAATTGTTACCTTAACATTGTCTTCTTTAAAAAAAAAAAGAGGGGGAGGGAAGGGGAGGGAGAGGAGAAAAAGAAGGAAAACATAGCCAAAGTGGTGGAAGGCTGTGCAGCTATCTGCTTCTTCCAACTGATTGATTAGTCATGAATCCCGCAGTTTTAATAGGGAATCATTCAATTGGGAAGGTGGACCGCCCTTGAGTAGATTAGCATATTCTTGTTTACTCGTCTTCTGAGGGGCTTTTTTTTCCCTCTTTTCTTTCATTTTGTGAAGAAGGAGGGAGGGGGGCTGGGGGGAAGAAGGGGGCTGTGGCTTGTGTTATAAAGGAAGCAAAAAATAAATAAATTAGAGCATCTTTTTTTGGGGGGGGAGGGAATTCAGTGTATCCGTGTCTTGGGGACGCTGCTTTTTTTTTAAAGAGGGAGAAATAATATCAAATCAAATCAAATCAAATCAAATAAAGGCAAAGAAACCCCATCAGAGAAATAGAAAAGAAGGCATCCCAGCTGTGGAAAAAAAATAAGGCAGATAAAGGAGGGAAGGAAAAACCAGGAGGAGTTTGATTGTATTTTTAAAAGGGAGGGGGGGATAGACACCTTTAGAAAGGAAGAAAGAAAGAAAGAAAGAAAGAAAGAAAGAAAGAAAGAAAGAAAGAAAGAAAGAAAGAAAGAAAAGACAAGTTAAAAGAGGACCAAATACCCAAGAAGGGTGAAGGAAGAAGAGAAGAAAGTCGAGGCGAGGAGGAGTCCAAAGCTGGCAGGTCGGAAGGATTTGCAGGGGAGAAGGGGGGGGAATATTGGAAATGCAGCTCTGGAGTTTGGTGCTGACTTTGGGGCTTCTCTGTGGAGCTCTGGCCAGCGGAGCCGAGTGTGGGATGGACGAACGCTCACGCAGAGCTAGAAGGGACACGCGGCCGAGCCGCCACCTCCACTCGGCCGCTCCCGGCACCTGTGCCACCAGGTTAGCCCGCGGTCGGCACTCGCCCTCCGGCTGGGAACCTCTCCGTGCCCCCCGCAGGCGGCAGCAACGGGAGGTGAAGGGCGAAGAGGACTCGCTCATCCCGAGCCGGGCGCTCTATTTCAGCGGACAAGGCGATCAGCTGAGGCTGAAAGCGGATGTGGAGCTGCCCCGGGATGCGTTCACGCTGCAAGTGTGGCTTCGAGCCGAGGGAGGACAGAGGTCCCCGGCTGTCATTGCAGGTAGGTGGCCCGGCTGCCGCTGTCCTCCGGCGGCGGACCTCGGGGCGCGCGCGCGTCTCTGTGGATGTGTGGCCGTGTGTTTGTGTGAATGTGTGTGTGTGTCTGCGTGGGGATGTGTTTGTGTGTGTGTGTGTGTGTATGTATGCGCGGGTGTGTGTTTGCTGGGGGAGGGAGAGGAAAAAGCAGAAAATCTCCTATAGCTTGTGCACATGGAAATGCGTGTGAGTGTGTGTGAGTGTGTGTGTGTGTGTGTGTTTGTTTCTCCGGAACTGCGTGCGTGTCTTTGTGTGTCCGTCGTGGGCCTCTCTCCGTGGGCTAGGCGCTTGCACTGAGATCCCTTAGGGATAACCGGGACAGGTCCTTTGTTTGTTTGTTTATTTGTTTGTTTTTAAAGAAAATCTAAAAGTATCTACTGCCCGGCTTTCAAGTAAAGCCTTCTTTTGTCCGCGGGAAGAGCGGTTCCCCAAAGTGTTTCTAGATTAAATGGCAGGACCGAAACTACCTCGTTGTCAGTCACCTATTTGGATCTAGGGATAAACTACCCTGGGAAGCTGTCTGGAGGGGGTAGGGGGGGCGTGGATGTGTGGATGTGTGCGTGCCTCGCTCGCGCGCGTGCGGGGGGTGGCGTGGTTTTAATTGTTTCCCACTTTTTATTGGGGTATCCCCCTTTATTTCAGCCCCATTACCCCCTCGAGACTGACAGGGGTGGAGGCTGTGCTTTCTAAAGAGCTATAAAGGAAGATGTTATTTTGAGGACGTAGTAGCCCAATTAGCAGGGAGTCGATTTGCCTTCGGCCTCTGAAACACTCCCCCTTGGAAACATGACTGTAGCGCTTGGCTGACGTCCTATATTTTCCCCCTTTAAAAATCACAAGTCGAATGCAAATTGGTTGAGGGTCAACTTGCTCTACGAAAACCCTTCGGAACTAAGCCTACCGGAGCCTGACACTATTGACAGATAGTACACTTTTTCGTATTTGCATTTTATGATTCCGAAATGAATTTGAATATTCTGTCCCCCCAGTTCTTTAGTTGTGGACCTCTAGTGAAACTGGACACTTCGGGAAGGTTAGAAATCCTAAAGTAACTCATAAAAGCACTAACATCCATCTTTTATCTAAAATCTTAAGGAACCTGTGGAAATGCCCTTAATAAAGCTGGGAGGGGGAAATGGAAGGGGGGTGGGTGGGAAAAGAAAGGGAGAAGAGTCTTCAGTTCTCAGGCTAGGAGAATCCTTGATCTCGAAAAAGAACTTTCCCTGTCCCGGGAGATATCTAGGGGTTCCCCTTCACTTCTGGGATTGCCCTTAAACTCTGAAAGCTGATGGATACTTAGATTCTCCCCCCCCACCCCTTCTTGGGGAGAGGGGGATGGAGAGGGGAAGGGGGGAAGTCTTCAGCATTTCTGTCAGTGAGTATGGTATCTAATGATTTCCTCCCCTTTAAGTCATTTTCGACTTCGAAAATATTTCGACTTCTCTTGCCATATATTTATCTTGGTCCTATTCCCTTTCCCCCTCTGGGTTTATAGACTGGAGTCAAAAACCAGGCTTCAAGTCCTGACACTACCAACATCTTAATTGTGTGACCTTGGGCAAGTCACTTGCTTTCCTCTTTAAGCCTCATTTTCTTCAACTGTAAAGCTTTGGACTAGATGACCCCTAAGATCCCTTGTAGTTTTAAATCCTGATACTAAATTCCCGACTTTCTTCCTCTTTTCCCTCCCTACTCCTTTACCTCTCAATCTCTAATCTAGGGGAAAACACAAACAGAGACATACACACACAAGCACACACACAAACACACATACAGACACACAACACGAACACCATCAAAGCTAATGAGTTACTTTCCCCCATGGCTGGCATCTGTTGTACTCTGTCTGAAGGCTGTCTCTGAAAGGACTCAAAGTTTATCTATGAATGGGGATCCCAGTCCCCTCACTTTCAGCCAAAGTCCAAAGGACAGAGCTGGGATGAGTAATCTCCCGCTGCCCAGAGGTTATTACCAATAATAATAATATTTATGGAGTGCTGTATGTTTGCTGCATCACTTTTACAAATATATATGAAGAGAGACCCTGGCTGGAAGGATCTTAAAAATATTAGGTCTTCTTATTCCCAATCTATACTTGGACTGCCTGGATTCTGATAGCTTCCCCTCTGGTGAAGAAAGTCAGAACAGGTTTAGACAGATATCATCAATGAAAACGCATAGTAAATGTATTTTTTTTTTAATACGACACCTGGCTTGCCACATGAGTCTGTTTTACAAGTATCTGTAATTCAGACAAGGGACCTCTCTTCACACACACGCTCTCTCATGAACCAAGATTGTTGCAGTAAAATACTTTAATTGGATGGGGGAGGTTAGGTTATTGCTTGTATAAAATACCTGGTCCATTTTATGTGTGGAAATCACATTCCTCTCAAAAAGCAGTGCTGTCCCGTAGCACCAGAAAGCCTGGAGCTTTCCTCTAGGGGATTCTGGTGATTTTTCCCCCCTTCTCCAGCTGAAGACAAGCCAGATTTGGCTGTGTGTAAACACCTGGAAGGAAGCCAGAGAAGGACTCATTCTGAGTGTCCTCCACAGCGTCTTGGACTGAGGAGAACCTGCTCCTTCCTTGAATTAAAAAAACAAACAAACACAGAGGTCCCTGGCAGACAGACTTCAGGCTCTCTCTAACTCTCTCTCTCTCTCTCCCCCCCCCCCCCTCTCATTCTCTCTTCCTCTCTTTCTCTATATCTCCCTCTTTTTCTCACACATAAGTTTTGGACCGGAGTATAATGACTGCTGAGGGATGTCTCCCTCCCCCCCCCCCCAAGTTCTTAGGATCAGTGTTCAGTGTTCCCCTTCCCACCCTCAGGTCTCCTAAACCTGAATATTTCAGGAAACACTGTTCTGTTTCTGACCACCTGCCTAGAGGAACCATAGAATCCCTTTTGAATGTATAGAGCAGAGGCTGTTGTTTCTTTAAGTTATTACAAGCCAGGAATCCCAGGTTACCAGTCTCCAGAGAGAGGTGCCCAGCAGGGACTGCGCTGCTATTTCAAGCAAAGAGTTTCTGTTTTGCTGTCAAGCCAAACTTCCTTACATCACCCTCTGCTGCAGGATTCAATTTGGTTTCGTAAAGGGCTAATTTTACAGCACTGTTAACCAGGTTCGTCATGGGGTTGGGCCAGACCTCCTTTCCCCAGTAGGCGGGCCCAGGGTCCACCGTGTGTGTACAGGGATGCTGTCCCTGAGAAGACTTTCCTACCATTCTGAAAAGTAGAGCAGGGGAGGAGAAAAATAACATTTTTGTATCTGACCTTCAGAACAAGCTCAGGCCTCTTCAAATAAAGACAGAGTAGAGTTTTGTCTTTGCCAAGGCAAAGCCAGGCCTAGAAAGTCGGTCACCCACCAGTGCTACAGACTTCTTTTACAAACACCTCATCACCTCTCAGGCCATACCATCATTGAGCTATCACCACCCAGGCAGACCTAGCCTTCCAGAGAACGACTCACGAGTCCTTTCAAGGGAAGAGATGGTTCCAGATTCTGCCTCTTCCTTTTGGTAGGATTTCCTCAGCCCACCCCCATCCTGTCCCTCCTGTTAGCACAACAATAAGACCAATTTGCCTGGGCATCTTGGGGGGCCTGGGCACTTAATCTGGTTAAAGTTTCTTAGGATCAGAGAGGTACAATGAAATGTGGACCTGGCCAGTAATATAGATTACAATCGGAAACTTCTATTTTATTTGCAGTTGTGTCTGTGGCTCCTTCTCATGGCTGATGGAATCTGGACAAGAGCTCTTGAAAAACATGACTTAACAACAGATGTATACAGTACTTTAGTAAGGCACATGATGTAGCATAGTGTTTTCTCCATTTTTTAAGAAGAAGAGACCAAGGCATTGAGAGTATATTTACCAGTTTGTTCAGTGGATCTTTTTTTTCAACATTAAATATCTACTTTTGTGCCCTGCATGTGACCTAGCATACAGTAGGCACTTACGAATTATTTACTGGATTGCACCAAGATTGAAAATTATTCTTTATAAGTGTATTACTTTTGATTTTTAGTATCCATTTAATTTACAATCATTCTGTGAAATACTTTCACATTTTACAGATGTGGGAATTGAGGCAAACAGGGTTAAGTGACTTGCCCAGGGTCACACAGCCAGTTTGTATCTGAGACCGTATTTGAACTTTGGCAGAAGAATCTTCAAAGGTCCAGTACTCTATGTGCAGCCTAATTAACACTCCCCGTTCCCCAATCCCCCAGATGAAATTGAGATTCTGAGTTAGTAGGGCTGGCCTAAAGCTGCTCATTTCTTTTAGTACGGGGCAGAGTTGTGACATCAATCCAGATCTTTTTTCTGTATCTGGATTTGAATGGTGATTCTGTGGCCTTTGGCAAGTGTTCTTAACTCTTAGGGCCTCAGATGAGCAAATGTTTGGGCCTGGACTACTGACTTCATAAATTTAGCAAGCTCCCTGATAAGACAGTCACTTCCTCTAAAAAAAAAATGGAGAAAGCGCTACATTATGTTCTCTTTAAATTTCAGTCTAGAGACTTCCTCTGGGTAACAACCTGGATTTTGTCAGAACTAGGACTTGAATCCAGATCTTCCCAATCCAATGATAGATTTTTAGCTACCGTGCCCTATTGCCTTTCTGTCCACCTCTTTGTTTTTTTGGGGTTTTTGCAAGGCAAATGGAGTTAAGTGGCTTGCCCAAGGCCACACAGCTAAGTAATTATTAAGTGTCTGAGACTGGATTTGTACTCCTGACTCCAGGGCTGGTGCTTTATCCACTGAGCCACCTAGCCGCCCCTCTGTCCACCTCTTAATTGTTTATAAAATAAAAGATTTGTACTGTTTGATTGAGCTTCATGATTCTTAATCTGGTCTTAGATTCTTTTTGGAAACAGACCACCCACACATCCTCTTTTACCTGCCCTTCTTTCAAATTCAGCTCTTTCTAATTTCTTTCTTCTGTGTTTTGTGCATTCCTACAGTTCTAAAAGGATGAGGGATTTACAGTGACACTGTCTTTGGGAATTCCTGATTTGACCCACTTTTCCTCTCCAATTCAGTTCATATTATACCTATTGAAAAAATTTTAAAACCTAGATAAATCACTGCTATTCAACATTTATTCATAAAACGTTTATTAAACACTTACTGAATTCAGTGCCCTGTGCTCTCCTTGATAGGGGAAGCAGAACATCTCAATAAAACCAGGTCTTAACACTCCAGGAACCTATAGTCTCAGTGGGACAGGATAGCAGCACAGAAAACTCAGACAGAAAATGCTAAGTGTCAAAGAGAGCACTTTGTAAAATTGAAGGTGGAAGGTTCCTTCTTAGTCATTTTTTAGTTTTAAGGGATTTCATAGTGATGTTTCTTAAGATATCAGATATAAATTCAAAGGCACAGGACTATGGTACATATTCAGCACTCCATCTCACCTTTGACCTAGATGGACCACCCTGGACCGTAAGAGGTGGGGGAAGGTCTCAGGGGAGTATTCAGGTTTTTGGTCTCTAAGCAGAGAGTGTGTGTGTGTGTGTGTGTGTGTGTGCACACGCGCCTTGGTTAGACTGGGGGAAAGTTCCTCCCTCTTCCCATTCTTTCATAAGCCCACCCGCACCTTGTCAACTCCCTTGAGAATGGGAAATGAAACTCCTAACTCCCTTTGGTCCAGGTCACTGAACCATCTGTCAGACACCTTGTCTTTTGTGACATGTCTCTGTGTGAGTGATTTCTACGCCTCCTTTCAGAACCCCCTTGGTCTTCTTCTGCATTGCTTGGCCCTTGAACCGCCATTCAATCAGGATGAATGAATGGGATGGAGTCTATTGGTATCTGGGTTGTTTTGTTGCACTGTCTTTTACCCTAAGGAAGGCAGGGGTGGCCTTCTTGTACCTAAAAGACCTAATCTGGCAACTCTGTATTAGCCTGGGGGAAGGGGGAAGAAGAAGGGGAAAGGAGGGCCCTGGGGAAGGTCCCTTCCCCTCCCAGGTAACCCCAGGCTTGAAATTCTACTCTTGAAAATTCATCCCTTCTCCCTGAGGTTCACATTTAAAATGCAAATCCTTCTGAAAGGGGTCATTGGATTTAGGACTTGAAGTGACCTTCCAGATCCTCTAAGACTTCCCCTATTTTTAAATATTGGAAGGTTGAGGCTCAGAGAGGAAAGTTACTTCCCTGAGGTCACACAGGTAGTAATAGAATTTGGATTCCAACCTTCTGTCTCATACAAATTTTCTGCTCTGTTTCATCCTATTACCAACACATACATTAGCTTATTAGTTGCTTTGAGGAAGTAGTATGAATTCAGGATCTTTAGGGGACTTTGATGGTAGATGATGAAAGAGAACAAAGGGATAAAGAAATAGTTATTCTAGGTTTGCAATCAGGAATCCCAGGTTTTACCCTAGCTCTGTTATTAGTTTACTTTATAACTTTGAGAAGATCATCTTTATTTTTCTTTGAGCCTCAGTTTCCTTCGATATAAATGAGGATACTTAGATTCTGGTTTTACTAATCTTTCTGGCTTTAAAATTATGTTTTTGAACATTCCATGTTGTAAAAATCCCTTCCATCTCTACCATTCTATGTTCTAGAGTTTCTTCCAGGTCTGACATTCCATGTTCTAAGCCTTGGTTCTTTTGGCTTTCATGTTTTCTATACTCTTAGAAATTTGTACCTTTTAAAAGTGCTTTCCAGATCTAATATTCTCTGCTTTTTATATTTTGACAATTTTGTCAGAGGCTTTTTTTAAGCTCTACTCCTTTTTTCTATCATTTACACACACACACACACACACACACACACACAATTTAAGACTACAGAAGTGTCTTCCATGTGTAATGATGCTTCAAATAAGTTGATGTGACTCCTATTCTACCAAAAATATTCCATCTTATCCTTGTGAGAGGAAGGTAGTGTACTTATCATTAACGAAACTCTGAGACTGAAGAATTTAGGTTCAGATGCTGACTTTGTTATTGATTTACTGCATAACTTTGGGCAAGTTATTTAATATCTCTAACTCTCAGTTTCCTTATCTGTAAAATGGGGGATGGCTACTTTAGACTAAATGACCTCTCAGGTTCCTTGCAGATTCTAAATCTCACCATACTTATTTTAGAAATGGGGAGACAGATTTGATAGAGAGTAAAGTAAATTGTCCACATCTATATCACCTTGTAGGCCAAGGCTTCTGATCCAAGTCCAGGACACTGTCTACTCCACCACACTTTCCAGTGAAGTGGATCAGGTATTTGGAAACTCTGTCCAACTAGAACCTATTTCAAGTGTTTGCCCCTGAGCTTTGAGGCAGTTTTCTCATTGTCAGTTGAAGGCTTTCTTCCTCTCTTCCATAGGGGATTTGGTTGCTAATGAGTGCTGTGTATTTTATTGTATTTTTGTTTGGAGAACTGTTTCAAAGCATGTGATGGAAAAAAAACCAACAACAATTGGGGTAGTTCAAGCTGAGGTAATAGGACTGAGACTGAAATTTTGAAGTTGCTTATTACTTTTTTTTCTATATGGCCTTGGGAGTCAGAAGACTTGGGTTCTAGCTTAGCAAATTGCTTTTGTGGCTGCTAGGTGATGCAGTGGCTAGTACACTGAGCCTGGAGTCAGGAGGATCTGAGTTCAATCTGATCTCAGATATCCAACAATAGTTGTGTTGACCCTGGGCAAGTCACTTAACCCTGATTGCCTCCTATCCAAGGTTATCTCCTGTCTTCCTGGTTATATCTGGCCACTAGACCCAGACGGCTCTGGAGGAGAAAGTGAGGCTGGTAATCTAGCACAGCACCCCCTCACTCAAATCTAATTTTTGTTTGTCATGGCATCACCTCCCTGATGTCCTGGTATTCTTTGAGAATAAAGGACAAACAACAACAGCAAGCAACCTGCTCTGGCCTTAATTCCCAATATGTAAACTAGATTAATGATTTCTGAGGTCCTTTTCAATTCTGAATCTTAAGAATCTATGATTGCTGGGGGGGGGAGACCCTTGCTGTGGGCATTAATTACAAAATTTGAAATAGAGATCCCTGAGTAAAAGGCACCAAAGTAGTCCCAGAGGGGTACTTCCTGTGGCACTCTCTATCCATCATTCATTTTGCTAAGCCCTTGATCCCTCAAATCCCAATAGTCCCTAATTAAACAAAACCTACTCCAGCCAGATCCCTGTCTTTCCCCCCTCCCAACCCGCCCCCCCCCCCAGCCTGCTGCTTGAGCCTTTGATATCATTCTAATAGGGTAGTTTCACAGATTAAAATGTTTAAACTGTTTCGGCCATCTGGGGTCATCTTTTCCTTCATTTTATCCTGCCTTCTGCCGGAAATCCCCAGCCAAGGGGATATTCTCCATTAATACCTGCTCATCTCCCATCCCTGGAATATCTCTCCAGCTTTCTCTTTTGCATGCATGCACAATTCCCAAGGCCCTTTGATTTTTCTCAGATCAATAGAGCATTTAAACTCCAATCATAAAGAAAAGAAAGCGTGTTTATTCTCCTAAATTGTTTGACAGGAATGCAGACGCCTGCAAAAGGGGAAGGGTGGGGGTAGGGCAATGTGGTCCACTTATTGTTTACAAGGAGTTTGCCACCAGTGAAGTTTCTGGAAGTTTAGAGTTCTGGAAGTCTATTGAGAAGGCAGGTAGGAAGGAAATTTGGGGTGGTATATGTGTTTTTGTGGGTGTAAATTATATGTGTGTTCATTTTTGAGGGGTAGAGGAGTAAGGAAATATGAGGAGTAGATAGAAAACATGAGGGAGTGTGAGAACTAGAAATTAAGGAAGAATTTTCTAGACTTGAATTGTTTCCATTCTACTTCAAGTCCTCTTCTGATTTTTTCATATCAATATATTTTGCACACAGATCTTCTGTTTCTTCTGAAGCAGATGATAGGACACCTTCACTTTCTTCCCTCATTTTTCTTTTCTTCATCTTATCAATTGCTAATTTGAGCCTTCTTGGCCCTTTACAGGTCTATCTGCTCTTCTGGTAGCCCTGCATTTCCCTCTTTACTAGTTAAAGAGCCTTTCAGTCTATTTCTCTTTGGTCTGGCAAGCCTTAGAGTGACCCCAGTGACCCCAAGATCTCGGATCTTCTATTCATTGGCCACCCTTTGAGGAAAATGAGCCTTTTTCCTTAGAAGTGCTGGGATCAGCTCCCCTGGATGAAGGCACAATTAGCAGCTCCTTTGGGAAAATTGTCTCTGTGGATGGTCTTGGCATGCATTGTTTTTGACATAGAAAGGACTATCCCAGGGAGTTACTGATTCATGGCTCTTCATATATGTGTAAAGTGTAACTGTAAAGTTAGGCAGCTGATTAACACACACACATCCTGGAATTCACATGTCAAAATGACTGCTGTCCCTTTCAAGATAGAATCATGGAATTTTGGAACAAAAAGGGCCTGAGCCTCAGTGGTTGTCCAGGAAAGAACAATGGACCTGCAATCAAAGAATTCCTGCATCTGCTACTTAGCCCTTATGTGACTGGGTAAATTGCTTAATCATTTGGAGTCTCAATCTTTCAACTGTAGAATGAGAAGTTTAGATCAAACAATATCTTCAAGTCTCCTTCTGCTTTAAATTCTGTGAGATCATCTAGACCAAGCACTTAGTTTTACTAATTAAAAAAAAAGCAAAGATTATGAGAAATGTAGTGTCTTACCTGAAGTCATGTTGTCAGTGGAGAATTTGTAGAGAATTCTGTCAATTCTTATATTTAGCTTTATAAATCTAATAATAAGATATGGAGATCTATATTTTCCTATATAAGAGATGTCTATCTTCCTATGTAAGAGATATCTATCTACATGGATGTCTCTTATCTATATATAGATATATCTAAATAGGTATCTACATTACTCTATAGTAATCTCTATACATATATATATATATATATATATATATATATATTCTCTTTACATATTTACTCTATGTGGAGTATATATTTACATAAAAGATACCTATATCTAGAGATCTATGATATATCTCCACATATATATGTTTATTTTAAGTATATATATATGCTTATGTATTGTACAGTATATACATTATTGTGTAAATTTTAGCACTTCAATAGCTTAAACTAATCTGAGAATTTTGGAACAACTGTGGTGTGTAGGTTAACAAACATGCTTGATATATGGTATCTCATTTGAAATTTACTTATAATTTTAGTATGCAAATAAATAAAAGCAATACTTTTGATTGATAGTCTCAGTGTATATAGGCATGCTCATATCTCAGTGTGGATTTTTATGAATATGAGATGGAAGGATTGTGAAATTCAAAACACTTAGCAAAGTAAGGAATAGTTTTTTTGGGAATGGTAAGATGTGGAATGAAGTTGACAGGCATAGAGTCAAAGCTCAATAAAGCTGGAAGTGACCTTGGAATGTAGACTGTTGAAACAGAACTTTTAATGTTATAGCTTCAAGGCAATTTGGAGCACAAGATGTTATAACATATTCTAGAACATTAAAACTGAAATAGGGCTTGAAATTGTGGGATCTTAGATTGAGAGTCAGAAGGGATCTTAGGGGCCATCTAGTCTTACTCTCTTTATATTGCAGATGAGGAATCTCAACTCAGATAGGTTAAAGGACTTGTCCATAGTCATACAGGCACTAAATGATAAAAGTAGCATTTTAACCCAGGTCCTCTGACTCTAGTCAGTGTAATGACCCAAGTCAGAAACCTAGGGAATTGAAGTGTTTTTCCCAGAATCACCTGACTAGGAAATAATAGTGCTGCTATCCAAACATGGAACTCCTGATTTCCTGATTTCAAGTTAAATGCTTTTAATACTATATCATACTGAGAACTTGAGAGAAGCTATAATAATGGGAAATTAGAGTTGAGAAAATCATGAAAGCAAATATCTTTTATAATGTGCTTATTGAGATGTGTCTCTCTCAGAAAGTATAAGTTTGACTAAGTTACCTATAAAAATCTGTTTTCCTTTCTGTTATAGCATGATTATCTAACTTATATTTTCATTATTTATTTAAGGAATTTTGCCACATATTTTTCTCTTATTCAACCTCCCAACTTTCTTTCCTATTTTCTTTTCTCATTTTCTCATAGTCTCTTCTGAGCACCAGTCTGAAATCACCAACTACTTCTAGTATATCTCAAAGTAAATGCCCGCAAGTAGCTCATACTCAACTTATTCAAAAACAGATATCATTATCTTTCCCCAAAATACTTTCTCCTTTTCTGAACTTCCCTACTGACATGGATAGCATGATCCTTGAAATCACTTAGACCTGAACCCTTATTGTCATCCTTAACTTCTCACTGAAACTCACTGCACACATCTAATTTGTTGCTAACTCTTGTCATTTCTACCTTTATTAATCTCTTGGTATAGGTCCTCTTCTCTCTTTTGTCAAAGCCACCTGCACCTCATCAGCTCATGCCTGAACTATTGCAATGACTTGCTGGTTGTTCTTCCTGCCTCAAGTCTTCCCCACACCACTATGATCTCCACTCAGGTTTTGCCTAAATCCAAAATCTTGACTATATCACCATTCTACTTCATAAATTTCAGTGACTCCCTATTACTATTATTATTTTATATCAAATATAGGTATATCTGTTTGGCTCTTAAAATCCTTGCAACCAACCCCCTATTCTATAGGTTTCTTACTCTACTCCTCTCCAATTACTCATTGATCACCTTCTTGATGTTCCTTGAAGAGGTCTTGTGTTATTATCTCCATGTCTTTTTACTGCCTGTCACCTATAAATACAATAATTTTCCTTCTCATCCCTGACTCTTTCAATTCCTTGTTTAAATCCTACCATTTTCAAGAGAACTTTCTGACCTAATACCTTCATTCCATATCACTGGTGCAATCTTTGTGAGAAATTATCTACCATTTATAGTTTATATGTTATATGACCTAGTTATTAGCAAATTGTTTCCCCCAATAGAATAAGAGTTACTTGATCATAGGGATCATGTTTCTGCTCTCTTTTTAGCAGTGTGACTGATACATAGGTATTAATCAATACTTGTTGACTGCCTAATGCTGATCCTTTCTCCACAGAACTACAGTCCTCAGGGAATACCTAAAAGCACAACTTTTATTTCCATTTCTCTAAAAAGGACTAGAATGCTAAAAGATGTAACTTAGGAGAGTAGAGCTCAAATCCTTATTGGGTAAATATTATCTTTAGCTTTTGTTGGTGTAGTCATTGGAGTGCTGAGATGAGATTCAGTTACTCACTATTCTTGGGATCAGAGAGTAGGAAGGGATTTTATAGGCCATTTAGTTCACCAATTCTTTTATTTTGCAAATGAGGCCAAGAAAGATTGAGGGACTAGCCCTGAAATCACACAGATTTGGAGGAACTAACATTCATTAGATCTCTGGTCCCATAATTACCAACTATTCTTTGTACTTTCCCTCTGTGCCTCCTGGTTCTCTCCTCAAGCAGGCTATGTGACCTTGAACAAGTCACTTCATTTCTCCAAGACCTTTGTCTCCCCATCTGTAAAATGGAGTTCACAGATTCACAGAATTTAAGTTTCAGATGAAACATTAGAGATCATCTCCATCATTCTGATTTTAACAATGACAAATTAAAGCTTAGAAAGTTTGACTTATATGTACTTACACAACTAAGCAAAGCTTAGAGAAGGACCAAGTCTCCTGCCTTGTAGTTCAGGGCTTTTTGCACTGAAATGGGCTGCCTAGTTTGCAGGTCAGTTGCAAGAATTAAATGAGATGAGAGGTTTAAAAATTTTTTGAGATCATTAAAGTGCTGTGTATAACCAATGTTATTATTTTTATGCCATGAAGCACTCTGTGTATGGAGAACACGAGAGCTCATTGTACTAGGCTTACTCATTAGATCAATAAAAAGGTCAGTGAATGTCTAAGTACCATCAACATGGTGCCTTGTTCTTTCTTTAAAGAAACAGTGTTCCTGAAATGACTATTGGCCCCTAACAGAGTATTTTTTTAAGTAAACTGGAGTTATTGGATAAAAAAATACATGTGTTAAAAGAAGCAAGTTTATCAGGGTCAGTAAAAGGAAAAGGGAAATCCCTATAGAATAGTTTATGATCTTGGTGGTGATGATGAGGTAGGGGTGTCTGTGTGTGTGTGTGTGTGTGTGTTGGATGTGTTTGGGTTGGGGGGAATGCTATGGGAAGCTCTCAGTGTAGGGTTGTTTAGGTTGCTAAAGCATTTTCTACATGTACCTATCATATTCCCACTAGCCTTGTTAAAACAAGCATATTCATCGAATACAGTGCTGCCTTTGTGTTCTCAGCAACAAACACATACTTGGAGTCTACTGGACACAACCTGCCTGTGCCTCCCCCCCCATCTCTCTCTCTCTCTCTCTCTCTCTCTCTCTCTCTCTCTCTCTCTCTCTCTCTCTTTCCTTCTCTAACTCATCAACCTTTTCTCACTCCCCTTCTGTGTGTGTGTGTGTGTGTGTGTGTGTGTGTGTGTGTGTGTTTTCCCTCTCCTCCTCCATTTTCCTGTCTCCCTTCTTCCCTCTATCTCTATCCTTCTGTCCTTACCTATCTTTGTCATTCTTTCCTCCCTTTCCTATCCTTTCTACTCTCTTTGCCTTTTCCCTCCTTGATGATTTATTTTGTTTCCTCCTTTCTTTTCTCCTTCTTTTATCTTTTTTCTTTCCCCTTCTCTGTGCCTCTCTCTTCCCCCCCCCTCTCTCTCTCCTCCCTGTCTTTTCTTCCCCCTTCCCACTCAGTCTTCCCCCTCCCTTCTAAGTCAAATGCCAGCAGGAATAGCTGTTTACAAACAAAGACTCCAGGAGTCCCGTATCTGCAGACTGAGTGTGTAGTTTAAATAAGCCCACAGAAATCTGCTCCAGACCCTGTGCTTTGAACGTCCTTACTTGACTGTGTGTATTTCAGTGAGCATCTCTGTGTCGAAAGCTTCCTGATTGTGCAGCTCTCCATCTGCCTTAATGTCTGGCTTCCTCTGTCTCCTTCCAGTTATTCATTAAAGCCATTAGAAGGAGGGGAATGGAAAGGCAGGCTGCTGGGAGCATCCGTCGCCAGGAAGATTTGAAAAACAAAACACAACATGGGATTTGTAGAAAACAACCAAAGAACCAAAACAAACCCACCACATTAAGTCTGTAGTAGCCTGTGCTCTAAATAGAGATTGGATGAGACAAGCAAGTCAATCATGTAGATTTAAAAATAATAATATGAAAGACACAGCAACAGTCTGTCTAGCATCACTGAGGGAATGTTGAATTACCTACATAGGTAGAGAGACAGTATGGCTCAGTTGGAAAATACGGAATTGACTGGGAATCAAGGCGTCTGGATGAGAACCTTGTCCTTACCATCAATTAGTTATGTGGCCTTGACTGCTTTTTCTCTCTTGGTCTTTGTTTTCTCACCTGCAAAATAAGTGAGTAGCATTATCTAATGTCTAGTGCCTCTTCTATTGCTATAAATCCTTGAATATTCTATATAATATCTGTCAAAATGGTCCAAGTGGGTAGGGTGGCATTGTTAAGTGGAAAGAACACTGGTATTGAAATCAGATAAAACTGGGTTAAAATTCTCCGTGTGACCTTGGGTCTTTAGTCATTTAATCTCTGAGCTTTGTTTTTTGTATCTATAAAATGAGAGGTTTGGGCCAGATCTCTTAAAATATTAATGCTTAAACTTTTAGAAATTAATTTTAGCTATTTTGGATGGAAACTTTCTATAACATTCATTGTTTTCCTGCTTTCTAAAATAGGTAATATAGAACATTATTTAACTTCTTCTCAATGTCTCTGGCAATGGGGAGTTACTATCTAAATTAAGTTAGGAGAGAGTAAGACAGACTCTAGTTGCCTTACATGAATTCAAGTCACCTGGTCAAGATGAACTACATCCTAAAAGAATTGGAAGATGTGATTTTTGAGTCAGTGTCCCTGATTTTTTTTTCAATAGTTTTTGCAAGGCAATGGGGTTAAGTGACTTGCCCAAGACCACATAGCTAGGTAATTATTAAATGTCTGAGTCCAGATTTGAACTCAGGTACTCCCGACTCCAGGGCTGGTGCTCTATCCATTACACCACCTAGCTGCCCCAGTGTCCTTGATTTCTAAAAGACTGTGGGCAGAGGGAGGGAAGATTCAGGAAAATCCAATATCATATTTTATTTTATTTTTTAAATGGGAAAAGATTGGAATCTGATAGACATTGAAATTGAAATAGTGAAACAAATACTGAAAACCTTCAGACCTGAATGGGGTAAAGATTAATGCTTATGACAAACAGTATTAATGGCTACAATAGAAAAAATTTTGAAGATATTAACCAATATATTCCTAAATGGTATCTATCATCCCACCTTATCTTGTTCACCTCTACCAGAAAAATCTTCCTAAGATGCCACTTTCATAAGTTATTCTCCTGTTCAGAAACCTACCAGAAATACCGATTACTAACAGATAAAATCGAAGTTGCACAAGCCAGACCCCTGCCAATCTTTTCAAATTTTTCTAATTACTTCAGCCAGGTTGACCTATTCATGGATATTAAGGGTAGAAGTTGAACCTGTACATGCCTTCTTATCCTATGTGATTCCTGACTATATTGCCCTATAAATCTAAGTCTCTTGATATATGAGCACCAATATAACCTTTGGGCTAATCACTGATTATCCCTTGCTCTTAATATTTGACTAATATGCCCCCCTTTTGGTGATGTGTCTTTTATGAGACTTTCTACTTGTAGCTCTTTATTATTGTATCTCTACATGACCACTTGTCTCACCTACAATTTTGATTTTTTTGTTCTAGTCACCATGATTTACATTATATAGCATTACTAGTTAATACTAATCATTAAAACATGGGATTTTGTATAAAGAAGAAACTTTTTTTTAAAGAATTCTGATCCAGCTCCTCTTCAAACCCAATTGTGCATCCCAGTTCAATTTCTTTTAAAAAAAAATTATTTATTTTGGGCAAGGGGGTTAACTGACTTGCCCAAGGTCACACACCTAGGTAATTATTAAGTGTCTGAGGTCAAATTTGAACTCAGGTCCTTCTGACTCCTAGCTACCCACACTAGATTTATTCTTTAATGTTTTTGTTATCATCTGGCTTAAGGAACTAACTAAATTTTCTGATTTTTCCCCCCTTCTATTTCTTGCTTTTTTTTTTTTATGAAGTATTGTTTCTTACCATTATTCTACCATATTGTTTTGTAAGATTTGTTAAGTGAGTTTATATTCTTAATCCTTTTTTAGTCTTGGGTGTTGTATTTTTTCCCTAGGCAATGAGACCCTGTGCCTTTATTTAGGTAGTTTCTAGGCCCTTTCGGCCTTCTTGTTTGTGGTGATAGTCTATATTGATGTCCAAATAAATAGGAAAATCCAAATGATGATGATGATGATACTTGTCCCTTATTTTTTTTTATTTTATAACAATATGGAACACTTCATGCTAATCTTTCTGTATTGTTCCAATTTTAGCATATGTGCTGCTGAAGCTAGCACTGTCCTTCGGGTTTTTTTTTTTAGTTTTTGTAAGGCAATGGGGTTAAGTGACTTACCCAAGGCCATGCAGCTAGGTAATTATTAAGTGTCTGAGGCCGGACTAGAACTCAGGTACTCCTGATTCCAGGGCCAGTGCTCTATCCACTGTGCCACCTAGCTGCCCCTAACTGTCCTTCGTTCTTGATGGACATTAGGAGAGGTGATGCCATGACAAGCACATAAATTGTACTTGAGTGAGGAGGTGTTGTGCTAAGTCACTAGTCTCACTTTCTCCTTCAGAGCCATTTGAGTTCAGTGCCAGATATGAATCAGGACAACTGGAGATGATCCTTATGCAAGATAATCAGGGTTAAGTGACTTGCCCAAGATCAAACAGCTAATGAGTCAAGTATCTGAGGTCAGATTCAAACTCCTGTTCTCCTGACTCCAAGCCCAATGCTCTATTCACTGCACCACTTAGCTGGACCTAGAAATATAGGGGATAACTGAAGGACACAAAGTTTTCATTAGCTATTCATCAGATTGTTGCTACCAACAATTAAATTAATGTTTAGAGACTAAAAATTATGTGATGCCTCTTTTTTTTGACATGCTACCACCATCCATCCAGCAAGAAGACAGACTTAAGACCATTCTGTATTTTCCATTGTTTCATGGATTGTTTTGATCAAATAATTCATCACCTATTTACCATCCTACTGGTGATGAGCCTTTCTGTAGTTAAGCTGGTTGTTTCTTGGAAAGCACAAGCAATCTATTACTTCAATTATACTCAAAACTTTTCCAGCATGGTTGAAAGTGCAAGAGCTTGTACTCTACTGACATAAACTTTGAAAATTCAACATTAACTCTATTCCAAAATGAAGCATTAGAACAGGACTTTGTATTTATGTGCATATAATTACAAAGTCCTGTTCTAATGCTTCATCTTATATATACACACATAACCATTTTTGCATATATGTGTGCATGATAGATGTTTGTAAGGAAAGATCTCAACTCTTTCCTCATAATTTTTCCTTGCAACTGCTATGTAAAGTTGGAAATAATTCAAATTCATTTTATTTAAGTAATAAAATATATCTTTTTTTATATAAATAAGAAAGCTGTGACTTTAAGAGGTTAGGTAAGTTACCTCTAGCCACAGAACTAGGAAGCATCAGATGAGAACCCAGACCTTTGGTCTCCATTTCTAGTGGTTTTATCTCTTCAAGTCGATTTTTAATTAATCAAAGAATTTCAAAACATTGTAATTATTTGGTGGAGGGGAGAGGCCAGTAGGGAGGATGAGAATAGGGGTAAAGGAATAAGTGATTTAATTTCCTCTTTTTTGTTTGGATGTCCAAACAGTGAATAAGGAGTTACTGAGCACCTACTCAGTCCTCAACAGTGTGCTTTCTAGACTACTCATATAAGAAGTATTAGATACCAAGGCATTGTCCTTAACCTTAAGGAGCTTAGACAGAGACATGAATCATGTGCAACAACAAGCAAGGAACACAAGGGAAGGAAGTATAAGGCTAACTGCTAGGTTTCATGGAAAGATCTGTATAAGGAATTATTAGCAACTGTCTCTGGTGTAGAAAGAATAATAGTTGAGGAGACTTGGGTTTTCAGGTATTGTTCTTTTTCTACACTTCCTGTATTGAATCTGCTTCTTGAGTTTCAGTTTCCTCAACTGCAGAATACACAGGGTTCAAAAGACAAGGTCAGGCTCTATGAGACTGTGAGGGCTAATGAAAAGGGCCTGAAGTGTTGGAATAAAGCATCTTCATGCAGATGGGACTAGAAGTGGGTCTAGAAGGATGGTTAATTAAAATGAATTTGCATTCCTTAAGTGCATACCAGCTGATGGTGGGCCATGTGGTGGCTTAGAAGTGGGATAGGTAGTAGAGGGAAGCTAGAATATAATGAAAATTTTGTCAGAGATGAACCACAGGATGGAGACTCTTGAGAATATGAAGAAAAGATACCTATACTTTATTGGAATTTCTGCTAGCATTGGCTTATTAATTTATTTTCATCATCCAGATGACCAGAGAAGCTCCCTGCCTCTGAAATTCTTTCAACTGTTTGGGAAAAGCTCATCTTCCTCTTTCTTTATAATTTATCACAATAGAAAGAGTGAAGTCAGAATCTTGTTTCAAATCTTAGCTCAGGTACTTAAAAGCTCTGTTATCTTAATCAAGTCTTCAACTCCCATAGTCTATAAAATCAGAGGATTTAAAATAGATGGGGAATGTGCAACAAAAACAGGTAAAAGTGAAATAAAACATAAATAATTTTACTTTGTTTTTTTTTGAGTCAAATTGCAGCCCATCCGTTTTTATTTGATCCTTCTGATGCTAAAGTCTCTTTCAGCTCTAAACTCTCTGATCCTGTGAATCAGGATATCCTAATTCTAAATTCAGTAGAAGTTTCCAGCAATAGCAAGTTACTTTTCTATAAGTATGACTTTGAAGCCCATGTTGATGACCCATTTATTTCAAATAATATGCAAAATAAGAGCATTTTGTTATAGCAGAAGATTTGGGAAGGTCCCATGGAATTCATTGTCATGGGATTTGAACTGTAGTCTTTTGAGTATGTTAATGAAGCAAATGATAAATACCAGACTAAATTCCTACTTGACCAGAAAGTAATAGTAATTTGGAATGTTTGACAGGGGCATGTAATGACATTAAATCAGTTCAAATGTAAAGACATAAATTTCAGGCATTTAGGCTAACTCGGTATTTTCAAGTTCGTTTTCTCTGCTTTTATCAATCTAGTATATACGCAACAATAAAAGTTTTGAAACTCTTGGGTTAAAATTTAGCTGCTTATGCTTTATTTCAGCCAAGATTTATTGTGATTTTGTTTTGGAAAGAGAGCCCTGTGTTAGTTACTATTGAGTTGGAATACAAAGAAAGCAGAAGATACCTCCACTGAAGGAGATTCAATAGAATTGGCATAACAAGATACACCTATACATTATATACATACATGCAAGTAAAGCTAGATTTAAAAGTAGGCAAGTAAGATGGCCATATGGGTTGCAGTATTCAAGGGGGAAAGTTACAGAGAAGAACCCTTTTAATATGGCATTATTTAAATGCATGTATTTTCATATCATAAAATTTTGCTGTTTTATATTGATGGCAGTTCATGGGGATGGTGATCATGGGGTATCATTTTCAGATTTTGTTTTAGACGTAGTTCCTGATCCTGGCTCTACATAGGTGAGATAACAAGTACAAAAATAAAGATGTGAGAATATGCCCTTCACAGGCTATGTACCTTACTACTCTTACTCCCCAATATGATTCTTACCTTTATTATCGTTCACCTGACTTTTTCTCATCAGATTTCCAGTTAGAGTGCCCACCTTCCAATTCTCCCTTCTTAATTTGTTCTTACGTAAATTACCAGTCTTCACAAAGTTATGAAATCTCAGTTAGAATCTTCAAAACTCTGCAGTTTTGTGTAGTTAACTAACACAGAAATGTGTAACAAAAGCAGATAAAAGTATAATAAAACATAGTTAATTTTACTTTGTGGTTTTCTGAGTAAATATGCAGCCCGTCCAATTTTATTTGATCCTACTGATCTGAATCTGAACAGGAATCGCCATTACCATGTACCCAGCAAGTAATCATTCAGTTAACCTCTGCTTGAAGAGCTTCAGGAGGAGAAACCATTTTCTTCCAAAGCAATCTTTTCCATTTCGAGTCAGCTCTGATTATTAGGAAAGTTTTCTAAGGCACTACACAGATTGTATCATTCCTCTGATTAAGAGGCTACCTTGGCTCCCTACTGCCTCCCCAAGCAGAATGTCTAAATTCTTCTTGATATTTGAAGTCCTCTACTATGTAGCCATAGTTTAGCTATCCTAGGATTACTATTAGTCAGGTAATTTTGGACTGCTTACCCGCAAGTCACTAAAACTATATCATCTAGATAGCTACTAGATACATAAAACTGTATTAAGACCTTTGGACACTGAATTTACATGGGTGTTTTCAAGCATGCTTTTATACATATATCTACATACATGCATATTTAAATTCAAGTATACATTTACATTGCCACACCTTATATTTGTGCTGTACTAATAAGTTTGGAGATAGCCAGTAGTTCAGTAGATACTGGACCTGAAGTAAGAAAACCTGAGTTCAAATGCAGCCTCAGACAATTCCTCATTGTGTGATTCTGGGCAAGTCACTTAACCACTCCAGATCTTTGCCAAGAAGACACTCATTGTGGTCACAAAGGGTCAGATTCTACTGAAATGACTGAACAACATCAGGAACAGTTTACACAACCACTACAGTTTCACATCCATTATACCATTTGACCCTAACAATAGCCTAATGAAGTAGGGAAGTTGTTCAGACATTTGCTTTAGAGATGAAAAAAACAGGTTTCTTCAGTATCTTCCCTATCTTTAGTGACCTATGTACAACAGGATCTTTTCCCGTTTTTGAATGCCCAGCTTATTTATTGCCTATACTATACAGTTTCCCTCTGTATTGGCATAGTCTTGTCTCACCAACAGGATCATTAATTTTTAAAAGGCAGAGTTTTGGGAACAGCTAGGTGGTGCAGTGGATGGCACTGAAATCAGGACCTCTGACATTTAACACTTCATAGCAGTGATGATGACTTATTGACTTGAAGTAAGTAAAGGTGGACATGCATAAAGTCAATTAGGTAAGACTTTCTGGAGCTAGGAAATCTTGACTTTTATCACAACAAAACATTTATAATTGTAGAATACTTTTTTGAAAGATTCTGATAGAACAAAAAGTAATTTCCTTTTTAAAAAATTTTATGTATGGCAATGGGATTAAGTGACTTGGCTAAGGTCACACAACTAGGCATTTATTAATTATTTGAGGTCATATTTGAACTCCAGTCCTCCTGACTCCAAGGCTAGTACTTTATCCACTGTACCAGCTAGCTAACCCCCCCCCCCCATTCAAAATAGGAAAAAAAAAACTATAGTATTATGACACTGATATCACTTTGTAAACCTTGAACCACATTTTATTTTAATGTGAAGATGTTCCTGTTGGACTGTAAACTAGGTAGATGTGGAACAAAAATTGATTTGTTGGGGGAAGTTTCAGAGGTGAATTATTTTAAATGATTTAGCAAATGCAGAATAGGATCACAAACAGAATTTAACTCTTCTCAGAAGTTAGAAGTCAAAAGACCTGAGTTCTATTTATGTCTTCACCTTTCTCTGGTCTCAAGTTTCTTTTATATCATTGAAAGAATATGTGACTAGTTGACTTCTGATGTTTATTTCAGTTCTAGTAGTCTGTGACATTCTGTGACAAACCTTATGAAGCACAGTTGACTTATGTTCCATCAGCTTTGCCTACCCAGTCCTGATATTCCAGCTTCTAGAAGTTATTTCAGATTTCAGTAGGGTTGCATAGCTCAGACTGACCTACCTTGCCTAATCCCATCATTATCTCCCTTTGCCATCTCTTTTCCTTGAAAGACTAAACTCTCCTCTCTAGTGTGGGCAAGTAGGAGTCAATCACAGACACATTGGAGAGAAGAACTATTGTCTGAGGTGCACAGCCCACACTGTCTGGTCTGCATTTTTTGCCCAACTTGTTGTGGTCCTGGCTTTGTTGGGAAATTTATATCACTTGGCTCAATGAGGTAGGAACATCTTACCTTCTGCCCCAAGATTGTTTCAGTGTTTTATGCCCTCCAATTCATTAATACTTTGTACATAATCAGTATTGGGAGGAACAGAAAAATAAAACATTCTTTGTCCTACAGATGCTTACAGTCTAGTTGGGAATTTACACACAGATTTTTTTTTATCTATAAAATCTAAATATTTGATTATATACAGTTTTTGATCTAGAGAATTCATGGAGAATTTTACAGGAGGATATCTGTATATTACTTTAAAAATACATGTTTTAATATCTATTTCACTACGATTGGTTTACTTTGTGATTCTATGAATTTTATTTTTTATGTTTAAAAAATTTATATTCTGGGATTGGCACCATGGAATTAAAAGACTGACAAAGGGGTCCCTTGATCTCAATGACTACATTTGATCTTTCAAGGATGCTTTTTAATATTTTGTGTTCTACATTCTAACATTTTGTGTTCTATGGTCCATATCAACTCTGATATTCTATGTTGTAAGGTTTCTTTTGACTTCAACTTTCTGTGTTCCAAGGTTTCTTCTCTACTATTCAATTTTGTCATTCTGTACCACATATTCTGTTCTCTGTTCTAAGGTTCCTTTTAATTCTATCACCCTCAGTCTGTAAGTTTACATTAATTCACACAGCAGTAGTGACAATTTGAGAGTCAATATATGATTAAGTGGATGAATAATATGCTAGAGAAGCCTGGCAAAGGTGGAGATTAATAGTCAAAGGCTTTGGGGAGGAGACAAAATCTGAAGTAGGCCTTGAAATACTGGATAGGAAAAAAGGTAGGGAGAAGGGAAAGTGAAGGGGCATATAATGAATCACCTTTTGAGTCAGGCAGGAAGATAATTGTTCAATGGTAAGTGAGGAGACTGACTTGACCAGACTAGAGAAGTCACATTATTTTGGATCCCTCATATTTGCCCATGGCTTTATGTTTTATGAAATCCTTTCATATACATTATCTCTTCTGAACTCACAACTCCCCCTGTAATATAGGCTGGCCTAGTGACTGATACACCAAGGGTCTTAGGGCCTAAGACTCAAATTTATAGAGCCACAAAGGATTCTTAGATCTTGTAATCCAATTAACCATTTCAATGTTATATTATGAATTTGTCATTTTTGTGGCATAGACTGAAATTCTATCAAACCAACTAATATTTTGGGATGGCTAGGTGATTCAGTGGCTAGAGCACTGAACTTTAAATCAGGAAGACTCATTTTCATGAGTTCAAATCCAGCCTTAGACTTTTATTAACTGTGTGATGCTGGGCAAGTCACTTAACTCTCAATTTCTCAATACTTACACCTCAGTTTCTTCATCTATAGAATGAACTGGAGAAGACAATGGCAAACTACCAATCTTTGCCAAGAAGACCCCAAATGGGTTCATGAAGAGTCAGATAACTAATGTCTTATAATGGTTTCTTCCTCTGGTCTAGAAATGCCCTTCATATATCCTGGTGGTTTGTGAATGGGTACTATTACATGGAAATTCAAACTTTGGAGAAGCTATTTAGATGATAGACTACTCCAATTTCACCCTAGAATTTCAATAAGGTTCCCAGAATTCCATGAAGTTTAATATGTAATATTGGAAAGGAAGTCCAGTTCTCATATTTTACATGGAAGGAACTGAGGTTTGAAGAGACTCGAGAGATTTTCCAAAGTCATCTGGGCAGTGATACAGTTGGAATTTGAATCTGTTGAATCTGAGTTCTCTGAATCCAAATCAATCATTCTTTCTACTACACCATTGTGGTCTGTCTCGCTTTACTCTTCTACAGGTTCTACCATTTAATTACTATATTTATGGGTAGATTTTTACCCTTGTCACCAGGTAATGATGAAGTTAAAATGGATAATGTGTCCGGTGTCCATTGTCTGGGGCAGCACAGTTTTTGAGTAGCAAGTAATTTCCTGGAAAGCAATAGTCTCTCTGTCTCTGTCTCTGTCTCTGTCTCTGTCTCTGTCTCTGTCTCTGTCTCTCTCTCTCTCTCTCCCCCCTCCCCACCTTGTGTGTGTGTGTGTGTGTGTGTGTGTGTGTGTGTGTGTGTGTGTGTGTGTGTGTGAATTCTCTCTCTGTGAGAGAGAGAGAATTACAAAACAATGAAATGCTACTTTTCAAGAGTTGCACTGGAGTGAAATCAAAGTTGATCTTATTTGGTCCATGGGGCACCCACACTAGTGGGGTTGGTGAATCTAGAGCAGATAGGTTAAAAATGAATTTCTTTCTTCAAAAAAAATATGCTTTCTGAAAGGGAAAGAAATGAGTTTCTTTCAGCCTCTGATAGAATGAAATTAAATTTGGATAAGTGGAAGCTAATACACAAAAATAGGAAAAATAAATAGTAATACAAGGGGGTGGCACATGGGTGGCTACCTGAGTATGAGTGAAGTGGCAAAAGGGAGGAAAAATAGAGATGAGAGCAGAATACAGATTAACCCTGTTAGCAATGTAGCTCTGCTATTTCCAAGATATAAATAACAAGATTTGAGAGACAGAACATAAGAGATTCATGATCAGCATATATTTATTTGTATCTATTACTTACCCTGATGAAATGTGAAGTTCCTTGAGAGGGTAAATTGTTTCAATCTTTGTATTTGTACTGCCCTTGCATAGGTCCTTAATAGAGTAAGCACCATGATGCAGTAGGTAGAGCCTTGAAGTCAGGAGGACCAGAGTTCAAAGGTGACTTCAGAGGTTTACTAAATTTGTGACCTTGGGCAAATCACTTAACCCTGATTTGCCTCAAATCTCCAGGGTTACCTTTAGCCATCCTAGTTCATATCTGGCCACTGAATCTAGAAGGATTCAGAGAAGAAAATGAATCTGGTGACTTAGCACAGCACCTCCTCATTCAAATTCAATTCATTTGCTTTTCATGGTATCACCTCTTTAATGTCACGGTCTTCTTTGAGAACAAAGGACAAACATTAATCAGTCAACATCAATGGTAGGTGCTTAAGGAATATTTGTCTAATGATCTATAAAAATCATAAAACAATAAATCAAATATTAATAAAAAATTAATAAAAAATTTTGTGTGTAGCTGATAATCCCATTGTTTTGTGTTCTGTGCTTGTTCAGCTACCACCAGGAGCCATCATATTCAATTCCAGAGTACTGATGTTGTTTTCCATGACATTTTCCAATTGTGTCCAATTCTTCATGATCCCATCTGGGGTTTTCTTGGCAAAGATACTGAAGTACTTTCTCATTTCCTTCTCCAGGTCATTTTACAAATGACTTACCTGGGGTATCACAGCTAAGTGTCTGAGGCCAAATTTGAATTCAGATCCTCCTAACTCCCAACCTTCTCCCACCGAGTCCACCTAGCTGCTCCAGAATATTGAAATCATTGCTGAAATTGCATCAGCAAATTGGGGGACAAATAGGGGAAGGCAACCTGAATGGTGAAGGGACAAAACACTTGACATCTATAGTGATCCTATAAAGATTTTTTGAAGTGATTGAGGAAATAGAAAATGGAATAGATTTGTAAGGGGAGTGGTGTTCATTGTTTTCAAGTTGTTAGGTTATCTTGCAGAAGAGCTAGTTGTCCTGTTTTGTCCTTGAAGGCAAATCTAAAAACCAATCCATATGTTTCATCTAGAAAGAACTTGTTGACCATCATAGTTGGGAAAAACAGATGGAGCTGTTGCCTTAAAGAGGTAATAAGCTCTCCATCACTGGATATCTTAATATGGAGACCAGATGATCACTTGTCAAATTGTGGAGGGGATTTCTGCTGAAGTATGAACTGAATTAGAGGAAGTCTGAGGAAATGATGACACCTGTAACTCTGAAACTTTATGGTCTCTATAGAGTTCTACAAAAAGATTTGTGTTAATGCAAAATGATAGGTAGGATTTTAGGATATAGGAACTATATTCAGAAGAATTTAGAAAATACTCGGTTTCAAAGAATAGCTCCTAGGGGCGCCTAGGTGGTATAGTTGATAAAGCACTGGCCCTGGAGTCAGGAGTACCTGGGTTCAAATCTGGTCTCAGATACTTGATAATTACCTAGCTGTGTGGCCTTGGACAAGCCACTTAATTCCATTTGCCTTGGAAAAAAAAACCTAAAAAACAAAACAGAATAGCTCCTTACTTTTCTATTATTTGAATGGGTTTTTTTTCCCTTTTTCTTAGGGCTTTCACATCTCTTTACATTTTTGATACTTCCTTAGCTCTTGTCAGGTCAATATGGAAGGGGTTATAGTTCCCATCCAGGCCTAAAGACAGCACCTGGATGGCAAAGTGGATAGACTATCAGGTATGATAGACTCATTTTCCTGAGTTTAAATTTGGTCTCAGAAATGTACTAGTTGTATGACTTTGCGCAAGTCATTTAACTTTGTTTGCTTCAGGTTTTTCATCTTTGAAATGAATTGGAAAAGGAACTGGCAATTCACTTTAATATCTCTATAAAGACCAACTAAAATGAAGTCACAATACATTGTACATGACTAAATCAAGTGAACAACAAAAACAAGGTTCAAAGAAAGGTATCTCAACTAAAGATCAAACTGTTATTAAGCGGAGAACTGGACTTCAACCCCAAGATTTCTAATCTAGCAAACTTGTCCCCATGTCATACTATTCTGAATCTACCTTCTAACTCAAATAGCCTGCAGATCTGAAAGGGCTGTTCTAAACTTAGTTACATGAGAATGGAAAGAGAACAGTTGTCTTTCCCTTTATTGCTCCCCCATTCTTTTACCCAGTAAAACAGGACCATCAAAACCCAAAGGTGCCTGGTGCAATCAAAAAGCCTGTCAGTCATTGAGGTTGGCATGGGTTTAAGAAGCCAACCCCCTCCTTTGCTTCTATCCTCATTTGAATTATTTAAAACACACTGTGTGTGTGAGAGAGAGAAGGTATGGAGGAGATAGCTTGTATGTTAGACATGAAATCCCAGTTTCCCTCCCAGTACCAAGAACAGAACTCTGCTAGCTTCTTTCACTGGATCTTCTCTCACCCCACTGCTTGGAACATGGGTACACTTAACCCAAATCTGTCTGTTTTAATTACCCTCCTCTGGGCAGATAAAAGCTTTCTATAAGTTTGCTTTCTCTGGGATTCCTCTGTGGCTTCAATACCAACGATTAAAATATAAAAGAAAAACAAAATGGGGGGTGGGGGAGAAGTAGAGCTCCAGCCTTTAGCTTCTTAGTCTTGGTCCCCTGACTGCTGTTTTCACAGTTGATCTAAATTCTCCTTTCTAATTGCATTTTATCACCTCTTTAGGCACCTAACTTTCCAGATTGAGGGAGGGAGGGTTAACCCTTTTCTTTTACTTCAGCCCTCATCATTCAACCTCATTCCTGAAAGATGTGGGAACTACTAAAGCACCTCTCACATTGCCAGATGGCAATTTGAGACAAAGGAAAATGTATTGGACTAAGTGTCCAAGGATATAAGTACAAATTCTGGCTCTCCTGCTTACTACCTGTGAATTTGTGTAAGCTCTTCATTATCCTGGGCTTCAGTTTGCTCTGTGTGTAATTTATCTAGTAGACATTTTAAACTCAACATGTCCAAAACTAAACTCTTTATCTCTTTTCCTAAACCATCCCTCTTTTCAAACTTCCCCATTACTATCTATGGAAACATCATCCTACCAGACTAACAATTGAGATATCATCTTTAACTTGTCACTGTCTCTCATTCTCCATATCCGATATGTTGCGAAGTCCTTTGATGCCACCTTTGTAATATCTCTAATATTCCCCTTCTTTCCTTTGATACTGCTACCACCCAGAAACAGACTCTCCTCATCTCACACTTGGAAAATTACAAATAATCTGCTGGTTGTTCTGCCTGACAATAGTCTCCCCCACCCCATTCCCCCACTCCAGTCTTTTCTCTATTCTTTAAGTGTTTTCTGCTCTTCCTTTACTCAATAAACTCCAGGGTCTCTCTTTTAGTCTCTAGATCAAACACAAAATTCTTTCTTTGGTAGTCGAAACCCTTTATAACCTCCCTCTTCCCACCTTTCCAGTATTCTTACATCTTATTCTCTCACTTTCTCTTTGATCCAATGGCATTGGTCTTCCTTCTTTGTACAAGACACTCCTGCATTTGCTCTGATTTTGAGTATTCTCCCTCCTAATCTGTATCTCCTGGTTTCCCAGACTTCCTTTCACTCCAATCTGATAATCAATCTTCTACAGGGAGCCTTTCACAATTTCTATTAATTCTAATCCCTTCTTTCTTTTAATTACTTCCTTTTTTATCCTATATATTACTTGTTAATATTTATTTGTTTATTTCCCCCACTAGAATGTGAGGCCTGGGACAATTCTGGTTCCTTTCTTTAAATCACCATTGATTATCACAGTGCCTGCCTATTACATAGCAGACATTTCAGAAATGCCTATTGACTGACTCTTAAACATTATTTATTCTTTTTATCCATTAAACTTTGAGTGCTGATCCTGCTTAATGCTTTGGTCTGGGTGCAGGTAGAAAAATGCAAAGATAAAAAAAAGATATAGCCTCTACCATGTAGCTATGTAGGTGCTTACAATCTAGTAGGGTGCTAAGAGATGAGTATAGATGGACTTAGTATAAATTAGAACATGGTAAATGCATAAGGAGTTGAGAGTGCTTTGTAAGTGAGTAATCAGTTTCCACCAGTACCATCAAGGAACAGATTCTTCATGTATTTGAGTAAAGTTGAGGAGGGTAAGCTGAAGAGGGTAAGGAGATCCTTCTAATTATAGGAAAGTGAGCAAAGGACTGGAATTTGGAAATCGCAAGACAACTTTTGGGGACTATTAATAATCTAGTTTTGTGGGAACACTGAGTATATTATGGAACATAGTGTGAGATGGAGTGACAAGCTGATTTATAGCTATACCCTGATTATGGGGGGGAATGAACATTAGTCAAAGACATGTCTTTTTATTCTTAAATAAGAAAATTATCATCAAGATCATTATCATCATCATTGGCATCTCCTACATTTGGATAGCATTTGACAGTAAACTAGACTATATCTAATTGTCATCACTGTTTCTCTGCCTCTTCCAATCTTAGAGGTTCATTGGATAAGAGAATACCATAATTATGCTAGGCCCTCCCTCAATATTTCTTAGGCTCATGAATTCATAGAATGTTAATATTAAAAGGGATTTTAGGAAAACATTTTGTTCAAATCTCTTATTTTAGAGGGTGAAAACAAAAACAACTTTGTTCCAGAGGGTTGAAGTGCCTTGCTTGACTAAAGCAACACAGGCCTCTGAGAAAGATTCAGATAGATCTAAAACTTAGGTCTTCAGATTTCCTCAGCTCTTTTACATTGCATGCAAACATAATGGAAATATAATTACCTTTCACATATTGAGCTCTTAATAAATGTTTGCTGAGTTGAATTCAGTGTCCAGGAAGGACATTTTCTGTGATCTTTCCAAGTTTATTTTGTTCTACCACTTTAAAAAAAACCCAATAATGTTATTTTTGTTGTTATTTTGCTCAATTAGCTTTTGGAGGAAACTTTCTCCATTTTTCTGATTCCTGATGGTCTTGTGGTTGTCCTCATGTACCCTGGCTCTGAGGTTTTCATCTTTCTACTCTATACTTCTGGTGTTGTATCTGTATTAGTGGGTAGAAAGGAGCTAAAAATAGATATCCAACTCATGGGAAAACAATCAAGACTTTTCTACTTGAAGACAATTTATGGGGCCACAACATTATGGTGTGGAAAGAGGATTGGAATGAGGATCAGGAGAGTTGATATCTTTAAGTTAATCTTAATATGCATGTATTTAAGTTTTCAATTATTTTTGGTTCTACTATAATAAGCTAGTGATCTTCCATATCTCTGAAATGACTTAACATTTCTCTAGGTATAAAAGAAAGGTAATTATTACATAAATTCTAGTAATCTCATAGACATTTACAAAAGACAGAGAATGCTATAATGGAATACACCCTGAAGTTTCAAATTCCAAAATTTGTCATTTATTATCTTTTTGATTTTATACAACTTGGGTCCTATTTCCCCATCTGTAAAATGGAAGAGTTGGTATAGATCAGAGGTTTTTAATTCCTTTTAATAGATTTCTTTGACAGTCAGGTGAAACTTATGAACCTCTTTTCAGAATACTGTATTTTAACCCATAAAATATATTCAGAAAATTATAAAGAAAATCAATTATTTTGAAATATATAATCTTAAATATTTTAAAAGAAAAATAAAAAAGTGAATGGACTCCAGGTTAAGAATCTTTGGAATAGATTTCTTTTTAGGTTTTGGTAAGGTAGTGGTTTTAAGTGGCTTGCCCAAGGTCACATAGCTAGATAATATTAAGTGTCTGAAGTCAGATTTGAACTCAGGTGAGCACCTGATAGAGCTATCCACTGTACCACCTAGCCTCCACTTTGGAATAGATTTTAATAAAATTGATATTTATAGCCCTTTAAGTGTCATAATGTAAATTATAAACAATTATCTTCTATACCCCAGTTATCATTTAATACCACTGAGGCCCTGAGAGGTTCCATAAATGACCCATTGCCATGGAACAAGTATGTAGCAGAAATAGGATCTGAAACCAAGTTTTTCTGACATTCTAGGTCCATGTTCTGTCTACTACCATATGCTACAAGGTCCCTTCTTTCCCTATATCCCATGATTCTATGACCTTGGACTTCACTACTTGCTTCAAGAGCTTGAACAAAGTCACATCCTCTCTGGGTCTCATTTTCCTTTACATAAAATGAAGGGATTTGAATAAATGGAGGCCAAGGTCTATAAAATGCTAAGATTCTATTAGACTTCACAGTTGATATGGATTTATGCTAATAATATGCAAATCACATGCAGAATTACGTGTGGCCCTCCAGCTTGGTACATCTGGATATGGCCTCCCAGGGAAAATCCTTTGGGATTGTTCTGCCTAGGCTAATACTAGGAAGCACTACTCCCTCATCATGATCTCTATTCTTCTTCCCCCATTCCCATCTGTTGGAGGGTCTCTCTTTATGCCCCAGAGTACATAGTTTTGTTTGAAGTATTGTTAGGTGTGAAACAGGAGAAGAAAAAAGTAGTTCTACCTATTAAAGAATACACATGGCAATATGAATTTTTGAGAGGAAATTACTTTACAGAGAAATAAACAAATTCCATAACCCTGGCCCTGAACTTCCCAGTTTGCAATCTTCTGTCTCCTTTCCCAGGTAAATATTTTCCAGAGAATTTCTGGGAACATTGTCTCAAACATCTCTTGTCTTCTAAGATGTTTTTGTTTTTTGACTCCCCTTAGAATCCCACACGTTTGCCTATCTCCTATTCTTCTGGGTCTGTTCCTTGCCTTTTCCTTTTGACCTCCATCTTGGGTTCTTGGGATCCTCTCCTTTTCTGTCTTCTATTTGAATAGAGGCACACTCAGATCAAAAGCTGGTCTTAGAAAGGTTCTGAACTGAGGGCGCCCTACAGATGTATAAACATTTTACCTTCCTAACCCCTAGGATCTCCCTTCCAAAGGCAACAGGAAAAGGGGGGGGGGGGGACTAAGAGCCCCTGTCAAAATAAAAGGGGGGTTGGGTATAGTCTGTTTCAAAAATTTTCAATTTTCCCATTAGAGGTGACTTTCCTTCTTCTTTGAGTGGGTGGGTGGGGGATGGGGAAAGGAGAAGGAGGGGTCAGGGCAGGGAGGTGGGAAAGAAAATACAATGAGCCCTCTGGTAACCTTTGCTCTTGTTGATACTAGACGAGACCACACTGTTAATGAGTGATCGTTAGCAGATGGCTGTTAAGCAACTTGGTCAGAATCAGAAGTGAGGGCTGGGACCCTGGGAGGTGTGAGGGAGAGATGAGGCCTTAATATTTTGTCTCCTAATGTCGAGTAAGCTGACAAAGATTTATGATTTCCAAGTGGGCTCCTTTGGTGGGAGTTTGTGAAGGTTTTCCTGTTTTTGGCAAACTGTCTCATGAGCTGTAATATGGGCACCATATTTTTCTTATGTTCTTGCATATCTCAATTTCTTTTCCCTTACCTTTGTGCTACAAATCACAGACTATCAAGCACAAGGGGATAGAGTAATTATCTTTTGGCTTCCTATGTTCTTCCAGTTCTAATTCTAGAGATAGGATTAGCACCTTTCATCTACATGTTCCTTTGTTTCCTATATACCAATTCTTTTAATATTCTTTATATTTTGAGGCAACTAGATGGTGCAGTGGATAGAGCACCAGCCCAGGAGTCAGGAGTACCTGAGTTCAAATCTGGTCTCAGATACTTAATAATTATCTAGCTGTGTGGCCTTGGGCAAGCCACTTAACCCCATTGCCTTGTAACCCCCCCCCCCCCCCAAACAGTCTTTATATTTCTTGTTATTCTGATAATTTCTCCTTCTGCTGGCTCCTTCCTCTTCTCACTGAAATATTTAGATTTTTCCTATTCTTAAAAATAATACATAATGGCACCCTCTCAAGATGTCATCTCTTTCCATTCCCTATTAGTAGTCAAAGATGACCACTTTCATATCTTCCTTTTCTCCTTGATCATCAGTCCCTTGCAATCTGGTCTCCAATCCTGCCATTCTACAAAATCACCAGTCACCTCTCAACTGCCAGCTCTAAGGACCTTTTTTTCATTTTATATATATATATATATACATATATATATGTATATATATATATATAATATACATATATATAATATATATATGTCATATATGTCAATATTAGTATTAGACTTTGTTGACTACTTCCTCTTTTTTAATACTCTCCCTTCCCTTGGCTTATTGTACTCTCCTGCTTTTTCTCCTACCATTAAGAGTAATTCTTCATCTCTTGAAACGTTTCATCTTTTTCTTCCCTCCTAAATATAATCCCTAGGTTTATACCTTCAGAGCTAGAAGGCTTCTGAAACTATCCATTTGAATTTATTTGTTTTAAATTTGAGGAAATTGAGGTCCAGTTAAGTGACTTGACTAAGGTCACACAAGAAGCTCCTCCATGAAGAGACAGTCTATACTCAGATCTCTTTTCTGTCATCCTTCTTCATCTATAAAATGAATTAGAGAAGGAAACAACCACTCCAGTATCTTTGCCAAGAAAATCCAAAATGGAGTCCCAAAAAGTCAGACACTACTGAAAATGACAGAAAAACAAAACGTGCGTGTGGGTAGTAGGCAGTTAGAAAGATTGTGTTTGCAATTTCATTGGTATGATGAACTCTTCTGAAGAAGTTCACTTTATTAATGCAAATAGTAAATCTCTTTAGCTTCTGGTCTTTAGAGAGTTGTCTGGGTAGGTGAGAGCTTAAGTGCTTTCTCTAGAGTTTGACAGAAACAATATTTGTCAGAGATATGACTTGCTCTCAGGCTAGCTCCCTTTCTACTATAGCATACTTTCTTTCACACACATATACACACAAACACACACACAACACACACAAGAAAGGCATTATAGTATAGGGAATAACTCTGACACTAAGGCCTCTGTATGTGTGTGTGTGTGTGAAATGTGTACATGCACACATTCAGCATTTTTGAATGTATCTAGTACTGAACTTGCCTGAAATCTAGGTTCACAATGTTACTTGTTTACAGAATATTTAAACCTGGATATAATATTGATATTTCATACTTGACATAGCCCAAACTGAATTTGTTTTCTTCTTCTCTTTACCTCCTCCCCACACCTAATGATGTTGCCAATATTCTTTCAGCTCCTTCCCCCCAACCCAAACCTCTAAGTACCTTTGATTCTTATTTCCAATGTCCAGTCAGTTCCCATTTCATGTCAATTTTGCCTTGGCAGTTTCTTTTGCATATCCATCTCATCTTTTCCATTCACATAGCCACTAACTTAGTTCAGTTCCTTATTACTCTCCCCTAGATTACTCTTTTCCCCATTCTGCATCTTTTCTCCACTGTTGAACTCATCCTTCATAAAACTGTTAAATTAATCTTACTAATAGACAAGTATGATTGTATCACTTCTTTATTCAAAACTGTTTGGAAGCTTTCCATTTCATGTGTGAAAAAATATATTCTTTAGTTCAACATTTAAGGTTTTTCCATGATCTAGACACTCTTCTACCCTTCACACTTTTCATCTTTATGCCCTCTATTTTTCTTTTTTTTGGGGGGGGGAGGGGATTTTTGCAAGACAATGGGGTTAAGTGACTTGTCCAAAGTCACAAAACTAGGTAATTATTAAATGATTGAGGTCACATTTGAACTCAGTTACTCCTCACTCCAGAACTGGTATTCTATTCACTTTACCACCTAGCTGTCCCTGTGCCCTCTAATTTTCTAACCAAATTAGACAAGCAGGTTTTCCCAGGTCATGGCCTGTAGTCTCCTTCCTCTATGCATTACATAAGTTCTCTCACTCTCTCTCTCTTGCTTGAAAGGTACTTCCTCTGCATTTCTGACACATTAAGCAAATTCACTTACTGCACGATATAGGTGAAGTGACATTTCTACCATGAAAATTTCTGAAATGCTACCAGATGAAAGTGATCACTCTCTTCTCCAATTTTCCTATAGTGCGTTGCCTAGTCAATACTTTGTTCTTATCATAGTTTACTGTATTTCATTTTTTATTTGTTGACAGTTCATATAGCACCTGTCATGTTATCAGTTCACTGAGAGTAGAAATTATGTTTTTTTAAATTTTTATAGTTCTAGGGCCTTGCACATATAATAGTGGAAATTAATGCTTGCTTAATTATGTTCATTGTGAATACAGAGTAAGAAAAATGAGATATGATTATGAAAATGATATCCAATTATTCTTCAGCAAATATTTCTTAAATATTATGTGCAATATATTTTTCTAGGTCAGGATACGATAATTAGTGAAACATAGGTTCTACCCTCAGGTAGTTTATAATCTAATAGGAGATTTAAACTACTTGTAGGGATAAATATCATGAAAATTAGGATAGGATTAGTGTCCAAAATGAATATAAAATACCTTGAGATTAGTTTAGTGAATTGGATTTCAGGATCTAATGGATACTGGTCAGCAAAAAGCTTCTAAACTGAGACATTCCCTGTTATAAAAAGAAAGAATAGCTATGTTCATACTTTGTGTAAGACCTTTAGTTCAACGTCTGAGTAAAGACTGTAAGGATATTCTCAATTTATTATGCTGGACATTCTCCATGGGCATCCTATTAGCACTAATGGAAAATGTGCAGCTGAAGTTATGATGGTGGAAATCAATCTTGAGCCTGAAGTAGAAATTGTCTAAAAGGGTATATTGCACTCATTTTTATCTCCCTTTTCTTTCCTTTCTCTTTCTGGCTCATATATTATTGTCCAGTGACCATTCTAGTGACTTCAGATCTCAAAATTACAAGGAGCCTTAAGGGTTATTTAGTCTAGTTATTGCTATTGTTGGCCTTTGTTCTCCAAAAGGACCAATGACATCATGAGGGTAATGTTTTGACTTGAAAGTGAATGGGATTTAAGTGAGTTTAAGACAGGCAATGTCCTCTAGTGGGGTCAAACTCAAATAGAAATGCCTCCCTATGGGCAGCCTATTGGCTTAGAAAAGCATAAATTAATATTACCTATATTGTGTTGTATTTTTACTTACTTTGTTAAACATTTCCTAATTACATTTTGATTTAGTTCTCTGTACTCTTGGTCTGGTTATTTTACCTGTCACAATTTTGACATATACTTGACTAGTCCAATTCCTACTTGAAGATCTATAATTATTATGGATTGGGTTGGCCTGGATGTCCTTCCATTCTGAGATTCTAAAGCTAAAATATTCCTTTAAGTAGAGAGCTTTATAGACCTTCCTTCTCCCCTTAGAGTTCATTGAATGTTTTGTTTTACAAATAAGTATTTATAGAATTCAGTGTATTATAGTTAATTTTCTTTGTCTTATCACTATACTAGACTGTAAGTTCTATGAAGGAAGCAATTGTTTGTTATTTAAACTATATTTTACTATACCTAGCATAGTCTTCTATATTTAATCTGCTGAATATATGAAAGTCTAAATGTATGAGTTCCATTTGCTGAATGCATAGAAGACCACATTCTTTTCAAGGCAAGGCATATTTCTCCATTAGGACAGACAGGGCAGTTAGGGCAGGAATGAACAAAAGAATAGATCTAGAGATAAAAGTTATTTCCTGAAGTTTATTCTGGTAGACCAAGAGTAAAGTGGAAACCTGTGGATAAAAATGATACAAATACAAAGAATGACTTTCTTTTATAGTGAATATCACATCTAGTCTGGCTCTGACCAGGAAGCAAGAGTCACATCTTTTTTGCATGACTGGAGCACATGACCCCTAATTCTCCTAACTATTGCAGAAGCTTAATTGCTAAGATAGATGTTCAAAAGGTGGGCATGGTGGGGAAGCAATTATATGTTTTATTATGTTTATTTATTCATATTTCTTTTTTGGGGACACCTAGGACTATATGACAAATGTTCTTACACCTCTCGTGACCGAGGATGGACCTTGGGAATTCACACCATCAGTGACCAGGGCAGTAGAGATCCCCGTTATTTCTTCTCCATGAAGACAGACCGGGCTCGGAAGGTGACCACCATCAATGCTCATCGAAGCTACCTCCCTAATCAATGGGTGCACCTTGCTGCCACATATGATGGGCGATTGATGAAGCTCTATGTGAATGGTGCCCAAGTTGCAATGGGTAGTGGACAAGTAGGTGGAATCTTTAGCCCTTTGACACAGAAGTGTAAAGTGCTCATGCTGGGTGGGAATGCCCTAAATCATAATTATCGGGGTTACATTGAGCATTTCAGTCTTTGGAAGACAGCTCGATCTCAAAAGGAGATCTTATTGGACATGGGGTGGGCAAATCATGGACTAGGCACTGGACTACCTCAGCTTGTTATTCAAGAAAATTTAGAGAACATGAAAAGCATGTGGTCTTCTATGAAAGATGGAAGCAGCCCCCAAATTGAATTCAGCTACCACCATGGTTTACTGCTTGATACTAGTCTGGAACCCCCTTTGTGTGGACAGACGCTCTGTGACAATGTAGAAGTGATTGCCAGTTACAACCAACTCCCTAGTTTCCGCCGTCCCAAATTGGTGCGTTATCGGGTGGTGAACATTTATGATGACAACCATGAGAATCCAACAGTCAGTCAACAACAGATTGACTTCCAGCACCAGCAACTGACAGAGGCCTTTGAACGCTATAATATCTTATGGCAGATGGAAGTGCTGGAAGTTAGGAATTCATCCCTGCGCCATCGTCTCATCCTCGCCAATTGTGATATCAGCAAGATTGGAGATGAGAACTGTGATCCTGAGTGCAACCATACTCTGACAGGTTATGATGGAGGGGACTGCCGGCACCTCCGACACTCAACATTCAACAAGAAGAAGCAGAATGGCATATGTGATATGGATTGTAACTATGAGAAATACAACTTTGATGGCGGGGAGTGTTGCAATCCTGAGATTACTGATGTCACCAAGACATGTTTTGATCCAGATTCTCCTTACAGGTAGGCATATTATTAAGCAAAAATCTCATGCAAATAATATCCAAAGTTGTTAGTGGAGAAATCACACTTCTGCAGAGGAAAAAACTGAGGTACAGAGAAATTATGTGAATTTTCCAAAGTCCCAAAGTTAGGTAGTGACAGAGATAAAAGTAGGAGTTGGGTCTGACTCCCAAGTTCACTGTCCTTACTCTTCATGCTGACTCCTGACTCTATGCATGAGGAGAGACTGGGGAAAGGAGTGCTCAACTTAATAACTGACTGAGTTTCCTCTATGGACTGTACAATCAAACTAGAAACCCAGAACCAAAACTGTAGTGAAACTGGTCTAGGCTCACTTCAGGGAATGTCCTTCAACCCTGAGGGTTGGAGATCCCTAGTCAACAAGAACCAGTTGTTCTGAATTTGTCTGGTTAAAACTGAACTGTTGCTTTCCATTTAACACTCATGGTACTGGACTTGCTGATGTTTTCAGCATGTTTGCTGGTCTTTTTATTTTTTCGGGTTTTTTTGCTGACTCTTCTTTTAAAAAGCACTGGCCTGGGGCAGCTATAGCACATGCCCTGGAGTCAGTAGTACCTGAGTTCAAATCCAGCCTCAGACACTTAATAATTACCTAGCTGTGTGGCCTTGGGCAAGACACTTAATCCCATTTCCTTATTAAAAAAAAAAAGTCAAAAAAAAAAAAAGCACTGGCCTCCTGAGTACAAACACAGTATCTATGGGGAAAGGGATGCTGGCTGGGGGAGTGGTGGCCTGGGAATTATAGCATTCTGAGAGTCAGAAAATAGAGGAACTCCTCTGTTTGACACATAGTCTTGAACTTTCAAATATGGAATTTTAGAACTTGAAGAAACATGGCACTTCCCTTGTTTGGTCTTCTGTTTCCTCTTATGCCAAACAAATAGCTTGGCTTAGGAGGTCTTTATTGACCCTTTCAAATCCAAAATTTCATGATTCGGTGGTTCTAGGTTAGGGACAAAGAATGAATGAAAGAGTAGTTTAGCTCCTAGAATAGTCTCTTGGAGCCAATTACACTCCCTCTCCATCTCCCTCCTCTTTCCATGGCAAGGATTCTCAACCAGTGTTTATCATAGACCCCTTTGGGCCAATTCTCATATAACAGTTTTTTAAATAATTGAAAGAAATACTAAGTTTCAGCTAGGGGTTAGTGGGGGAAAAAGTATTTACTTATTTTTATGTGTGTACTTATATTTACATATTAGTATTTATATATATATATATATATATATATATATATATATATATATATATATATATATATATATTTGCTTACCAAATTTATGGTACCTCTGAAATCTATCCATATATCCTTTGGGGAGTCTGGACCTTAAAATAAGAATACCTATTATAAGAGAAACTGTAATGAGGTCCATTAATCAATAATAATTTTTTAATGCCTTAGTATTATGTCTAATTTTAGGCAAGGGACTGAAAATGAAGTAGTTTGATGATTCCTTTTTTCAAAGAGTTTGCAGTCTTTTGGGGGAGGAAAATAGTAAAAAGTATAGGTCAGTATTTAATTTGTTGATAAATCATGTCACAAATTTTAAATTCTTTAGCAGAGAGAGGAACTAATTAGGGAAGGACTAGTTAGGGAAGGTACACTAGCAAATGTTGGGTTTCAAATGGTCCTGGAAGAATGGCAAAGGAATAACAGCAGCAACAACAATAACAACAACAACAATAGAACTTATGTAACATTTTAAGGTTGCAAAGCACTTAACATAATCAATGTCATTTGATCCTCACAACAATCCTATGAATTCAGTGATACTATGGCTCTAATTTTGTAACTAGGGATAAGAGGATTCTATAGTGGGAGGGCACTATTTTACCTGAGGGAAAAATAAGAATGAAGTTACAAATGGAAGACAGAATCACCTTAGGTTCTTAAATCAGAGAAAAATTTTGTACAAAAGTTATGTGAAATCAATTCATTTTACCTCTCTTGTTTGTCCTTTTTTTTCAGTGAGGTAATTGGACTAGACTGGATAACCTTTGAGGTTCCTTCTAGTTCCAACGGTTTATACTCTAACATTCCATTTTCTCAAGTGCCTCCAAAAATGTAGTATTTAACCTAAGTTGATCTTATGGCTCTAAAATGCAATGTTCTGGTTTCTCTTCCTGCCCTAATAGTTTGTGTCCTAGAGTTCCTTTAACTGTTAACATTTTATGATTTGATTAGTGCTCCTAGAATGGTTTAAGAAGCAAAATTTATATTTTTTAAACTGTCAGGCAAATTAATTCCAACTCTGTATTCATTTTAAGAGTAGGAACCTAGTATGTGCAGATTATACTTGAAAAAGTCCACAGTTTGTGCTCAAACCATCTCTTGTTTCCTGATTCTTTGGACTGTTATTGTCTAGAATCTCTGACTACAACCACGTGCCAGTGTTTTGAACGAGCACCAGAGATGCAAGTTCTTTTGGCAGAGAAAGCAATACACACTGGATTAAACCAACCAAACAAAGACCTTTCTTTGAAAATACCTAAGAATCGCTGTGCTCAGCCATAATGGTTCAAACCACATCGGCTCCTGTGGACAAAGGGAAGCCTGTGGAAACCTGTGTGTTAAAAAGAAGGGAAGGGTTTTACTCAGGTGATAGTGGGGTTTAAGTTCTGTTTGGGGATATGAGCTTTCTTTGCTTTGAAGTCTCTTAACTTCTTTCTACTCCCGTGCTGTGTTAGTCATGTTCTTTCCTGCCTAGCACCATTTGTCTCCTTAAGGGAGTTTTCCATGACATGCATTCTATGTTGTGTCCCTGTAAAAGGTTGCAGAATATATGTATAGTGTGTGAGGAAAAAGGGACAAGTCACTCTCCCAGGACTCCAGGCAACTTTGTGAGGGAAGGTGCTGAGTTTCATTCTTCACCAGGTCATTTTTATAATAATGAAATAATTAAGAGGAAGGATGGAAGGAAGGGTGAAAAGGACAGGAGGAAGGAAAGAATGAAGGAAGCAAAGAATGATAGATGGAAGGAACTAAAAAAAGGGGTTCAAGGAAGGAAGAACTGAAAGGTGGTAGGAAGGAAGGAATAAAAAGAGGGAGGGAGGAAGGGAGGGGGAGATGAACTTGTTATCTAGAGATCTAAATTCAAACTTTGCCTGTTTGTATTTAGGGTTCTTAAGCAGATAACTTTACTCAATCTCCTTAACTATGAAATCAGAAATAATAGAATTATATTGCCTACCTCAGAACATTGTTATTTTGTATATCTTAAAGTTTTTATGAAGTTGAATTATTTAAGAAAATCTAATATATTAACAATGGAACTTATGAAACTGATCAACTAGTGGGATGATGGCTTGATTTACAAAACATCTTCAATGAACAATGTGTTCCCATGATACACTGAAGACAGAATTCAATTTGCTCTTAAATGGCAGGAAAAGAAGGAAAAAAAAATCCCTAAATTCAATGCTTAACTTTTTTTTGGGAAAAATGAAACCCTCTATAGTACCTTTTGGCTAGGTCAGCATCTATGTATAATTTCTCTATTATTAGATGGGTCTGAAATCTTTGTCTCTCCATAGAAATGCCATAAAGTGGAGATGAAAGGTATTTCTAATAACTGCCATTTGAGTTGGTACATTTAAGATTTTCAAAGCACTTAGCATATTATTTGATCCTCAGAACAACATTATAAGGTCAGACCTGTGGTTTCATCCCTCCAATTTTTCACTTGAGGCCTAAAAATTTGGATGACTTATCCAAAGTTGAACTAATAAGGTTGACTAGAAAGTAACAAAGTCAAGACCCAGACTCAGGTTCTCTGACTTGGGATCTCATGATTTCTCCACTACACCATGTGTTCTTTTCTAAACCATGGTACCTCATGTTCTCCTGGATTGATATTGTAGGCCAATATAGTTACTCACCGATTTCTTTAGCCAAAATAGGAGTCAGCAACATCAAACTGAGTGTTGAAAACCTTCAAGAATAATAGAATATTATAGCTAGAAGAAATTTAGAACATAGTGAAGTCCTTCAGACGTCATCTAGTCTCGGATATAACTTCTACATTTCTTCTACAAAATACCCCAAAGACCGATTAGCTGGCTTTAAAAGTCTCCAAGTGAGGAAAATACTCACAATCAAATTATGTTTGCTTTTAGGTAGTATGTTTAGATTATAAAATGTTTATATGTAGTAGTTTATTTGTTCTTCCCAACAGTTTTGGTAGTTACTCCAGAAATTCCCTTCTCACAAAAGAAGAAACTGAAGTTTGGCTAGAATGATGAAATGATTGCATAATTATACATATCACTAATAAGTGTGAAGGGTGAGATTTGAACTTGGTTCTCTAATAACTGAATACATTAGTATTCTATATCTACTATAACATGCTGCCTTTTTAGCAGCATATTAGAGGTTAAAGGGACAATTTAAAATTTATCTGAGCCAATCAACTCCTTTTACAGACATGTAACTAAAGGCCAGGAAAGATTGCCTAAATTGTCCAATATGTAATATGTGTGTGTGTGTGTGTGTGTGTGTGTGTGTGTGTGTGTGTGTGTACACACACTTGGAAATAGATATAGATCTGGGGCTAAAATCCAGATCCCTTGATTCCATGTCTGGTGCTTTTCTACATCATCCATAGCACAGTACCTTGCACATAGTTAAAGGGTCTGTTGAATTAAATTTAATTTGTGTTACATTCATATGACCTCCATTGGTTTTTCTGCTGACAGCAGCTGTAGGAAGCTGTTGGCAACTATTACTACCTTTGTGGTATTCACTCTTCCCTTACAATTAATTTATTACCATCTCCAAATCTGGATAATTCAAAATCATGTCAAAAAAAGGAATAGTAGAGTACATGAGGATATTAACTTAGAGAAAGAAAAAAATGACCAGTTGAATTAGCAATAGAGTGCTAAGTATTTTGCTGGACCCCAATGTTATATTAAGTCAGTTCATTTGAAGAGTTATCACAACTAAGTCAACTTTTTGGGGGTAGTTCTGAGTACCATTAAAGCCAGTGGTTCCAAGGCCATTTCCAGTCATCCTGATCTATATTTGGCCACTGAAACCATATGACTCCAGAGGAGAAAATGGGGCTGGTGACTTTTTGCACCGTCCTCCTCACTTAAATCCAATTTACTTGCAAGTCATGTTTCCACCTCCCTCATGTCATGGTCCTCTTCAGGAATAAAACAAAACAAAACAAAACAAGGACCAATGGACAGCAGTGAGAGAGAAGCAGAATTGGACTTAGTGTAATAAAGAATTGTCCAAACATTAGAGATATTCAAAAACCGAGCTACATGACAAAGTAATTAAATTTCTAATCCTGATAGTGACCCTAGACCAGCCTAGATGACTGCTTGTTGGCAAAATTCCAGAGGTATTTCTATAATATACTCTTGAGGTGTTGCAGAATTATAGTGAACCAGGAAATAAGATAGTTCTCTCAATTCTGAGATTCCGTGATCCCTTGTTTCATGATTTTTGCTGATTATTTCCTACCTTTCATTTCAACTACTTGGTGACTTTAATAAGAAGCATATGTGGTCTTTAAGGTTTACAAAACATTTTCTTCCCAATTACCCTGTAATATATAGAGAACTAATATTATTATTTCTATTTTTTCGAAAACTAAAGCTCATAGATTTTAAATAGTATTGTTGGTTGTCACAAAACCCAAAGGCATTGGAATTAGAGCATGAAACCAGATTTTCTAGTGCTTTCCTCTCTAACAGGTGACTTCTCTTTCATAGCTTACCCTTATATTTTTGGTGTACACTGAGTATACTTGCATTAATAATGTCCATTTTACAGAAGAGAAAAGTAAAGTTTAGAGAGAAATACTGTTTTGTCTATACTCATAGCTAGTGATGAGGAGATTACAAGTAGAATCTGGAAAATGTGCCAAAGAGTGACATTTGAGGAGGTGTTCCTGCAAAGAGGATGGAAGTGTCCAGATTCAATTTGACACAAAAATTGATGGGGAACAGTTAATAGCTGGCAAAGACTAGGAAAGGTTGAAATTTGCAGTTCACATGGTAACAGTCAAGTTTGCTTCTTGAAAGCATATATTCAGAGAGTTCAGACCACTGTAGAAATGCAGACTTGACAGAAGTATGGAATTCTGAATTGTCAAAGGATTTAAGGAATGAGTATAAGTAAAGCAGAGGACACTCTGCATGAGATAGTTTTTAAAAAAATATTTATTTATTTTGAATTTTACAATTTTTCCCCTAATTTCACTTCTCTCCCCCCACCCTCCATAGAAGGCAGTCTGTTAGTCTTTACGTTGTTTCCATGGTGTACATTGATCTAAGTTGAATGTGATGAGAGAGAAATCATATCCTTAAGGAAGAAATATAAAGTATAAGAGAAAGAAAAATTATAAATTGAGATAATGGTTTATTTTTTAAATTAAAGGTAATAGTCTTTGGTCTTTTTTCAAACTCCACAATTCTTTACCTAGATACAGATGGTATTCTCCATTGCAGATTGTGCCTGATTGTTGCACTGATGGAATGAGCAAGTCCATTAAGGTTGATCATCACCCTCATGTTGCTGTTAGAGTATATAATATTCTTCTGGTTCTGTTCATCTCGCTTAGCATCAATTCATCTGCATGAGATTTTGAAAAAGGAAAGCGGGGCAGGAATTGTTAGTACAAACCATCAAGTCTCAGGAAATGCAGAGTGAAGCCTGAAACTCCATCTTGTGTGATGGAATATTGTGGCCAATCCAGGCTGTTTTCTTATGGACAAATCTTCCAAAACATGAATATATATATATATATATATATATATGTATATATATATATATATATATATCCCAACTGAGGAAGAATTGAGGGTTTGGAATTAGGGGGGGAAGTTGAGAGAAAAAACCCACCAAATTCCCGGAATGCTGGTGAAATTTTTCTTTAAAAACAAACAAATGAGCCTTTAAAAAAAACTCTTTTCGAGATAACAGGGATGTTCCACAGAGACCAGGTTATATTTTTTTATTGGTATGATTCAACATTACAAGAAGTTTTGGTGAAAGGGCCAAAAAAAAGATCCTATACAGGTCTGAGATAAAGGTTCTAGATAGGTCCTTTATCTCAGATCTATGGTTCTTAGGATAGTAAGCATAAAAAATTCTTCTCTCCTTCAGCTAAGGTGATCTTTAGTTTACCTTACCCCACTGTTAATTGACTAAGGTGCTTTCTCATCTTGTACTCATTTATCTGGGGACATATAAGTGGCTATCTACAATTGCTAGGATACACAGAATATAATCCTTTGTTTTTGAATGTGATGAGAGAGAAATTTTTATATCTTTAAGGAAGAAAAACAAAGTATAAGAGATAGCAAAATTACATAATAAGATAACTTTAAAAAAAGATGATTATAGCAGTACAGGTGATATGTAATGAAAATATCGAACTACCATATTAGCTAGATAAATTGATGATGAGGATGAGGATGAGGATGATGATGATGATGTTTGTCCTTCATTCTCAAAGAAGACCATGACATCAGGGGAATGATTCCATGACAAGTACAATAATTTGAAGTATGGTGTCAAACTAACAGAAGTCAGGATATTTAGAGGAGAGGAAATTAATAATTTCCATTTTGAGTTTGAAATGCCTACATCATATACAGAAGGTATATGACAGGTATTGGACATGTATTGGACAATATATAATATTAAGGTTCAGTTAAACTTGAGATTTTGTCTGTTTAGTGTTGACAATTGAACTCATGACAATTGATTAACTTCCTATGACATCATATATAGGAAAAGGAAAGAGACCCAGAATCAAGACTGGGGGAACAGTTATTGCAAGGGGAAAGGAAATACATTCAGGAAATAAACCAAGAAGGGGTGGAGTTTCAAATGAAGAAATTAAAACTATAAATAATTATATGAAAAAATGTTCCAAATCATTACTGATTAGAAAAATGCAAATTAAAATAACTACGAGTTATCATCTCATGCCTATCAGATTGGCTAAGATGATAAAAAAGGAAAATGATCAGTGTTGGAGAGGTTGTAGGAGAAATAGGACATTAATGCTTTGATGGTAGAGTTATGCAGTGATTCAACCATTCTGAAGAGCAATATGGAATTATCCCTAAAGTGCAATAAAATTGTTCATACCCTTTGACCCAGCAATTCCAATTCTAGACCTATACCTAGAAGAAATCATTAAAAATGGGAAAAGTCCCACATGTTCCAAAATATTCATAGTAGCTCTTTTTGTAGTGGCAAAGAATTGGAAGTTGAGGGGATGTCCATCAATTGGGGGATGGTTAAATAAGTTATGGTCCACAGATATTATGGAAAACTATTGTTCTATAAGTAAGGATAAATGGTTCCACTTTAGAGAAGCATAGAAAAAATTGCAGTATCTGATGCTGAGTGAAGGGAGCAGAACTAAGAGAACAATATACACATTAACAATAACATTGTGAGATGATCAATCCTGATGGATGCTGCTGCTCTCAGTAGTTCAGAGAACTAGGACAATCATCTTAGACCAGCTATAGACAATGTTATACCCATCCAGTGGAAGAAAAAAGAAAAAAAACCCAAAAAGTCCTTCAGATCTGAGAGAACACTACATTCATTTTAAAAAAAATCTCATGTATTTTCCTTAATCTTAATTCCTCATATCAAAAGTGGTTAACCTGTAAACATGCTTTAACATAATTGTGTAAATACAATATTAACCTGACTGTTCACTGCTGAGGGGAGGGGGATGGGGATGGGATGGGAGGGTGGAAGGAAGTATTGTAATTTAGAAATATACCTAGGCTATGTATTAATGTTAAAAAAACAAACTTTCATAACATGTATTTGGAAAAGTAAAACATAAATAAAAATAAAAAAATAAGGGGTAAAGTAACATGTAGGGAAAAAGGAAGGGTGGTGAAGAAGTGAAGGCAGAGACAGTCTTCCTAAGAATTTATCAGGGAAAGAGAAAGGAAATAAGGAAATGATATTGAAGGAATGCTGGATTAAGTGAGGTATGTTTGTTTATTTTATTTTTTTAAGGTTGGGATAGAGCTGATCATGTCCCTACATGTCAAAGAAATAACCAATAGTATGGAAATATTTAAGGTGGAGGGGTGGTGATGGTGGTAAGGATGAGGGTAATGATGAGGCAAGCTTTTGGGCAAGATTGGAGGAAGTATTGGGATTATGACACAGGAAGTGGTGTTGACTTTGGCAAAGAAAAGGGCAAATTCTTCAAAACTGGGTAGTGAGGATTGAACAAGTAGAAGTTTGAATACTTAGAGAAAAAAGAGGGAGTTTACAGCTAAAGATCTATTTTCTTCATAGAAGGAAAAGCAAAGTAAAAGAGGTCTCTGAGAGTTTAAGGACACACACACACACACACACACACACAGTCAGCCATACGAGAGAGACAGAGAGACTGAGAATTTGAAAATTCTTGAAAGTGGAAAAGAGAGTTCATAGAGAATGAATAAGGGTTACCACAGTGAAAATCCAGTTGAAAGTCTGTAACATGAACTTCTAGTAGGTCCAACTGACATGGTGATACAGTTTTCTCTAAACTAGCAACAATTGGGTACAAGAGAAATCAGATCATTGGTGCTAACGAGATTTGAGGATTGACAAAGGGTGAATGGTGGATAGGCCATGCTTTCATCAGTCTTTTCTTTTGGAATAAAATTTACATGTAGGAAAGAAGATAGTTTTCATTCATGCCAAAAAAAGTCTTTCTCCTTAAATTTTTATAACTGTCATCACATGGAGAAATGAAAGAAGTATTGACCCAATTAGAAATGTTCAACTTCTAAGGGAAGACAAGTAGATTATTTCCCTAATAATCTATATTAAACATGATTTATTTCTCTTTCAAATGGAGATAGACAAAATACTCAGGACATAGTAAGGGAAAATGGAATTAAGTGAGGAATGAACTGAAAACCACATTCTTTTTTTTTGTTTTGATCAAACAAAACTGACAAAACTAAAATTGCAATTGCTGCTTAAAATCACTAACTGCAAGCTCTTTCCATCTTTTGAGAGTGAAGTTTTGTTACTATTTTCCTGAAATTCAATTCTAGAACATGAATTTGAATTTTTTTGTTTGTTTATTTGTTTATCTTTCCTAAGTTCAACAACATTTAAAAACCACAGTTCATTTGGGAACATTCTTTCCTTTCCTTTTCTCAACCTTAAAGGTTCTTTTCAACTCTACTGCATTTTGTAATATTCTGTTTTGAATCTTCTTCCAGCTAAGATATTCTATATTTTATGTTTGAACATTCTTTGACCCTAAGATTCCTTCCAGATCTGACTTTATGCTTTAAAGATGACTGTGATTCTTTTTTTCTCCTCCCTTCATATCTTTTGTATTCTCTTTTGTTAGGGGACATAGGGACAAGGGTATAGAATGGTGATGGAACAATGGTTTGACAATTGCCAATGGTTGTATTTAATCAATTTTCTCCAATAAGGAGTCAAAAGAGGTTCTGTTCTTTGATCTTTGTGAATTTAGATATCTAGAGCAAGGCTGGCTTTTTTGACTACTGGAGTATTTTTATAGTTACAGAGAGAAATAATGATTAAAATTATCCCAAATTATATAGTGTCTCAAGATTTTGTGGGGTGGGTGAGGCAATTGTAGAGAAATAGGGGGGAGGAAGAATTGTGGTGCTGATAAGTTCTATCTTAGAAAAATTATCTGGTCACAATCAAAGATGTATTTGTCTATAGGAAAAAAACAGAAAGGTTGTTTTTCATGTGTTTGTGTGTGTGTGTGTGTGTGTGTGTGTGTGGTTTGTGTATACTTTACTTTCTTTGTGATTTCTGGAAATTTGAATTGAGTAAAAACTGCAAGAAATGAAATAAATCCCAGGAGTAAGGGAAAGGGTCAAATTTGAAAAGGCTTAAGTTAAATCTATCAATTGTTCTCCATCACAGGAAGCATTCTTTTTATCAAAGTAGGTCAATTTTGAATCAATATTATTGATTTCTGGATTATCTGATATTTTAGATTATAGGTGATATGAAGCTATCCTCTTCTATTGCTAAAGCAATCACAATATTGCAGATTGCTAGATTTGGAAAGTCATTAAAATATTATAAAGGTAGAGTTGAAGAGACCTTAGAACTCAAGACTGTTGAGGTTTAGGAAACAGATCACAAAATGGTAGAGTTAAAGGTTTTAGAGAAATTTGGGAAGACTTATATGAACTGATTCAGAGTGAAGAAAGGGAACCAAGAAACAATTTATACAGTTATAAAAATTTTGAAAAGACAACTCTGAAAGATTTAGGTGCTCTGATCAACACAGGGAGTAGCCACTGTCCTAGAAGACTCATGAAACATGCTTCCCATCTCCAGATAGAGATTTAGAGTATAGATTGAAATAAATAAAATAAATGTATATACATATCACATGTGCATATATTCACAACACAGTGTATGTGAACACGTGTGTGTAAAGAAAATTTTGGTAGAATCATAGTGAGAATTTACTTTGCTTGACTCCACATAATATTTGTAATAAGTTTTTTTCTGGGAATTGAAGGAAGGAGAGGATGTGGATCTGAAAATAAAATAAAATAGAATTAAAAAAATTAAAGGGATCTTAGAGGTTATCTAGATCACTTATCTTCCTTTTCTTTCCATTGATTGCATTGAATTTAGGAAACAATAAGGTACAAATGAAAATGACAGGACAACTGCCTCTCCCCCTTCCACTCTATCGTTGGAAAGATTAGGTATTGGGGAAGGATTTCTTTTTCCTTTAGTCAAAGGACATAATTAAGAGTTTACTTTATTTGAAATTCTAAATAGTTAAATCTGCTGAACATCATTTCATGGGTCAGCAGCTACTGACACCTGGGACACTATCCAGTGGGAAGACAAAGTTCTTTACATGTCTTAAATATTGGAACAAGTAGGCCTTTAGCTACTGTGTAACAAACTTTGGTGCATTCCTAACACATACCTTTTAGTTCTTTGCTCCAGATTTTAGGATCATCATTGTCAGTACTAGTATAAAACATTTCTGGTCTGAGTCATTGGCCCTTGAAATACAGAGTCATTTTGTACTCATGAACCAAATGTTAGCTTAATATCACTGAGTGGAAAAGATCCAGAGTTGACTCAGGAATGCCATGTTTGTGGTTTCCTGAAATATTTTCTTTTGTTCTATTGAAATTGAGGGTAAAAGGCACATTTATCAGAACATGTTGGAACTAGAAAGCCACTAAGAATATTGAAAACTAGAAAAGAGAATCTAGAATGCTAGATGGGAAAGGCATATTAGCTATTATTTAGAAAATATCCTTAATTTCATCAATAAGGACACTGGTAAAACAAGGGAAATGATTGCTCAAGATTACTCAGTGGTAGAATTGATATAAACATTCAGTCTTTCTGGTTCAATGCTTTTTCCATAGCACCACACTTCAAGAAGAATACTTTAACTCCGGTTAATGGTGAACCTCTCTTAGAGCAGCAAGCTTAGGGGAAATTGATCCTCAAACTTATACTCTTTTTTCCCCAAATGCTCCAGAAAATCTAAAGTTGTAGATGTATATTTAGTTAGAGTTTATTTCCTGTGTTCTATTTAGATTTTTAATTCTCCTATTGCAGTCAGCATCAGAAAATCATGATGATATTTTCTTCCAAGTTTGAAGTACCAAAGAGGGGTGGGGTGGTTGGGAGGACATTTGTTAAAGGATGATTGAATTAAATTGGAAATGTCATCTGAAAATTAATGGACTTTAAAAACACTGTTAATTCCATTTACACTTTGAAACTTTAGATGAAGTCCTATGTTAACGAACTTGACCTTACTTATAATGGGGAAGTAATATCCAAAAGGGAGAAACTCTTTCCTTGTCCCTTCAATTCATTGTAGTTTTATCAGATCACAGACTTTTGAAAGGTAAATAAGAGGACCAATTACTTTTTGAAGTTCTATAATTGGTTCAACTACCTGTACAGGAAATTTACTTTTGAAGTTAGATTAGCTATAGATGACTAAAATACCAATAAAAGTAATCATTACCTAGTGAAAGATAAAGGAAAATTAGAAGTTCCCAATCAGTCATATTTCTGTAGCTACCTGAAAATTTTTGTTATCTGACTAACCTTTAGTTAAACTAGAATTTAGACTGGAGTAATTATTTGGAGACTGGAGTATTATTATTCAGTCATTTCAGTCATGTCCATTTCTTTGAGACTCTATTTGGGGTTTTCTTTAAAGATACTGGAGTATCTTTGCCATTTCATTCTTCACCTGATTTGCAGCTATAGAAACAGTAGCAAACAGGGTTGAGTTAATTGTCCAACATCACACAATTAGTAAATGCCTCAGAACAGATTTGAACTTAGAAAATGAGTCTTTTTGACTCCAGACCCAGTGCTCTATGCAGTGCACCATCTAGTTGTCCCTTGTATTGGTTAGGAACTTACATTAAAAATGTATAATCTTACACTAATACTTAGTATAGTTTTCTTCCATACAACTTTGGAAATATAAATTGCTAGCCTTTAGATGTCACTTAATTGTGCAAATGTGGTTTATTCTCCACTGAGGTCAGTGAGTTCTTAGCATTCTGTGGTGGATTGGTTTATTTATTGATTGTGGTTGGGACATTGTTAAAAAGGAAGTGATCCTGGAGGAAAGAAGGAAGAAAGAAGGCTAAACTGTTTGAGCCTCAGTCATAACCAGAAACAGTTATCATTAATGTTCTTTTACATGCAATCAGATAAAATGACAGTGACAAATTGTGTGTGTCTATGCTTTAGTTTTCAAATACTTTCAGATTGATGATATTATTTGATCCTCATAGCAAGTCTATGAGACAAGTATGTCAGGGATAATAAATTGCATTCTATGGATGAGGAAATCAGAGCTCAGATTGGTAAAGTAACTTGCTGAAAGTCACATTGGCAAAGTGGAAGAATAAATTTATACTCATAATCCCTGGGCATCAGTGTACAAAGGCAGTAATTGTAAGAGCCAAAGACTAAGATTTTTTTTTTTAGGTTTTTGCAAGGCAAATGGGGTTAAGTGGCTTGCCCAAGGCCACACAGCTAGGTAATTAAGTGTCTGAGGCCAGATTTGAACCCAGGTACTCTTGACTCCAGGGCTGGTGCTTTATCCACTGCGCCACCTAGCTGCCCCAGATTACAAAATTTGAGTAAGTCTTGTGAAGGTTTCCTTTTTCATTGTTTATTTCTCTATTAACATTTTCAAAGAGAGAGAATGAGACATTTTTGATGCACATGTAAAGAAGGATGATGAAACTGGGACTGTAAGAAGCCTTGAGATTAAGCATAAAATTTAGGTTTACTACTATTCACAGATTGAATAGAACTGATTCAGAACACAATAGTATGAATACAATGAACATTCTGATATTTATCTCACTTAATGTCTTTGTAAAAATAACTTTGATTCTTATTTTTGATAGTCATTTTCAAATGATTTGAACTGATGAGCGACTAAGACAGTGCTTCTGGGACTCCTGATCCTAACTATAGTCAAGAGACTATTTTGGTGTTTTGGAGGCCAGCTGGGAATTTGGAGTGAGGCTGGATTAGTAGACTGAGTAGGGGAGGAGAAGCCTTCTGTAAAGAGAGCACATCACTTGTTTTGGCAAAGGAGACCCCTCTATTTAACTCTGAATGGGGTCCTGACATTTATGGAGTTCTGTTGCTGGTCTTAGATGTTGCCAACTACCTTTCCAAGACTCATAAGAGGTCCCAGGGCCTATCTCTAGGAGCAAGTTGGCAAACATCATTGAAAGAATCAGCATGCAAAAAGTCTTTTCTCAGTGCTCTCTTCCATCTTATACATTAGCAGAAAAAAGGTCAGAACCTTGGCATTGAACTTTTCAGTTTTGTGTGGGAAGGTTGCTTATGTGCAAACTACTTTTGGGTAGGAACAGACATACAGATTAGCATGATTCAGTGTCCCTGCCGGCCTGTAATGGTGTTTAAAACATCTGTATTTGTGGAAGATTGCTACTATATATGATAATGGTCATGTTATACTTTTGGCACTTGAGAGATTGGAAATTTCACAGTTGTTTTCCATTACAGGGATGCTGGTGAACATTTATTCAATTCTAAGACTGGTTTTGTTGTTGTTGTTGTTGTTGTATGCTCTTATCTTTATTTTTCTTTTTTCTCTATCTATAAAACTTTTTCTTATAGCGTTCTTATCCAAGTTATATTGAGTTGTACCATATTAGGCCAATGCATTTATGAAATATGTTGTTGGCACTCCCCTGTGAGATGCATAAAGGAAATATTCTTATGACAGTTAGAAGAACTTTGATCCTTCTCCAGAACTGCACTCATGCCTTTGAAATGTGATTTTGGCAGGGGAGCTAAGTGTAGGTTCTCTGGCCCTCTGTGGGTTCTCAGGCCCATATAACCAACATTCCATGGGCTCCACAGTGAGGGTAACGTACAGAGCTTCCATTGAGTCCAAAATTTGACAGTGATAAAGAAACAATAACAGACATATAACACCACATATTAAGTGCCTAACAAAAGGTGAATTGAATGTAATCATGAGAGTAAGCCTATCTCTTTGACAATTCTAGACATGTAGGGCTAACCAAGAGGAATTGTCAATTCTCTCTGCCTATGGTAAGTCAAATTCGGAGAATGTAGTTTTGGGGAAAGGGTGAGATGGAGGCTGAGAATGAATGTATTTGATTAAAAGAATGGAGAAGAAAAGACTTTCATAGTTGGACCTATGTTGGAGCCAGATGGGATGTTAAATAAATACAACATGAGAACTGTTAGGGATAGTTCAATCTTAAAATAGAAGTATAGAGTTTGAAGAACATAGAATATTAGATCTGAAGAAAAGGATTGCTTCATTTTATAGATGAGAAAACAAGTCGTACCTAATAATAATGATGATAAATAAAAATAATGCCACATGAGTACCAAATGGTAAACTTTATCTCTTGAGAGTATGTTATGAATTGGGAATGGGGGTCAGGAAGGGGAATTTGTGAATAAGATATGAGGACAGTGGAGCCCTGATGTGGGGACAAAGAAGTTGGAAGTGTCAGCAGTAAAGGGTATGACTCTGCCAAAGACAAATTTGACCTACTTCATAGTTTTGCCAAGGGTCAATCCTACCTACTGGCACTTAGACAGAAGTCAAAATAGAAAATCATTTTAGCTTGAGAAAAGGAAAAGAAGCACCAGGGTAGACAGTGGTTGTCTTTTCCAACCACTGATCCTGATTTGAGTCAATCATTTTGTGATAAACATTGTCTGATGGAGTGACTGGGGAAAATGCAACAGACCTTCACATTGACATGTTACCAAATATTTTTTCCTTTTCATTGAGACAAAAGAAGACCAAGGGAATACTGAGCTTCAAAGTATTTTGGAGGAAATTATTTCATTAAGTGGCAAGGACACTATTATAGAATACAAAACATTTGGTATGGTCTCCAGGGAGATAGACTACAAGATCTTGGGACCATGCAAGTTTCCCTGCTTCTTCCCCTTTGGGAAACTGAGTTCTTACAAAATATGAGAGGAACTCATTTAGGAAGTAGCAAGCATATGCAGAAGGAAGGACTTTAAGGAACAGAGAACCCACTCCTTCCACAGGATAGTTCTCCTTGATTCCTCCTCTAATGAATATATCTTCACCCAGAGTTTGTGAATAAGGTTAGGAGAGTTTTCTTTCTCAAGAATCCTCAGTATCATTTGCAGGCATCATCCAAGGGAACTTCTGCAAAGGTGGGCAAACTCATTGAGATGAAAAAAAAGATTTGAAAAGTTGACCTACACCTAACCCACTTCTGTTCTGAGGGCTGGAAGAACTTGGCTAACTTTCCACTCTTCCATCTCTTCTGGACTACTCTTAACTACAGGGCTCTAGCCTAATTTGGAACTAGAAGGACAAAAGAAAAGAAAAAGATATTTTCCATGGTACTATTCTTTATGTTCCAGGTTAAAATGACTCCCAAAGAGGACTTCTCTTTCAAGTTGCTAAGGACTAAGGGATTGGGGGCAGCATGATTAGGCTTCTGGAAAACATCTGAACTTCAGAGGGTTAGCTATTTAATTTGTCATGCTTGTTCATCTTGGACATAGGAACATCCTGCTTGCTACTGAATCTTGAAGGGAAACTGGCCCATATCTTTAGCTCACACTACTGCTGGATGACCCTTTGTGAAAAACTGAAAGTTGGCCTTCAAATGGTTACATTTGATCTATAGAGCAGCTTTATATGAAATGGGTAATTGGGATGTGTCTATGCTAGCCTAGCAATTCATTTTCAAGCACTGACATCACATTCCTTGGTTCAGAAACTCATTCATTCAGGAAATATTTCTCAAGCATGTAAAGTAAAAAGTCAGCAGTAGAGACACTCTATAGCATAACAGATAGAAGGTCATTCTTGGACACAGAGGGAACTTAGTTCAAATCTTGCCCCTGATCCCTACTGTTTGATTATAATTAAGTTCCTTAACCTCTTAATGCAATACAAGCAGTTTTCTCAGACTTTTAAGTTACAATGACCCAAGTATCTGTCACATATTGATTTTCTTTTGGAGGAGGGTGGCAATGTACAGTATCCTGTGCCAGGCTTTGCCTGGTTGGCAAAGTTGATATATATACATATATATGTATATATATGTATATACATGTATGTAGATTTGTATGAATATTTTGCTAAACTTCATTTTTGAAGATCACCCACCTGTTTTTAGTAGCCTTTGATTTATCTTAAAAATAATGGTAAAAAAGGTGCTACAATGAAGATGGGTAAATGGAACGGAACAAGCATTTATTTATTTAAAGCTTATGTATCAAGTACTGTCCTAAACCCTTTACAAATACTTAATTTCATCCTTACAAAAACCCTTGGAGATTATCCTTATTTTGGAGATGAGAAAACTGAGACAAAGGTTAAACAACTTCACCAGGGCCACATATCTAGTAGATGTTTGAATCTAGATTCAATCTCAGATCCCTGTGATTCCAGGTTCAATACTCTACCCACTATGTCATGTAAGTGCAATTAAACCATTGATGTTCTCACTCAGTCTTGTTTTTTGCTAATAGTTTGGAATTATGTGCTGCATTTCCCTGATAATACAACTCACTTTTGTTGCTCTATTACAGCAGAAAGATCATAGGCTTGGGGAAAGGAAAATGGGGAGGGGAGAGAATTGGATTCTAATCTCAGTTCTGCTGTACTATTTCTGTAGCATTGTGCAAGTAACTGCCAAATTCTGGCATTTAGTTTCCCCATCCCAGACATAAGATTCCCTATAGATAAGGGGTTAACAACTGCCTGAGATCTTTTCCACATTTTTATTCCATTATTAGGGAACTCAACTTTCTATAATTTGGGTCAATAGTCACATCTTTCTAGAAATGGAAATTTTCCTAATGGATGTCTTAACAGATTTTTTTTGGAAAATAGAAGTGCATTTTCTTCTCAAGCTCCTCAGCCAGCTGAGAAAATCTTCCTTTTGTAAATAGAATTTTGCAAAATTAGATAGACCTTTATGGGTAAGTTGTGATGCTCTTGACATGTAAAGAAATATTCTAGTGGGAAGAGAACAGATTCTGTTGAGGGCCAAAGTACAGGAGGTTTCAAAATCAATCAGATCTAGGCTCCTCTAGTTCATGTCTTCCAGTTACACAGAGTCTGTAGTAGTTTGATTAGGCCATATTTCCTTTCCCCTCTTCTTTTTCCCCCTTATTCTTCCTCTTCTTTTTCTCCTTTCTTTCTTTCCTTTCTTTCATTTTTCTTTTCCTTTCTTTGCCTTCTCCTCCTATTTTTTTCCTTTTTTTCTTTCTCTATTTCCTTTCTTCCTTCAATTTTTCTTTTCACTCTTCTCATTTCTCCATTCTTCCTTCCTTCCTTTAATATATACTTACATTTTAGTTGTATGTTAATTTATATATGTATGTATTTATATATGCATATATTAATATATTAATAATAAAGTTCACATATTTCTGACTCCCTTAGTGTTTTTCCCATGAAGTCATTGTAGCCCTGTTAATGAAGCAACAGGAGAGCATAATCACTTTATCTTCTGCGTCTATCTATGGTTCACTCACTCCATTTTACTTTTCTCATCTCTGCTCCCTGTTAGGACCCTAGCTGACTGCTCCTTTGTCCTACTTTATCTTCAAAAAAAATTATGAGATTGGAGGAAATCTTTGAGATCATAGTTTAGTCTCTTCTTTATACAGATGGAGGAAATGATGGCTCATGAGGGGAAATGAATTTTTTAAAGACAATATATTAACAGAGCTAGTCTTATATCCCTTGTCACTTGCCCTTCAATCTGGGGCTCTCACAACGCTAGCTGTTATACAAGACACAAATTTTCCCCTCTTGATTAACTGACTTGTTCATAATCACACAGTAAGTGTCAAAGCCAATATTTGAATCCCAGACTCCTGACCTGAGCTCCAGTACTCTTCCCATTATTCCATGCTTTGATATTTAACATGCAATGATTTAATCCATAGTCTTGGAGAAAAAGTTCTTTTTGACTCTTTTTTTCTCCCCATCTATCTTATTCTTCTGTTTCTTAAGGCAGCACAGCTAAGTGGTGCAGTAGATAAGAGTATTGGCCATGTAGTCAGGAAGATGGGAGTTCGAATTCAGTCTCGGACACTTGACATTATTAGCTGTGTGACCTTGGGCAAGTTACTTAACCCTGATTGCCTGGCATCTAAAGCCATCTCTAGTCATCCTGATTCATATCTGGCCATTGGACCCAGATGGTTTGGGAGCAGAAAGTGAGGCTGGTGGCTTTGTACAGCCCCTCCCCTTACTCAAATCCAATTCATGTGCTTTTGTCAAGGCATCACCTCCCTGATGTCATGGTCTTCTTAGAGAATGAGGGACAAACATCCTTAAGCTTATACACTGTGATTACTTTTTTAAAATGAGTATTTGTATAATGTTGTGCATATTTATATATTACATATATGTACTTACATGTCAATGATAAAATTTACATTAAAATAGATTTTTAAAAAGAATGAGATGATAATTGATCCTAGGGGCTTTAAGAAGTAACTTAATTTATTGACTATGGAAGTGAAATGGTTAGATCTGTACTTTATCATGGGCAACTGTGTGGAAGATGACTTGGACAGGGAAGAGACAAAGCAGAAAAGACTAATTAGGAAGTTTTTGCCTCTATAGATGAGAAGTGAAGAGATGTTGAACTAGTGAAGGGGTGGTAGTCATGAGTATGGAGAATGGAAGAGATTAGGAAGATGCTAAGGACACAGAAATGGCATGTTCTGATGATTGATATATGCAATAAAACCCTAAGCTTGGGCATCTGGAAAGATAGTAATATACACTAATGAAGATATTTGGAAGAGGACTGACTTGAGGGGAAAAATAATGTCAGGAGATTTGTATTGAAGTCCCCAACCATCATGCTTGTTTATCCTATGTGAGTCACTATGATTTACCCAAACTGAAAAGGTTAAAGTGGGGCTCTTTCCTACTAGCTATTGCTCCTAGCACAGAAGCCTACTTTTCTAGGGGGGCCTCCCAGAACCACAAGATGATTTGAGCTTCTGAGGTTAGGCATGCTTAGGGAAAAGTATGGTGGATTTTCCCAATGGTTACCTGCAAATATGTTGTTATTCATGTTTGAGCCAAGGTTAAGTGATTATTGCTCCAGGAACCCACTTTTATCTATCAAGGGGGATGATGAGAGTTTACCCAGTCAAGGAAGGAGTTGGAGTAGGAGATTGCTGAGGGATAAGGGATATATGTGGCAATTATAAGGAGTATAGAGGCCTCTGATTAGCTCATATTTCCACTCTCCTCTTCACTCATCACATATGCATAAGATCAGTCCAGAACCCTCACTTCATAGACCACTTCCATAAATCTGAAAGATACTCACAGGCTATCCCTGAAGACAGAGAATGCTATGAAAAGCAAACAAAATAAGCAGGAAAAGAAAATAATCTTCCTCTGATTTTTTTTGTGTATATAATAGTAAATGACCTAATCTGTGAATAGAAAGACACACCTCTTCCCTAATGTTCTATTGAAGCATACATGGACAGAAAAACTCTGCATGTATAATATATCATACTTGTTCCTTGTATGTGACAGTTCATTTCTTGTCTTCATAACTTTGTAAAGGTGTATTCTACATGACTGCAAATCATTCCCTCCTCACTTTTAATTCTTAAAATCCTCAAGTACTGGGGAGGCTAGGTTGCACAGTGGATAGAGCACCGGCCCTGGAGTTAGGAGTACCTGAGTTCAAATCCAGCCTCAGACACTTAATAATTACCTAGCTGTGTGGCTTTGGGCAAGCCACTTAACCCCATTTGCCTTGCAAAAACCTAAAAAAAAATCCTCAAGTACCTTAAAAAGGTCAACATAAGTGCTGTCTCTTCCTGAATCTTCTAGCTGCTAGTTCCTCCTCAACTATAAATTATACATATGTATGTATATGTATACACACAGAGATGTACTTATACACAAATGTGGATATATGCATGCATCTCTGTTTCTCTCTCTGTCTCTCTGTCTCTTTCTTTCTCCCCCATCTCTCTCTTCCTCTTTCTGTCTCTGTTCCTGTCTTTGTCTGTTTGTCTTTCTGTCTGTCTCACTCTCTCTTTTCATCTCTCTGTCTCTTCATATCTCTATCTCCTCTCAGTCTCTCAGTCTCTCTGTCTCTCTGTCTTTGTCTATCAGTCTCTCACTCTTCCTCCCTCCCCTCTCTAATCATTTAGGGTATGTATACATTTTATCTCTTCTGTAGAGTGTAAGTTCCTTGAAGACAGGTACTGCTTGTATTTTTTTTTTCCTTTGTAATATCAATGTCTAGCAAAGTGCTTGGAACAGTAACATTATTAAATTTTTGCTTACTCCTGCATAAAACAGCAATAATATTGGATACTTAAGTGCATATGACTTCTATGCTATTATGATACTCTAAAGGCAAAAACAAGCCACTGAAAAGAATAGTGAATTGCCCATTGTAATGATGCACCCTTTAATTCTTTTTCTCTCTATAGAAACAGTTGAATCAGCAAATTTGCCCCTGACTGTTGTGAAAATTTATTGGAACTTAATAAGGAAATAGCAGGCACTGATCCCATCTTAGGAGAACATTTATTATCTTTTAAACAAATTCAAAGAGGAAAGCCATTTCAGAGAATAATTTGCCTAATAAAAAATGGTAAAGTGCTCAGCAGGGCCAAAATCAAAATATCTGTCATTGCCAAATGACCATTGAAAGCATGTTTAGAATTGCTGGCTCAGGAAAAGACATTTTGTACCTTTCTGGGAAGCTAGTATTTCTTGTTGTGACCTTTTCTTCTAGGCTAGATCAGGATCTTTCTTTGTAGCCCAATTCCATTATAGAAGTAATAGTGAAGTATATTTCTATTGCAGAGCCTACTTGGATGTCAATGAATTGAAGAATATTCTTAAATTGGATGGATCCACACACCTTAACATCTTCTTTGCAAATTCTTCAGAGGAGGAACTGGCTGGAGTTGCAACTTGGCCTTGGGACAAGGAGGCCCTGATGCATTTAGGTGAGTCTCAAACAAGGTTTTTGCATTGGAAAGTAAATCACTTGGGTGCCAATTTACTTTCAATGTCTAATCGATCCAAGCCTGGTCTTTGGAGGAAATACCATAGTACTGTCCAGAGAGATGAGAAGAAGCATCTATTTTATATGGATCAAGGTCTTGTTCTTGAGCCAGCATTCCCCCCTGCCACTTTATTCTCCTATTCTTATTCATGATTAATGACCCTTGAGGCATTATCATAGACTTTTTTTATTAAAGATTTTATTTATTTTCAGTTTTGCAATTTTCCCCCAATCTTACTTCCCTTTCTCCCCACAAGAAAGCAATTTGTCAGTCTTTACTTTGTTTCCATGTTGTACATTGATCCAAATTGAGTGTGATGAGAGAGAAATCACATCCTTAAGGAAGAAACAAAAAGTATAAGAGATAACAAGATCAGACAATAAGATATCTTTTTTTTCTAAATTAAAGGGAATAATCCTTGAACTTTGTTCAAACTCCATTGTTCTTTATCTAGCTATAGATAGTATTCTCCAATGCAGACAGCCCAAAATTGCCCCTGATTGTTGCACTGATGGAATGAGTGAATCCATCAAGGTTGATCATGACTCCCATGTTGCTGTTAGAGTGGGTGTACAGTGTTTTTCTGGTTCTTCTCATCTCGCTCAGCATCAGTTCATGGAAATCCCTCCAGGCTTCCCTGAATTTCCATCTGTCCTGATTTCTAATAGAACAATAGTGTTCCATGACATACATATACCACAATTTGCTAAGCCATTCCCCACTTGAAGGACATTTACTTGATTTCCAATTCTTTGCCACCACAAACAGGGCTGCTATGGATATTTTTGTACAAGTGATGTTTTTACCCTTTTTCATCATCTCTTCAGGGTATAGACCCAGTAGTAGTATTGCTGGATCAAAGGGTATGCACATTTTTGTTGCCCTTTGGGCGTAGTTCCAAATTTCTCTCCAGAAAGGTTGGATGAGTTCATAGTTCCACCAACAGTGTAATAGTGTCCCACATTTCCCACAACCCTTCCAACAATGATCATTATCCTTTCTGGTCATTATCATAGACTTCGAAGTAGAGAGTAGGGAGAGATAATAAAGGCATTATAGAGATAGAAGTGACAAAATTTAGTAATAGATTTATCCAATGAGGTACAGTGGAGAATTGAGAATTATTCTAAGATTGTGAGGCTTGGGAATATGAAGGATGGTGATGCCATAGACTATAATAGGGATTTTTTGGAAAGAGTAGTAGGTTTAGAAAAAAGATAGTAAAGAAGTTCAGTAATCATCAATGCCTACTCATTTTCTCTCTGTCTTATCCAAAATGAAAAGGTCAATGTGGTACCATTATTTAGTGACCGTTGCTTCCAGCAAACAGTCTACCTTCCAAAGGGCACCTAAGGTGATGGGTTTAATTTCTGAGTGGCCCAGTTGACATTTGTGGATTCCTCTGATTATAACAAACCTACAATAATGGGTGTTAGTTCACAATAGGAATTAGATATTAGAGAGAACGTGGAGGATATTTTTGAACTATGAAGTCTGATATATAATTTGTGAATAATTGAATTTGTTAGAAAAAGGCAAAATAGCTCAAAACTTTGCCAAAAATGATGTTGAAAACTACATTTGTTATTGGTAAAATAAATAAATCCAATTTAAAAAAATTAAAAAGAAAAAACAAAATAAAAGAAGAATGTTGAAATAAAGCAGAAATATCACCTGGTTAGGAGCCAGAAGACTTGACTGCAGGAATGTGACTGTAAAATCTTTTTTTTTAGGGTTTTTTGCAAGGTAAATCAGGTTAAGTGGTTTTCCCAAGGCCACACAGCTAGGTAATTTAAGTGTCTGAGGCCAGATTTGAACTCAGGTACTTCTGACTTCAGGACCAGTGCTCTATCCACTGTGCCACCTAACCACCCCATAATCTTAAGATTTGACTTTCTGACTAAGAAAAATATTGTACCCATATCACAATCATGCTAAATTTCCAACATTTCATTGAATCTAGACAATAAAAAAAAATCAAATCCTGATTTGTCGCAATTGTCTATTACCAAGGTGCAAATGCTCCTGCTGAAAATTTAATATAGCACTTATGAGCCAGTACAAGCTGACTCCAGCGAATCCCTACCTAACATTTACTTACTATATGACATTGACAAATAACATATTCTTTAGGACACATTTAAGACATCTGTAAATAAGTGGGTTGGATTAAATTACCTCTATGGTTCCATCTGTGACAAACAGTCCAAGTGGCATCATAGATCATTGAGTCCGGAGTGAGGAAGCCTTGAGGCAAAACCTATCTCAGATACTTCTTAGCTGCATGATCCTGGGCAAGTCACTTAACCTCTATGTGCTTTAGTTTTCTCATCTGTAATGAAGAACAACACAAGCACCTTCTTCCTAGTGTTTTGGTGAGGATCAAATAAAATATTTGCAAAGTGTTTTGTAAGCCTTAAAGCTCTATGTCAATGTCAGCTATTATTATGAGTCATAGTATATAATATATATATTTGATTTTTAAAAAATTAGAAATGGGAGCAATTTCCAGTCCTCTGATCTTATGGGTTTGGTTTTTTGGTTTTTGGTTTTTTTCCCCCTCCATTGTTGCAGGTTATAATCTCTTATGAACTTCTCATCTTGTGTCAATTTTGTTCATATCTTTCCATAAATTCCATAAGTTCATATCTTTTCCATAAATCCTCTTGTGCTTTTTCTCTTAAAATATATAGATACCATTAGATCACTCAAGTCATTCAAGTCATTCCTTGCATTACATGATGATTTATCCTTCTTTCCTAACCTATTATTCAATTAAATGAACAAAAATTAGAAATTGCAATCACTTTTTAGCAATATCTCAGAAGTTCTAAGTCTAGTTTGAGGCATTCAGTCCCGTGATAAGATGATGTGGTACAAGTTAAAGTTAGAATTGTGCCTTTTCTAAGAGAACCAAGTTCTATTTTTCCTGAGATTATCAGCTAAATAAGAACAGTAGTCTCCCATCTATGTTATATTGCATGAAAGAGAGCTGAGCTTAATATTGTCTCCTATACCTGCCCAGTTCCCATCTTTAGATGATTTCCATGCCATTCCTTATGGTTCATCCAAAATAAAGAGACAAAGGGCCACTGTATTTTAACATTCCTCTGAATCTGTGACATAGTCCACAGGTATTTGGGTAGCATGAGTTGGGGTAGTGGCTTTTTTAATTGTAATACAGTTGTTCAGGAATTCATCATTTAGACATGACATTATCTTCTCACTTTGTTTTTTAGCTTACATTCTCCCCTCTGTATAATCTTTCCTCTTCCAGCTACTAAAATCATCATAATAAAACCCTATTTCTAGAATACACCGTAATAGAAATTTAAGAAACACATCTTGTATGGAAAGTATTATGTCTAGACTTTGGGAAATTTATGAAGTTTAGATAAGATACAACCTAATATGACAGATAAATATTAACATGGTCAAATAGAATTAGCAATATTACATGGAAATTTGCTAGATAATTATATAACTAAATAGTATATGAAGTCTGAATGGGGAAGGATCATTTCCATTCAGGGAAAATTGAGGAAAAAGCTGGTTAATCTCCCCTCCCCCCAAAGAAAACATTCAAAAGGTCATAAAGAATGAGTTAAAGACCAAATTTGTTAGCTGAACATTCAGGTCTCTATGCAGGATGTTTTCTTTTATTCTGATCTTAAGAAATAAACCTGATTACAATAGTAAACTACAGAAAATAAAACAAAATAAAAATGAGTTAACAAAGGATAAAGAACCCAAATATAGAAGATCTGGATTCATATTCTCAGGGAAAGATTTTTTTTTAAAAAAAGGTTAAAACAAGCCAAAGAGCAATGTCAAATGATCATAGTATGTTTTCAACTGAATGAATCAATCTATGCAAAAGCATTTATTAAGTGTTTATACTGTATTAAGCAGTGGGCTGGAAATAAGTAGAAGAGAAATGGTCCCTTTTCTCAAAGACCCTACAGGTTAATTGATAGAGGGAAAACATGTAAAGAATTTGAAGAGAGGGTATTATTTTGTTCTAGAAGTCACAGGATGGTGAGTGTAGCCATAACACAAATAAAATGTTTGCTCTTTCCAGAATCAGTGATAATATTATTGATATGATTACCGTTGCTGGAGTAAAGAGGTAGAATGGGAAGTAAAAAAAAAAAATTAATAAGCTTTGGTAGCTAGATATATAGAGCTCTCCTAATTCAGGACAGCCTAGTATCCTACTACTCCTTCATTTAACCTATATTCCAGAAAAATATATTCTTGAAGGTAGGGACCATGTTTATTATATCCTAGTGCCATTATTACCTAACACAATGGCATGTACTTCCTAATATCTCAATCAATGTTGTTTATTGCTGTTGGTTTTTATTTTTGGATAATGATCATGATGGAGGTAATGGTGCTGTGGCTGCTGCTGCTACTGCAGCTGCTGCTGCTGATAGATCCTTATTTTGAAGCTAGGAAGGAACTTGTCATCTTCTGGACCCATTCTCCTTTTTTTTTGTTTCCCTTGAGACTTGAACTACTTTTTGCTCTATGAGTGAGAACAAGGGATGAGAAAAGGGAAAAAGAAAAGGAATCTATAAAAGAGACAGATAGAAGTACTTGGTATAATGTAGATATTTGTTAATCCACTAAGCATTTATTAAGATATTAACTCAGCTCATCAGCCACTTTTCTTACTCCTTGTCATGAATGACTTCAATGCACCTGTGACCATGTTGAATGAACCCTTAGTTGGTATTTATTTTAGCTTCTCATTTTCCTATATTAAAGTCTTCCAATGAAGGAAAGTGAAGATCATGGCTAATGACTAAGGAAATAGGACCACCCAATCTTCCTCTCCTTCTCTGACACAGAACTGACACATTAGGGATGTTTCAATGAATCAAATTATAATGAACCCTACCAATACAGTCTTTGAGGTCGAATATCTGATTGGTTTCAGATTTAATTATACATTTGTACAGTCAGATATGAAGCATTGAATTTTCATTGTAGTAAATGATGTAGCAAGGTGTTAGGTCCAAGTGGAGTACAATGAGGAAACAAAAAACTTCTATCTAGAAATATCTTCAAAGAAATTGCTGAAGTTTACCTTGAGAAAATTGTAATAAATGCTTTTATCACTGTACCAACCTATTTCAACAATTCCCAGTATCTGAGTACCAAAGATGCTGAAATCATCACTGATCTCAGTTTTCTTCAAATTTTCAGTGATTCACCTGATGCTACTTTTGTTTATGAGTTTGACAAAAAGGAGCATTCTGCACAGAAAAAAAGAATATTCCATACAACTTTCCGAATTTGAAGGACTCAATTTAAAAGTAACATTTAATATTGTGAAAATCTGGGCATTCTGAATGCATAAACCTGTAAAGAGTGGGAAATGTGAAGAATATTTTACTTTATGAGTATCATGAGCAAGATGAAATAAAAGTGCTGTCCTGGAGAATAAAAAGCATTTCAAAATAGCCCCCCCCCCAAGCATTTATTAAGTTCTTACTATATGCAATATACTTCGCTACGAGATAAAGGATACAAAAATAAATAAGACATCGTCATCAACTCAAGGAGCTTATGCTAGTATGGATAATTAGACATATACCAAGATAAACAACAAATTAGTCTATAATAAGCATGTAAAAGAGTTAGATGAGGGAGAATCAGTGTACTGAGTCAGGAAACCTGGCTTCTAGTCATAGTTTTGCTATTTGTTAGTTGACTCAACTTGAGTGAGTCACCTACCCTTTTCCCAGTCTTGTTTTTTCATCTATAAAATGAAAGGGTTGGACAAAATGGTTTAAACAGTTTCTTCTAGCTCTGAAGTCACCTAAAGATGACTTATAGCTGGAATAATCACTGAAATCTTCATGAAGGAAGTGGCATTTTATCTGAGCCACCTCCCCCAAAGAGAAAGAATAAAAATTAATTCATAGATCAAGAGAGATATTTCTATAAGTTATGTCCCTCTTATTGGGGTCATCATAATCAAGCAGACATTACTGTCACCCTCATAACCTTACTAACCCCATCTGGGCTAAGGGTGTGTACCCAAAGAATTTTATTTAATTTATGAATTATTTATTGTATTAAACATTTATTAAATGATATAGACCATTATTTTTTATTAATAAAATCAAAAATTTTTATTTTTAAAATAACACAACTTTGTTTTAAAAATACAAACAAAAATTTTAAAGTGTCATGTTTAAGACATTAGAATATACTTGGACACAGGTAAATGGAATGCTTTCAAATCCATTTTCACTGTTTGGATTTGACAATGAGATTTTTTAGTATCCAATTTTTGTCAAGGAACCTCAAATTGACTCTTTATAGGTGCGAAGAAAAAAATAAATTTCTTGAGTTAAAAAAGTCTACCTCTTAGTCTGTGGATTTGTTTTTAATTTAATTTCATTCTTTCTCATGACCACAAATCCAATTCAAGTTTTTGTTTGTTTGTTTGTTTTTAGGTTTTTGCAAGGCAAATGGGGTTAAGTGGCTTGCCCAAGGCCACACAGCTAAGTAATTATTAAGTGTCTGAGACTGGATTTGAACCCAGGTACTCCTGACTCCAGGGCCTGTTTTATACACTATGCAACCTAGCCACCCCTAAGTGTTTTATTTTTTAAAAGTGGAACTAAGTCTTACAGATTTTGTCTAAATAGTAGCCATCTGATGACGTAAAAAACCCTGCTTGAAAACTCTAACTGATGCAGATTTTGATTGCTATGAGAGAGACATTATCATAAGTACAGAAAACATTCATTCCTTGCCTGACTAGGACCTATCAATCCCAGTTAACACCAGTTTATATTAGTTTTGTTTCCATCTCTCTGCCTTGGTGCTAAGATAAGATGTTTTGGCAAAAAAGATAGAAGACAGTGAATTTCTTATTATGTCTGACAAAATACCTAGGAAAGATTTCCTGTCTTTGTTTCTTTTATTCCTCCCATAGCCATCCTTATACATTCTCCTTTATCTTTACAGGAGAAGATATTGAGCAGAGCAGAACTAATAACATCTATGATTTGCCATAACTTAGTGAATTTGTCATCCCAGCAATTTCACTAGTGATAAAATTTCCTTGGCTAAAATTTTGTTTGTCTTGTTTCCCCAAATTAACAAGGCACTACAGTCAAGTTTTATTGTTATCATTCTTTGTGACATCATTTTTTCTTGAATTTGTTGAACCACTAACAAGTTTGCTCAGTCCTAAATATTAACCTTCCATGACATGAATTTGTGTTTTAAAGTTTGGGTGCATATCTTAAAATTGGACTCACTCCATGCTGAGGAAGCTGAAATTTCTCCAAGAGTCACATAATATACAAAAACAGAAAATATTCCATTTTAGAGCACTTGCCTCTGTTTTTATTTTAAACTAAGTGATACAGAATGTATATTTTAGTGGTGCAAAAATCGTTCATGAACTGCAATCAGCCAATTCCTAAGAAGGTTGTCTCCAACATAGAGATGCTCTTTTCTCATTTTTAGAAAGGGGCAATATATTCCTATTCTGGACCATATGGAAACCATCTCAGTCAAGGAATAATAGAGATAAAAGAGACTCAATCAAGCATCTAATTCAAGCTCATATATAAAACATCTGATGCCTTGTACCACGTTCTTGACAAGTGGTCATACTCACTTTGTTTGGCCATTATCCACAACTGGGAAATTACTGCTTCTTGAAGAAACCCATTCATTCTATTGCTGAATGATTCTAAACAATTATAAAAAGCCATTGTTTTCTTATGTTGAACTGAAATCTGTCTCCCTTAATTCCTCATGTCATTTGCCTTATAGAGTAACAGAAAAAGTCATAGGACAGAGTCATTAACTTAAATTCCAAATACTTTAATTTTTTAATTGCTGTATTATAATGGCTTTCCTTTATAGTCTTCTTTTGTTTGTTTTTGATTTTTAGTTTTTTCAAGGCAACGGGGTTAAGTGGCTTACCTAAGGCCACACAGCTAGGTAATTATTAAGTGTCTGCGGTCAGATTTGAACCCATGTACTCCTGACTCCAAGGCCAGTGCTCTATCCACTGTGCTACCTAGCTGCCCCATCCTTTATGGTCTTATGCATTTGGTTTTATGAATTTAAAATCACTATTCTGAAGATTCTATAGACTTCACAAGACTGCCATAGGGGTCTCTCTCCTCCTCCTCTGTCTCTGTTTCTATCTGTCTCTCTGTCTCTGTCTGTGTCTCTGTCTGTCTCTGTCTCTCTGTCTCTCTCCGTGTGTGTCTCTCTCTCTTACACACACACACACACACACACACACACACACACACACACACCGTTATCCTGGGATCACAAGATCACAGAGTTTGAGCTGGAGGTAACCATTTTACAGTGACCCAGTATACAGATAATGAAGCTGAAGTCTAAAGAAATTAAAGTGACTTGCCTAGGGTCATACCACTAAAATGAACCCCAAATGGGCATGAATTCAAGTTCCTTGCTTCAAGGACAGTGCCCTATCCACTTAAAAATAACCATATCATAGCCCTAGAAAAATGTGAAGATTATATCCCACTTAAGCTTTCTCTTCTCCAGACTGAATCACATCTTCAGTCCCTTCAATGAATCTCTATGTAGCATAACTTCAGGTTCCTTCACTATACTGGCTTCCGTTTTCTGAATATACCCCTTCTTACTATTGTCCCTCTTTAAAATGTAGCATCCAGAATGGAATACTTTACTCTGGGTGTGAAGTTTCATAGTACTTACCCTCAGCATTCTGCTTGTCTCATCCACTTAATTTCCACCAATAACTTTAGAACTAAGTAATACCTAAAGTCTTTTAATGCTCTCTATTGCTTTTTTTGCTATATTTCTCAAGGCTTTCCTCAGCTCAGTTATTATCCACAAATATTTCATGAATCTCCTCATTCAACTTTGTATAAGAAGTAATTGTTAAGTACTGGCTGTGTAAAAGACCCTTTACCAGACACTGCGTTGCAAAGCATGTAGTTTGCCTCTGCTGTAGAGTATTTTATATGTTCCCTAGACCATCCTGAGATTTCTTTCTCATGAAACACTCACTTCTCACTCACCTCTAGTAGTGTGCTGGTAGGTGTTTAATAAACAGTTCTCTAAGAAATGTACCTATGACACACTTTGAAGTCTAATATTCATTATTAAGATTTTATCTATCATTTTCTTAAGTCTAGAGAATCAACAGAACAATAAATCAAGCTCTGATTTGTATTGCTGATTTCTAAGGTGTAAAATGTTACTATGATAATTGAATAAGTTCTCATGGGTTAGATCAAGTTGATTTCAAAATATTCCTACTGATACTTGAATCTTTTCTTCTCTACAGTTTTTCTCTCATCCTCTCTGCTCCTTCCAAATTCTATTGAAATGCCTCCCTTCTTCGTAAAGCCTTCCCTGATTGATTCTACTGAAATCCAAATACCTCTTTTCATTCCAGCATTCTCATTCAGGCTTTGTGGGTCCCTAACCTTGCTAGTTAATTGAAAAATAAATAAAATAAAAAAATAATAAATGTTTTAATTGCATATCAAAAAGAATAGAGAAAATAAAGTATTAAGTTGAAGCTATAGATTTTTGTAGACTTTTTTTTAGAGTGGACCTATGATTATATTAGATTGAAGACTTATGAGATCCCTTTGGAGTGAAAGGACCTGAATTCAAATTTCTGCCTTGTCTACATTCATAATCCTATGATCACTAAACTAGAGAGCAGGAGAAATAGGAACCAGTTCTGGCCCTTCCCCCAAGTATCCTTGGAAAGTGTTCTTTTCCTAAACAATATTAGTTTCCTAATTTGTAAAATTAGGGAGTTGAGCCATAGAATGTCAAAAGGTCTATTATATGTTTTTATGCTGTAAGAAATGGTGAATGTAATGAATACAGAAAATTGTGTAAAGATTTATATGTTCTGGTACAGAGTGAAGCAGTCAAGAAAATAATATACATGATTGACACAATATAAGTAGAAAGACAACCACATATATACACATAATATGAAAAGTTAATGTTGCAAAATTATAAAGAATAAGCAGGAACATGAATAAGATTATAAGTCCTTCTTATCCCCCACCCCTTGTGGGTTTGTATGAGTGGGAGGTCACATGAGTGCATATGTTTTTGGACTTTTTCTAATACTGATCAGTTTTGTAATTTTTTTCCTCTTTCTTTTCTTTTTTTTAAAATACTATTTTTTTTAGAGAAGATGCCTTCTAGGAGATCGAAAAAGAATGTTATTGGGGAAAACTATGAGGTTGTAAAAAAATCATTGAAAACTTATTTTACAAATATTAAAATAATTAAATTTAAATATAAATTATTTTTTAAATTAAATATAAATTAAAATTTTAAAATATTTTTTAAATCTCTATACTAGATTCTATATGATGATATAATTTTAGGGTAGAATCTTATAGAAAAAGACTTCCTGAAATCAAATGGTTAGATTATAAGCTCCATCAGGTAGGAAAATATCATTTTTTTCTTCCTATCTCTAGAATCTAAGACCATGCCTTTCTCATAAGATAACATTATAAATCATTTCTTAATTGAATATCAAAAAGGATAGAGAAAATAAAGTATTAAGTTAAATTGAAGCTATAGATTTTTGTAGACTCTTTTTAGACTGGACCCATGATTTTATTTGCATAAGGATTTAATGAGGAACTCCATTCACCACAGTAGTTTGGCACCTTTCTGCTAATATCTTATAGAGCTGTCTGGTGGTACTGGGAGGTTAAGTGATTGCAGATTAGAGAGTGCATTAAAAAAAAAGAGTTGTTTGAATTTGAGTTGGGAAGACATAACTAAGAGATAAAGATAACACTTAGAAGTCACTGGGTTCGGACCTAGGGCACACAGGCTATAGAACTGCCTTACTTTACCCACTTGTTAAATTCAGTGGTTATATGGTTAAACCTGAGTTTCATTTATCCATGAATAAATACTGTAATTTACTAACCATTGAGTCTAAGTCACTCTAATCCTCAGTGTGCTCATCTATAAATGAAGGAGAAGATCCCTAAGGCCCTTTCTTACTTTTATGTTTTAGTATTTTATATTTGAAGCACTCTCTCCATTTCTGATGTGTATGAATATATGATTCTGTAGTCTTATAGCCATCACTTTATAAGCACCTCATTGGTATCTATTGAAAGCTCAGCCCTGCTATAGGAACTTGGAAACATAGATTAAGAGTTTGATAAGATCTCAAAATAAGCTGAAATTCACCCCAATTTTTTTGTGCCACATGTGAGGGGCAGTTACTAGACAGATTTTTTTCCTATCAATGTTTTTTCAAAATTATTAGGTATCATGCTAATTAAAACAACTGTTGAGTTTCCATCTCACAACTATCAGACTGGCTAACATGACAGAAAAGGAAAATGATAAATTTGAGCAGAGATATGGGAAAATTGGAATACTAATCCAGCCTTTCTGGAGAGCAATATGGAACTATGTCAAAAGACTTATACAACTATGTATTTGATCCATCAATACCATAACCAGGTCTGTCTGTATCTCAAAGAAAAGGGACAAAGACTCACATGTACAAAAAATACTTCTAGCAGCTCTTTTTGTGGTGGCAAATAATTGGAAAATGAGGGGACTCATCAAATGGGGAATGGCTTAACAAATTGTGGCATATGAAAATATTTAAATTTTATTGTTCCATAAGAAATGATAAGTAGACAGGTTTCAGAAAAATTTGGAAAGACATATGAACTGATTCTGAGTGAAGTGAGCAGAGCTAGGAGAATATTGTACACAGAAACAAATTCATTGTATGATGATCAACTATAATAGACTTATTTGCAATATAGACAATATATAGACATTAGCAATGCAATGATCCATGACAATTCTCATGATAGAAAATGCTATCCATATCCAGAGGAAAAATATGGAGTCTAAATACATATCAAAGCATACTATTTTCACTTTTTTTCCCCTTTCTTGGGGGTTTTTCGTTTTGTTCTGATTCTTCTTTCAGAACATGTCTCATGTGGAAATATGTTTAATATGATTGTACATGTGTAACCTATATCGGATTGCTTGCTGTCTTGGGGAAGAAAATGGAAGTGAAGGTAGGAGAAAAATTTGGAACTCAAAATTTTACAAAAATGAATGTTCAAATCTATTTTATATATAATTAAAAATAATATCAAGTCCAAATTTACTAGGTACCAGCAATGTGGTAGGTTCTCTATATAATACATAACTAGATATATCTTTCCATGTGGAGAAGTTGCCAAAAAAAACCATAAAACAAAACAACAACCAAAAAAAATGTCATGGATAACATAGTGAATAAATAAGAACAGGATTAGGGAGTGACCAGATAGAAGAATAAGAATGATTTTTTGTTTTGTTTTTGTTTTGTTTTTCTTCAAATACATGTCTCTTTGGGCATTAACTTCTTGGATGGCATTCCTCTTCAGAATGAGTTGAACACGATGATTCCCTGAGGTCACTTCCAATTTAAATTCTGAGATTTCCTGGCATAGAATAAATGCTTAATAAATGTTTATTGACTGATTTGTTCTGACCTTCTCAGTTATATATGCAGCTTTACTGAGAAACAAATTATTCTACTTCTCAATTTGCCTACATTTCCCCTTGCAGGTGGCATTGTTCTGAATCCATCCTTCTATGGCATCCCTGGGCACACCCATACAATGACCCATGAAATTGGGCATAGTCTAGGACTTTATCATATCTTTCGAGGTATATCAGAAATCCAGTCCTGCAGTGACCCATGCATGGAGATTGAGCCTTCCTTTGAGACTGGAGATCTCTGCAGTGATACCAATCCAGCACCCAAGCATAAATTGTGTGGGGACCCAGCACCAGGAAATGATACGTGTGGCTTCCGGACCTTCCTCAACACACCATACAACAATTTCATGAGCTATGCAGGTATTTAACTTAAGTTTTCAAGTATTTGCACCACTATTCTAATATAGCATGTTGGGCATAGACCAAACTCAATTGGTGGCCAAGTCTCAGAATCTAGTCACTTCTGATATAACTTCATGTAGTCATTTTCTCTTTAGCCTATAATCTCCTCATTTAGCAAATGAAGTGAACATTCCTGTTTCAACAGTGACCCAATGAAAATCAAAGCAGATAATGAATGAGAACTTCGAATGTTGAAATCACTGTAAATCTTGATTTCTATATTTGATTATATAACTTAGAGCAAGTCACTTTTTCAGTGTCTCGGTTTTCATATCTGAGTGATGGAGATAAATAAGCACTCTCATTAACTAATTCATAGATTGCAATGGGGAAATATTTTGTATTGCTTTTGATAGTGACATTGATGATAGCAATAATTATGTCACTTTTTGCTTGTTTATATTTAGAGAAGATACCAAAAAAAACCTTCCTCATTTGTCTACAATTTCAGATGCCTTTTAATTTTACTCTGCAACTCCGAGTCTTTAAAAACACTTTATTTGGTCCCTAGTTGCAGAGTCTAATATCAATGGGGAAAAAAAGATCTCTGAGACTCAGTCTCTTCATCTAATAAAAAAAATAATTGGATAAAATGTGCTCTAGAGTTCATTCCAACTTTGGCATTAAGTTACTTTCCAACAGGTCAGATTCTATGAATTCTAAGAACAATAAGCTTCAATCATGTTTTTTGTTCTCTTAGGCAGGCATTAGACTGTCCTCTAGGACCAGGACACTGAATGAGTGTGATTTTCCCATTACATATAAGGCTAAATAAGATACATAAGCATTTTAAATATTTGCACAATATTTGCACAAAGTCAGATCCCCACATGATTCAAGATTCCTTATGGGGTTCAAATTCAACTTCCTGTAGACCAGTCACTGCAGAGTCATGATTCCTTTACTCATAATGCCTTGCTCATAGTAGACTCAATTAGTCTTTAGCACCTTTCTTGTGGATAGCTCAGTGTAAAGACCATTAACAATAGCATGAGTGGGGATGTTTGCCTGCCTCTTGGGACCTTAGGAGCTGCCATTAGCTACCAGACCATATAAAATAAATCATTTCCCCCTCCTTTTTATTTTCTTTAAACAGATATATAGTGATTGATTTACTATAGTTTTTTTTAAAGAACCCCTCAGATTACTGGTCCATGCAGAGCAGAACTAATTCACTGAGCTATGATAACAAACTTGCACCCACAAAAGCATATTTTAGGCAACCAAGGCTTTGAAATGTTTGCTTTCCTTAGTTTCTGTGATAGATGGTGTGACAAAAACCAGCTGGATTAAATTCAAAAAGCAGGACAGGATCAGGTTCTCAGTGTTGAGTCATACATGGCAGATCTTGCACTAGTAGTGGGATCTGATAGGTTCACCAGTAGCTTGGATGCAGGAGCTGAGATCATTTCTTAAGACCTTGGACAATTCATTTTCTTTTTTGGACAATTGATTCCATCTCATTTATTAAATATTTACCATGGGTATTGAATTTCATCAAGTATTAGGAGTCATAAAGAAATAAATATGACAGTTCTCATCTTCAAAGAGTTTAAAATCAAACAGCAGTAATAGTAAATGTATATAGCTAGACATGATAAGTACATAAGAATGTTACAAAATACTATGAGATCAGATGATGGAGAGTGATAGAAGAAGAAATAAGTATACTTGGAGTATGCAAAAAAAACTAGAAATAATTTAATGCCATAAAATAATAAAGATAAAACTAATTTTCATTTATATTTTATAGTATAACAGAATCATAGGTGTAGAACTAAAAGGGAACTTAAGACTTATTGAGACTAAGTCTCTCATTTTTCAGATGAGGAAACTGTGACCCTAGTAAGGGACTAGTAAGTATCTGAGACAGATTTTTAATGTAATAATTTCCTGCTCACTGTGCCACCTTACTACCTTACTTTTAATCTTATGTACTCCATCTCATATTAAAATTGCTTGAATTAGAGCCATAATTTAGGAATTGGAGTTTTCAAGCTTATCACTATGTGATATTCTCAGTGTCCAAGGTTCTACAGATGTAAATAACTAAAAGGAATTGGGTTTTAAGCTCTCATATATAGTAGTCTAGACTATAATCTCTTTGGGGGCAATACTAAATGATATTTTTCATCTTTGTCATCTTAGCACTTAGTAAAGTATGTTGTAGATAGAAGTCATTTAATAAATATTAATTTTGTTGAATTACTATATTAGATTATTCTAAGGCTCTTTCAGTTCCCAGGGCCAATAGTGGCCCCAGGAGAATGCATATGGTAGAAACTGGTTATCTTCTTTAATATCACTTTTAAAGATTTAGTAAGTCCACTCATTCATTTACTCAATCACTCATTTACTCATTCATGCAAACATTCATTCATGCTTCCATCCATCCATCTATTCATTCATTGAACAAATATTTCAAATACAGTAATCCTGACCATCATGCAATAAAAATTCCATTCAATAAAGAAAGTTTGAAGCATAGATTAAAATTAATTGGAAACCTAATCCTTAAAAATAAACAGGTCAAAGAACAAATCATAGAAACAATCAATAGTTTCATTAAAGATAATGACAACAATGAAAACATGTGCCAAAATTTGTGGGATATAACCAAAGTAGTACTTAGGGGAAATTGTGTTTCTAATTGCTTATAAATAAAAAAAGAGACGTGTCCAAACAAGGAATTGGGCCTGCAATTTTAAAAAAATGAAAAAAACCCAACTCAAAACCAACCCAACTTAATAACCCTGAATTAAACACCAAAATAGAAATCCTGAAAAATCAAAGAAGGGATTAACAATATTCAAAGTAAAACAACAACAAATCATCATCAAACAATTAAAACAATGCTATTTTTTTATTTTGAAGGGATAATTGATAAATATTGGCTAATTTGATTTTTAAAAAGAAAGAAGAAAATCAAATTACCACTATCAAAAATGAAAAATAAGAGATGAATCTTCAACCAATGAAGAAGAAATCAAAGCAATAATTAGCAATTTTCCAATTATATGACAGTAAAATTTATAACTTAAATTATATGGATGAATATTTATAAAAATATAAATTGCCTAGTTTTGCCAAACAGGGAATAGAATATTTGAATAACCTCATTTTAGGGGGAAAAAAGCAGTGAAACAAGCTATAAAAGAGCTCTTTAAGGTGTGTGGGAGTGGGGGAAGAAGAGAGGAAGAAGGATCAAATGAATTTAACAGTTAATTCTACCAATTGTTAAAGAACAATTAAAATACCACATAAAAAGGGTCAGCTAGGTGGCACAGTCCTTAAGGCACAGCCTTGGAGTCAGGAGGACCTGAGATCAAATCTAGTCTCAGACACTTAATCACCTAGCTGTGTGACCTTGGACAAGTCACTTAATCCCATTGCCTTACAAAAATTAAAAATAAAACAAAACAAAACTACATAAAATATTTGAAAAATAGGTAAAGAAAGAATCCTGCAAAAATTTCTGCTATTTGATATATGGTCTTGTTACCTAAACCAGGGGAGTCAAAACAGAAATTGGATTTTCTTAATGAATATTGATACAAAACAGACATTGGATTTTCTTAATGAACATTGATATAAAAATTTATGTGCAAGATTATAGCAATATATCTTTTTAATTCAATTTAATTTAATTTTCTCCAGTTACATGCAAAAACAAATTTCAACATTCACTTTTAAATCCTTGAGCTCTGAATTCTCTTCCTTCCTCTCACCCAAATCTCTCTGATTGAAAAAGCAAGTTGTTTGATAGAGGTTATAAGTATGTGGTCATGAAAAACATTACTACAATAATCATGTTAAAATTAAATATAACCCCTCCCCCAAAGAAAAGAATTCTCAAGAAAAATACAGTAAAGAAAAGTATGCATCAGTTTGTCTTTGGAGTGTCTAGTATTCTTTATCACAAGTCCTTCAGAGTTGTCTTGGATCACAAACTTGCTGAGAAAAGCTAAGTCATTCATAGCTGATCATCCTACATTACAGTTACTTTATATATAGTACATTTCACATTGCATCTGCTCATGTAAGGTTTTTTTTTATTTTATACCATCCTGTTCATCACTTCTTGAAACAGTGTGTAGCATTTCATCATAATCATGTACCACAATTTATTCAGTCATTTCCCAACCAATGGGCATCCCCTCAGTCTCCAGTTCCTTGCTACCAAAAAAAGAGCTGCACTAAATATCCTTATACATATTGGTCCTTTTCCTTTCTATTTTTCATTTCTTCTAGTATAGGTGAAGGGACAGACATGGTTTTTTAACCCTTGGGGCATAGTCCCAAATTGCTCTACAGAATTATTTTACAACTTCACAACTCCTCCAACAATGGATTATTCTAATTTTCCCTCATTCCCTCCAACATTTGTAATCTTCTCTTTCTGATCTAATAAATAAAAGGTAATACCTCAGAATTGTTCCAAACCACATTTCTTCTATCAGTAATAAGTTAGGGCATTTAAAAAATGTTTTAAATATATCATATTGATAATATCATCTAAAAACTGTTCTTATCCTCTGATCATTTATCATTTGGGGAATAGCTCTTATTTTTTATAAATTTGACTCAATTCACTGTTTCAGAAATGAAATCATTTTCAAAGAAACATGTTTTATTATTTTTTCTCAGTTATTAACTTTATTTCCCTCCATCTTATTCCCCTACCCCCATTTATATTCTCTTTCCTTTCACCCTGCCCCTCTTTTGCCTCTGATTATTCCCTCCCACAACCTTCCCTTCTTTCTATCATCATTTCCAACTTTTTTCTCATCCTTTTCCCCTCCTACTTTCCTCTTTTTGAAATTAAAGATTTTATTTATTTTGAGTTTTGCAATTTTTTCCCTAATCTTACTTCCCTCCCCCACCTCCCACAGAAGGTAATTTGTCAGTCTTTACTTTGTTGCCATGGTATACGTTGATCCAAATTGAGTGTGATGAGAGAGAAATCATATCCTTAAGGAAGAAACATAAGAGATAGCAAGAACAGACAATAAGATATCAGTTTTTTTCCCTAAATTAAAGGTAATAGTCCTTGGTCTTTGTTCAGACTCCACAGTTCTTTCTCTGGAAGTATTTTCCATTGCAGACAGCCCCAAATTGTCCCTGATTGTTGCACTGATGGAATAAGCAAGTCCATCAAGGTTGATCATCGCCCCCATGTTTTTCTGGTTCTGCTCATCTCACTCAGCATCAGTTCATGCAAATCCTTCCAGGTCTCCCTGAATTCCCATCTTTCCTGGTTTCTAATAGAACAATAGTGTTCCATGACATACATATACCACAGTTTGCTAAGCCATTCCTCAATTGAAGGACATTTACTTGATTTCCATTGCTTTGCCACCACAAACAGGGCTATTATGAATATTTTTGTACAAATGATGTTTTTACCCTTTTTCATCATCTCTGGATCAAAGGGTATGCAAATTTTATTGAGAGTTTTTATCCCAACAGCTGGACTCTTTGGGTTTATCAAACAGCAGATTACTATAATCATTTCCTGCTATTGCACCTAGTCTATTCCACTGGTGAATCACTCTATTTCTTAGTCAATAACCGGATAGTTTTGATAACTGATGCTTTATAATATAATTTTAGATCAGGTAGGGCTAGGCCCCCTTCTTTTGCACTTTTTTTCACTTAATTCCTGGAAATTATTGACTTTTCATTTCTCCATATGAATTTACTTACAACTTTTTCTAACTCATTAAAGTAATTTTTTGGAATTTTGATTGGTATGGCACTAAAGAGGTAGTTTATTTTTGGTAAAATTGTCATTTTTATTATATTAGCTCTACCTTTCCATGAGCAATTGAAGTTTGCCCAGTTATTTAAATCTGATTTAATTTGTGTGAAAAGTGTTTTGTAATTGTTTTCAAAAAGTTTCTGAGTCTGCCTTGGCAAATAGACTGCAGGTATTTTGTATTGTCTAAGGTTACTTTGAATGGGATTTCTCTTTCTAATTCTTCCTGCTGTATCTTACTAGTCATATATAGAAAAGTTGAGGATTTATGAGGGTTTATTTTATACCCTGCAACTTTGCTAAAATTGCTAATTGTTTCCAATAGTTTTTTGTATGATTTCTTGGGATTCTCTAGGTAGACCATCATGTCATATGCAAAGAGTGAGAGTTTTGTTTCTTCCTTCCCAATTCTAATTCCTTCAATTTCCTTTTCTTCTCTAATTGCTGAAGCTAACATTTCTAAAACAATATTGAATAGTAGTGGTGATAATGGGCATCCTTGTTTCACCCTGATCTTTTTGGGAATGCCTCTAGCCACTCCCCATTGAATAAAATGCTTATTGATGGTTTCAGATAAATACTGCTTATTATTCAAAGGAACAGTCCATTTATTCCTATGTTCTCTAGTGTTTTTAGTAGGAATGGGTGCTGTATTTTGTCAAAAGCTTTTTCAGCATCTGTGGATATGATCATATAATTTCTGATAGATTTGTTGTTGATATAATTGATTATACTAACAGTTTTCCTAATATTGAACCAACCCTGCATTCCTGCGATGAATCCTATTTAATCAAAATGTATTATCCTAGTGATAACTTGTAATCATTTTGCTAAGATTTTATTTAAGTTTTTTGCATCTATATTCATATAGGAAGATAGGTCTATAATTCTCTTTCTCTGTTTTAACTTCCTGGTTTAGGTATCAGCACCATATTGGTTTCATAGAAAGAGTTAGGCAGTTCTGTCTTCCCCTATTTTTCCAAAGAGTTTATATAGAATTGGAACCAATTGTTCCTAAAATGTTTGGTAGAATTCACTTGTGAATCCATCAGGCCCTGGAGTTTTTTTCTTAGGGAGTTCAATGATGGCTTGTTGAATTTATTTTTCTGAGATAGGGTTGTTTAGGTATTTAATCTCCTCTTCATTTAACCTGGGAAACATATTTTTGTAAATATTCATCCATTTCACTTAGATTGTCAAATTTATTGGCATAGAGCTGGGTAAAATAATTCTGAATTATTACTTTAATTTCCTCCTCATTGGTGGTGAGTTCACTTTTTCCACTTGTGATACTAGAAATTTTGTTTTCTTCTTTCTTTTAATCAAATTGACCAGAGGTTTATCAATTTTATTGTTTTTTTCATAAAACCAACTTTTGGTATTATTTATAAATTCAATAGTTTTTTTGCTTTCAATTTTTTAAATTTCTCCTTTATTTTTAGAATTTCTAATTTGGTCTTTAATTGGGGATTTTTAATTTGTTCTTTCTCTAATTTTTTTAGTTGTGTATTTAGTTCATTCATTTCCTCTTTCTCTAATTTATTCATGTAATCATTTAAAGATATAATATAACCCCTGACAGCTGTTTTGAGTGAATCCCATAGGTTTTGGTATGTTATTTCATTATTGTCATTATCTAGGATAAAATAATTTCTTGTTTCTATTATTTGTTGTTTGATCCACTCATTCTTTAAAATGAGGTTATTTAATTTCCAATTAGTTCTGGGTCTATATCTCCCTGGCCCTATATTGCATATGTCTTTTATTGCATTGTGATCTGAGAAGGATATATTCACTATTTCTGCCTTTCTGCAATTGATCATTAGGTTTTTGTGTCCTAGTACATGATCAATTTTTTATAAGTGCCGTGTACTGCAGAGAAAAAGGTATATACCTTTCTATCCCCATTGAATTTTCTCCATAAGTCTATCATATCTAGTTTCTCTAACATTCTATTTACCTCCTTAACTTCTTTCTTCTTCATTTTATGATTCGATTTATCTAGATCTGAGAGCAGGAAGTTGAGGTGTCTCACTAGTGGATTTTGCTGTTTCTGTCTTCCTGTAGTTCTTTCTGCTTCTGCTCTAGGAATTTAGATGCTATCCCATTGGGTGTATATATATATACATATATATGTATATATATATATACATATATATGTATATATATATATATGTGTGTGTGTGTGTGTGTGTGTGTGTGTGTGTGTTCAGTATTGAAATCACTTTATTGTCTATGGTACCTTTTAGGAGGATATAGTTTCCTTCCTTATCTCTTTTAATGCTTTCTATTTTTGTAGCTGCTTTGTCTGAGATAAGGATTGCTACTTCCACTTTTCTCACTTCAGCTGAAGCAAAATATATTTTGCTCCAACCTTTTACTTTTATTCTATATGTATCTCTCTGCTTAAAATGAGTTTCTTGTAAGCAGCATATTGTAGGATTCTGGATTTTAATCCACTCTGCTATTCGCTTATGTTTTAAGGGAGAGTTCATCCCATTCGCATTCAAAGTTATAATTACTAACTCTTTATTGCCCTCCATGCTATCTTCCCTCTGTTTGTATTTTCCCCTTCCTACCCCTTTTTCTGTTTTCCCCAGTATTTTGTTTTTGAATACACCACCTTCAATGTGTTTACCCTCCTATATCCACCCCTTCCCATTCTTTCCCCTTTTCCTTTTTCCCTTTTCCCTTCCCTTCCTTCTCTTAGTTCCCTTTTTTCTCCCCCTCCCTTTCTTCACCCCCTCCCCTTTTCCCCTTTTAATTCTTGAAAGTTTAGATGTTTTTTAAGTTAACTGAGTATGTATGTAAATTAACTTTAAGCAAAGTCTTAAGAGACGCAGATTCAGGTATTTCTAATCTCCTCCCTTCTTCCCTTCTATTCCCATAGGTATCTTGTACCTCTTAATGTAATGAGATTTGCCCCATTCAATCCCCTCCCTCCTCCCATCTCCTTCGTGCCCCCCTTTTTAAGGAGGAGGTGTTTTTAAATCTCTCTGAGTCTTAGAGAATTCTGAGTATCAATCACTTCTAGCTAAATACATTCTATCTAATAGAGTTACAATTCTTGAGAGTTATTAGTCTTTCTCTTAGGTTGGGTTATAACCAGTTTCATCCCACTGGATAGCAGTCTCATGGATAAGTCATGAGTGTCCATCATTTCTGGCTAGGTATATTCTCTCTGTTAGAATTACAGTTCTCAAGAGTTATGAGAATCTTTTTCCCATGCTGGGATATAGCCAGTTTGAACTTATTGGATAGAAGTTTTTTTTTTCTTTACCCCCTTTTTTGTTATTTTACCTTTTCATGTGTCTCTTGGACCTCTTGTTTGATGTCCAAATTCTCTATTTAGCTCTGGCCTGGGATAGTGGATTCTTGATTACATTCCAAGCTCCCTTGCTCTTCACATTATCTCGCTCCAGGCCTTTCAATCCCTTAATGTAGGTGCAGCCAGGTCCTGTGTAATCCTTACTGTGACTCCTTGGTATTTAAATTGTTTCTTTCAGGCTGCTTGCAGGATTTTCTCTTTTATCTGATAGTTCTGGAATTTGGCCACAATATTCCTTGGTGTTTCCATTTTAGGATCTCTTTCTGGAGGGGATCCATGCATTCTTTCAATAACTATTTTGCCCTCTGGTTTCATGATATCAGGGCAATTTTCTCTCATTTGATCCTGCAATATTAAGTACGGGCTTTTTTCTCTTCAATGTTTTCAGCAAGTCCAATAATTCTCAGGTTGCCCCTCCTCAAACTTTTCTCGAGGTCAGTAGTTTTGTTGATGAGATATTTTATATTTTCTTCTGTCTTTTCTATTTTTTGGTTTTGTTTAACATCCTCTTGCTGTGTCATGAAGTCATTAGTTTCCACAGACTCCATTCTTTTTTTTAGAGAGGAGTTTTCTTCATTTACCTTTTGTAGCTCCTTTTCCAATTGGTCAAATCTATTTTGGGAAGAGCTTTCCATTTGACCAATTGAGGTTTTGAGAAAATTATTTTCTGTTTGCATTTGACCAGTTGAGGTTTTGAGAGAATTATTTTCTTTTTGCATTTGACCAGTTGAGGATCTGAGAGAATTATTCTCATTTTGTATTTGTCCAATTGAGGATCTGAATTAGTCTCATTTTGTATTTGTCCAATTGTGTTTTCCAATGATTTGTTTTCTTGTTGCAAGGTGTTAATCTTCTCCTGGGTTTCTTTTCCCAAATTTTCCAGTTGATTTTTAAATTCCTTCCTTATTTCTTCAAGGAAGTCTTTCTGTGCTGGAGACCAGATCATATTCTCCTCAGAGGTTCTAGGTCTCTCTGAGTTAGGGTCTTTTCATTCCAATAATGTTTCTATAGATCCGCCTTTACCTTTCCACTGATCTTTCTTCCTTTTGCTAAGACCTTGAGTCAGGGAGGGGTTCGTTCACAGAAGTTTGGTGTTGGACTAGAGTAAAATAAAGCTAGTGGCTTTACTCACTCAGTGCAGTACTTCCAGTCGGCCAGTAGGAGGCGCTGGTTGCTTTCTTTGGAGTGTCTGTGATCTTGATTGAGGCCTACTCCCTTAGCCTGGAGGGAGTGACTGAAGCTGTTATATACTTTTGTTTTCAATCAGTGGTGGGCTCTACCCTGGGGAGAGGTCATCTCTCTCCCTATTGTCAGCTGGTCTGGTTCTTCTGCTCACATACCTGTGCCTGGGGCAAAAGTAGTCTGTAATTGTGTTTGTTCTGGGAAGAGGCCTCAGCAGCAGTGAAGACTTGGACCAGACTAGAGGATCCCAGGGATGATGTCCGCAGCTCTCCTGCAGCAGAACTCTCCCACCAGCCTTGTCGGCAAGCTCAAGCAGGTCAGCACCAACACCAGTGCCTCTGCTCCCTAGTAGACCCAAGCACTGCTGTGTTGACCAGGCTTTAGCCCCACTGACCAAACAGGTTCCACTCTCCGGCCCTCAGGCTCCTGGAGCCTGGCAGCTAATCAGGCTGATCCTGGGCTGAACTGCCCTCTGTGCCTGGACTCACCCAGGATTGAGGAAAAAAATCCTGAGGTGTATGTTCTTTCTCCTGGCTTTTCTTTCTGGGTTTTGTGGATCGGATTTCTGTTAAGAGGTTTGTTTCATATCATAGATGGTGAAAGATCAGGAGACTTTAGAACTGTGCCTGTCTTCTCTCCGCCATCTTGGCCAGAAGTGGTAGGATAGATTTCAATACCCAATTGAGTGTATATGTTATTCCCTTTCTGAGTAAATTTGGATGAATGTAAGACTCACTAGTTCCCCCTTAATCCCCTCCCCCACTTTTCCATGCTACTGCAAAAGCTTTTTCTTGCCTCTTTTATATGAAATAACTTACCCCATTCTACATCCCCTTTCTCTTTCTCCCAGTACATTCCTCTCTCTCATTATTTCCATCTTTTTAATATGCCTTACCTTCAAATTCAACTCCTACCTGTGTCTTATCTATATATGAGTCTTCTAACTCCTCTAATGAATGAGAAAGTTCATAAAGTTTTCATTTCTAATTTATATAGGCAGCTGATTCAAATTTATGAGAATAAGAGGCATTTCCCAATTGGTTAAATGGTCAAAAATATGAATAGGCAGTTTTCAGAGGAGGAAATCCAAACTATGTATAGTCAAATAAAAAAAAATCTAATTAATAATTAGAGGAATGAAAATTATTTTTTTGAATCTTATTTTATTTTTCCAATTACAGTTATGAAAGCTTTTCAATATTCATTCACTTGCATATTTATGTTACACATTTTTATACTACTTTCTTTTCTCACCTCCATGCACTCAGTGGTGAACAGTCTGGTAAAAGTTGTACATTAATATCTTTACATAATAGTCATTTTGTGCATGAGGAATTAGGACTAAGGGAATAGAAAAAAACATGGGATAGGACAGAAAAATATATGAGAAGTTTTAAAAAAACATGTACACAGTATCCATTTAGATTCTATGGTTTTTTGTTTTGTTTTTCCTCTGGATGTAGACAGAATTTTCCATAACAGATCTCCCAATATCCTAGGTCTCTGAACTGCTGAGAGGATCTGCATCCATTATAGTTTATCAACTCACAATGTGGTTCTTAATATGTGTAAATGCTCTCTTGGTTCTGCTCGCTTCTCTCAGCATCAATTTATAGAATTCTTTTCATGCTTCTTCAAAGTCCAACCATTCATCAGTTTTCTTATGGAACAATAGTATTCCATGACATTCATATAACTGGAACAGCCAATCTCTAATTGATGGGCATCCCCTCAATTTCCAATTCTTTGCCACTACAAAAAGATCTACTGTAAATATTTTTGAATATGTGGGATTTTTATCATTTTTTATAATTTCTTTTGGATATAGGTGCAATATTACTGCTGGGTCAGAGTATGATCAGTTTTATTTCTCTTTGAACATAGTTCCATATTGCACTCTAGAATGGATGGATTAGTTCATCACTTCTACCACAATGCGGCAATGTCCCAATCTTCTCACAACCTCTCCTACATTGATTATTTTTTTTTGTCATCTTAGTCAATCTGATAGGTGGAAAATGACAATTTTTGGAAATTGAAAAATGACAATTTTTGGAAAATGTTGGAAAACAAGTACATTATTGCATTGTTGGTAGAGCTACAAACTTGCAAAGCTTATTAAAGTAAATTATGTATACCTTTTGTTCCAGCAATACCACTACTGGGTTTATACCCCAAACAGATCAAAGAAAGGGACCAAGGACCCATAAGTACAAATTTATTTTTAGTATTTCTTTTTTATTTTAGGAAAGAATTGAGAACTTAAGGGTAGTCTACCCTCCAGAGAAAGCAAATAGCTAAGCCTTAAAGCCCAGTGAAAGTCAACAGTATGCCCCAGAGCTCTAAGACAAAAAGTTTGGGATTGTGCAGGAGCAGACCTCAAGTTTCACATAAAAACAAGTCAGGGACAGCTAGGTGGTACAGTGGATAGAACACTGGCCCTGTAGTCAGGAGAACTGGAGTTCAAATCCAACCTCAGATACTTAATTACCTAGCTGTGTGCCCTTGGGCAAGTCACTGAACCCCATTGTCTTGCCAAAAAAAGTCACAAAAAGACAGGAAAAAAAATGAGCAAAAAAGCTTGATTATAGAAAGCTACTATGTTGATAGGGAGATTGAAGGCATACTTTTAGAAGACAATAATTGGGTCAAAATGGCTTCATGTGAAATCTCAAAAGAAAAAATAATTTGGTCTCAAGTTCCAGATGAATTTCTGGATGAACTTTAAAGGTATATTAAAAAAAAAAAGAAAATTCAAGTAGTAGTAGAAGAAAAATTAGGAGAAGAAATGAAAATAATGTAGGAGAATTAAGAAATAAGACAATAGCATGCGAAAAAATATACAAAACTTTGCTGAGGAAAATAACTCCCTAAAAATAGAATTGACCAAATGAAAAGAGAAATACAAAAACTCACTGAAGATGATTGATATCTTAAAAATTAGTATTGAACAATTGGAAACTAATGACTCAATGAGACTTCAAGATACAATGAAACTATATGAAAGAAAAGGACAATGTGAAATTTTTCATTGATAAACCACTGAACTGAAAGCCTTGATAAAAAAAAAAGCCTTGAAAACATCTTTCAAGAAATTATAATTGAAAATTGTCCTGATACAGAGGGCAAAATAGAAACTGAAAAAATCTACCAATCACCACCTATGATCCCCAATGATCCCCAAATGAAAACTCCTAGGAACATCATAGCCAAATTCCAAAGCTCACAAATTATTTTTCATAGGTAAGCTAAACCAATATAATAAAAATGGCAATTTTATATAAATTAATCTGTTTGGTTTGACACTGAATAAATAAACTATCAAAAATACTTTATAGAGCTAGAAAAATAATAAAATTTATTTGAAAGAATTAAAGCTCAAGGATATCAAAAGAATCAATGGAAAAAAATGCAAAAGGAAAGCATACCACATCTCAAATGGTAGTATAAAGCAATAATTATCAAAACAATCTGGTATTTTTTAAGAAATAGAGTGGTGGATCAGTAAAATAAATTATGTACAAATCACTTTGTAGTTAATGATCCTAGTATTCTAGTATATGATAACCCCAAAGAGTCAGACTTTTGGAACAAAAACTCATTATTTGATAAAAACTGCTGATAATAATGGCAAAAACTAAGTTTAGACCAATATCTCATACTGTATACCAAAATAAGGTCAAACTGAATACATGATACCAGAAGCAAATTAAGAGAGCATCCAATAGTTTATCTGTCAAATTTATCACAAGGAAAGAATTTAGGATAAAGTATATATATTGAGAGCAGTACAAATGTGAAATGAATAATTTTGATTAGTTAAAATTAAAAAGTTTTTGTACAAAAAAAACCCAGTGCAAACAAGTTATAAAGAAAGCAGAAAACCGGGAAAAAATTTTGCATCCAGTATCTCTTTTAAGGCCCTCATTTCTCAAATGTATAGAGAACTGAATCAAATTTGTAAAAATATAAGTCATTCTTCAGCTGATAAATGGTAAAAGATACAAACAGGCATTTATTTATAGTCAATAGAAATTTTTCTTTAGATTACATTTGATCAGAGAAATGCAAATTGAAACAATTCTGAGGCATCACCTCACACCTATCATAGAGGTTTATATGCAAAAAAGGAAAATAGTGTATGTTGACAAGGATGTGGGAAAACTGGAACAATAATGCTGTTGGAGGGGTTGTGAATTGATTGAACCAATCCGAAGGATAATTTGTAACTATGCCTAGATGGCTATAAAACTGCATAGCTCTTTGATCCAGCAATCACTGCTAGGTCTATATCCCAAAGACATCCAAAAAAAAGGGGGGGGAAGAACTTATTTGCTCATAAATATTTATGGAAGCTCTTTTTGTGATGACTAAGAACTGAAAAAGCAAAGGAATGTGCATAAGTTGGGAAATAGCTAAATAAACTATGGCTTATGATTATAATGGGATATTACTTTGCTGTTAGAAATGACAAGGAGGATGATTTAAGAAAAACCTGGAACGATTTACATGAATTGATGCATAGTGAAGTGAAGAGAACCAGGACAATATTGTACACATTAGATTGTTCAATGAAGAACTGAATGTCTTAGCTATTCTCAATGAAACAAAGATCCAAGATAATCTTTCCTTGTCTTCATCTGGGCTATGAAACCTTTTACTCTGTCTGGTCCTTTTTTTATGTACAAAGTTCCTAAAGATAAGCTTGTTTGTTTTCTGCAAGGCAATGGGGTTAAGTGACTTGCTCAAGGTCACACAGCTAGATAATTTAAGTGTTTGAGGCCTGAGGTATTTCTGACTCCAGGGCCAGTGCTTTATCCATTGCACTACCTAGCTGCCCCACAATCTGCCTCTAAACAAAAAGGTGATACTGATTGAATACAGAATAATACTTGCTATTTTCATTTTCTTTCATTTTTTTTTCTTTTGTGTCCTCTTGTAGAAATTGAATAATATGGAAATGTTTCACATAATTGCACATGAATAATTTATATCAGATTGCTTGCCATTTCAAAGAGCAGGTAGGGAAGAGAATGAATGAGGGATAGAATTTGGAACTCAAAACTTTAAAAAAATTTAAAAATTTAAAAAAAGCAATGAAAAAGGAAATGGTTTCAGAAAAATCTGGGACATCTTTTTATGAACTGATACAATGGGAAGTAAATAGAAGTAGGAGAACAATTTGCACAGCAACAGCAATATTCAACAATTAATCAATGGTGAAAGACTTAGTAACACTTGATTGACATAATAACCCACCACAATTCCAGAGGATTTATGATGAAACATATTATCTATCACTAGAAAGAGAATTGATAAACTCGGGAGAGGGAGGATATTTTCCTTCTCTTGTTCTTTTTCCTTCCCCTCCCCCCTTTTTAACATGACTCACATGACAATTTGTCTTTCCATTGGATGGTAACTGAAAAAAAAGAAAAAAGTCTCTATTTTAAATACACACATATGTGTGTGTATGTATACACTCATGTGTGTGTGTATGTTTGTATACACACATTTTATTTGACCTAAAGTTGCTTACAAACCAGGAAAGAAATTAAGATAAGTCAATGAAATTATGAATCTCTTAAGAGAGATACAAAATATGATGGGACATAGAAGGAAGGAAAGCTATATCCCTAGATTCTATAATTATAATTTCCTCCATCCGACCTATACCAAAATTTATATTTAATGAGGGTCCCGAAGTTTATCATTTATGGTACCACATTGGTTTTTTTAGGTTTTTCTAAATCCTATTTCACTTGTTTCAGAAAATATTTCCTTCTGATTTTTCTCTCCTTCTCCCACCCAACCTAGAATGTTAGGATTTGATGAGTAAGGCAATGCTTACATAATTCATGACATTCAATTCTGAATTTCATTTTCTTATTATTTGCAACCAGATGACCCCTGGAGTGGCTTCTGTATGATAAAGAACAATGTCAAGGCTGTTTTCTGTCTTCAGTTTTTGTATGCTCAGGAAAAATAAAGGGAAAGGTAGAAAAGAGGCCACTAGCCTGGGAGTTACTAGCAAGGTTTCTAGTTCCAACTCAGGTCTTAACTAAAAATGTAAACCTGAAACTAATTTACCCCTCTGAGTCTCTTTCTGCCAACTACTAAATGACGGGTTTAGACCACTAGATGATCTCTCTAAGATCTCTTCCAGTTCTAATATTCTATGTTCTAACATTCCATATTCTCTCTGGGTTATTTTCTATTATGCCTTCTAACTTCCAAGATTCTAACCATGTTAATTCTAAGCAATTTGATGGGAGAGCCTGCCAAAAAGAATTCAGAAAATACATTCCAAATTTTGATATAAGTGATTTTGGGTTTTTTGATTATTTTATTATCCATTGGCACTCATTGGCACTGAGTCCTTCAATTAGCACAGATAACCCATAATAGCTGTGTTCCTTATGCATTTTATAGGAAGGAATGGGTTAGTGAGGTCAATTATTAAAAGGTTGCCTTCCTGTATAGAAAGTGCTAGATAAGTGTAAAACATTATCATCTTTGAAACTTCTCTTTGTCCCAGAATTTTGAGGTAGTTTCTAGAGTACAAATGCCTTTTTTCTTACCACTCTGTGAAGACTCATATTGAATTCATAGAATTAGAATCAGGAGAGAATGGGAAGAGAGAGAGAGAGAGAGAAAGAGAGAGAGAGAGAGAGAGAGAGAGAGAGAGAGAGAGAGAGAGAGAGAGAGAGAGAGTAATCATCTTGCGTGATTCATTTACCAATGTTATATGAGAATTTCTCTTTATCCTGGGACTGGAAATGGAGGTTGTAATGGTCTTATTAGTGGACTTTTATCATAATCTCAGAATTTCAGTTACTGTCTCATTTAGAAGCAGGGATTACCATAGGGCTATCATCTTTTTCTGGCTTCTAGAACCATAATTACAACAATGTGATCATTGCTACTGGAAAGAGTTTGTCAGACTATCCCTTCCTGCCCTGTGGTGGAGCCACTCATCATCCCTATGATTGACTTTCTCATTCTTTAGACCACTAACATATAAATAAATAAATAAACAAACAAATAAACAAACAAACAAATAAATGAATAAATAAATAAATAAACAAACAAACAAACAAATAAATGTATATATATACATATATATATATGCGCACACACATATATGATTGTTATTAGAATGTAAGCTCCTTGAAGGGAGGACCTGTATCATTTTTTTTATTTATGTCACCAGTGCTTAAGGGAGTACTTGGAACATAATGAATACTTAATTTCATTCATTCCCTGGAAAAAATATAAGAAAAAGAGTATTTGAATAATTCTATGTTCTCTGTCATCTGCTAACATTGTGCTACCTGTCTCTAGCTGGCGATCTGTCCTTTCCTTGTTATTATTCATGATCTGAATAAAGTAAAAACATCCTTTTATTTCTTAGGGGTTTTATGAGACTTAGTTATTTTAAGCTTTGAGTTTTTAAAGACTATCCCAGAACCCCCTTCTATCTCTTACCTTTGATCTTTTCTCTCTTTGAGTCTTTTCAATATATTTTAATAGAAAAAACATTGAATTTGTTATCAGAAGATTTGTTTGAATCCTTCTTCTGCTATCTTCTGTCTGTATGACTTTACTAAAATCTTTTGTTTCTTTACCTGTAAATCCAGGGGTGTGTAATAGATGACTGTAAGATCAGTTTGAACTTTAGATTTTATTAGTTTATATATTTTATCTTATAACTTCAAATATTTCCTCAGCACCTTTCAGTTCATCCATTCCTTTTTCATGTATCTTCTTTCCTTTGATTCCCACTCCCTCCTGAAAACAAAACAAAACAAAATATATGCCTCTAATCTAACTCCTTGAGACCAGAGACTAGTTCATTCTTTCTTTTTTCCAATAATAAAATAAGTTGTCTTTGTGAACCACTTCATATATAGGAATGAATAAAACCTAGAACTGGAAGAAATATTATAGTTCCTCAAGGATCACATGAAAATGAGTCATATATATCAGTCACATATTAACTGTGTGATCTTGTGCAAACCATATAATCTTTGGGCCTCCTTTCCTTTATCTATAAAATGAGAGGTGGGCTCTATCACTGCAAAAATTCTTTAGAGGAAGCTATTGACAGAGTGGATAAAACCCTTGACCTGGAGTCAGAAAGACGAGTTTAAATGCAACCTCACATTCTTATTAGCTGCTAACTCTAGGAAACTCACTTAACCTGTTTGTCTCAGTTTCCTCAACTGTAAAAAAAGAAGATATTAATAATATTTACTTACCAGGGTTATTGGGAGGATTTAATGAGATTTTTTTTTAATCTTTTAAAATAGTGCCTGTCATATAGCATGTGTGACATAAATGTTTATTCCTCTTCTTTTTGCCTCTTACATCTCTTGATCCAAATTGAGAGCTGAACTCACATCTTTGGGATGCAACTTCAACATCCTTTTCATTGACTATTTTGTTTTCAAAGAACTTTCCATATCCTTTGTTTCATGTGAATATCTTCCCTGTGTGTCACCCTACCCCTGCTTACATATAAGCAGTAATACTACACACAAAATAGGCAGTCAATAGATTTCTGTGGATGGTATGATTAAATTGTCCTGCAACTTTTATTTCAGTTGTTGAGCTAAGTTTTTCTCAGGAATCAGAATCAGAACCAGATACTTGACCCTAAAGGGGAATGTGTGATACTAAGCCAAGGAAACAGGAATGGAGGACAGTAGGTCTCCCTAAAGTTGTGTTGACTCAGGTTATTTGAATTGGGGAACAAAGAATTCTGAGGATATAAGAATTAGCAAGGGACTTTACAGATGACAAATGAGGAAACATTTAAAGGAATGAACTGACTTGCTGAAGGTCAAAGAAATAGTAACAGAGATCAAAGTTTATCTTATGATGCAAGTTCACTTCTTTTTACCATAGCCATGCCAATGCTTACTATGAGAATTGTTTGATGTCCCCAAAATGACTTAAATGTCACCTCAGGAGTAGAATCTAAGTCTTCTTGGATGTTTGGTAAAGGGAAGCTCAAAGAATTTTCAGAGAGCCCACAAACTCAGGAGGTCTTGCCTTTCTGCCATTGTCTCAGTGGTCCTTCTTTGGTTCTTGGCAGCTGGATGGCACAGTGAATAAAGTACTGGGTCAGGAGTCAGAGAAACCTGAGTTCAAATGTAGTCTCAAAACTTATAAGATGACTCTGGGCAAGTCATTTCACTTCTCTTTGTCTCAATTTCCTCATTTGCAAGGTGGGGATAATAACACCCACCTTGCAGTGTTGTTTTGAGATGATAATTGTAAAACACTTATTACAGTACCTGGCACGGTGTAAGTGATCTATAAAAGTTAACCATTATTATAAGCTATTGTATAGTTTATTATCCTTTTGTGGAACTTGCTAAGAGTCACTGTACTCTCTGGCTTCCCCCAGGCATATTTATGAATATTATAGAATGTTGGGGGACTGATCGTCACTACTGACTGAGGAAATCAGGATCAATTCTGTTCAGTCCCTTTACTGCCCCTCAGAGTTGAGGGCAAGACTTGTCATCCTAAACTTCCTGCACTTGCCTAAATTTATTTTCTTTCTGATAAGGAAGGAAAGTTTAACATCTTGGGATCAAGAGCAGCAGCTTTATTTCAAGACTTGATTTCAAACTGCTCAGAGTCCCATCTGCAGTAATCCTGACCAGGAACCTCTAGAAAGTGTTATTTGTTACAACTTAAGCCAAAATAACCTCCTCAAATGACTCCTGGAGTTAATAGATTTAGAAACAAGTGGGAGAGCAAGGACTAATCGTTGTTTCTGGGTTTTAGAAAGCATCTAGAATCCTGACTAGAGACAAATAAATTCTAGATTTGATTTAGATTCTGTCATTAATTAACTAAAGAGATATTCAGATTATTCACAGGATCACAGCATTTAAACTAGAAGAGAATTTTTATGTTAGTTATTATTTGTTACCATTAGTGATATTTGGAGGATCACAAAGAATAGGGACAGAAAAACAACAGTTCAAATCTTAAAATTATCCAGAAAATTGAGATTGGGGTTGAGGGGGGAGAGAGAGAGAGAGAGAGAGAGAGAGAGAGAGAGAGAGAGAGAGAGAGAGAGAGAGAGATTGAGACACCAAGAAAAAGGAGAAAGAAAGGGAGAGGAAAAAGAGAGGGAGAGAGAGAAATTAGGGGCCAATGGGTATCACTTTTGATTCCAAGCGAAATTTTAATATGTATTACTTAAGGGATCATTAGTGAACTATTAATAGGAAGCAATTCTCTCAAGAACAGATCATGTCATATTAACATTTCCTTTTCTTATAGATTTTATTTAGATTGTTGTACCAAGGCATTCTATACATGGAGATCATTTAGATTTTAGCAAGCACTTGATAGAAAAAAATGTTGAGATGTAGGCCAGATGATAATACAATAAGATGGATTCTGCACTAGTTGAAGAACTGGACAAAAAGCATCAATATTTATGATTCTACTTCATTTTGGATGAAGATCTTTACTGGAGGACCTCAGAGATCTGAGCTTGACCCTGTGCTCTTTAACATTTTCATTAGTGATTTGGATATAGGTACCGAGAGCATACTTTACAAAATTGCAAATGGTGCTAAGTAAGGAAAAACTTGCAAATTGTATATCATACTCAGGATCTCAAGAATCAAAGCAGTCTAAAATGTTGAGCCAAGTAAAAGAAGATGAAATTTAATAGGATAGGAAAAACATCTGACATAGGTTCAAAAAAATCATTTTCACAAGGATGAAATGGATCAATGTGTCTAGGAAGTAGTTAACTTAAAAAAAGAGAAAAGATTGGTAGTCCTAGGAAACCTCAAAATTAGCAGACTTCAAAATTAGTCAGCAATATATAATGTCAGTCAATTGAAGTTATGTAACTTGGGGCTCCCTTTAGAAGACTGTGTCTAGAGAGGTGTTAATCCTGTTGTCCTCTGTTCTAATTAAGCCACAGATGGAGCATTGTTTTCAGTTCTGGGAGCCACATTTTGAATGGGGACATCATGAGTATAATAGTAAAAAGTCTGAAGATCTTCAGGATCATTCCAAATAAAGAAGAAAGTGAGGAGATTTTTCCTTTATATGAGAAGATTTAATTGAGATTTGAAAGATGTTAGCTGTCTCAAGTATTAAAAAGACTGCCATACAGGAGGGATTAGACTTCTTCCCCTTTATTCCAGAGAACAAAACAAGGAGTAGAGGGTAGAAGTTGCAATGAGATAAATTTAGGTTAGATATAAGGGAAATTTACTTAATAAATAAGCAATCCAAAGTTAAGATGTTGTTGGTTCCTCTTCCATAGAGACCTTCAAGCAAAACCTATTTATCTTCTTGCTGTGGAAGTTGTAATAAGGATACTGTTTTAGATATAGGTTGTATTGGATCACCTCTAAGGTTCCTTATACCTTTAAGTTTCTGTGATCTCCTAAGTATTGTGTAGGATGTGATTAACTAATGAATGTGAATAATGGTACAGTGAATTTTTTATTTTTGTTTATTTTTGCTTTTTCTGTTCTAGTTGACTAGTAGTCTAAAAATTAATGTAGTTGCCAAATTTTCGTAACAAAATATTTATAAATTAAAACCCTGAGTTTCCATCTCATACCAATTAAAGTGGCAAAAATCCCACTATAAAAATAAATTGACAATTGTTGGAAGGAGATGTCTGGAAAAATAGGCACACTCATGCAATATTGGTGGAGCTAGGAACTGATCCAGCCATTCTGGAAAGCAATTTGGAACTTTGTTAAAATTACTAAAGCTGTTTATAATCTTTAATTTAGGAATGACACTACTAGGCATCTCCTCCAAATCAGTTAAAGAAAGCAGAAAAAAACTCATCTGTACACAAATATCTATAGCAGTATTTTTGGTTGTAGCAAAGAATTGGATACCAGTTAGGTGCATATCAATTGGGGAATAGATGAGCAAATTATGGTCTATAAATTTAATGGAATATTGTTATTTATTAAGAATTTATGGAACTTCCCAAGTTTTTAGTTTTGAAATACTTTTGGAGTATAGCTGATATCTTCGGACCTTCATGGAATCATAGAACTCTGAAATGTGATGGAACTTAAGAAGTCCCCCCCTTCCTCCCCATATTAAGGTTTCTTTCTCCATACTGTGTCTTCTTAAACTCTATTGTTTAATCTATAATCCTCTACCACTTTGTCTTTTCAGAATAAATGTGGAGATCAGATTGGAACTTAAATCTTTAATTCAGAGAAAGAAAAACATGATGATCTGTGTTCAGATCCCTTCTTTGATGCTTATTATTTGTATGACTCTGACCTTATGTATATGTTTTATGACTTAACATCCCTGGCCCTCATTTTCCTCATTGAATTACATGAGGAGATTTGATTAGATAATATCTGAGGAAGTCTTTAAATCTATGACTCTAAGATGCAAATACAGATTCCTTTTAAAAATATATTATTTTAAATTGTAATTTAAAAGTAAATCTAAAATGTAAGAAATATAAATATCCAATAAAAGCAGAATGATCAAGCAAATTGATTAGATGAAAAATGGTAGTTCAATTAAGATTAGCTAGCATGAATGTGATGGAACTGGTTGACCTTAGAAACAACAGTACTAGAACATGAAATAATTGCATCTTAAAAAGTTTTCAGAACATAAACATTTAGGGTTAATAGGAAACTTAGAGATCATTTAGACAACTTTCATTCCTAACCCTAGATAGAGAATCTCAGGTCCAGAGAGGTTAATTACTTAATAAGTTAACTCAATAAAAGCTAAAACTAGAATTAATTCTCTTCATTACTAATCCACAACCTTATGTATTGTACCATATTTCTATTGTTACAGCCCACCCTGCCATATGTCCCAGTCAGTTGTCTGGCATTGCCTGGGTGTACTTTCCAATGTGATTTCCACTGCCCACCCGGCTTCTGTTTCCTTTCACCTGTCTGTAGAAGTGATGACTATACTAATTTGTTCACACACCATTAACTCCAGAGTGCTGGATGAGGCCAACCTAGGCATTGGCAAGAGCTAGGGCATGTACGCTCCCCTGCCAGTTGATGTCATAATTCTCTCCTCTCCTCTCTCCACCCCCTCCCCATTCTTATCTTTCTTTTTGCTGGTTTGTAGAAGATGACTGCACTGACTCCTTCACGCCCAATCAAGTAGCGAGAATGCATTGCTACTTGGATCTCGTCTACCAGAGTTGGCAGCCTGCCAAGAAGCCTGCTCCTATAGCCCTGACTCCCCAGATTGTAGATCGGACACCCACCTCAGTCACCCTGGAGTGGTTTCCACCCATTGATGGCCACTTCTTTGAAAGGTGAGCAAAGGTTACAAAATACTAAATCTTCCTCTCTCTTATTTGAGGGGAAGAGGGAGAGAAAGGGGTTATCAGATCCTTTAAAGAAAGAATCCTTACCCTGTTTTTGAACAGAAGAATTTGCTGAAACTTGGGATCATGTGAGGATGGGGGCAGGATTACTTACTTTCTAGCACTTTAGGGCAATATTTGACATAACTAATAATTACAGTTTCTAAAATATTCACAGTTTATTCTTACATAGCTTGTGTGGCTAAAAAGTACCTACATATACAATATTTCCTTTTTTTTCACCTCATAATTCCTATAGTTACTATCAAATTTTTTCAGTGTTCATTTTTATTCACTTTAATAAACTAAGGATCTGTGATTTTCTTTTCTTTTTTTTTTTTCTTGTGGGCATTCTCCTCATCAATGTACATTATAAGATCCAGTTCTGAGTTACTGTGGCTGAAAAATCTGTCACTTTGCATCCAGTCTGATGAGTCTCCCTTAACCTAATTAGTTAGACTGATCTTCACACAGAAGCTGCACAATATGATACCAATCCTTCTGACTCAATGGGATGAATCAGATACTAATAAGGTTTTTCTCTATGACATTGGAGGAAGATATTAAAAGAGGAAGATCTTTTTTTACTGTTGAGGAAACTGAGACTCAGAGATGGGAATAAAGTCAAATGCCAGGAGAATCCAAGTCTCTTGTCTCTTTATCCCATTATATTAAGACATGTTGCCTCATTCCAACCCCAATACAATTATATGAACTTGAATCTTGTAGATAAAATAATAAAAAGTCCCATACTTAGATTTCATTTTTAAGTATGCAAATACAGGTGAGAAAAGTGTGATTAATCAGTAGTTTGTGTGAAATTTTTGACTGACTGCAATGTCAATTTGAATTTGTCAGTCATGTGACATGGTAGCTAGAAATAGCAAATGTAATGATAGACCACATTACAAGAAACAGTATCCAGAATGATCATGGCAATAGCTCCACTGTCCTCTTCCATATTCAGCCACAGGGAATTTGGTTTTCAACTCAGTATGCAATGTTTTTAGGAGGACTTGGCAGATTGAAGGAAGTCCAAATTAGGGTGTCCAGAATAATAAAAAGAAAACAGACTTTGCCATATGATGATCCATTTAATGAACTTGGAATTGTATTCTAGCTAAGAGAATATTTAGGGGGAAACATGATATCTATTTGGAAGGCTCACATATAGAAGAGACATTAGATTTGCTGTGTTTTGCATCAGAGGGAAGAACTAGAAACAATAGGTGCTAGTTGTAAAGTGACAGATTGTAGCCTGATACTTTTCATGACATTTAGGGCTATCTGAATATAGAATTGCCTTGGGAGGTAGGAGTTCCCTAATTCTGGTGGTCTTTAAGTGGAATTTTGAAGACTACTTATGGGTGGTGGTACAGAGGGAATTGCTGGTCATATAAAAATTAGACTAAATTGGTATTAAACTCAGACCAGCTTTCCCCACTGGACTGGAAAACTCCCCAGTGTAAATGGAACCAGATTAAAATGTGATTGGGAAATGATTAACAAAATAAATAAAAATGCAATTCAACATAGATAAGGTTAATTTGTGGTTTTCTAAGTCAATATGAAATCCATGGGGATAATTTCTCTTTAATGTGATGTTACTAGATTGTTTGACCTCTGAAGTTCCTTTGAGAGTCTATGGTTTTCTAACTCTTGTAAATACTTTAATGGAACTGACCTGAAAGGAAAGTATGACTGCCAATAAAGTCAAGAGTTAGCACCAGTGGAAAGCAACTGATTATGAAGCATGAATATTCTGATATTCCCTAAATTCAGGCCTTAGTTCACAGCTTCAATCTACTTTGTGGTAGATGGTACATAAAAAATAATGACTCTTCACCTGTTTTTAAAGAACTTTTTATCATTTGCTTTGCTGTGGGAGCTCTATTTAGGGAATTTTCCATAATACTTCAGAAACTGCCTTTCCAGCAGTCTTAAATTTTTTCCCCCTCTGGCTATATGAATTATCAAAAATTTTGGCCTATATTCTTTCTGTAAATAGAATTTTTATAAATGAAGTGGCCCATGTATGTCTTTAATTTGTATTTCATAAGGCAGTTATTGTACATTAAATAGATACCATCTGACTGTTAAACACTTTGGAGGGTTAATTGTTGGGTAATAAGATATGTCTCTATTACATGTTTCTTGAGTCTTAATCAATATGTTTTTAATAACCCATAGTCAGTTGGCATTTAAAAAACATACAATAGCTATTCTATTCAACCTAAAGTTCCAAAGCAGAATTATCATATACTAAATTAATACTGGCATTTTAGAAACATACCTAATGGGGGTTAACAACTCTGTAGGTTCTATACAATGTTTAGAGGAAGCCTGTCCATAAGGTGAATAAAGTATTGAAAACAATTAGAAACACATGCCCAAAGAACATACTGTCCCATTTACATAACAAAATCTATTTTTGTTCCTTTCCAAGTGTTCTAAAAATTGTTAGTTCTACTAAACTTTTACTGCCCAAGGAATCTCCATTGTTTCCATCAACATCAACCAATAGCCTTCTGTCTCTCTTCCCTTTTCACCCTCACTACTTGTTACTATTATCCACAAAATCATATATATTTCTTTTTTTTATTTCTTTTTATTATTTATTTACACATTACTAAAAATCCTCTGTTGTAAGAGTAAATATAACCTCCCCCTCACAAAAAGTGAAAACCCTACAAAAAATAAAGTGAGAGAAAAAGAAAAAAAATTGTACTTCAGTCTATTTTTGGATTCCATGAGATCTGAGTTTGGGATGGATTGCATTCTTTATCATAATTCCGTCAGAGACGTTGCTTCCATATTTTTCCCCCACAGTTACTATTGCTAATTGTATTTCCTTCCATCCATTCCTCCCCATACCCATTTATTCTATTCTCTCTCTCTCTCTCTCTCTCTCTCCCTTTTACTTTGTCCCTCTTCAAAGTGTGTAATGGGGCAGCCAAGTGGCACAGAGGACAGAGTACTGACTCTGGGACAAGGAGGCCCCAAGTCCAAGACCTGCCCCAAACACCCATCAGCCACCCAAAAATGCACAGATACCCCTGTATTTTGCATCTGTTTCCACAGGATTCATTGAGGAATTGTGACTGATAAAAGAAAACACTGGATTTTGTGCCAGGAAATTTGTGATTAAATTCTCTCACCAAGTCACTTGAGCAAGTCATGTGTCTTCTGTTTCCAAATCTACTATATATGGGGACTATTGAGCCAAATGGTGACTATGATCCCTTCCAAATCTAACTCCTATGGTCAATCTTTCAAAGAAATGTTCAATATATCAATCATTCAGCAAGTTATTATTTATGCACCTACTGTATGCCAGGCACTCTGCTAGAAGTTAGGGATATAAGTGCAAGAAGAAAACAATTTCATCTCACAAGGATGTTCTGTGTGTGCGTGTGTGTGTGTGTGTGTGTGTGTGTGTGTGTGTGTGTGTTTCACAATTTTTTAATCGCTCATTTCAACTACCTGGGTAGATGAAGAGAAGGATGGATACTAGAAAAATCCCTGAGTGACTTTGCTTCTTTCCAAATCCAGCTTTTAATTCTGCTGCTAACTTGTGACAATGAGCAAGTCATGAACCCCTCTTTGAGTTATTTTTTTTTTCCCTTAAACTGTGGAGCTGAGAAAGAGAAAGAGAGAGGAGAGAAAGAAGGGCAAGAAGAGGAAAGGGGGGGTGAGAGAGAGAGAGAGAGAGAGAGAGAGAGAGAGAGAGAGAGAGAGAGAGAGTCAGTCTTAAGTTTAGTGAAAGAACTCTGGAGTAGTAGTCAGAAAACTTAAATTCTGAGGCATCTAGGTGGAATAGTGGATTTAGCACCGGTCCTGAAGTCAGAAGGACCTGAGTTCAAATTTGACCTCAGATACTTAATAATTACTCAGCTGTGTGACCTTGGGTAAGTCACTTAACCCCAATGCTTTGTAAAAACCAAAAAAAAGGGTAAGAAAACCTGAATTCTATTCATTCATCTTTCACCGGCTTACAGTTAAGCTTCATGCAAACATTGAAACTCTAGGTTTCATTTGCAATATGAGGAAACTATACATAGCATATACATAATAATTAATATATTATATTTCTATATTTATAAATTGTAAATATTATTAATTATTATACAAACACCTCATGAGGATAAAAATACTGAATTTGCAACCCTTGGAAAACTGAGAAATAGGGCTATACACTTTTAAAATATCATTATGATTAGAAGACATAATCAATTTCAGCCTCAAAGAATACCTCTTTGTAGTGAGAGGAAAAAAAAAAGAAAATACCAGAGAGGGAACATAACTCTGTGCAAGCAGATAACATCAATTTGGCCCCTGATTCTGTCCCAGCACTTTTCTAATCTTTTTTGTCATCATGAATTCACTCATGTGTCTCGAACTTCATTTGCTTGGGCTGCTTCAAAACTGGAATTCTACTGGGGCTCCTGTAGGGAGAGTGTTGAATTAGTGAACCTCTAAAGTCCCCTTCCAAGTCTTCCCTAGGATCTATGGCTCTCTTCTTAGGATGAAATCTAGTATTAATTGATTGATTGACTGATTGGTTGATTGCTGTCCCCCTCAACTATCCAAACAAGGTATTCACATTCATGTGGCCAGAATTGCATGCAGGCTCCCCTGCTCATTGTAGCATAGTTAGCATGAGGATAGATTTTGCCCCTACCATCAAATAATGCTCTAACCTTTGCTAAGTCCTTTCCTAACTACAGATCTTTTCACTTCCTAAAATGAGGACCCTGAACTAGCTGTCTTCTGGAAAAAAGCACATTACAGCAGTTACTGATAAAAAACTCAATTTATAGGCAAAGAACATGAGGTCAAATTCCTGTTTTGGCATGTATTACACATGTGACTTTGAATAAGTAACTTTAGTCTGCCAGTCAATCAATAAACATTTATTAAATGTTTGTTATGTGCTGGGCAGCATACTCTACAGTCTACTTCATCCAATCGAATCCCTTCAGAAGTCTTTTTTATTCATTCCTCCTCCATTTTGTTATTGTTGTTACATTCAGAAAGAAGAAATGGAAAATATTTCTGGAGAGACCTATATGCTAAATTTTGTATAACCCTTTTTGTGGCTACATGATATTAAATTGTTGGTTTTTTCTTGTTGCTTCCAGTATTTTTCTCCTTAACCTGTGAACTTTGAAACTTAGCTATGATATTCCTGTAAATTTTTCTCCTGGAATCTCTTACAGATGGTGATGGGGGATTTTTTTTTCTATTTACATTTTGTCTTCTCCTTCTTCTTCTTCTAGAACTTCAGGATATTATTGTATCAAAATTCTTTTTTTTTTAATGTTGAGATGGTCTGACTATTCTTATATTACTTCTCCTTGCTCTGTTCTCCAGATTGGTTGTTTTTCTGATGAGATGTTTTACTTTCTCTTCTATTTTTCATTCTTTTGCTTTTGTTTTGTAATTTCTTGGTATCTTAAGATGTCATTATCTTTCCCTTGCCCAATTCTAGTTTTCAAAGAATTATTTTCTACACACATATATACACATATACAAATATATGTAAGATTGTACTATGCTTGTTTCCACCTATCACCTGTTTTTCTCAAGGTAGATAGCATCTTCCTTCATATGTTAAAGTTTTTCCATGTTTTTTCCTAAATTAATCAGCTCATTATATCCTCCTCCATAGCATCCGGCCCAATCACATCCTATCTGAGAGAGTGTCAAGTTTCATTTAAAACTGTATATTCTATAGGGAGTCTCTCCTGACCCCCCTTTAATTCTAAAGCCTTCTTTATATTGGTTATTTCCAATCTATCCTGTATAAAGTTTGTTTGTTTAAAGTTGTTTACAAGTTGTCTCCCTCATTAGAAGTGAATTCCTTGAGGGATTTTGATTTTCTTTGTATCAACAACATCTGGCATATAATTGACTATTTTTTTGTGTGATGTTGAGAGCACTCATGACTTTATTTCCAAACATTTTTACAGAGACACATCCTAATGGCACAATCAATCTTTTAAAGACAAGGCAGACACTAGTAGTTAACATTTTTTTTTGCAAGAGTAAATACAATGCATGCCTAAATCTTAAACCAATGGCTATGCTACTCTCAGGAAATAAATACTTGGATGTTAAGCTGGTAACAAATCTTTATTAACTGATTAACTCCACTGGGGTCTTGATTTCTCTTTTTATAGATTCCCATGGGTGAAAGGCAGGACAATATCTCCCCACTGACTGAAATTTCAGATTTGAGTCTTCTAAACATGTATATCCTGAGGTTGCTGTAGTATATGGTAAAATTGTGGAGCTGGTATTATTAGCTAAAACAAAACAAAAAAAAAATGGATCGTGGAAATTTGGCTTTTCCAGCCCTGTCTTTGAGGGGGGATGCTGACTGACAGTGAAAGCTTTCTTCTTCAAAGGAAGACTTGGAGCAACATTGACCAGGATCTTTCCTTATCCTTGTCCATACTCCACCCTTATCCCTGACTTAAGGATAATGATTTAGGAAAAAAAAATGCTGGGCTATTTCTGGCTTATGATCCAGCATATTATTTCCTCTGACATTTCCAACCTCACTTGGGATAGTTCCTGTTAGTTGGTTTTGTATCAAGAAAAGAAAAGGAGTTCCCCCTTTGGCTCTCTCCTGAGGTAATTATCTCCCTGGAGGATAAGTTGGATCCCAGAGGTTTCCAAAATGAGATTGAATCCAGACATAGAAGATTGGGAGTGGGGGGAGTTAGCCACCCAAAGATTCCACTCTCAATGGGCTTGGACTCTGACTTTTCAGGGTTGGATCCCCTGAGGGCTTTGAACTTCCCTTGGAAAAATTGGCTGCTAAGTCAAATTAGATTATATGGTAAAAAAACAGCTTTTGACTGGAGGAACTCAAAATGATGTGGATTGCTGGAGGCAGACTTGACCACCTAGACCCATGGTATGTGAACTCAAAGAATGCTGGATTCATTGATTTTTCTGCCCCTATTATCCTTCTCCCTGTCTTGACCTCCCTTCCCCCTTCCTGAAATAGCTAAATAACTAACACAACAACAATTAAGCAGTTAGTATTTGTGTCATACTTTAAGGTTTGCAAAGTGTTTTACATATACCCTTTCTTTTGATCTTCACAACAACTCTGTGATTTAGGTACTATTACTATCCTCATTTTTATAGATGAGGATACTGAGGTTTAAGAGGTCAAGTGACTTGCCTGTGATTATAGATCTAGAAAGTGTCTGAGGAAAGATTTAAATTTAGATCTTCCTGAATTTTAGACACCCACTGTGTCTATTTTGGCCATGGCAACCCATGAAAAAGAAATATGCCAAGTGACCCTCATCTTTTTCAGCCCCCTTGTACTTCTATGATAAGTGGTAAAGGTCAAGAATAAGGGCAGATAGGGCAATAATAATCACACAGTTCTTAGGCTTACCACATACATTTATTTAACTGTTAGTTTTCATATAGGAAACCCTTTTGCAATATCCAATGAGTTGACACAATCCTAGAGGCAATATAGACTAACTATATTGACATTTTTACAGTTTGTTGAATCTAAGACATAAGGGATCATAAAAGCACAGAACTGAAGACCCAAGATGGACTTCAGGGAATATTGAGACCAATATGTACTCATTAAAAAGTAGTTGTTAAATGGAAGGGCCCTTCCCAGGTTCTCCTCTAAGAAGCAAAAAAAGGAGTTGGAGAGATTTGATTTTTAACTTGTACTAAAAATGTAAGAAAATATTACTTTAGGGAAATTTTTTCCAGTTCTACCTTCCAGTGTTCCTGACAAACATAAGAGAGAGTACTACACAAAGGAACTATTGCAGAGGATGAAGCTATAAAGAAATGCTACAAAGAACTTGACAAAAATAATCTAAGTTATGTCAGAAAACATAGGCATACCTCATAGACATTGTGGGTTTTGGTTCCAGACCACAGCAGTAAAGCAAGTCACACTGATTTTCCCAGATCATATAAAATTTGTTTATACTGTATTGTAATCTGTTAAGTGTATAATAGTATTATATCAATATTTATATCTATATTTCCTAATTTAAAACATCTTAAAAATTTAAAATTGAAAAATGACAACATGACAATGATATCAGCCTTCAATGAGTCATAATCTTTTACTGTTGAAGGGTCTTGCCTCACTGTTTATGACTGTTGACTGATCAGGATAGTGGGTGGGATGAAATTGACACTTTCTTAAAATAAAAGAATGATGAAGTTTGGGTGGACACTTTCTTTCACTTGAACCATTGACCTAATTGCAGTATTATCAAGTCACAAGAAATAGGATGAAATGGGGAGAAGGAGAGATGATGGGGGAATGACCAGTCAGTGGATCACTCAGAATGCATACAACATTTATCAATTAAGTTTGCTGTCTTATAATATGTGGTTTGTGGGTCCCCAAAACAACTACAATAGTAACATCAAAGATCACTGGTCATATATCACCCTAATATAATAATATAATATATAATAATAATATAATATATAATAATACAATAATATAATAATATTATTATATAATAATATAATATAATAATATATAATAAAGATATAATAATAATAATAATAATAATAAAAAGTTTTCAGATATTGCAAAAATTCCCAAAATGTGATACAGAAGCACAAAGTGAGCACATACTATTTGAAAAATGGCACAATAGAGTTACTCTATGAAGGACTGCTACAAACCTTCTTTTTATAAAAGAGACAAACAAAAATGCAATAAAATGAGGTATACCTGTGCCATTATACTCAGCAACTTCCTTATGAAAATAGGTATAGTGGAGGGAGGTATATTGGAAAATACAGTTTAGCTTTTAAAAAAAATGGAAGGAACCACAATGATCTTCTATTGCTCAAAAGTCTTATTCAGTATAGAAATTATTATCATCTTCAAAAAGAGACTTGGAAAATGGTAGATATGTTGAGTACCCTGTGATACCCCTCTTCACCTCCCAAGAAATTGACTACATTTTAAGAGACAGGAAAAATAACTAGTTACTGATATGAATCATTTCAAAATCAGCTGTTGATGTGTAATCAGATCATAAGCTAATTAGAGCAAAGGTCAAAATCAATACCAAATTAGAAGAAAGGATAAAGATGAGAAGAAACTGCAGTAATTACAGAAATAACAATCTGGTCTGTTTAAATATGTTGAAAACTCAAAATTAGAAATGGACAAGAGAGTAGGATGGGAGATGTATTTCTTAAAAAAATACATCTGATACAAAACAGAAGGAAGAGGGGGGAAAACCTACCCAGAATCCACTCAGTCAGCAAACATTTTATCTATTTATCATTTGTCATTCAAGGATAAGCTAAATCTATTTAGAATTCAGACTTATTTGCTAGACATCACAGGAAGATGATAGGAGATCAAAAGCAGGATGACCTTACAAAGTGAGGAGAATGAGAATAGTTGAAGAGAAAATAAGCCTGTAGAGAAATTCTTATGACAATTAGGTAAGCCAGTCATTCCTAAAATATTTATAGAGTCAACTGGTGAAAGGACAACATTTAGAATGAAATGGAACAGATCTTCTGACTTTTGCATATTGGAATACCCTCATCAGCAAAGATAGTGGAACTATCATAATTAAATATTGTTATCTCGTGAAATACTTCATTCTTATCTAGGGAAGTGATGATGCTTAGGATCAAATTGGAGGGGTAGAACCAAGGTAGTAGTAGATTAGAGGTAAAGATGAAGTCCCAACATTTCCTTCCAAAAAATTTTAAAATAACAACACAAATCAAATTTTGTAGCTGCAGAGTCAGAAAAATGAGGGGAGCAAACATTTTCTGTCAAAAGAAAACTTAGCTTATCAGCAGGGGACATCTGTGGCAGTGAAGTGGGAGACCTGTTCAGAACCCACAAATGTGGTGGCAGTAGTTGCAACTTCAATATCAGCAGTAATAGCTTCAGTGGCAGCAGCAGCTTTCAAGGTTCTCAGAGCTGAGATAGTGAGAGATTCAGAAAGAGATTATAGGGGACCATTTGCTTTCAATAATTACAGCTGGCATTGATTGGACAACTCTATTGTACATGTGCAGTTCTAGGTTCAAGTTTCAGGGTACTTGTGGCTGCAGGGGACCAGGGACCCTTCCTGGGCAAAGACTAGAGTGGAGACTAAGATAGCAGGAACCACATCTTTCCAGGCTTACATCACATTAGAAACTTGAAGACCTCCAAGACTAGCTCTGAAAATAGCAGTGAGAGAAGACCTGAAGATTAATACTATGATTTTCCAAACCAAAGTGAGTAAATTCTGAATGACAGGAATCAGAGGATGGATTTTAGGGTTTTGCAAGGCAAACAGGGTTAAGTGGCTTGCCCAAGGCCACACAGCTAGGTAATTAAGTGCCTGAGACTGGATTTGAACCCAAGTACTCCTGACTCCAGGGCCGGTGCTTTATCCACTACGCCACCTAGCTGTCCCTTAAAGTGAGTAAATTCTAACTTAAATTGAGTTCAAAATCAGGAAGTAGATAGAAAAATTAGCAAGTAATGAAAAATGAATTTGACCATTAAAAACTATTATGGTGGTAGGGAAGAGAAGACACAAACTCAGAAGACAACAATGTGAAAATAGCTACAAAGCTAAAAAGAAAAAGACTAATTAGAACAAAGCTCAAGAAAAATTTCTGGCAGAATTAAAGAGATAAGAGTGCTAGAGGGAAAACTAGAAAAATGAATGAGAATGATACAAGAAAATTATGAAAAAAGAACAGTTTGTTAAAAGGAGTACACATATGCTAAAAAATCCTTAAAACCCAAAGAAAATGACACCTTAAAAAACAAAGTTGATAAAAAGAAGCATAAAAATTTGTTGAATAAAAGAATTCTTTAAAAAGTAAAATAGGTCAAATAGGAAAGCAGGTACAAAGATTTCACCAAAGAAAATTATATCTCAAAAATCAGAAGTGGAATACTGAACTTCATGAGACATCAAGAAACACCAAAGAATGTAAAAAGTAGAACATATGAAATATTATTGATAAAACAATTAATCTGGAGAATAGAGATATTTTTATAGACTTTATTTTTTTCTAATAACATTTAAAAACAATTTTTAACATTCTTTTTAAGACCTGTGTTTATAAGCCCTATTCACCACTTTTTTGTTGTTTTTTTTAAGCAATGGGGTTAAGTGACTTGCCCAAGGTCACACAGTTAGGTAATTATTAACTGTCAGAGGTCAAATTTAAACTCAGTTCCTCTAGATTCTAGGGCTCAAGAACAGGTCTCCCTGCACTACCTAGCTGCCTCTAACATTTTTTTAAATAAAATTTTGAGTTCCTTTTTTGCCTTTCTTTCCCCTTCCATAAAGCAGTAAGAAACTTGATATAGGTTATATATGTGCAATCATGTGAAATATATTTTCACAATAATCATATTGTGAAAGAAACACAATATAAGAAAAAAACCCACAAATTAAAGTTAAAATAGTATGTTTCTCTCCTATTTGCATTCAGACTCCATCACTTCTTTCTCTGAATATAGATTTTCCATCATTTGTCTTTTGGAATTTTCTTGAATTGTATTGCTATGAAGAACTAAGACAGTCATAGTTGATCATTGCACAATGTTCTGTTACTGTGCACAATGTTGCTATTCCTGTGTACAGTGTTTGAATAGATCTAATTTAATAATCATTGTACTACCCAAAAGTCAAAGAAAGAGCCTAGACATCACATTTTAAGAAATTATCAAGGAAAACTGCCTCAATATTTTAGGTCCAGAAGGTAAAATAAAAATGGAAAGAATACACTAATCATTTCCTTAAAAGAGATTTCAAAATGAAAACTCCCAGTAATGCTATTGTCAAATTTCAGAGTTCTCAGGTGAAAGAGAAAATATTGCAAGCAGTCAGAAACAAAAACTGCAATTATTGTAGAACCTCTCACAACATTTAGCAGCTTCCACAAAAAACAAACAAACAAAAAACAGGAAACTTACAATATTCTATAAAGCAATGGAGCTAGGATTATTTTATTTTATTTTTTGCAAGGCAAATGGGGTTAAGTGGGTTTGCCCAAAGCCACACAGCTAGGTAATTATTAAGTGTCTGAGCCTGGATTTGAACCCAGGTACTCCTGACTCCAGGGCTGGTGCTTTATCTACTGTGCCACCTAGCCACCCCTGAAGCTAGGATTATAACCAAGAATTACCTACCCAGCAAAACTGAGTATAAACCTTCAGTAGGGAAAAAAAAAAAAGATATTTAATGAAATAGAGTACTTTTAAGCTTACCTAATGAAAGAACCAGAGCTGAATAGAAAATCTGATATTCAGAAACAATACTTAAGAGAAGCATAAGAAAAAGGTAAATATGAATAAGTAATCATAAGAATCTGAAGAAAGTTAAACTTTTTACAATTTTGTATGGGAAAATGATGTTACTTCTAAGAACTTTATCATTATTAGTGTGGATATATATTGCATATATTGGAATGATCTTCAAAAAAGATAAAGAATCAAGAAAGATAGATACAAAGGAGAAGGGGAAGGAAAAGTTAGATTGAGGAAGAGGCATTCAGTGAAGAGTTTTTACAAAGAAGGGGGAAATAGAAGGAAGTGGCAAACAATGCTTTTACATTATTTTCATTGGAATTCACTCTAAGAAGAAACTATATAGGTGTTCAGTTTATATACAGAAACATAACTTGCAAAATAGAAAGGGAAGAGAAGGGGATAAGCAAAAGGACAGAGAGGTAGTGATTAAAAGCATAATAGACTTTTAAGGAGGGACAAGATAAAAGGAGAGAGACAGAGAGAAAAAGACACACACACACACACACACACACAAACACGGAGAAATAGAGACAGAGATTAACAGGATTTGACAGATATAGTTGCTTGCCCAAGGTCATACAGCTTATTTATCTCGCAGTTAGTACCAGAACTCACATCTAATTTCATGAATTAGGATTAGAGTTCTTCTTACTATACTCTTTAGTTAACATTCAATTGAATTGAATTCAATTATCATTCATTAAGCAGCAGCTATGTATACTAGTTCTGGGCATAAAACTATGAAAAATAACATAATTCCCTCAAGCATAGGATCTTTTCCATTTTGACCCCCAAAGTTTAATTCTAGTGTCTTTCCTCTATTATTTTCTATTCAATATATATATGTATGGTTTGTACAGATTCCTATTGGATTGTGAACTCCTGGAGGGTAGGATTGGTCTTTTGCCTTTCTTTGTACTTTCAATACTTACTACATTGTTTCTCACATAGCAGGCATTTAATAAATGTTTGTTGATATACTGAATGATTTAGAATCTGCTGTGGGATGAGGTTCAGTACAGGGAAGAAGATATGATGTATACAAAAATAACTTGACACGTTCTTCAATAGTTTTCCTAGCATTTAGACCTAGATGGGGCATTAGGGATCATCCAGTCTAACTTTTCATTATATAGATAGATAAAAGAAGATCAGACTTGCCTGGTATTATATAGCAAGTAAATAGCAAAGCTGAGGTTTGAATTCAGGTCCTTTGACTCAAAATCCAGTGTTCTTTATAGTATTGCAGTGCAGATACATTTTATATTTTCATAAATACCTTTGCTGAGAAGTTCATTGGAAATTCTCCCCAAAAACCCTTTCTTGAAAGTGTTCTGCCTGTGTTTGTAAGGTGGCGTTATGTGTTAGGTCTCCTTTCCTTTTAGCCCAGTTGGGTCAGCAGCTCATTCAACTGTTACTAAGTTGGTGTGTTTTTTCTGTTTTCTTGGCTTCCTAGAGAAGTGGGATCAGCATGTGATCTCTGTCTGGAAGGGAGAGTCCTGGTTCAGTACGCCTTCAATGCATCCTCACCCATGCCATGTGATCCATCTGGGCACTGGAGCCCACGAGAAGCAGAAGGTAAGAGAGGTGGGGTGAGACTGATGATGTAGAAAGAGAGAAAAGGAAATGTGTGCTAATTCCACCATTCCCTTGTCCCCCAGGAGTGGGGAAATTTAACCTTGACTTATGATAAAGAAGAAAAGAGAAACCATGCAGAGAAGGGAATATTATGCACAATACTTATCTTTAATGTAAAAATCATGGGAGAACTCAGAAATTCTAAGCAAAATCATATGAAATGTAAATGAAGAAGCATTCCTGGACAGACATTCATCTCACTTTTATAAGAGTGATAGATGGAAGTGATCTAGTCTCGGCTTTCCTATAATACAGGCATGTTTGAGAGATTCAACCTTTGCTTGAACATTTCCAGGGATTGGAACTCAAACAATGTCTCTTCTATCTTGGATAGAAAGTAGTTCCCCCACCCCCTTATATTCAGATGAATTTTGTCTCCTATATCTTTCAGCTATTCATTCAGTTCTGCTCTCTGAAAACACAGTAGAAAAGTATAATCCTGTTCTCTACATGGGAGTACTTGAGATATTTCATGGGTTTCAAAGGAGTTGGAGTTGGAGTTGGAGTTGGAAGAGAACTTAATTTTATAGACAGTGATCATGACTAATCTCTACCCTTACTCCTAATCCTGACAAGTATTCATTTATTTAGACTAAGAATCATCAATTCTTTCATCTGATGCTCTTTGATAGTCATTTCACCATCTTGGTCATTCTCTTGAAGATGAGCTCTAGTGTATTATTATTTCTTCAAAAAATGAGATGCCCGGAAGTAAACCCTATATTCCAAGATTAACATAGTTAATAGTACATAATACATAGTATATAGTACATAGCTTTAGGAATTCTAAATCTTAGGATTCTGCATGTTGACTCAGCTCTCTAAAGGAACACAGAAGACCTAGGATTTTCATTCATGATATATAAATTTCATTCCTCCAGACATGGAAAAACATTATCTTTTTTAGTGTATCCTATTACATATTCTATGCTTAGTTCAGTTCCATTCCTTTAATATCCTTAAAAAATATAAAATCTCCACAAAGCAAAACACTTTTCTTTGTTTCCTGACTCAGGTTATTTGTCAGAATAGATAAACTTTTTAGCCTTTTCTATAATCCATAAAGCTCCCCAATCAACTAGAAATTTAAGATTCATTAATGATAGAATGGGAGGAGGCCAAAGATTAGTTTTAAATATTGCTTTTACTACTAACTATAAGATCTTTGGTGGCCCCTTAGCTTCTCTGGTCCCTAGTTTTCTCATCTTTTAATTGAAGAAATGGACTAGGATCACTTCTAAGGATCTTTCCAATTCTCATATTTTATGTTTTAGAATTCTTTCTCCTAATATCCTTTCTAACTCTTAATTTTCTAAATACTATATTTTAACATTGTTTTCTTTCAACTCTATCATTCTATGTCCTATGATTTCTTCTACTGCTAACATTCTCTGATCTTTTGAAATAAGAAAGCCCAGCTTTCCCTAAAATTTCTACCTGATCATTGTTTAGTTTGATGTCTACTTTCACCTTCCTCTCCTTTGAAAGCATTTGATGACATTTTTATTTGTTTCTCTGACTAATAAGTAAATAGAAAGAGAGCATGAGCCAGCCAGATTACTCATCTTTACCCTTTGGGACCCTCCCTACTGATGATCAGTTTCTTAAGCCTGAACCAAAAGAAGAAAGAACATTACATGCACACGGAGGGGGTAGAATTCTAGACCAGGCTCAATAGGCAAGCTTGACTTGACGTCCTCCAGAATCTGATTAACCTTATCTCATCACTGCAGATGTCATTAGTGGTCATAAAATTACCCAACCTTTTTGTGGTCCTATCCATTATGATACATAATTCATGAAATTAAGAAAAAAATAGGGAGGAGAATGATGCAAAGAATTCATTGATTGAGCTATCTGACCTCATATCTTTAAAAAGAACATTTTTTTGCAATGTGTGAATCACACAAAACTACAACTATGGCTCCACCTACATAACAAGCCTTTGTAGTAATATAGCAGCATGCTTTTCAGAATCTGATGCTCTTCACAGTTGAAAGCTCAAGAATTCCAAGAGCAAAATCAAATGCAAATATTTCATGTAGTCATAGAACTTGACACTTGTAAGGGTCTCTACAGAGGTCATCCAGAGAATGACATAGCAGAAAGACTCTGGATTTGTTTTCAGTGGATTTAGATTTGACTATAAACTTCAATATTTATTGTCTGTAGAGTTTTGGAACTAGTTGCTTAAGCTCCTTAGGCCTCACCTTCCTCAGACCTATTCTACTGCTTTTTAAAAGTATCTTTCAGCACAAAATTCCATGATTATTCTGTATGATACAGAGAGCTAGATGGCATAGTGGAGAGTATTCTGGATTCAAGTTCAAACCCAGACTCAGTTACTAATCAGCTGTGTGACCCTGGGTCAGTCATTTAATACCTGCCTATCTCAATCTCTTCATTTATTAAGAAAAAAAGTGGGGAGAGTGTGGGGATAATAATAGCAACTACTTCCCAGGATTATTGAGATAATTATATGATATAATATTTGTAAAATATTTTACAAAACTTACAATGCTATGTAAAATGCCACCTAATTTTATTACAAGTAAGTACATTCACACATTAATTCCTGGAGCTTTTAAACCATTATAAGGTTATAAAGACCTATACTGTATTATGAGGTACATTTTCAATAAGTTGAAGATGCAAACTCAAAAAAACATATAATCTAATAGAGAAGAGAATATACATACTTTTTTTTAGGTTTTTGCAAGGCAAATGGGGTTAAGTGGCTTGCCCAAGGCCACACAGCTAGGTAATTATTAAGTGTCTGAGACCGGATTTGAACCCCAGTACTCCTGACTCCAAGGCCGATGCTTTATCCACTACGCCACCTAGCTGCACCGAGAATATACATACATTAAGTAGCATAAGTACAGAATTATATATATAATATTAGTCTAAAAGTCTTGAGGTGGTTTATTGAGGCTGACTAGATTGAAAAATGAAAAACATATTTTTGTATAATGACCCCACATGGGGAAAATGAGGATGGACAATATATTACTTTTAATTCCATTGTTTTCTAATACTAGTTAATCCATCCCCCTAGCATTTCTAGTTCAGGTGGAAATATCTTCTGTTCTTTCTTGATACTCTTTTCCAGGTTTTCCTTGTAATTTTGCCCACTCTTATTATTTCAAAGGATGTTGTGTTTCAAGAGAGAGTGCACATTACAGATGCATTAACTCTCCCATTTTTCTTTTTTCTTGGGTACTCTATTCCACAGAAAGGAAATTTTTATACTACTGGTGTTTTGGGAAGGTTTGAAGCTACAGGGAGGGGAGGTATGGAAGATTTGGTCATTCACTTAAAGATGAGTCATATACTTTGAGGAAGTCCAGTAAGTTTTAACAGAATGTATGGTGATTCATCCATAATCTGTTTTTGTTTTTTGAGGAGGGTAGCAGAGAATAGATTTTCCAATATATAGCAAAGCTTTTCTCTTTGTAATCTCCTTCCCATTTATCATTCCCTCCTCACCCCAAATTGGAGGTCTCTTCTCTCATAAGTAGGACTAGAGATTTTAAGAGGTTATTTATGTATCAATCAGAATTGTGTCAACAATTTTGTTCTTTCCATTCTTTTTCATAGGTCACCCAGATGTTGAACAGCCTTGCAAATCAAGTGTCCGAACATGGAGCCCCAATTCTGCTGTTAATCAGCACACAGTTCCCCCAGCCTGCCCAGAGCCACAGGGATGTTACCTAGAACTGGAATTCCAATATCCCTTGATTCCTGAGTCACTCACAGTATGGGTGACCCTTGTCTCCACAGACTGGGACTCTAGTGGTGCTGTGAATGATATCAAACTGCTGACTCTGAGTGGAAAGAACATTTCATTGGGACCTCAGAATATTTTCTGTGATATACCACTGACCATCAAGATTCGGGATGTAGGTGAAGAAGTTTATGGCATCCAGATCTATACCCTGGATGAACACCTAGAAATTGATGCTGCCATGCTTACTTCTATCCCTGAGAGTCCCCTGTGTCTGGACTGTAAGCCCCTCAAGTATAAAGTTCTTCGGGATCCACCATTCCAGTCCGATAGTCCCATTGTCATCTCTAATCTCAACAGGAGATACATAGATACGTAAGTCTGTGCTTTCCAAAAGGTTGGCAAAGTGAAACAGCATGCCGAGGGAAATGGGGAAGGTGGGGAGGATTACAAAGAGCCTAGGATGAACAGAAAAGACTGTAATCATGCTAAGAAATTATTAGCCCCATTTAACAGAGGGAGAAGTCAAATCTTAGAAGTTACAAGGCCCAAATCACACCTAAAATTGGCCAGTGATCTTGCTGCTTATAAACTTAAACCAATCTGTTGAACCTGCAATACTTGAGAGGGAAGCTGTAAAGGAAGAACAAATTAGAAAGGGACTGTCAGTAGAGAGAGATATCATGAAGTAGTAAAAATGTTAACTTGTTTGAATTTGGACAGACCACTTCCCCTCTCTGGGCCTTATTTTCCTCATCTGTATAATGGGATGTGTTAGAATCAATGATCTCTAAGTTCTTTTCCAGTACTAATATTCTGGGATTACCATGGATAGTTCATAGTCTGTTTCAACACATCAGAGAAATCTCTTCTATACACTTACCATCCTCTTTCCGATAGTATGTATTCCCATGAAGATTTCCCAAATGACTTCTTCAACTATTCCTCTACATGAGATTTGTTAAAACTTCACTCTGATAGCATTCCTGCTGTCTTTGCAAAGGGTTTGCTTTATAATTAAGAATACTTTAAAATGAGATTCCTTCATAGACTCAGATTCCTAGACTTTAAATCTATCTCAGAGATCATCTAGTTTAATATACACATGAAATCCCTCTTTTATTCCCTTACCCAAACGATTATCTGTTATTTGAATACCTCCACTGACAGAAAATTCACTGCCTTATGAGGTGATCCATGCCTTTTTCATCCCCAGTTTGATTTTTACAAATTCTTCCTTAAATTAGACTGAAATCCATCGCTTAGTTGTTTTTGGAACGTACTTGGATACAATGGAGATGAACCCCTCTTATACTAAATTTCATTTTTCTAGCAAACAGGGTTTTAGAATGAACCATCAATAAAATGAGTTAACAAATATTTATTAACCAGCTCTTGTGTTTGAGAATCTATACTAGGTCTTGAAGATAGCAAGCAGTATCAGGTTGCTGTCCTCTCCACGGAGTTTATAATTTAGTTGTGATATGTGCATATTGTACATATGCAATATCAATAAATGACAGATGATATGTAAAATGAAACTAAATCAAATGTATAAAACAACAAATAATATAAGACAATATATAAAACAAATGCCATATGAATGATGAATAACATTAAGTATCATGGATAACAATAAGTATTCAGAGGAAAGAGGGATCATGGACTGAAAACTGCCAATAAATAATTGTTTAGAATAACTGAGAGCTTTTAGCCTTTAAGGAAAGATGATTTTGAGGGACAAAGTAATTATCTTCAAGTTTTTAAGTGATAATAGCAAAAGGGAATTAGACTTAGAATGGTAGGATTTTTGAACTGAAAGGTATCTTAGAAATAATCAGATCCCCTTCCCCTACCCCATTTTAGAATTGAGGAAATAGAAGTAAAGTGAGTTGCTTAACATCACATAAAGAGTAAGCGAGAAAAAGAGAATTTTAATCTAAGACTTCCATTGCCCAGTCACTATTCTTCCTTATATACCATACTGCCTTCCTCTTCTGTTTGAATTCAGACGGTAAAATTAGAAGTTATTAGGACAGAAATATTGACTTGAAGGAAGGGAAAATAGCCTAAAAATGAAAAATGATCACAATGTGAGTTCCTCTTCACTGAAAATCTCCAAGTGGCAATTAGGTAACATTTTCATAGAGAATAGAAGTATTTTTATACTTGAATGGGTTGTATTGGAGAACTTTGGCAGTCCCTTCCAGGTTTTAGTTTGGGGGATTTCTCTGTAGGTAATAGGAATGGGTGAGAAAAAAAGAAAACTTTGAATTGGACAAGAGGTAAGAGGGCCAACCTGCCTCTGCCATTTAAAATTCAATTATTTAGACTTTCTAACTGAAAGAAATTTCTCTACTGGTTTTGTTCTTGAGTCCTTTTGTGACCTTGGACAAGTCACTTCTGCTTCCCTGGCCTCAGTTTCCTTAACTGTAAAGTGAGAGAGTATGATTACATAATGTCCAGCTTTAAATTTTATCCTACCAAAGAGGAGAAGGTTTGGGACATGCAACTAAAATAGAAGAAGTCCTTCCTGGTAGAAGAAGCATCATGAACAAGGACAAAGAGGGGAGAGTGAGTACAGTATGTTTGAGGACAGTAGAGAGACATGTTTTGCAGAAATTGAAAAATTTTTTTGGGGGGGTGTATGATTTTCATGTTCATGGGTTTTTTAAAAAAATAATCTAGTTACAGTAAGTCTTGAATCTTGATTCCTTGGCCTTCTTGGAGCAATGTGAGTCCAGCCCTGACTTCCCTTTGTGCCAGGCTTAGGAAGCAGTTTGTAGAAAGGGTCATCCCAGTTCCTCTCAAAGTGATGCCAAAATGTGTAGAACATCATTGCACTTTTAATAAATTCTGTTTTCTAGGGGCTGAGTTGAGGAATGTTCAGGAGATAGGTCTTCTGTCCTAATCAGGAAGTAGGAGAGGCTGTTAAGAAAACTGGAAAGTGACCCAGTCCTCTATGGGCTTATAGCCTATGGCCAGTAGGGCCCCATATAGAGGGATGTAGCAAATGAAATAATTGTAATCAACTGGATCCCCTGGGAAGGATGCAGTCCTAAGTTCCAGCAGAGGTCATAGGATAGGCAGAACAGTAAGGAGCTTACGGAAATAAATCAAGAATACCAGGACGCAGCAGCAAAGACCCTCTATAAAATAGGGGCTCTTGCCATAGTACTAGTGGTCCTGGCAACCTGAATTTTAGTCCTGTATAATTGTCAACCGGTCTCTTCATATTGCTGGGCTAGTCTTTCTCATCTATATAATGAGGGAGTTGGAATAGATGAATTCAAGGTACCTCTTATCCCTTCCTATTCTTTAGTCCATATTCTAAGGCTACTTCTATTTGAGCCATTTGGTGCTTTTTGTTCTGTTTTATGTTTTAAGTCCCCTCCCTTGGTTCCATGATCCTTTTTGGCTCTAAAGGTTCACGTTCAATGATCTGAAACTGAAGGCGTACTCCACTTCCTCCCCAAACCACCACTAGGCTGAGATATACTTCTGTGGTCCTTCAGCACCCAAGGGATTTCTTTCCCTCATCTTTATCTGTGTTTGGTCATAGATAGAACATTCAAAATCTCTGAGCTCCTCTTGGCTCCCCATCTGGATTGTTCTTTTGAATCTCCAAATAAATGAAATCCAGCATTCCAAAGAGATAGATCATTCCAACTTTTTTATCTCTTGGTAATTTGAGCTATAAACCCCAACACAAATACCTTTTGTATGTGTATGTGTGTGTGTATATATTTATAAAACTATTCTCACATTTTTTCCATATCGAATAAACTGGCGCTCACACAAGTTCTATATAAAGACATTTTGAGTAGAGAGAGAAAAAAAGATAGAAATTCTTTTCTTTCCTCCCTAAGCCTGCCATCTCATTCCCTGATTCCCTTTGACCTTTTCCTTCATTTTTTCCCCCAATGAAATTATTTATTCCTTCAGTTATCTGAGCAAGAAATTGTTCACCAAGGTATGTTGCTAAAGGGAGAATCTCCCAGGGTTACAATTTGGAAGCTTCAAGAAGTCATATTTTGATTTTTTGGGGAAAGGGGTAGGAAGTGGAGGAAGAAATCCAGACCTTTTCCCTTGAAAGGGGGATTCTCAAGGCAGAGAAGAACACTTGGAGGGAAGGGTAGAAGACCACAAGTGAATTTTTGGAGAGACAGGGGGAAAAGAAGGAAGGGAAGGGGATAGGCATTTATGAAGCATCTACTGTATACCAGGTATTCTTTTAACAAGTATTATTCCATTTGGTCCTCATGGCAACTCTGTGGACTAGATAGGTACTGTTATTATCTTCACTTTATAGCTGGAGTAACAGACAAATCAAGTTTAAGTGACTTGTCCAGAGTCACAAAGTATGTAGACAAATACAACTTTAGAAAAAGTTACCACCTGGAAGATCCATCACCTTCCAGTTCAAATAGAACAGTGAGGATCTTCTTGCTTCTCTAGGCTAATACCTTGCCCTCTTTAAGGATTTTATATGTACTTATTTATAGTCATGTTATCTTCCCCTTTAGAAAGCTCCTTGAAGGCAAGAACTTTTACTTTATATGCTCTATATCCCCAACACTTAACACAGTGCCTGGAATGTAGTAAATGCCTAATAATTACTTTTTAATTGATTGAAGAGAAGCACTAATAGGATCTAGGACTAGGAGAGCTTAATATCATATGGCCCTACCATGGCACTTTTTTTTAGGTTTTTGCAAGGCAATGGGGTTAAGTGGCTTGCCCAAGGCCACACAGCTAGATAATTATTAAGTGTCTGAGGCCGGATTTGAACTCAGGTGCTCCTGACTCCAAGGCCTGTGCTCTATCCACTGTGCCACCTAGCTGGCCCCCTACCATGGCATTTTATTTTTAAATAAGATTTGATGATGCTTCTTTTTTTAAATTTTATATTCATTCTTAAATAGATGCTTTCCTAATCAGATAGTTTTACCTTGTAACAAAGATTTTAAAAAGGAAAAATAAGTATTCTGCAAAACCAACTAATGCATCAACTTTATTTACATAATATACAACATTCCATACCCATAGTTCACCTCTCCAATAAAGAGAATGAAATTTATCTCATTGTTGAAAAATTAATGCTATTCTAGAATGTCCTATTGTTAAATATCTTTTTTTGACTCTCATTCCTTAGGGATTTCAGGGAAAAATACGATGACATGCCCAACACTGAACTCAGTATCTTTCTCCTAGGCTAGTCATTCCCTGCAACTTCTCCATATCTATTAATTTCATCACCATTTTTTCCAGTCACTTATGCTTGTAGCCTTGAGATTATCTTTGGTTCTTCTTTCTATCACTTCTAACATTCAATAGTTTGTCAGCTTTTGTCATTTGTCTCATTTGGGTAACTAGTAAGTTAAGATACCTGGCTGGGTATTCATGGTCTGTTTTTTCTAGTGACTTAATGTGTAAATTTAGACAAATAATTTAACCCTAGTTCACTTCTCTGGTCTTCATTCTCCTTAATGAGAACATTGGACTTTTTAATCATTATCACAATAAATTCCTTTCTGTTTCAAATCCCAAGATACTTGTTGCACCCCTGCAATAGGTCTCATAAATTTTCTTCTTTCCTCATCACAATTACCCTTATTCAATCCTGTATCTCTTCTTGCTTAGATGATTGTTAAAAGCGTAATAACCGATCTCCTTTCTTCAAGTCTATTAAACTATTTGTCCTTGAAATTTCTCTTTCCCTCCATTTGTTACAGCTGCCCAATTCTTGTTCTTAATGTGCTCCTCTGATTGTTTTATTTGAGCCTAAAAACATCCAAAGCTCCTCATTGCCTATGAGATCAAACCTTTGAGCCTCTTCTTAACAACAGTCTATTAATAGGTCACATACACATGTATATATATTTACAATGTATATATACTTGTATATACAAATTTGTACACAGTGCATTAGAACATGTGTATACATGTACGTATGAACATTTTTCTGTTTATACATATCTGTGTATGTGAGTATGTATTGGTATACTCATCATCCTGGCTTTAAAGAACTACCACAATCTGATGTCAACCTGTCTTTCCAGCTTTATTTTATTCTTTTCTACATAACAATTAAACTGAACTAATTTTTATTTCCTTGATCTTATCCTAATCATTTCTCTTCCCATTTGCCATTCCTCATGCCTTACCCCATGCCTGAAGCTGACTCCCTCTTCATTGTATTTTTCATTTATTGATGTCCATTCAGATTACCTCTTCTTAAAGTTTTCTCTGGTGCAAGTTCACTCTGGTGAAAATAATAATTTGCTGTTGAAATTTCTCATAGAATTCTGCCTGGATTTCTTCTTTGTATTTTCCTCTCTGCCTTGTATGCTAGTATGTTGGTTCTAGTTTTTGTTTTATAGCTGGTTATGTATATTCTTTTTGTCATTCTTCCTCCCATTTTATTATAACTTCCTTGATAGCAAAGTCTGTGCCAGCTTTCTTTCTATCTCTAGACCTGAGAACAAGACTTTGTACAGAGTATTTGTTAAATGAATGAATGAATAAATGAATAAACAAAAAAAAATATATCCCTGGGGAGCCTTGGATTCCTTTGGGAGTTATGCAATCATTTACATAATCTGCACAACACAATCACTCACAACCTCTTTTAATAAAGAAATGAAATTTAAATCTGAGAAGTGCAAATCACCTGACCAAACCTCTAGGAACAATCAGCAACTAAACTAGGATTATAACTCATTCATCTCTTGCCTCCAGTGGCTGAACTCAGACCACCAGACCATGTGCCACTCTTGTGACCTACCTACATGACTCTGGAATAGTTGCCTCCTTGTTCTGTTACATAGCCATTCCTTGTGGCTCTAGATGAGAGTTAGGCAGAGAAACTTTTGTTTCCTATATCATACTCTGGCTCTGGAAGGAACGATTTTTATTTGTTTGTTTGTTTAGCATGGGGTTGGTCCACAGAAACAAAGATTCTTACACGAATCTTGGAAATTAAAATTGGACATATCGGAACCAAAGAAGATCCCTATGTTTGTTGGAATTCTGTAGCCCAGAAGTCACAGATTGAGTGAGTTGATTTTCCTTCTAGGAGCAGTTCTTACTTATAGTTCAATAACTGTGTTTCTTCCCCTTGTAGCCTTATGCTCCTCCACTATAGTCATGGCACATGAACTCTCTGAAAAAAAAGACATTGACTCTCCTTTCCCCTAAGGCAAGAAAACAGATAATGACTAAGACCTCATTTCCCTAGTGTAATAATAAAGTTCTCATCATCATAGAATCTTGGAGTTGGAAAGGACCTTAAGGTGAGGAGGGTCACGTCATCCAACCCCCACTATTCTGACTGACTCTTCTGGACATATCCTACCTTTTAAATGTCCCATTTAAATAATAGGACCCAGAACTAAATATAAAATCACACCATCAAGGACTACTCTTTATGTATATTTTTATATACTCTTCGATTACACAAATAAATGATATTTTCAACAACAGGGAGAACCCTAGGTATAGGAACTTCCTCCACCAACTCATCTATTATTTTAGTCAAATAATTCTTAGGGAATTATCTAAGTCACCTAATAGCACAGTTGGAGAAAGTCCAGGGCTTAGTGTTAGGATAAACCTGAACTCAAATCTGTTCTCAGACACTTACTAGGTATATGACCCTGGACAAGTCCTTAACTTCTGTTTGCCACAGTTTCTTCAATCATAAAATGTGGATAATAATTACATTTATCTATCTTTCTATATTGTTGTGTGCATCAACTGAGATATTTCTAAAACAACCTCTGGCATACAGTAGATATGGTATTAATGTTTATTCCCTTTCCCTTTCTTTTCCCTGGGACCCAAAGAGTTTAAGTGAATTTTCTAGATTTGCATAGGTAGTAAGTACCAGGGACAAGATTTGAATCTGAGTCTTCTTCATGACAAATCTTTTTCTTTTTGTTTGTTTGGTTTTTTGGGGGGTTTTTTTGCAAGCCAATGGGGTTAAAGTGGCTTTCCCAAGGCCATACAGCTAGGTAATTATTAAGTGTCTGAGGTTGGATTTGAACTCAGGTACTCCTGACTCCAGGACCGGTGCTCTATCCACAGTGCCACCTAGCTGCCCCCATGCCAAATCTTATTTTTTTTTATCCTATGCCACATTGCATCTCTTCTGTGGACCCTAGATTTCTGTTAGTGTCACTGTTTTTTGTATTCCTTTAATCTACTTTTTAATGGGGAAATTTCTGTTTCATACCAAATACAATTTGCTTTTTTGGAGTGATCCAGATTGTATATATTTGTACATATCTTCTCTTTATCTTGCTGGGTGCCATTCCTTTGTTTTCCTAATAGGGGATGGGGAACTGTTTTTTTTTTTTTTTTGCTTTTTCTCTCTTAATATGTGTCTGTCTCTCTATCTATCTATCTATCTGTCTATCTATCTATCTATCTATCTATCTAATCTATATATAAAGCATCATTTGGGGAGCTATATTTGATCAAAAATTTATTTAATTCACCCCTAAAATGTTCTTGATTTATTGAATTTTGAGTCCTGCCTATGATTGCATTGGCAAATACAGCCCTTCTCCCCACCCCACCCCCCAGACCAGAAGCTTCCTGTCCCTGCCCTAACTGATGGCAACAAATTCAGAATCTCAGATCTGGAAGGAATGTCAGAGGCCATTTAATCCTGAAGTGATAAACTCATAGACTTCAGACAGTAGATGGCTTATAGAATTCATAGGCAAAACTTCCCAAGTATGGAATGAACCAGATTAAAATGTTATTAGGAAATGTTTAACAAGTGAAATGAAAATATAATTTAACAGCTATAATGTTAATTTGTGGTTTTCTAAGTCAATATACAGCCTGCTATGATCACTTTCTGTTTGTGTTTGATATCACTGATCAAGTCTAACTTGAATAGGAATCCCTTCCATGTTTCTGATAAGTAGTCATCCAGCCTATGCTTAGAGAATTTGCTATCTTCCAATACTTCTACTTTTAAACAGTTCTAAGTCTTTGGAATTATGTGGCTTTTTCCTATGTCCTCATTCTTTCTGTCCTTTAGGAAAAAGCCAAGCAAGTCTTATTCCACAGCAGACTTTAGAAGAAATCAAATTGTGTATTTGAAAGCCAGATTTTCTTTCTTCCAAGAAACAATGTAGTGATGAAAATAAGGAAGAAAGGCAAACTGATTCTTTTAAAAAATTCAACAAGATCATAAGGAGGAGGTATTGAGAAAATCTAAACATTTTAGAACCAGTGTAGTTTTCAGTAACATGATGCTGATAGTCATGATTCAAGCTGGATCCATTCCTGACTGCCTCCCCCTCCACATCTATTCAACAAAATCACTACTGATTTCTGAAATGCTGCCAGACCTGAAAATGGATGTTATACATCATAAGTGATAGCTGATATTCTTAGAGCCAGGATTAATGCCATGTTGACCAGACACAAAATATCATTAAGTCAATTTCTCTTTATTTCTAGAAGCTGGGCATCCTCAACCATTCCTTTTTTTTCTTTTTAGGGCCATATATCTCTCATGATGAAATATGATTTTCAGGAACATTAAGGAGAGCAAAGGGGATCAGTTAAACTGACAGATCCCCTAAACTCATATTTGGCAAAAGCTACTAATATTCCTACTAAGAATGAGCCCCATTATCCATGAGTATATGTGTCAATCTCTTACTCCTTGAGATTTAAAATATAGATAAAATATAAATAAAATTTTAAAAAAATTCTCTAAAGGAAACAGTGATCTTCCTGCGTCAATTAAATAAGAGCATTATATTAGATGGTCTTTGAAATTCTATCCATCTCTGATTTTGTATATCTGTATTTAGTACCATTCCATCATTTGACAAATGAAAAAAACTGAGACTCAGAGAGGTAATACAACCAACTCAAAGAGAGATTATTTGCCCAGGATCAATGTCAGGAACAGAATTCAAATGACCCAGCTCCTTGTCTTCTGTATTTGGCAGTGGCAGACAGTGGCAAACAGCTGCCTTGCAGTAAAGTTCCCAAACCCATTGCTACAAGGTTATTGTTTAGTCTTAAAGGATTCCTAGATTTTCCTTTCATTTGTTAACTTTTAAAACATTAGTTATGTCTTGCTTTTTATATCACCTTTATTTTCAAATATATTCTCAGATTTTCATCTCAGAAATCATCACAAAGGACAACAGATCCTGAGTGTTTCTGCTCCTCTTTGCCTCTAGGAGGGGGGAAGGAAAGAGGGAAGGAAGGAAAAGGAAGGAAGGGAAGGAAGTAGTTGAAAGGGACTGGAAGAAAAGAAAAAGAAAAGAGAAGTGAGGAGAGAAAAGATAAGATGAGCTCACTTGGCTAAACCATAGTATGTGGGAAGAGAGCTAATGTATAAGGGAAGACTCACCCCCTTTACCTTTAGATTAAGTAGACTTGACTTTGACTCTCATCCTCTCTCTTTAGTCTTTACACATACTTTCTATGAGAGTACAAATGAATTAATTATTGGACAAAGCACAAAATTGCAATAGAGCAAATACATGCTGATAACAGTAAAGGAACTCCCTTATTATAAAATTTTGAAAGGATTAAAAGCTAAAAGCTATATTAGAGCTGTCATGGAATCTAGCCCTCTCCTTTTACAGTGTGAGGGAAATGAGTCTCAGAGAAGTTAGGGGACTTTTCCAAGGACACACAAGTAAATAGTAGTGTCATGACAAAACTGGTACATAAAATCATTTTATTTTGCTCATTACATTGGGAAGGATCTTTCAGAATTTTATGATATGTAACGAATCAGTAAAATTAGCAGGGTGTAAGGAGAAGCAAATGTGACACAGATTTTATTTTTTTCAGCAAAGAGACTTTCTATGTCCTATCATTATTACAACTACATTTTTCTTTTTGCTGTGTTCATTCTTTGTAGTTAAAAAGCATACATTCTTAACTTTTCCCCTATATTTCCACAAATAAACAGTGATATATACACACAAGGACAAACAGACAGACAGACAGACACACATAGAAACACATACACAATCCAGAACATTCTAATATTTTTTCCTATTTGAGCCAGAGACCTCAATTACAAAATTAAAAAGTTCAGGACAGAGGAAAAGGACACCAACTATAGTATGTTGGAAACAACACAAGAGATGTAGGGTCTAATCTTGGCTCTGTCATCAACTGTTTCTTTGAATTTGAAGTTACTTCCTTCCCTGAAGCTTTGTTTCCTTATCTGTAAAAAGAGGGTCTTGCTGCAATAGATGATCTCAAATGATCCTTTTTCAGTCATTAAATTCTGCTATGCTATTTACTAGGCTTTCTTCAAGACTTGGTGCTGAGCTCAAATTCTCTAAGTGGCTTTTTCTATCTTTCAGCTCTTAATATTTTCCCATTTTGGATTATATTCATCACCATGTTTTTATCTTATATGTATGTAGTTATTTACATGTTGTCTTCTCTGCTAGAATTTGAGCTCGTTGAGAGCAGGAACTGTTATTTCTTTCTAGAAACATTTAGAACAGTGTTTGGCACAAGACAATTGCTGAATATTGATTGTTGACTTGAGTAGTTCTATGCATTAAGTTATGGTACATGTTCTCCATGGATTGACTTTAATACTTAAACAACATGTAGGAAATATGATTTATGGCTTGAGAAACAAATGGTCAAGGGTAGTTAGGTGATACAGTGGATAGAGCACTGGCCTTGGAGTCAAAAGAAAAGGAGTTTGAATCCAGCCTCAGACACTTGACACTCACTAGATGTATGACTTTGGGCATATCACTTAATCTGATTGCCTCGAATCCAGAGCCATCACCAGTGGTCCTGGTCAATATCTGACCACTGGACCCCAATTACTCTAGAGGAGAAAGTGGGGCTGGTGACTTGGCACAGCAATATCTCCAATCCAGTCCAGTTCATGTGCTTGTCATGGCATCACCTCCCTGATGTCATGGTCTTTGAGAATGAAGGAAAAATATCATCTCCTAGAGATCAGAGCAGCTCTAACAAGATTGTTAAGGCAAGTTGAAATATACAATGTATTCACTTTCCTTGGTTACTTTAAAACTTAATCTAAGACTATTTTTTAGAATCTGTGGCAAGCTTATCATTCATTGACCTCTCACTTTAACATTGCATAGATGGAGTGTTAGAGTCAGATTTTAAGCTCAGGTCTGTTGACTCTAAGACCAGTTATTTTTTAATATTATTATACTACCCCTAACCTAGCTCTGTTATAAGGTAGTTCCACAGCTTAGGTATCATGAAGATAGCTTTATAGTGAAGTTTCCAGACTCTGTGGCTCATCATCTTCTCTTCCAGGTATGGATGTAAGCAGCTGATTTTTTTCCCCCTTCATTGATTCTTATAGGGTGGTCCTGAATTCACTGGTGTCCTGAAAGGGTCCTCCAGGTGGTCTCTAGTCTAACCTCCTGAAGTAGTAATATCTACAATATGACAAGGTTTACACTCTGGTTTCTGGCCTGAATTAATCATTTACTTATGGTCTTTAATAAATACCAGGCATTCCCTCATTGATATTTCATCTAAAGCAATACCAGCCTTCATGTTCATTCTGGTGAGGATTTTTCTATTATTTTTTCCTTTATAATAGGAAGTAGGAGAGTGTAGTAGGGGTAGTGGGCCAGTAGGTTCTTTTACTCATGTCCAAATACCCTGTGACTTTTAGAAGTTTGAAAACCACCTCCCTAAAGCAAAGCAGAACTATTGTACAGTCAAGTTAATTGTACACAAAGTCCATTTCAGAAAAGTTTAAGGCAGAAAAAAATACTAAAATATCTTTATTTCCTATGGTCTGGGCAGTCCTTCATCAATCAGTCAGTTAACATTTGCTAATGTTAAATTATATCATAGATGGTACTAGACACAGTGATCCCCCAGATAAACCGAAAACAGTTCATGTTATTCAGAGCTTCCAGCTGCAAAATGGGACTAGGGAGCCAATAGGTTATCTGCCTTACAAGGTAAATGTGAAGGCACGAAATTATAAAGTCCTATTTCCATAAATGTAAAGCCATTCTTATTTGGGATGTTTTTATCCTCTCACTCTGCTGGAAATCTGTTTCTCTAAATGAACTCAGAGAGATCTGCCATTAGTGGCATCATGGCAGCTGTAGGAGAAAGTGCACAAGAAATGAGGAATCCCATTTGGCAGGACCTAAAGCCTCACGTGATTTTCCTCGACCACCCTTTTCAAAACAAACTGAACCTTTCAGGTTCAAATTCTCGCTCCTCTCATCAGGAACATGACTTCCTGTTTCTAAGAAGTAAGACTTACAAAAGGGCTCATAAGACTTCTTGGACATCAAATAGCTCTTACAAAACAGCATTTTGATGAGTTAAGTGTAAATGAATCAGAAACATACGGATTAAATTTTCTTAAAGCACACATGGGTTTGCGAATTAAGGGGAAACGTTCTTCCCTGACTGCACACTGGGTTTCACCGAACCCAAAACGTTAGCAGGGGGAGAAAAATAAAAACAACCCCCAAACACTTTTAGATGTGTTGCCAAATTTTAAAATGCTGTTGGGCTCGCCCTCTGCCAGTAATAAAATCTCTGGCCACCCAGAACAGCTACAGTGAGGAACAAGAGGATTGTTTCCCTGACTGGCCAGCAATCACCAACAACTGTGTTAAGTTAGTGCCTCTCCATGACAGGTTGTCACTGTTCTCCTCCACTAGGCTGCTGGCCCCGACTTGGACTTGATTTTCACACTACTCCACTTGTTTACCATGAACTATATCTGGTGTTTTGGCTCCCAGAGTCCTTGGTAATGGGTCAGCCCGTGCTCTGTAATCAGGAGAAGTGTCTATCATGAGGGGAATGTTTGGAGAAGCTGTCACACATCTATTCCAGTTGTATTCAGGAAAAACAAGAGTTTCTTGCAGATTTTTTTTTTCATCTTTAATGTTATCCAGGTGTGGAGTTCCCTTAACCTGTAAATGGTTTCCTTTCAGATCTTTTCCTGACATAAATACTCTTCTAAAACTTAGGGCCACTGTTTGCATGCCTTTTACAGATACAGACACTTTATAATTTCCACATTGTTCCATCATTTTACACCCCTTTACCCCCACCCCTATCTTATTTCATTTCACCAAGAAGGGAGAAAATTATTTCAATTGGTGGTAAAAGATGATTAAAACAGAATAACAAAGGCCTTGGCTGCAAACTGTTTGTTTTATTAAATTTGCTACTGTGTTTTAAATTGGTACCAGGGCAAATCTTTGGACAATTATATCAAGGCCTGCTGGAGTTAATCAGTCTCATGTATATGTCTGCTACTTTCAAAGCATGAATCCTTATAGGAAATGAGAAGAGGGAGTGGACAAGAAGTAAAGGACAAGTCTCATGTTACCTGTCAGAAACAAAGCTATGTTCCATAGCCAATGTGAAAGGGTACAGATGTTCAGATCTCAAGACCTCTCATTTTCCTTCCATTCCATCCAGTTCATGGGTTGGATCTCCCTGTGGTCTACAGAAGAAATAACAGAACATGATGTTGCAAGACAAAGGCCGATTTGCACAAACAAAGATTTCTTCTTGGCAAGAGAATTCAAAGATCACAGTTTTTTCTTAATAATAGGAACACAGTGAAACAGATTGGAGACTTCTGACTGATGACTTGAATATTTGTTGAGAGAAGGCCAGTATGGAGATGGGTTATGATCTCCAACCCTTATTGGTTGACTATGTCCTATGGCAATACAGTAACTCCAATACACTGGGATCCTAGATTTTGACAGCTGAGAGGGAAGTTAGTAAGTTAGATCTGCAAAGTACCTCAGTACATGGATTACTGAAATATATAAGTATGTAAAATTACAAAGACCTTTGGATCTTGCTGAATTGCCTCATGTTATAGTATAGTTAAAAAAAAATAAAACCCAGAGAGCAGAAATGACATGTGGTTACAGCATTTGGAACTGAGGTCTCCCAGACATCTTGTTCAATGTTCCTCCATATTACTTCATGGGTGAAAAGTAAAACAAAAGTAAATGTTGCACTATGTATACCTTATGTGTACACCTATGGCATGCCTATAGAGCTAATGGAAGAATGAAGTCAAGAATTCAAGTGTGCTAGTTCCTCCTTTTAATGTGCTTTCTCCCTTTAGCAAAATGCCTATACAATTATGCCTTCCCAAATGCTAATTTAAAAAAATTATGCTTTAGTGCAGCAGGGTCCTTAAGTTAGGGAAAAATTGCTCATAGCTATGAATCTTAGGTCTACTACCAGCTTAGTCTATAACTTTAGTCAAAGTACTTCTCTCTGGTTCTTAATTTCCTTATCTATAAAATGAGAAAGTTGAACTAGAGAATCTCTGAGGTCCTTTCCAGCCACAATACTCTTAAGATTCTATAAATGACTGCTTGGTTGGTTTTTGTTCTTCGTTATCAAAGAAGACCAAAATGACTATAAATGATTACAGCAGAATTTTAGAACCAAAGTATTTTTCAATGATTAACAGTTGTCTGGACTGAATGAACAACAAGGAAAATCAAGTTGTCCTTTGTGAATTCAGAGTAATACAGAAAAGTTAGAAATTTTAAATAAAGAGACTAACTAGATTAGGAGGGAATATGAAGGAAACAAAGTGGGTAGAATTTCAATTATTCATAATAAATGTCTAGGAAACTTTCTTTCAAGAAGATTAAGCAGTAGAAAATGCAGTGAGAAAAGATTAATTGCCAGGAAATCAAAAGCACAGAATTTTTGACATAAAAGAAGCCTCAGTGTCCTTCTCTATCAAATACCTACTAGAAGCATGACTCACCATTAAACATACTTTACAATTGCTCATTCATACCCTGCTCAGATACATACTTTCAGTGTCAGGGAACTCACTGCTCCTTAAACAGCCCATGCCATTGTTAAATAACTCAAATTATTATAAAGTTCTTATATTGAACTAAGATCTACCTCCTTAAAAATTCTACTCATTGATTCTAGTCCAACCCTCTAAACCTATAAAGAATGAATCTAATCCCTTTTCCACACAAAAGACTTATGATCAAAAGACAATGATCATCCTCATCCTCCCAAATCTTCCCTGTGTCAAGCTTAATCAATCCCAGTTCCTTCAACTGTCCCTTATGGGCTAAAGTTGGTTCAGCATGGCTGTCATCATTTTGGTACACTGGTTTTTCATTATCTTTCCCAAAGTTTCACAATTCATGAAAGTCTTATTTTTCCAGAATTCATGAAACCATATAACTCAAATAACGATGATTTTAATTTCCCTGCAAAAGCTTTGATGCAAAACATTGACCGAATAAATGAGATGATATGGGGAAATTTTCCTAAAAAGATTCTTTTCCAGGGTATATATGTTATGGAATCAACTCAGTCTCCAATATACTTTATATCTACATTCCTTTGCATTGATACAGTAATTTTGAAGATAACACTGAAGTTCTCCGAGATCCTAAAAATGTCCTTAGAATAAATTACTAAAGAGTTTTTAGAATGTTCTTTTCTGAGCACAATCACTTTATCCTGTAGACAGGAAAGGGATTTTTATAATCATTTTAGTCAGGAGCAATATGATATAAGTGGTGCTTGAGGAAGACTCACCTGGCACTAGCATAGGATGGATCAGGGAAAGGACATACTAGAGGAAGGGAGACCAGAAAGAAGACTTTTGTGAGAGACACTTTGGATGTGGACTAGGGAAGGTTTTCAAGCTGTGGTCTGGGAATTCTTTGGATTCCTTAAGACCCTTTAGGAAATCTATGAGTTTAAAACTATTTTTATAAGAATATTAAAAAATCTGATAAATTTCAGCAGATATAATAATAGCAACAATAATAGTGATTAGCATTTATATAAAGCTTTGTTTGCAAAGTACTTTACAGATATATCATTTATTCTTACAACAATGCTGAGAAAATAGATGCTATTATTATATCTTTCTTAGAGATGAGAAAATTGAGGCAGACAGAAGTAAAATGATTTACATAGAGTTACATAGCTAGTAATTTTCTGAAGGTAGAATTTGAACTCAATTCTTCCTGATTCCACATTATCCACTTCAACACCTAGTTGCCTTTATTTTGAGAACAAGGACTATGAATAGAATAAAAATTCCGGGGGAGGCTCTGAAGAATTTTAAGACTCTAAAGTGGTTTTGAGATCAAAATATTTGAAAACTCTGTATTAGGTTAATGGCAAAAAAAAAAAAAAAAAAGAATAGAAAGGAGGGGATGGACAAGAGAGATTGCAAAGGAAGGATCAATAGAACTTGCTTACTAATGCTGGGGGTGAGCTGGGGGGGGGGGGTGAGGGAAAGGAGGAATCATAGTAGCAGCATAAATCATTCCAGATGGCTTTGGAACAGCTGAAAGGAACAGCTTGACACATAACATCCTTCTTTTCAATGAACCATGAAATAGGTCCTAACCACTGGTAGGGGCTTTCAAGATCTTCTCGACCTCCTTCTAAGAATTGAATTCTTAGTCCTGATTCTTGGGGGGGGTGGGGGGGAAGCCTTTGCTTTATGTGCTGTTTTTGTAGCTAACTTTGGTAATTTAGACAAATATAATTTGGACCCCTTTATTTTTCTTTGGCAGAAATGGATTGTCTATACAACAATTCAAGGATTTATAGAGTACCTATTTTGTGTCTATTTTCCATTTAGGCCTTTTGTGAACATTCAGACACATAGGTACAACTTAAGGATTAAAAAAAATATTTTATTGTGAGTATTCCACCAATTCAAATTACAACTCCTATATGCCTTATGACATAGCGTCATGAATTTCTGTGGCCAAAAAATTTCATCAATATGTGATGCAGTTCAATCTAATCTAACATTTATTAAGTACCTACTATAATGCCAGAATTTCTTCTAAATACTGGGTGTATAAAGGATCAACAGAAAAAGCTAGCTCTCCATCCAAAGGGCTAGGCTAGCATTCTCCCTTGGATAACATATATAAACGGATAATCATACACAAATGATTATTTGAACCTCTCAAAGGTTTACTCAATCAACGATCCTCAATAAAACAGGATTGATTAAGCACTTATCATTTGTTGAGCATTGTGCTAAGTCTTGGTATTATAAATATAAAGTAAAAATAATTCCTGCCCTCAAGCAGCTTAAATTGTAATTGGGAAATGGCCTACACACACACACACACACACACACACACACACACACACACACACGAAGTATATGAAAGATAATGTTACAGAAGAAGTTTCTAGCAACTGAGGGGATTGGTCAAGACCTCCTGTAAAATGTGGCTTTTGATATGAGTAATATGAGTCAGGTGGTGCCATAATGCATAGAGCATTGATCCTGGAATCAGGAAGACCAGAGTTCAAATCCAGTCTCAGATACTTACTAGCTGTGTGACTCTGGGCAAATCACATAACCCTGTTTACCTTTGTTTCCTCATCTGTAAATTGAGTAGGAGAGGGAAATGGCAAAGGATTCCAGTATTTTGGTCAAGAAAACCTTAAATGGGATCATGAAGAATAATACATGACTAAAATACAACCAAACAACTACAACATCAATACCAGTTCTAATACATTTACCTTGTGAGAGAAAGCAGAGAGAAAACCCATCTCTTCCAGAAAGGATGTTTTTACCTCTTGAGTCATTTCATGCCCTTGAAAAACCAAATCATTTTTGCATTGAGAAGCAAAAGACTGCTTCAGCCTCTGCACCTGCTATCTCATCGGGCTTATCCAAACAGCCCCAGATCTGAGGGCAGCTGAAATAACAGATGAGTCCAAGAACTTGAGTTTTTTGACATCCTTCTTTGTTTATGAATCCCACCCCCCATAATGGAATTCAGCAGGAATTCTCTTCATTATCTTTTTTTTTGTAATTTTCCCATGTGATTTTAAGTGTTTTTTTTTTTAAGGAAAAAAATGACAGAAAATAGGAACTTTATAATTGACTTGAGGGAAAAATACAGGGATAGGGTGGGGTGGTGGTCTGGTTAAGTAAAATTGGTAGGTTAATTCTCTTATAGATCTTTGTCGATTCACTACTGTGGTCTAAAACTCAATTCAACAAATTTCTTTCTACTTGTATAAAGACAGCTATGTGATTCAGAGGTCCTGAAATCAGGAAGACTCAGCTTCTTAGGTTCAAATCTGACCTCAGTCACTTAATAACTGTGTGGAAAGTCACTTAACTCTGCCTCCAAAATGATCTGGAGAAGGAAATGGCAAACTAGTCTATGTCAAGAAAACTTCATTTGAAGTCATCAAGAGTTGAACATGGTTGAGATGACTGAACAACAACATTATCATGTACAAAGTCTTAGGTTGGTGCAAGTGATATAAAGATAAAAATGAATGGGCCTCTTTTTCAATCCATAGTAAAAGTACATTGTTTCCAGCAGCAGATATAAGATAGAGAATGTAATACAACAAAAATAATTCTTGACAGAGTTCCCTGAAATTATAGGAGTCATAAATCTATTTCCTTTCTGAGGAACCCTTTTAATATATTACAATTGATGCCATCTAGTTCCTGAATTTCTCCCATTATGCACATCAGGCCAATGAAAGGAAAAAAAGACTACTACCATACATCCCTTTGGGCTCTCTTTGCTTAGTTCTTTGATGGGGTGGAATCTGGTCAACATAATTACAAAAAGATTAGTTTATCCTCCTCAAAACATGCTATTTACTGGTCAGCTATAAAGGTTTCCAAAAACATCTTGAGATTCATTACAAGAAATGGGGACTTAGAATGGCTACAACCCATAACAAATCAATAATAAATAAATCAATAAACCTTACAAAGCTTTTGGAGTTTTAAAATGGGAATGAAGAGAAGAACCCTGGTTCACATTTCTAAGTGACAAGAAAGGTGGAAAAAATCTTCCTCCACTCATCTCCATTAAATAAATAACTTCAGTACATGAAAGTCCCCAAAACTTGTGGAATTAACCCTTATCATGACAGTTAAGATACTCCATTCTCTAGTTCCTATCTGACTTTACAAATTTATTGGTTTTGATTGCTTTTACAACATCCCCTTTGTGCCAGTCAAATTGGTCTATTTGTGACTCCTGAAATATGTATTGTTTTAATTTTTTTTTTACCTTTGTAACTTTTTGCTCTGGTTGCTCCTTTTGTCTAGTCCCTCAACTACTTCATAATGCCTTCTGATTCTGAGATCTTCCTTATCCTTTAAGAATCAAATGATCTCTGTGCCACCTCTTCCCTATAGCCTCCTTGCATCACCCCAGAAAGATAAAAACTCTCCCTATTCTGAACTCTGCTTATTTTCTACCCATGGTATGACTATCATTTACTGTCTTATGTTGTAATTAATTAAGTCCTGAAATCACAAAGCTTTAGAAATGGAGTTAAAGGCAAAATAGCATAGTGGACAGAGTTGGTAGTTTCAGACTCCAGAAGAGTTGGATTTAATGTCTATCTCTAATACACAACTGGATCCTTCAGCCCTCTAAAGTATCCTCAGTATTCCAGACAATGAACTCTGCAAGATTGTAGAGCAGCTGTCCATATGCCTTAGTAGAGAGAGGGTCCTTACCAAGAGTTCCCTACATTAATTGGGTCTAGGTTCTGCCTAACTGACATAGTGTTGAGGCAGTTAGGTGGTGTTGTGGGTAGAGCACTGGCCTTAGAGTCAGGAGGAAGGGAGCTCAAATCTGACCTCAGACACTTGATGCTTCCTAGCAGTGTGACCTTGGGCAAGATTACCCTGATTGTCTAGCATTCAGGGCCATCTCTTGTCATCCCGATTGATATCTGGTCACTGGACCAGAGGAGAAAGTGAGGCTGGTCACTTAGCCCAGCACCCCTTACTCAAATCTAATTCATGTGTTTTTCATGACATCACCTCCCTGATGTTATGGTCTTCTTAGAAAATGAAGGACATACATTATTAGTGCTTAGAGTTCCAGACCAGGAGTTCAAAGTACTTGAATTCAAATTTGGTCTCAGATCCTTCCTAGCTGTGACCTTGGACAAATCACTTAACCTTAATTGCCTCAGTTTCCTCAACCATAAAATGAACTGGAGAAGAAAATGAGAAACCACTCTAGTATCTTTGCTAAGAAAACCCCAAATGCTATCATGAAGAGTCTTCTATAACTGAAATTAATGAACAACATCAATGTCAAGGTATTGCTGTGTTCCCAAGTTATGTTGTCTGGGTCTTATTTCACTTTTACAATGTAACTTTCTTGGGAGGAGAAATTTAGTCATTCATTTCTCTGTCCCTTAGTACAGGACTTTAATTGAAGCAGATCTTCAGTAAGATAATAGACTTTTTACCAAATCATCAAGTTCTTGGGAATAGGAGCTGACTATAAATATAATTAGATGATTCAGTTTCTAAATCTAATTTTGCTACTTTCTTCTTGTGTGACCCTAAGCAAATCACTCTCCTTCTTTGACACTCAATATCCTCAGCAGTGCTTTTCAAAGTTATTTAAGCTCTGCAAAAATTTTAAGCTTATAACAATCCTAGGAGATACGTAATGTTACAGATTTTACAGATGAGGAAACTGAGGTTGATAAGGGTTAAGTGATTTGCTCAGAGTTAAACAGTTAATAAGCATCAGACACAGGATTTCATATGATTTTCCTGGCTCCAGGTCAAGTTTTCTATCTACCACACCACTCAGGTACCTCTACAAAAGAGTGAGGAACTGGACTAGATGACATCAAACATGATTCCATACTTGATACTTATTGTTCTTAAATTATGTAATCTAAACCTAACTTAAAACTTCAAGTAAAAAAAGTAAACATATTTACATATTAAATAAATGAATTTTAACATACAAATGTCTATAACACCAATTTACCCTTTGTTCTTATATCAAAGATTATAAGTTCAGTAACATTTGCAGTATACGTTTGCCAAATTATTTTAAAATATTTCTACTTATTTTCAATTCTGCTTTCATGCATTATTTTTTTATTTCCTATAAACTCCATAATAACTTTATAATTTTTATGAATTTTTTTCCATTTTTGTGCATGTGAAATACAAGTCCAAAGTTCTTTTGTTTTGTATTTCTTCCAAGTGATTATTTTTTTGTTTTTGTTTTTTTTCAGTGACTTGCCCAAGGTCACACAGTCAAGTAAGCATTAAGTGTCTGAGGTCACATTTGAACTCAGGTCCTCTTTACTCTAGGGCCAGCTCTCTATCTACTGTGCCATCTAACTGTCCCCTAAATGATTATTTAAAATTTATAGTTCCTCATTTGTAAATTATATACTCATCTCCTGGAACATTATGGATAGGTCTTACCTTTAATTTTTTAAAATCAATTCCTTGTAAAGTATCCCCTGAAATAAATTGAATGTTCATCCATATTTCAAAGGGAAAACAATCCACTGTCAAATTCAGTATGACTTACCTTTTCCCACCCTGTGTTTCTAATTGCCTTCTTTATTCTTCCCAGGGAGCTAAGTCATGGCAGTACATATAAGTACCAGATTGTCACCATTTCTGGTGCAGAGGAGAGTGAGCCTTCACCCACAGCCACATATATACATGGAAGCGGCTACTGTGGAGATGGGATCATACAGAAGTAAGTAGAATAGTGCATCTTGTATAATGAAGTGGTGTTTTCATGACTTCAAAATCATACCAGAAACATTGTTGTGTTCACTGGAGTTTAGATCTTTTTACTTCTAGTAGAAAAACTGAAGAGAATTTATTGATGGTTCCTAAAACAGATCAGAAAAGATTTTTCTAATTATAGGAGAAGTAACATGGTACTAATAGTAACAAGGACTCTGTGAAGGCAGAAAACTTGGTTCTAACCCTAAGTCTACCATTTATTTACACCTCACTACCATGGCCTCATTTTTTCCACATGAAAAATGAGGGGGCTGACTTAGACTTCTGAGGTTCTTCTCAATCCTAAAACTCCACCATTATTATTTATTTTTTTTAGGTTTTTGCAAGGCAAATGAGGTTAAGTGGCTTGCCCAAGGCCACACAGCTAGGTAATTATTAAGCGTCTGAGACCAGATTTGAACCCAGGTACTCCTGACTCCAGGGCCGGTGCTTTATCTGCTGTGCCACTTAGCCTCCCCAAACTCTGCCATTATTGAAGATAAATTCTTATTAAGTAAAATAGGATTCAATACAGATCTTAAATAGTTCTTTAGGATTTTATGTCAGAGAACTAGTATTCAAATCTATTTTCTGCCATTTAATACTAGCATAAATGGATAGTATAAAATAATTATTTTGACCATTGAAATATTAAATATCTTGCCCATTGTCATATAATTTCTAGGGCAGTGGTTTCAAACTCAAATAGAAATGGGGGTACTAAAACACACAGAAGGATCCTTGCAGGCTACATAATGACATAGGAAATCACAAATTAATATATTAATTAATAATGTCTATTATATTTTTATATATTTTACTAAATATTTCCCAAATACATTTTAATTTGGTTTGAGCTGCATTTAGAAATATTGTACATGTTTGACATCTCTATCTTAGGTGATAGAAGCATATCAGTTTAAAACTGGAATAAATCTTAGAAGATATTGATGAGGGTTAACCCTTTATTTTATGGTAAGGAAACTGAGGCATAGAGAAGAAAAGTAACTTGCCCAGGGTCCCAAAGCTAGTTTCTGATGTAGAATTTGAACACAAGTCTTCCTGACATCAAGTGTAGGACTGTAGCTAATATGTCATGCATCATGCTATCTTTCATAGTTATAGCTGTGTCTATAGCAGACCAGTAAATTTTTTTAGGCTAACTGGCAAGACATACATACATTCCTTTCCCACATTATTATGTTTTGCTTTGGTTAATTAGATGCACTCATTGCAGCAACTCATTAAGGATTATTAGTTTAATAACTGTGATTTTATTTAGAGGAAGGAGTGTATATTCTAGTAATTTCAGTTGTTTTTGAGATATCAGTGTATTTCTGGGGAGAGAACACATAGTTTGGGTGTAAATTGGAGAAATCCATATGTGTGGTTAGATGTGGAGAAGTTAACACATTACAAAAACAAAGCAAAACTTTCACTATGTAGTCCACAAAGTAGATATATTAGACTGAAATAATTCCTACTTGACCAACATGATACTGTGTTAAAAACAGTGATCTGAGAGCAGCTTGGAGCACAAGACAGAGTTCATGTTTAACTGGCTTTTTAACCTATAGTAAACAGAGTAGGAAGACTTAGCCAAAGCATCCCATAAAGAAAGGCTGTGTGGGCCATTTGTAAAAGAGAGGAGATCAATACTAATTTCCTCAGTTATTTCCAGGGTTAATTGGAACCATCTACCCTGCTGCTCAGACACCTTTACAGAAGGAGGAACATTTACTAGTGTAAATTGTGTTGTAAAAGACAACTTCTGCAGTCCCTGCCATGCTATGAAGGGCCCAGATGACTGGTAGAGGGTCAGCAGTAGGTCTCATAGGAAATCATTCAAACACTTGATGGGAATTCCGTCTTGACAAGGGAGTAGCTGTCTCTAGATGTATGCCAGTTACTCGTTTCTCTATCCTTCTTGGCCAATTCAAAAAATATTGATCCTGTTCAGTCAGACTTGGAACATTAAAAAACAAAAAGAAAAAGCTTTAGGTATTTCATAATAACCATGGTGTGATTTGTAAGGTTCTATTCTTTGCAAAACTACCATGAATCTTGTTATAGAAACAGCAGTAACCCAAAGTCTCTGGACTCTAACAGTCAGAAATATGATGGACCTAATTTGGAATATATCACTTTTATAGAAAATGAGGGAGAAATCTGAGAAAGAAGAGAGAGAAACTGATGGATTCAATTAAGGAGGAAAAGAAAAAGATGAAAGCAAATGGGAATGGCAAATTCATTGACATCAATCATATAGTCTAACCCACTCATTTTACTGAGAAACTAAGAGGTGATTTACCTTAGGTCACACAGCTATTTCTTAAATACTTAAAATATCTAAGTCACTGAAGGAAAGCAGAGAGGCCTATAACTGAACTTTAGATTCTTTGGAAAAATCTCCAGGTACAGATTTTGAGATATGAAGAAGAAAGAAGAATTTCAAGGGAAATAGTAAGTAAAAAAGTAAATTGAATTAAATTTCACTGAGGCTATGAACTAGTTTAGTCACTCTGGGGAGCAGTTTGGAATTATGTCCCCAAAGTTTTTATGCCCTTTGACCCAATGTTAATACTACAAGTTGTATACATGGAGGAGATCAAAGAAATTAGAAAAAGTCTTTTTTGATATTTATATAATTTTATATCTCATATAAGATAATTATAGCAGCTCTTTTTGTAGGGCAAAGAAATGGAAACTAAGAGAGCGCCCCATTATTTGAGGACTGGGTGAAGAAATCATAATATTTGAATATTATGGAATAGTGTTGTGGTATAAGAAATCAATAAGCACTTGTTAACCATCTGGTATGATTATTTCATGTATATCACTATGCTAGGAGCTGAGGCTATACAAAACATAGAAGAAGCAATGCCCATCCTTATGGAACTATAATGATTAAAAATAGCCGGAAATGGTGGATTGTGTGGGAATCCATTTCATTTTTTATTCAAATTCAAATAGCGATAAGACACAAAATTGACTGGAAAGAATATTTAAAGTAACTATAATCAAAGTACCAGGATTCAAATCCCACCTCTAGTCACTGCTACATTTGTGTCCTTATATAAGTCATGTCCTTAGGCTTCATTTTTCACATCTGTAGCTTGAGTAATTGGACTAGATGGCCATAGAGGTCCCTTCTAGCTGCAGAACTATGATAGTATGACTACAATCTAGTAGGGTGGAATAGGGACAAAATGCCCTTATAGGCAGATGGATATATGTGTTTATACACACATGTATGTATGTATGTATGTATGTATATGTGCAGGTATGTATGTATTTGTATAAAACTATTTTTGTATTTGTATAAAACCCATATTCATGAATGTAGATACATTAATATACATATATAATCTTTACTTATATACTATATTAAGTTTTGGAGGTAGGAATAGAACCAAGGAATCTTAATTTTCAGTTCAGTGTGTATTAGACAGTGTGTTATATTAGACCTAAATTGCTTTTTTTTGTCTGAATACCATATTTGAATTGTATAGCACTTTAACTTTGACCAAGTTCGTTTACCTCTTCTCACTGCCTTTTCCTCATCTGTAAAATGAACGTATTGAACTCTCTAAGGTCACTATGTCTATCAAGCTGCTTCTATTAGACCAATTCTTCTTTTAAATCTTTGTCTACAGACACCAGGGAGAAGAGTGTGATGATATGAATAAGATCAATGGTGATGGATGCTCTCTCTTCTGTCGAAAGGAATTGTACTTCAATTGCATTGGTAAGTTTAGTGCTCAGAGACTTGTAGGATGAAACTCTGAGTAACCCCAGACCTTCTGGTGGCTTCCGCTGATATCCTGTGACAGTAGCTGTAACATTTGCTGTGATTCAGTAGCTCTATTTGCAAAGTAAATACTTCATTTCCACCTTTTTAGTGATTCTAATAGAAAATTGGTTTTCATCAGCATTTGTCTCTCACTGAAGTCTTGGTGTTAGTTTAGCTTGATCCAGGGATGCTTTCTCTTTGCTGGTTAATACAAGTGGGAGGGGTATGGATTTGGTGGGAAAACAATTCCTGTATGGAAGCTGGACTGACTACAAATGAGGTCACATCACCTTTGAGATGCAAATCAATACTAAACATCAAAGTTCCACCAGATAATCCCCTTTGAAAATAGAGAAAACTAATCTGAGTTGGTTTTTTCTTCCTTGATTAGCAAATATAACATTCTCAGTTTGTTCATCTATAAAATGAGGAAGTTGTTAGATGATCTCTAAGGTATTCCTCTTCTCCACCAACCAATTATGGCTCTGAGTTCTAATCAAACAACTAGGAAATGTGTAAGTTTTTAAAGGAGGAATTAAATTTAGGTTTCCTGACTTCCAAGTCTCATTGCTCTTCTAAGCCACATGGTCTCATATCTTGGTGGCAGCCTCACTTAACTTTAGAAATATCTAAAAGAAAAGCTCATGTTTACATTGACTTTCAGAATACCCTGCAATGGTAGTCAGACTACTTTGGGTCTCAGAAAATATGAGTTTCAAACTCTCAATGGTCTTAAAATCATCTTCCACTTAGGATGCTATATTTACATGGAGGGTGGAGTGGAAAGGAAGAGACAAATCTGTGTCTCTACCACTAATTTGATGTATGACCTTAGTCAAGTTACTTTCAACTTTCTGCTTCTCATTACCCATCAGCAAAATGAGGGAACTAGACTACATAATGCATAATTCTTCATAAGAAAATATGATTTTATTGTTAGAAACTACCCCATCTTAAATGCTTTCTAAAGACTATGCAGCCTACCTGACAGACTCTCTCTCTCTCTCTCTCTCTCTCTCTCTCTCTCTCTCTCTCTCTCTCTCCTCTATCTTTCTAATTAAGCTGTTCTGTTAAGCAAATACCACTAGCAAGCCCTGTTAGGAAAGGCAGGGCTCCTCTCAGCAATTTGGAAATTATCTTGTCCTTGTATAACTTAGAGTAGAGCCTGAGACTCAAAGTATAGTATCAGTTAAAAAGATAACTCCCATTGGTGGGCTTTGGCTGTAGCTGTTCTGTTTTAGAACAAAACGGAGGTGGGAAATTTGTTTTCTAATACCCTGAATTCATAAATATGGACATGTTACTGATAAAAAAAAAAAAAGCTAAAAAGAGAATGGAATAGACAAATTCGTCATTCAAAGTTTGAGACTTCCAAAAGTTTTTTTCCCCCTCCACTTAGTAATAGCTCTTGAAACAGTCCCAGAGAAATGCCACAGACTCAGTGGAGGTTAATAAATTTTGGTAGATGGTCTTTTTTCCCCCAGAGTAGTCCTTAAAGATCTTATTTCCTTTTGATTTGTGAACATATTCTTTATGCTATGATGATGATTCCTTAGGGACTGTTTTACCAAACACTGTTTGATATCCAAATGCCTTTAAAACACTAAAGAATTGAAATGACCTGCTTCTCCTGCAGGTATTGTAGATTACAGGTTCCCTAAACAGGTTTATTAAGTACAAGGAGTCTTAAAACGGAAGTCATACATAGGCTTGCTATTGTTTCATCTTTTTAGACCTCAGTTTCCTCACCTTTAAATGAATGTGCTGTTGAATTATTTGGCTTTCTAAGCACCTTACAGATTTTAACTTCAATTCTCTTTTATATTCTAATATTTTAATAATTCTAATATGCTAGCTCTGACATTCTGTTTTATGATAGCATCCTTCTCTAATTTAATGTTGTGATTTTACTGTTCAATATTCCTAATGGTATTTAGATAGAAAGAATCCTTGGGACAATTTGCTATTAGGTTACTATTTATTTTATAATAAATTTTCTATAAACTATTGCACAGGCAATAGTTCATATGGGAAGTGATATAGGCTTGAATTAGGATTATGGCTATATGAGTGCAGAGAAAGGAAAAGATACAAAGACTTGCAATGGAAATATAATTAATAAGACTTGGTAACTGATGGAATATGAGAGTTCTGGGAAGATGTGAAGTAGAAGTGGATTCTGAGGTTATGAATCTGCAGGTCCTTTAACAGGTATGGGTTAGTAGAGAAAAGAAGTAGGTCCAGGAGAAAAGATCTGTTTTAGAGATCCCTATGGTATAACCAGTTCTAAATGTCCAAGCAATTTGTTATATGGAACTGAAGCTCGGGAGAGAGACTAGGGCTAGATTTATAGAACAGAAAGCTATCTGCAAAGAGATGATAATTGAACCCATGCCAAGTGATGAATTGAGAGAGAGAGAGAGAGAGAAACAAAAGAGAGGTAAAGACAGAGAGACACAGAGAGAAAGAGACAGAAAGAATGAGAGAGAAAGAGAGAGAGAAACAGACAGAGAGAGAGAGAGAGAACCCAGGATCGATCTTGGAGTCAACCCACATTTAGTGGGAAGGCTATCAATGATTATACAGCAAAAGACAGGTAACAGGAGATCCGAAGGAGAACAATGTCATGAAAAGCAAAAATTGAAAGAGTATCCAAGAAACTTTTATCTCTCTGCAGAGATCTTAGAAAATTGCCTTGGACCATTGAGAAATGCGACTTATTAGTATGTGTCAGAGGTAGGACCTGAACTCAGGATCTCCTGATCCCAAATTCATCTCTCTATAAGCTATATCATGCTCACTTGCTATTATTATCATTAATTTTAATAACAACCATACCTTATATTTGTGTAATGTTATAAGGTTCAAGATATGCTCTCCAGACAGTAATCTAGTGAGGTCGATATAACTATAAGACTGAAAAATCTTCTGTTATCCTGAGTTCATCCATATCTTGAGGTTTCCTAATATCATCATCATCATCATCATCATCATCATTATGATATTCCATTAAAAATAAAACATAAATGGACTTGGGAAGGCCTGTGACTTCAGGACAAAAAGTCACTATATGTAACTTCCTGGACCCAGGCCTGTACCTATGTGTTGAACTCCAAAGTTATTATGTTTTATAAGATCATTAATAAAACACCATTAAGAAATTATGTTAAGAAAACAAACACATCTTTGCCAGTTCCTGGTCCTATTCTGATTACCTAATTCACTCTTTGTATTCGCCTGCTTTTCTCTGTCTCTGTTCCAGACACAACCTTCCAACCACCTACTGATAAGTCCACCTTCAACCTCTTGTATTCACAGTTTCTTCCCCTATTCCCACACCCCTCTAGGCTTCCCAAGTGAGACTGATAAGGTAGGATCAATCTATTTTTCTCATCCCTCATCATATCAGCAGAGGTGACAGGTCTGTGTGGTCCCCTTTGTTAGATTGTCTTGGCCTCCTCAGAGGAAAGTTGAGAAAGCAAAACAAGATTAATAGTGTTTCTTTTCTGGAGATGGTCTAATTGGATCTTAGAAAAACAATGAGGAAAAACAAAATAGCATCTGGTGGAGGTGGAAAAGGATTAGGGGTAGGTTGGAGATAGAGGGTGTTACTACCTTTAGAGTTTAGTTTATTATGATTAATAATTATTATTATAGTGTCAACATTAATATTATTATTGATAAGTATATTATTAATTAATATCAATGACATTTTTAAAATATTATTTATTTATAATGTTATTTATAGTTATTATTAGTTTTAAAATATGGACTTATTATTCAATATGCATATATAAGCACATGAGCACACAGGCACTCCTACTCATATGCATATATAATCACCTAGACCATTTCCATTTAAAAAAAAATCTATTCGCAATTTCCTTTATCAGGAAAAAAAAAAGTCAGTGTGGTATAGAAAGAGCCCTGATTATAACATGAGAGAAGGTAATTTCCAATCTGGTCTCTGCACCTTATGGTTGCTCTGAGGCAACTCAGTTTCCTTATTCGTATAGTAGTGGTAAGGGATGGTTTAGGTGATCACTAAAATTTTTTATTTTATTTATTAGTTTAAATTCTGTCCCTGGGGATTTGGAGTCATGGGTCCCAGTTGTTATTCTGTATCATGTTGGGCAACTTTACTTTCCCTTTTTAGGACTGTTTCTTCATCTACAAGAGAGTTTTTAAGGTCCCAGTTAGTAGTCTGTGACCTTTCCCCAAATTTAATAACTTTCATTAAAATGTTTTAATTTCCATAATCTAAAACATTTTGGGTCAGAAATGAGAAATGTTTCTCTTTTCCAATTTTTCCTTTGCTTCTATTTCTACTATTAGAAATATAAGGGAATGCATGTTATTCATTTAGCCTGTTTTTCATAGCTCATGAAAATAGTAACTTTTGATTATTGTTGTTCAATTATTCAGTCTTATCTGACTCTTTATTATCCCATGGACCATCACATGCCAGGTCCTTGTATCCTCCACACTGTCCAGGGGTTTACTTGGAAAATATACTGAAATGGTTTGAATTTCCTCTTCTTTGTCAGAATTCTCCACTATGACTTGTCTTTCTTGAGTAACTTTGCATTACATAATTCATAGTTTCAGTGAGATACACAAGCCCCTCTGTCACAACAAGGCAGTGATCTAGATGAAGTTATCACCTTCTAAATATAATAATGGATTGTGTCTTGCTCCCCCAGCCTAGTTTTGGATCTTGGAACAATAATCAATTTTGATTTTGACAGTTTGTCCTCCCAAGCATTTTAATGAGAGCAGAGAAATGTGTTTTAATATGGGATGACTTTGAAAATTAGTCTCCTTTGAAAATAAACTACTAATAGTTATAGGGAGATAGTCAAAAATAGTGGAAAGAACACTGATCTTTAGTGGATTTGGGTTCTGACTTTGTCTCTATCATTAAATTATTATAAGATCTTGAGCAAGTCTCTTCCCTCCCTGGGTCTGTTTCTTCATTTAAATGATCTCTGAGGTTCTTTCCAACTCACATTCTACTTTCCATAAAGATCCTTTCTGACTATTACATAATATCTTCTATTCTTTCTCTTTGTTCTTTTATTCTGTGTCCTATAAAATTACTTTGTGTTTTACTCACATTGGAAGCCAAGAGAGATAATTCCTTTCCTAGGTTTTCATCAGATATCCCAGCATGGTATGCCTTCATCATTGAGGGTTCTGCACTCTATGAGGAAGGCAGAATTGAAGCAGTTCAAATAAAACATGACATCCGTACATTTAGAATACTCACCCTATGTGTTCACATGGACTATTTGTGCCCAACCTATGGTAGAGCATTCTGAGCTCATATTGGTTTATCAACCACAGTTGGACACACTATATTATATGGGGGGGGAATAAATTAATAAAGCAGGTCATCAAAATAAATCAATACATCAAAAAAACTTACATTATATATAACACATCATATATATATAGCACAGCATATTTTGCTATTATTCTTTGTGTTGACATTATTGTAGACTGTATGTATTATTTTAATGGTTTTCTTAGTTTATTCTGCATAAATTCATATAATTCTTCCCATGCTTTTCTGTGCTCTCCATATTCATTTTTTCTTTTAGAATAGTTATATTTCATTATCTTTGTTACTCTTAACTTTAAAAAGTTCAACATTTTCTCGTCAATTTCTCTTCTCTCAGAAACTGCCTTTAAATTTTTCGTATCTTATTTCTTCTATCTATATATTATATCCAATCTCTAATCTTATTTTTTAAAGATTATCATAAGACTGATACATTTTAAAACTTGGATGAAAATCTCTGTGAACTGTAAAATACAAAGAAATTAGTTTAACTGAAGTAAATTGCAATATTGAGTAAAGAACATAGTTTTATTTGGATTATAAGTAGTATAATAAAATAAACTGATTAATGACATACTTTCACAACATAGGAAATAATTCCATGGATTTATCCCTTCCTCCCCTATCCCAATTCTTTTAGCAGCACTAAGAGAAATAATAATATTCCTTTGATGATGGCATTCCTTTCTCAGTCAAATGCTCTAAGATAATGTCTTATTTACAAATGAATCCTCATACCCCAAATGATGTATTCAGTATCCTCACTGATCCAGAAATTTTAATATCTTAAGTGTCTCAAGTCCTCACAGATGTCAAAATCCTTGGCACTTTGGTTGATTCAGATAACAAACCCCTTCATTAATCTAGACAGTTAGTACCTTCATCAAACTAAAGATACTCAGAGCTGGGGTGGCTAGGTGGCACAGTGTATAGAGCACTGGCCCTGGAGTCAGGAGTGCCTGAGTTCAAATCCAGCCTCAGACACTTAATAATTACCTAGCTGTGTGACCTTGAGCAAGTCACTTAACCACATTGCCTCAAATTTTAAAAAAATTGAAAATGATATTATAGATATAAGATAGAAGAGTTGGGTTCTACTCCTAAATCTCACTACTTTTGATGTCTTCCCTTTAATGTGTTACCAAGCATGGAAATAAAGAAAGTGAATTTAGTGATGCTATAACATCAGATTTCTAGAGCAAAGCAATGTCAGATCAGTCTGATTGGAGAGATGATGGAAATTGAGGATCTTTAGCCTGGAAAAGAGAATTTTGGGGATGGTGAGGATAGTGATAACTTTCCTTAAGTATCTCTGAAAGACTATTATGTAAAAGAGGGAGAACAGGCATACTTTGAAAAGTACCTAAAGGCAAAGTTATATCCATTGAGTGATGATTAATTACAGGAAAACAAATTACAGCTCAAAATGAGGAATGATTTCTTTAGAATTGTCCAGTGAAATAGAACTTGCAAAGAAATGAATTCATTAACTTGATGTGACACCCTTTATTTTTTATATAAATATTTTATTTGTTTGCCAATTATTTACAATAGTAGTTTCTACCTATCATTGTTTGTAGGGTTTTGAATTTTACACTTTTCTCCCCATCCTCCCTTCCCTCCCCTCAACCCCCACAGAAGGCAGTCTGATAATCTTCACATTGTTTCCATGCTATACATTGATCAAAATTGAATGTGTTGAGAGAAAAATCATATCCTTAAGGGAAAAAAAATAAAATATTAGAGATAACAAAATTATGTAGTACATAAGACAACTTTTTTTTAAATTGAAGGTAATAGTCTTTGGTTTTTGTTTAAACTCCACAGTTTCTCTGGATACGGATGGTATTCTCCATTGCAGATACCCTAAAATTGTCCCTGATTATTGAACTGATGGAATGAGCATGTCCATTAAGGTTGTTGATATGATATTCTTTCAGAGATGTTGCATGGGGGTTTCCTGCATGAGACTGAAGAATGCAATGTAGTCTTTTTTGTGATTCAAGCCAGCTATGCTGATGTATGTATTAGAAATCCAAAATATTTTGAGAATTGAACAAATAGTGATTTTTGTGGCCATTAAGACTCAAAAGAAATTCCCTTTCTCTACAATCCCTAAAGAAAATAGAGCATTTAGTCAAAGTAGGACAACCAAACCAGTCCTTTTGGCATAGAGAATTATATATTAATTCATTGCCAACTGACAGCCCTTGTTATGGAAATATAATATTTAGGTACCCTCAATTATTTTTTTTTTAGAAATTCCTCATATCTGAGGAGGTATGAATAAGTATTTCTATGGAATATGTAAAATATAGTCATTTGTCAATCAATATATTTTGACTGTGTCTCTTTATTGACCCTCCCCAAATAAATAAATTCATTATTAATTGAAATGATCAAGTAAAGGGATCTCATGTAGTTTCCTTAATTCTCTGAACAATCCACAGGGTATGCATTAACTGGCGGAATAATTTTTGTTTTGTACATTATTATGGAAAGAATAATGGGTTGGAAGCAGTAGATTCCAGTTTGGACTCAATTTACTTAGTACTTATATGATTTCTGGGTCTCAAACTTCTCATTTGTTAACTAATTGGGATTTTATATATGATATATAATATCTCAAAATCTGAATACCTACTTAGTTAAAATCTTATGTTAAAAATCCAGTGAAACCATCAGTCATATTAATAGACTAATAGGATACAAACTCTCACACACTTTCCAGCCCCAAACAATGAGTGCCCTAGTTATTGCCATATCCTTCCTTTCCTCACTAAAGTGCTCAGGCAAAAGATTTGCTGAATACCTGGAAAGTAAAAATAAATTGATTCAAGCCCAGAGCTTTTGGCGAAAATAAAACAAACTGAACTTTAAAAGGTTGCTAATTTGGTTTCTTGAATAGCCTAGTGATAAAGCTATTCCCCGAATTTTTTGTGTTGTGCCTGACCCACAGTATGAGTTCCTTATGTCCATGAAGGGACTATGTAGCTTTGTGTTTGTTTGGTTTTTTGTCTTCCACTGCCCTTAGCATAAAAACCTTTCAAAGTAATTTTGTTGAACAAACAAATGAATAAATTGATTCATGGAATTCAATTAAATAACTTCATACATCAGATACTTAAAATGCATAAAGCAATCGAACAGAAGGGTGTAGTGAATAGGGTGCTGGCTCAGAGATTGGAAAATAGGGAATATAGTAACTTCTCTGAAACTTACTTGAAGTGGAACCATAAGGGAATGGCTTGACTTTTGCTGTCTTCAAGCAAATCCCTAGCATTCAGCTGATGTAGTGGAAAGAATATAGAATTTGGAATCTTAGGATCTGGGTTCATATCTTATTCTGCCACTTATTATCACTTAATTTCTTTTTCATCAGTTTCTTCTTCTGTAAAATAAGGGAATTTGCCTTCAGATTCTAATTCTAGGATTTTGTGGTCTATTAGGTTTATAAATTGTTTAGAATCTTCTGATGGAGGGATCCCCATATGAAGAGTTCACCACATGAAATCATGGACCTCTGCAAATTCATAATTGATATTGTAAGGCTCTTTGAGAAGTACTAATTTTTTTTAAGATAAAACTAATAAAGTTCCTGACATCAAAGAGTTTATGGTGGGGATGGTGGGAATCCACTATCTACCCAGAAAAATAAGGGACAAGATAGTTTTGTGAATGATTGCATGGTAAAGGGGAAGGAGAGAGAGATAAGTAACCTAAGATGATTTGAGGAGAAAAGATTTACTTTCTTCTAAAAGGAAAAAAAGGGAAGGTTTCATAGAGAAGGCTGCTCAGTTGCAGAGCCTTGAAGTAACAGGAGTTTTATGAATGACTATGGGCAGCATTTCAAGCATAGAGAATAGCCTAAGAGGATATGGAAAGGCCAAAGAGAGCAATTGAGTTCAGTGAATAGGTAGGTAATGGGTAGTCCAGTTTGGTGGAACATTGAGTATTAGACTCAGCTCTAACAACCAATAACTACAAATATTTTTCCTGAGGATCATGGTATTGGCTGCATTGAAATTCTCAATAATCAATCAGAAGATCACCCTTCTGGATATAATGTCCAGCTTTTTAAACTCTAGGGTTTGGATCAAAACATTTCAATAAGGGTTGTTAGTTTTCTTGAAATGCCTATCATTTTTTTCATTCCCCCCAAACCTTAGGATTTGAGCCTTTTTGTTTCCCTTATTCTTTCTCTCATTCCATCTTTTCTTTTTTTCCCCTTTCTCACAATGCTTGACTAGAAGTATAAAAGATACATTCTTTATATTGATAGAGAAAACAAACCTCATAGTTATTATAGGACATCTGGATTCATATGGATACTAACCAGTTGCAAAAAAAAAAATATTGTCAATGTTCCCAAGAGAAATCAGACAAATGAGATAAAGGAAACTCACCAAAACAAACTCCACAGTGCATCTCTGCTTCCACTGTTTTAGAAAGTCTCTCTTGGCTTGGCTTGGTGACCAATGGCACTGTAAATGCAAAAACAGTGAGAAAACTTGGCCATATATAAGTAGGATGGCAAAAGGATGATCTTTTTTTTAAGGAAGTCCAGACCAATCATTGGCTAGGGGTAGAAAGGTTAGAGAATTTGATGCTAAATTTCTTTACAGGAACCCTACTGTGAGCCAATCATACTGTGGTCACCTTAGTCATAAGCATCTGTATCAAGTTAGGGTAACTGATTTACTTTTTATGTGGTCAGCCAGTGATCTTGTGGGCCCATCTAGGAAATATTCTGATAGGAATGTCATCTATTTATAGAAATCTGTAACTCCTCAAAATTTTCGCCAATTATGTATTGAAAATGACACATTTTACTGATTTGAAGTTTATTTTAATCTATATCTATCTATATGGATATTTATGAATCTAGATATAGATATAGGGGTATATTTACAACAATATCTATCCATGTATCCATCCATCCATCCATTTATCTATCTATCTATCTATCTATCTATCTATCTATCTATCTATATCTATCTATCCACCTATCTAACTATGTATCCTGACTATAAATGTTCATAGGCACACAGGAGACATATCTAAGAGTAGCTAAGACTAGTCTTTTTTTATTAGGAAAAACCTAGTTCAAATCATGTCTCTGTAATATAATAGTGATCCAACTATGAACAAGTCACTTAATGTCTCTTTGCTGTTGGGAGCTCAAAGCCTATAGCAAATCCCAGTTGCAGAGAGTTTCCACACTAGGGAGTTGCCACAAAGATATAGTCTCCTCATTAGACCAGTACACATAAACATAGATATTTTATCTTTTTTATCCATATATCTGTGTCTTATCATAGATTTCTATATATCTGATATTAATTTAGCAAACTTCAATTATAATGTCATAGAATGTTAGAAGTGAGACTCAAGATTTCAGAACAGAACATCAAAACTGAAAGAAAATTTCTATCAAAGCATTAAAAGTAGAAGAAACCTCAGAAGAATTAGAATTAGAACACAAATCATTGAATGTCAGAGCTGTTGGTTAATTTATATTATAGAATATTAGAAAGTAGAATATCAGGGCAGGAAAGGACCTGAGAGTCTGACTACTAACTATGTGTTTCTGGATAAGATACTTAAATCACTGTACTACATGCAACAATTTAAGATTATAAATAGCAGAACACTTTCTTATCAGTATTGATAAAGACAGTTTCCTCCCTGGTAGTTCTCTCAGTCCATAAAATCAAAGGACTAAAATAAAATTAAAAAAAAAACCAAATGCAAAAATAAAATCAAGAGTATTATAGGCATTATTTCTATTTCTGCTTCCGTAATATAAATCTGATACATACCATTTTAAAACAGAGAAGGATGTTAGAGACTATCAGCCCTCTCTCTTTTTTTTCCTAAATAAAGAAACTGAGGTCCACACTAGGGAGTAACTTACACAATATTAGCATAACTCTTGAAATATTGTTTTCCTTTTTTTCTTTTCAATGAAATAATGTTGTAAGTTACCATTTCTAATATGCTATCTGTTGTCATCCTATGGTTTTAATACTTTAGCAGTTTTCCTTTTGCATATACCCTCTGAATATCAGTGGTTTTTTTTACTTTTTTGGGGGGGGTAGTGTTTATTAGTTTATGCTCTTCAAGCTGAAATTCAAATTGTTATTTCCTGCTTATATGTCTAAGCACTTTTATGTTCTCTACAAACCTCCTTTCTCCTTATTTTTACTTAAGACATCTCCCAGTCCTTGGTATCTGCAGATTTCAGTAAACTATCATGCTGTTTACTACCTCTTCTTAATCATTAGACAATGTAAGTGGGTGTGTGTGTGGAAGAAGGCGGAGGGAACATGGGGCCAAGATTGGGGGGAATAGGACTGGGATGGTAGAATGGGGCCAGGAAAAGGGGAAAGACCCAAAGAAAATCTTCAGAACTTTGTTGTAACATTCCACTCATTTGCTTAGTATTCTAAACCTAGAAAATGAAGCTTACAACGTAGAATGTTCAAACTAAAAGTAACTAATGATTAACCTATCAGTCTCATTTTATAGAAGTTTGAAGGATTATAAATTTAAAGCTGAATGGAACTTTCTCATTTTCTAGATGAGAAAGCAAAGATTCAGAGACGTTACATAATTTCCTAAAGTCACATCACTAGTAAGTTTCAGAGGCAGGATATAACCAAGATACACCTTAACTTTAAATCTAGCATATAGTTCACTGGGTCAAAAGAGAAGTTAGGATTTGAACCCAAATCCATAGGAGAGTATCACAGCATTCTGTTAAATCATAGCACAATATGTTTCATGTTCTTATTCAGAAGGTTTGGATATTTTTCTAATTCTTTGGGGAAAATAATGCTACATGAACAACTAAAGGGTGATTTGATTTCTTTTTAAGAAGATATGCTTTTTTGAGAGAAAAATTTTGATGCAAGGAAAATCAATAAAATTTTATTTAAAAATATTCTTTTCAAATATTCTATACAAATTTATTTTTATTTTCTTAAATTTAGATTTATAACCCATCTCAGAATAGTATAGTACAAAGAATATTATTCTAGAAAACTGAAATCCTGTGTTGTTATCCTGATCCTGATTCTGCCATTAATTCACTTTGCAAAGCCTGGACCTATTTCATTGTCTTTAAATGCAAAAGTTTGAACAAGTCAATTCAGGCTCTAACATTTTAAGATGTGTGACTTAACATTCCATGTTTTAAGATCCATTTCATTTCTATTCTATGTCATTTCATTTTAATGTGCCTTCCATCCCATCATCCTATTGATAATATTTAGTTCAAAGTTCACTAAAACGATCTTTAGAATACAATGTAATACAAAATGAATCCCCTTGGATTCCATTTAGAGGTATAAGCATCATCAATTTTTACACACACACACACACACACACACACACACACACAACACATATACATGTATGAACAATTCATTTAATATCTCTTTGCTGCTGGGAACTCAAAGCCTATACATCTATGTGGCAACTCCCAGGAAACACTAGTTTCTACACATAGTTTTCATACTAGGTTGCCACATAGATAGTAGTCTCCTCATTAGACCAGTATACATAAACATAGGCATTTTGTCTTTCTATCCATGTCTGTATCTGATATTAATTTAATAAACCTTAATTATAAGGTCATAGAATCTTAGAACTGGAAGAGACTCTGGAATAGTTTCAGATTTCAGATTGTGTGTGTGTATAAATTTACATTAAGAAGATAAAAATAATAAACATGTATACATATATACACAAAAAAGATAGCATTATAATATGTTTCTAAGGAACTGATTCCAAGCCTATTGTATTCTTCTATGAGATAAGTGAGACTCATAGGTTCACTTATCATAAAATCTTGGTGACTGAATAGAAGTTCGAAAGGATGAAAGGTTAGCAGTAGGGAAAGTTATTCCTTGAGAAGTGAATCAATTCAAGATCTTGGAACCAGTATAAAACCTTACAAAGTCAACAGATCCTATTGACCTTAGACTTTTATGCTGTTTGTGAAGCTATAGAGTAAACTTAAAGAAATTTGGGAGGTCATCTATTTCTTGAGTTCAACATTCCATTTATACTAATCTAATAGCAGAGAATTTAAGATGCTATTACTAATGGTAAGAATTATGAAGATCAATAATAGTCTGGGATGAAGAGCAAACCTTTGAAGATAGAAGTATTGGGGTCTGAATATTTCCTTTAATGAGGAATTCTACACCAACCTATCTACCATGAAACCATTCCTACATAGATAATTACAAAACTTTAGGGGTTAAGCTATCCCATTTGCCTTGTTCCAAGAATCTGTTATTTGGACGCCAAGCTCATGCATTTTTGTCCTTTTTCTTTTCTTTTTTTAAAATTTGGATGAATACTTATGTGGTATAAAGCTTGTTGTGGTTGGAACTATCCCTAGACAAACAGCTGAGCTTAAAAATACTATTTATTTTGTCTGAGCTGGAAAAAATATTTAGACACATGTAGATATGTGTCTATGGATAGAGGTACATTTATGTATATATATATGTATATAGATTTATAGATATATGAATAGATTGTTATAGATAGAGAAATATATGTGGGTAGATAGATGTCATTGTGCTAAAGAAGAATTACCTGATACTAATCAGATGTTATTTGAGTTGACAGTGGGAAGTTATGTTGGTTATGTGCCATCTATCCTTTAATGAATATCTTTAAGAATTAAAGTCCAATTCAAAAATATAGTCAATACAATAATTTAAGTGATATTGTTCATGGTATGGAAGGCTATTCATCCTTGAAAAGTTCATGTATTATTTGTCTGCTTTTCATTGACTTGAAATTCATCACCCTTCTAAAATAAGGAGCTCTCATTTTTCCTTCCATAGGTAGTTATATTTCTCAGTGGGCTAAGACCCTTGGCAGTCCTTATAGCTTCCAAGACAGCATTTTCCCCCTCATGTCTTTTCATCCCTGTGGTTATTGATAAGACTGAAACCAGAGATCTCTAGCAACATTGCTGATGCTTTTCTTTTATTTGTTTAAGAGAATAGGATGTTGTATTACCTAATCCTTCTCCAGGCTTGAACTGGGAGTTGAAAGATCTTCTAAGCTAGAATTGCTAATTGCTAACATTTGTTACAAAACTTTCATCAGTCTCTTATACCTTCTTCTTAGGTGTGGCCATATACCTCTTTTGACATTTTCCTTTGTATTTGCCAGATCCTCAGACCCTCGGCTATTTATACCTTAGTCCAGGTTGAGAGATGACCACTTGGTTTTAGGGTAATTTTAAATTATAAGTCCTAATGAAAATTTAAATTGAAACTAGTTTTACAGTCAAATAAAGATCTTTTAGAAGAGAAGAACAAATAAATAAGATGACTGGGAAAACCAATGATTGTCTTAGATTAAATTTTCACTAAGATGATTTGGCTCCATAGTCACTTGATTAATTGTGCTGACAATAAACCTAACCCCCTCCCCATTTCTTATTTGCTTATGAGAAACATACATCATTATTAACATGTAAAACATACTAGATTTTGAATCAAAGACCTGTGTTTGAAAACCAATTCTGCTACTTTATGTTTGTGTGAGCTTGAGCAAAATCACAATTAACCACTTTGGGCCTCAGATTCTTTAGCTTTAAAATTAAGGAGATGGACTTGACAGTCTTTAAGATATTATCTAATTTTGATCCTATAGTCTGAGGACTATCTTGGAATAATCAGGAGTAGAATCCATAGGTGTAGAATCTTTAACCATGAAGACCAGTTTGGGATCATCCTTAGATAATAAGTTGAGTCTCTTGCTTTATGTGAAAAAATAAACATAAATCCTAGATGTTACAACCCAGCTTTCAAATAGGTTAACATTTCTTATCCTTGCCAAAGTTTTTTGAAGAAGATTTTAGGTATTCTTTGCCTTGCCTAATCTACTGCATCAGCATTTTAAAGAAAAATTGAGGAAAACTGGCATCTTCCTCAGTCTATTTACAGCAAGTCTATGGTTGTCTGAGCAGTGGGCATAGGGGAAAATCATTATAGGGAGAATTTGGCTCAACTAGAGGAGAGACAATTACTTAATACCACCACACCCATATCAGCTCTGTTAGCCAAATGTGGGGCTCTCTTAAATCCTCAACTAAATGGACAGGAATGGAGCCTAAAAAGAGATTTGTCTTACACTGAGAGACTCTAAGGGGATTTGGAGTATTAATATTGCTGTATGAAATCATGACATGAAATTGAATCTATATGGACTCCTTCTATCTAGGAATAAATGACAGGAACAGAATTTTGAACCCAGGTCTTCTGACTCCAAAGCTGCTGCTCTTTACACTCTCCTCTCCCTCCCTATTATTCCTTCTCAAAGAATGACAAAGTTGTAAAGAACCATAGAGATCCTGACCAAACTCCTCATTTTAAAGTTCAGGAAAATAAGGTTCAGAACAGGAAAATTACTTTGTGGTCACACATAATTGGAATTAAACCTATATGTCTTCACTTCTGCTTCACACTTGGGAATTAACACAGCTTTGAGGGGCAGCTAGGTGGTGCAGTGGATAGAGCACCTGCCCTGGAGTCAGGAGTACCTGAGTTCAAATCCAGCCTCAGACACTTAATAATTACCTAGCTGTGTGGCCTTGGGCAAGTCATTTAACCCCATTTGCCTTGCAAAAAAAAAAACTAAAAAAACCTCCAAAGTTTTGAGAAAGATATAGATTCTTATGCCATCCCGTTGTTTGTGAACAATGTATGAGTCAGATTATAATTCAAAGGCATTCCTATAGCATTCACATAGCAAAGCAGCACTATGATAAGCACATTGTAGTCATTGAAGTATAATGAGAAGAGCCCTAAAAGAAGGGTCAGAAGGTGAGGGTTCAAGTTTTTTAGATCTTTGGACAAGTTAGTGAAGTCCTCAGTTTCTTTTCAGCTCCTCATCTGTAGAATGAAAGGATTATAGTAGATTAGTAGATCTTCTAAGTGTTTTCCTACCCTGAAATTCCATGAATCCAACTATGTCTGGATGTTTCAAAAATATACAGTGAATAAAATTAAAAATTCTATTCAACAAAATGAAATTAAATTCAGCAAACCTTCCTTGGTTAGGAAGGTATATATTAAGTAGAAAGAACACTATATTCAAAGGATATGAATTTAAATCCTATATCTAATTATATGTGACATTGGACTAGTCACTTCATGTCCTTAGGCTACCATTTCCCCAGCTGTAAAACAGGGGATTAGTCTAAATGTACATATTTTTATAATCTTTTGAAATACCAGGTTAAATTAGAGTTCATATTTTTTTTCCTTGACTAGGAGGAAAGTATGCCCTCTCGAGAAATAGAGAGCTTTGAAAGTGAAAAGTTAAGATGGAAAATTATAAAAATAAATTAAAAGCTTTCCCCTGTGGTTTTTAACACATTTTTTCATTTTCACCCCAGCTTTTGAAAGGAGTGAATCCCTCATGGAGTTGACACATACAACCAATGACCCCTGGGTCAGTAGTAGCAAGTAAGAATGGAAGGGAGACCTTATCTAGGTAATAGGGTCTTGTTTAGAGAAGAGACCTCCAGCAGTCTTGTTCAACAAGATCTTGGCAGTGAAGTGAATAGTCTCCGTGAAGTTCAGAAAACTCTGTCTCTCTGTTTTCATCCTCCCTCAGGTTCTATTGACTCCAAGCAGACAGATTTATTGGGGTCTTGAGCATGATCAGGAAGAAATTAGCCTCTGTAAGAATTCCATGAGAATTCAGTGTGGTGTAGAGGATAAACAGCTGGCCTCTAAGTTAGGAAGACTAGGATTTGAAGCCTGCCTAAGACATAGACTAGCAGCAAGATGAAAAAAATCATTTTACCTTTTTATGCCTCAGGCACCACTTTCAAACTATTAATTTGCATCAGAATTTCTACATAGGGAATTCCATAGACTGATGAACTCACTGGTCTGGAAAGCATGCATGCATACACACACACACACACACACACATACATACATACACACATACACATACACATTCACCCAGACATCTGCACAAAAACACATACATATAAACACAAAAATTATCTCTCTGACACACATATGTGTGCATGCACATACACATACACACCACTAGTCCAAATTATAGAAATCAGAGGTTTTATTTTCATGTGAAAATGAATTGAGGCATCTTACTAGAGTAGAGCTGATGCTTTAATTATACCCATCATAGAATCTTACCACTATATTGGCAGGGGGGATGGAAGGCCTTTGGTTCATTGGAAGCCTTATTATCCCAGTCATCATGAATCTGAGGATATGTGAGCAGTGAATAAGTGATAAGCTTTTCAAAAATTTGCTTCTTCTTTCATTCAAATAGAGCCCTGATATTTGGCAGGGTAGGAGAAGGGTTTAGGGTAGAGGGAGGATTTCCTCCAACTTGTGCCTGAATACTTTTAATTCCTATTGTGGGTAGCCACACACTCTTTAGTAATGTTCTTTGAAATCTGAATATGTTAGAGGAACATGAGAAGATCAATGTATTGCTTTCCCCACTCCAGTCCCCTTTTTACGTTTTGGACAAATGTATGTCTTTACTCAAAAGTAGTAGCCTGGAAGCTTACGCATGCATAGAGCTATGACCCAGGGTGTCAGTACTCCCAGATTGATTACTCCTGTCCATTGGTTATGTTCACCCCATCTGGATACACTCAGTTTATGCTTTCTGCCTCTTGAATCTAGAGATCAAGATAACAGAATCATATAATATTAGAATGAGAAAATACTGTAGAGATCATCTGGTCAAGAATTTTGCCATTGCAGATGGAGAAGCTGAGGCCTTTATGGATTAATAGTGTTTCCAAAGCTCAGAGTTGATAAATGGTTTAAAAAGGATTTGAATCCACATTTTCCAAATATCTTAGAATATTAGTCAAGACAGCTTGTACTATAGTATATAGAATGCCAGATCTGGCATCAAGATTTGTCTTTGTGAGTTCAAATCTGAACTTTGTTGCTTATTAGCTGTGTGACCCTTGGTATATCACTTATCTCTATTTGCCTCAGGGCTTCATTTATAAAATGAAATGGAGAAGGAAATGGCAAACCTCTCCAGTGTCTTCCTCAAGAAAACTCCAAATGTATTATATAGAATCAGACATGACTGAAAAAACTGATCAAGAAAGGCACTTAATGACTTTTCCAATGATTCTTAATAGGAATAGCATGCTAATATTAGTCCAGTATTTTATATAGCTCTTTCCCATTATTCTCATCATCACCACCCTCACCATCATTCTTACTGATGATACCATGAATAAAATGAAGAACTGGTCTTTATTGAGCACTTTTAAGGCTTACAAAGTACTTCACATGAATTAGATCCCATCTGAGCCTTACACACCTCTGTGAGGTAGATAGAATAGGTATTACTGTTCCCACTTTATGAAATCTTGAGTCTCAAGAAAATGACATGGTTAGTCACATCCCTCAAATCTTAGTCCTTTACTTACTACAGCATCATCCCTCTTCTCTGTATTGCCACGATGCCTTTTGGCTTAAAGCCTAAGTGGTAGATTTCATCTAAAGCTCTCTTTCTATTTTACAATTCTATGATCTCATGTCTTAATCATGCTGACATTTTAATCCATCCATTGGTCCACATTTGAAAGGCAGCCCTGATAACTCACTTGTTTACTGAAGATTTGATCCCATTTCCACTGTCTTATGGAAGAGGTATCTAGGAAGTGATGTAGAGAAGCATTCTTGGGAAAACATTTAAAATTCAAAAAAGCAAAAAGAATATGGGGAGGAGTGACATTACAGATGGTCACAATTAAATGAGATTACATTTTTATCATATATATATGCATATATATATATATTTATATATAATTTGGCCTCATACCATGAGAGATGTGTGTTACAAAGACACAGATCATATTTCTGTCATCAGTCCAGACTCTCTCCCTCAGGCATACTATTGGTCACTGGAATCCCCAGTTGGAAATAGCCCATCATTAAATAATTGAATTATAATGAATTGATTTATTCTGGCTCTTGTGATGGTATTTTACTATCTAAACTGTTTATAGAAGTAAACAGGGGCCCGAGGAAATTGGAAAGGACTCAAAATTCAACTGACATTGCATTCAATGACTCTTATTTAGTCACCCTAAAAATACAGATCTGATTGAGATCAGAAAGCTTGGATTTGGAAGGAAGTATCATCTAAGGGATGAAATGCTAAACTTAGAACCAAGAAGTTCTGAGTTCAAATCAAATTTTTGTGTTACTAGCTGTGACACCTCTGACAACTCACTTAATTTTTCTGAACCTCAGTTTCCTCATCTGTAAAATAAGGAGTTTGGAATTGATGGCCTCTAAAGTTCCTTACAGCTCTAAATCTATGATCATATGAACTATAAGTATTATCCAGTTCGCTTTTCATTTGAAAGGTGAAGAGGGAAAAAAGGCCCTGAGAAGGGATATTAATGCTTTAGTGTCAAATCAGTAGTAAACAGTTGGAATAGACTTTGAACTTTAATTCCAGAATAATTGTTTTTACTACACCAAACTTACTTCTTCTTCTGTTATGGACTTTAATTGTTGTCTGATAATGGATAATGACTCAAGACAATACTTACCATTGTTTTAAAGTGCCATTCAATTCTTGTCAGAGAATTTGTGTCTTTAGTTCTTTAATTTCTAATTAATTGGGGAAAAAATCTGCCCTTTTGAGTACCATTTAGATGACAAAGATTCCTTGATGGAATGGGTACAAACTTTGATTGAGATCTTCTAAAATCTATTCTTCCAGGTTTTGTTTAACTTGGTACAAAAGTAGCTTTGATTAACGACCTAATCCCTAGGGATAAATGTATTCCATTATTCCTGTAATAGGATGAAACCCCTTCTCAGTCTTGAATTACCTGAGACACCCAGAAAAAAGAGTTTTTAACCCTAAATTATCCAAATATCCAAATAGCGCCATATATAATATATATATATATATATATATATATATTAACACTATGTGTGAACTCAAAATGTCTCTTTTACTGGCCAGAGGGCTTATACTCATGGCATATGAGTATCATCTAAAAAGAGTAGGAGAGGGATTAAAGAGGGAAAAGAAAAAACAACAAAGAAATTAGATTCAAGGTAATGCCTCATCAGTTGAAGAATGACTTTACACATTGTAGTATGTGTATATAATAGAATATTGTTATATTGTAAGAAACGATGAAAGAGACAATTGCTGAAAATCCTCTGTGGTATGAACTGAAGCAAAGTGAAAAGAGCAGAATCAAGACAGCAGTTTTTATAAAGGCTTGCTGTTTAAAAACAACTGGGTTGTTTAAAAACAACTTTAGAAGCCTTGAGAACTGTAATAAGAATAATAACTAAATCTGTCTGCAGAAGACTTTGTGAAGTTGTACATCTACTTCACTGAAAGGTGATTTTCTCAAGGTGCAGAAAGAGAAATATGTCATACATACATGCATACATACATGTATGTATATATAAAATTATGTTTGTGTATATTTGTATGTGTATTTGTGTATATGTATACCCAGATAAGAATAGAAAGAATTTCAGAAAGAAGCACAGACAAGCTGAGCAGTTTTGAATACGTGTGGAATTTATTAAGTGTTTGCTTTTAAGCAGAAAGTATGAAATGGAAATTCATGCCTTAAGTAGTGGAAGTTTTGTGTGTGAGTATATGTGAGTGTGCATGTTCTGCTAGGTATATCAAAGCTCTCTTTTTTGTTATTTTAATTTCAGAATAAAACACAATGAAAAAAACAATGAAAAAGAAGAATATTTTTGAGGAAGGATCATGATTACTGATATCTTCAAATATTTTGGGAGTGCATATATGAAAGAGGGATTAGACTTATTGTGATTGGCCTTCAAGGACCAAAGTTTGGACAAGTGGGTAGAAATTATAGGGACGTGGATTTTTAACTCAATATTGAATAGGATATGCTTCCTAAAAAATTACCACTGTCCAAGGTTATGCCTTCCCTATCATTTTTGAATGCATTGTGGATTATAGTTTCCTTTTAAGATTTTGTAGAAAAAGATCCCTGCTTTAGACAAGGATTAGAAAATATCTTCCAAGATCATTTTTTCCATTTTTATTCTTTGATTCTAATGCTTAACATCATTTTCTTAGATAAGATACAGCAAACTCAGGCAAATAAGTAAGAAAGGCTCCCATATGCTTTTCCTCTCCATTTGTCTACCTTCTGCAGATGAGCCCAGCCGATGTTATTTCCATGATGGAGATGGGGTATGTGAAGAGTTTGAGCAAAAGACTAGCATTAAAGACTGTGGAGTCTACACACCAAAAGGTTTCCTGGATCAGTGGGCATCTAATGTTTCTGTCTCGCATCAGGACCAGAAGTGTCCAGGTTGGGTTGTCATTGGTCAGCCAGCTGCATCACAGGTAAGTGACAAGAAGCTATGATCAAACCTGCAAAGGGCCTGGTCATTTTATTTGTAGAGGTTTGCTCTCTTTAAGGACAATAATTCTGTTTTAAGTCCCTTTAAATAAATTATTGTTAGTCTCTAGTGCAAATAAGCTCTTATTGTGATTATTTTTATAAAGTCAGTGAACCTTAATTTCTAAGGCTGTTCATCAAGACTCTACACTCTATGGCCCCTACCTATTTTGGGTTGTTTTTTTGAATACTATGTACTAATAAAAGACTGATCTATGATTTTTAGAGTCATTTCTTCCTCAGGGACCTCTTCTCAATCTGTTCCTCTCTCTCCACCCACCATCTCTATTTTCCTCAAAATCAGTTGTGGCACAGTGGATGGAGCACTAGCCTTGGAGTCAGGAGGACCTGTGTTCAAATGTGACCTCAGAGACTTGATTGTTACCTAGCTGTGTGACCTTGGGCAAGTCGCTTATCCTCACTGCCTTACAAAAATATAAAAAAAGACACTTATGGAGAAGTAGAAAGAGTACTGATTTAGACTCGGGGGCTCTGCTGATTTTGACCTATGTGCTCTTGGCCTCTAATGTCACTCTTACTTCTATGTTCTGTGATCATTATCTAAAATCTCTCTCCTCTGCTCTCAAGTCCATCTTTCAAAGTCCCAGCTCCAATGCTTCTGTTTCCTTGTAGGATTCTCAGGTTATTTTACCTTTGGATATAGTTCAAATAACTTTATTGGCTTTCCTCCCTATTTGACTCCAATGGTGTACAACTAGATAGCCAACTTTTCTTGTGCCTATATTTTTGCCTAAGTATATTTGTTTTGAGGTTACTAGTGTGGAGCTGTGAGATGAAACCTGGAATAGGAATTGAAATACCTGAGCCCAGTCCTAGTCTTACTTGAATTTCTAGCTTTTGGGTCTTAGGCAAATAGATTTGTTTTCACAGATTTCAGTTTTGCCATCTGTTAAAATGACGGAATTAAACCAAATAATTACTCAAAAGCTTTCCTGAGTCTTAAGTTATTCATTCAGCAAAGACAGCTTTTTGAGAGAGAGAGAGAGAGAGAGAGAGAGAGAGAGAGAGAGAGAGAGATTCTAGCTTTATTGGGTTTATTGTGGTATTTAGACATTGAATTGTTGAATTCAAGAACATTCCTGCTATCTTTTCTCAGATATATTTTGTGGTATGTAATTGTAATCTTACTTTCTATATATACTTGTTTTTTTCCATTGGATTGATCTCATTACAACATTTTTAGCTACTATTAAAATCTGAAACAAAATTATATCAAAACCTGTGTTAACAGTATATCGGGGGCGGATAGGTGGCGCAGTGGATAAAGCACCGGTTTTGGAGTCAGGAATACCTGGGTTCAAATCTGGTCTCAGACACTTAATAATTACCTAGCTGTGTGGACTTGGGCAAGCCACTTAATCTCGTTTGCCTTGCAAAAACCTAAAAAATAAAAAAAATAAAAAATAAAAGTATATCAGGGGGCGGCTAGGTGGTGCAGTGGATAAAGCACCAGCTCTGGAGTCAGGAGTACCTGGGTTCAAATCCGGTCTCAGACACTAAATAATTACCTAGCTGTGTGGCCTTGGGCAAACCACTGAACCCCATCTGCCTTGCATAAACCTAAAAAAAAAGTGTATCAGGATATTTATTCCTGAACAATTCAATAGAATGAACATTTTCCTTTCTTTCCTAGTCATCAAGCATAGATGTTACTAGAGGCAATAAAAAAAGAATCTTGAATTCTTTAAGAAGAGACAGTTGCCTGTGATTTCAGTTAGCAACTTCTTCATTCATATTGGAGACTCAACTAGTGAATTTAATCAATCAATAAGCATTGTTTCAGCTCCTACTACTATAAGCCAAAAATTATGCTTTATACTAGAGTACAGCAGAAAGAGGACTTATTCCAGAGTCAGACAATCTGGCTTCAAAATCCCTCCTCTGGGGGTGGCTAGGTAGCACAGTGGATAGAGCACCAGCCCTGGAGTCAGGAGAACCTGAGGTCAAATCTGGCCTCAGACACTTAATAATTACCTAGCTGTGTGGCCTTGGGCAAGCCACTTAACCCTGTTTGCCTTGCAAAAACCTAAAAAAAAATCCTTCCTCTTTCACTTATTGGGTGACTTTAGGATATTTAACCTCCCTACAAAATCTGTAAAATGGGGGTATTTTACTGGATGACCTCTGAGGTACCTTGCAACTCTGGACCTATGGGTAATATAGTTCTATGTTGGTCAGAATACTGACCTTTGGGAGATTTATTATAACACTTCACAGAATTCTATAGCTAGTAGAACCCTAGAAGATCAAATTTGGTATTTAAAAAATGAAAAGGACTTTAGAATATTGAATGTTATAACATAAAATGTTAGTCTTGGGAGGAATCTTAGAACAAAGTATGTTCTAATTTCATTTTATGGCCGAGAAAATTGAGGCACATCAAACAAGTGAATTAGATGAGGTTTGTGTGAGGTGACATTTGAGTCAATAGATCTCATCTCAGAATGACTGTCAAGGACTTTAGAGGATGAGAGCCCATTAGTGAGCAGACATATATACATTTGATTCCTAGTGAATTTCTTTCAAGAAAATTTCCCTAGGAATCAAGGATAGATATTTCTTTCAAGAAAGGTATATGTGAACAATTGTAGAAAGTTTCTCAGGTAAGTTTGTTGTGATGAAATTTGATCTATTTACTTAAAGGTATTGTTTAATTTTCTCCCTACCTTTCAGTGTTGGGATGCTTCCTATACTGTGCCATACCTTTCTCCCTCTGTTGAAGTGCATTTAATGTTTCAATAGATGTGCTAGATTCTGGGTATTTTCCACTTTATCTTATGGTTACTTTCTTATATGTAAACAAACACATGCATGTGTAATGTATGCACACACATTGCTCTATGCCTACCCTGATCATAAAGTTTAATGGAAAGTTAGAATAAAGGTATCTGAAGCTGGAGAAATGATTCTTATGTATCCCTGTGGGACAATGAGATTAAGAGTATTGCTACCCATTCTCCCATTGACCCAGTACCTTTTATGGTTACATTCATCCTAACCACCTCTGAAGTTCCAGATCATCACTTAAAACAACACCACAAGGTAGATGGTATTGTTATCCCCATTTTGCAATTAAGGAAGCTAAGACAAATAGAGATTAAGTGATTTGCACAGAATTGCAAAGGTAGTAAATGTCCGAAGTCTAATGTGAAGCCACTAGACAGAGATAAGTCAAATGACAAATTATATATTATTGCCTCACGTAATCCATCAGAGTATGGAAAAATACTGGGATCTTAACTGTTTTTGTGTCATGGATCCCTTGTGAGCCTGGTGAAGCCCTATGGACATTTACTTAGAAAATCCTTTTAAATGGATCAAATAAAATATATAGGATTGCAAAGGAAACCAACTCTGTTAAAATATAGCCATCCAAATTTATTTTTTTATTTCAACCTCTGCTTTATAGATGAATAAACACATGGGAATAAATTTTTTAAATATACAAGAATCATATAGTTAACTAAAAGAGACTTTAGAGAGCATCAATTTCAATCCCTTCCTTTTATAGTTAAGAGAAGTGAGATATAGAAGGATGAAATGCTTTAGCAGGCCTAGATTTCAAATCAAGATACTTCAACCTTAAATCCAGTCTTTTGTCATGCTTGATGGATAATCAGACAATGAGATAATCAACTTAATCTATAACATTGGGCTAGATAATAGAATTAAAAGTTAATGGTGAAAATTACAATAAAATAATTCAACTTGCTGAATTGAGGAAATTCAGAATCTCTCTCCACTGTGACCCCCAAAGAAATTTATGCCTTTTGTTCTTCTATAATATTTCATAGATACCAGCATAGAACTCTGATTATTTGACCATTATCCATTCATCTTATTCCATGATCAGTATACCTCCCTTACCAGGTTTAAAAGTCAATGATAATGCAGTTCACATAACTTTTTATGACCAAGTCATCATTTGTAAATTTTGTATCTTTTCATTGCTTTTGAGATTTTATTCCTTCTGTTATCATAACATTTTATAATTCACAGTCATGTAGTCATAGTGGAACATTTGTGATTTTTGTATTTTATTTTATTTTGTGGCAATGAACACTTTGGCATCACCAAACATAATGTGTAGTTTCCCTAACACAACCCCACCTCATTCCTTCTCCTTCCTATTCAATTTTCAGTTCAGTCATGTCTGAACCCAGCTTGTCCAAAATATATGATTGGATGCAATAACTCAATGAGTGCCCCAAAGTGTAAAATGTTGGACATGACTTTACGAGAACATTTCTTCCCATCTCTCCATTCATCTTCTCTTCTCTCCATCACCATTTATTATATCTTTTTCAGTAGGACGCTCACTAACCTAAGGGAGCAACTCTTTCCTCATATCATCTGAGGAAAGAAGAGAGAAGGAAAAATAAGATGAAATGTCAGAGGAGATTCCAAGCAATTTTCCCAAACACTCTAGGGATTTGTTTTCTCCCCGTGGTTTTAGAATAGTTTTTGGAAAGCACATATGCAAGTCATCTGGGGAAAGAGTACAACAAGTACCAGGGACTGGTACAATGTGTTCTTTTTTGTGTATCTCACAAAAATGCACACCCAGAACAAAGGCAAAATATGGAAAGGAGCCAAGTGGTATACCAACCAGGGAAAGGCACTAGAACTTACTTAAAGGTAGGCAGAATACTTCACACCTACTAATCTAGAGAGACTTAACTTCTACCATTCATTGATTCAATTCACAAGCATTTGTTTCATATTATGTGTCAGGCAAAATATTAAATGCTAAAAATACAAAGAGAAGCAATAGTTTCTGCACTGAAGGAGCTGACATTCTCTTGGAGGAAAAACAACATGAATACCTATAGATATAAAATGTACCCAGGTAAATAGAAAGTAGTTTCCAGAGGTAGATGGTGCTAGTATTTGGATGATCAGAATAGGTCTTGACTAGTATTACTTGATCTGAATCTTAAAAGAAGCTAGATGTTATACAAGATGAAAGTTAGGAGGACAGAAGGAATAATCCATTTAAACTCATGGAGATTGGAGGCAGAAAGTCATGTTCAGGCAGAATGGTTAATATGTTAGTTTATCTGGAAAAAAAAAGGATACATAAAGGGGAAAGATGCGCAAAGGAGACAGTAAAGGAAATGGGAGACAGATTGTGAAAAAATTTTAAATGTCAAATAGAAAATTTAGTATTGTAGCCTAGAAATACCAGAATATATTGATCAAGGAAATGAAATAGTCAGACCTGTGTTTTAGGAATAATTTGGCAGCTTAGAAAAGGATAGCTTGGAGAGAAAGAGAGATTTAAGGTAAGGAGACCAATTAGAAGATTTCAGAAATGTGAATTATTATTATTATTATTATATTATTATTATTATTATTATTATTATCATTATTAGACTGGTACAAGATGCCTCCTTATTAGAAAGCATAGTAACGCAAAATTTGAAAAAAATGTATGTCCAGGTGTAATGTGATAATTTGTTCCCTCATAGAACTATTTCTTAAATTTTGCTGTCTTTCTAAAATTTCCTAAAAGCAGAAATTTCCCTTTAGGCATTGTCATCCAGAGCAGAGAGGCATACATCCTCAAGGTCCTGGAGGTCCTCTTCAGCAGAAAATGGAGCAGATTTTCTTCCAGGGATAATAAGAGACTGGATTAACACAGTAGTTCTTTGAAAGGAAAGAGGGTTCATATGAGAGATATATTTTGAAGATAGTATCCACAATACTTGGTAATTGATTGAATGTGAAGCAGGAGGTAGAGTGAAGACTTGAGCATAACTCTAAGGTTGTTGATCTTGGACTTCCAGACAGTGGTACCATTATTAGAAATAAGGAATTTTAAAGAGAGAACTTGGCAGGGGAAATGCAATGAACTCTCTTTGAAGCATATTTAATAATTTGGATATTTCTACCTGGCAGTTGATAATACAGGACAGAAATTAAAGAGAATGATTATAGTTGGTTATTTAGATCTAGGAGTCATAAATATAGAGATGGAAGTTGATTATATAGGAGCTGAGGAGACAGACAAAAGATAATATATATAAAAAGCGAAAAGATAATGGTTTAAATTGAGATAAACCCATGCATAATAAAGAAGTATACGAATGATAGATAATCTGGGAAAGAGGTCTGAGAAGAAGCAATCAGCAAGTTAGGAAGAGAACCAGAAAAGAGCACTCTCATAAAAACTGAGGAATAATAGATTATGATGGAGGTGTGTGCTCATCTGTGTTATGTGGAGAAAGCATTTTCAGTTGAGTGAGAAGATGGAAGAAGAATTTACATGAAATTGTAGAAGGGACAAAAAAAATGTAGAGGCAATAAGAGTAGTCATGTTTCCCTCATACCATCCATACATTCTCACCTTAAGAATTTACTTAGGAATGGCAGAAGAGATATAAGATGATAGTATAAGGGAATAATTGGGGAAAGAGAAAGTTTTTTAAGGATGGGGAAAATATGAGCATGTTTGTAGAGTGAAAAGAAAAAAAAGGAGAGATTGAAGTTGGTGATGTTGGAATGGAAGATAGCAGAAACACACTGATATATTTCTTGACAGTTGAGATCAAGGACTCAAGTAAAAATATTGACCTCTAGTTAGGAAAGGACCAACCCTTCATCAGATTTGATCCAAAAAAAAATATGGGAGGATAAGGAATGCTAGCAATGGAAGTTTAAAATGTAAAATAGGAAAATGGAATTTCACTGCATATGACCTATTTTCTCAGTAAAGTATGCCACTGCTGAGAAGTTAGTAGGAGGTGATATGGGAAACTTGAGAAAAGATGTAAAGGTTAGAAACAGTCACTGTGGGGAGCAAGATAGTCAACTGAAGAAGAGTTAAAGGGATTGTCTTGCTGCCTGAAGAATCTAATTGAGATTAGATAACATAAATTTGTTGTGGGTCCAGTCAGCACAGTTGTATGACTTCCTCCAGCACTGTTCAGCAGCATGTGAATAAGAGTGGAGAAGGCAGTTGTGGGAGTAATACAGGGTTGGGGTATGGCACTAAATTCTTAGCTTTTGGAATTTCAGCAGTTGAGAGAATCTACAGAGACTCATGTCTCTTCTATGGTAGCCTAGAATTTTTTAGTGAAGATCCTCTATGGCAAGTCTGCCAAAGACCAAAGCCATATATTAAAAGGTAGGGTGCTGTAGTAGAAAGAACCATGGTTTTGATGTTAGACAACATGGGTACAAGGCTATTCTCTAACACTTACTGGAAGTTAGATCATCAACAAATCACTTCCCCTAGGTAAGTCTAAGTTTCTTAACCTAGAGGATGAAAATATTTATATCTACCTCACAGGGCTGCTTTAAAGAAATATATGCATATCCATAAACATACAAATATGTATATGTTTATATACATATATACATGCATGTATATCTCTGTCTCTTTATCTAGGTATCTATATATCATTCTAAGTATCTATATTTAAGCACTGTAGAAATGTGGTCTAGTATTACTAGAGAGGATCAGTTTAGGAAACTTGGGCTCTAGTTGCAACTCTGTGATTGAGTGACATTGTTTCCTCTTTCTGAAATTCGGTTCCTTTAGACTAGACAAGCACCAAGATCCTTTTGCATTCCAATAATTATAAAACCTTTAATGTTAGCTCTGCCCTCACCTAAAATCTCCTGGCCACCTGACATTTATGGAAGAGTTTTAGTGAGTTTCACTGAGTTCAATCAGATTCATCAATCAACCGAAGGATCCAATGGTATTTTCAAAAAGTGAAAAGACTTAGATAAGATTCTGGACTTGGGCTCTAGACCTGGTTTTAAAACCTGTCTCAGATAATTGCTATCTAAGAGACTTTGGACAAGACAAATTCTTTGAGTTTCAATTTCTTCTTCTCTAATCAAAGAATTAGCTTTGATAACCACTGAGATCCTTTCCATTTCTCAAGCTATAATCCTACACTCTTACAGTCCTACATTAAATGGTTGGTTGGCATAAGCTTGATCAAAATATATATTCCCTTTTCATGACACACTGAAAGTAGTAGAAAGAGAAAATGTCAAAGAGAAGTAAAGAAAGCTAAGAAAAATAATATCAAAAGCATAAGAGATTGCTACAAATAGAAATAATTTTCTCTTCCTTACTTGTTTGCTGGTCTTTTTTGATGAAGGCCCAGAGATTAGTAGATAGAGGCTAGAGGGGTGGAGGTGTTGATAGTTACATTAGAATGTACATTAGTATTCCATTTCTATTGGGAGTAAAAAGTAGAATCAATTTTTCCACTTTATCTACAATTCAATACAACAGTGTTATTAAACATCGACTCTGCACAGAGACATTCTTAGGTGAGAAGGAGAAGGAAGGTGCAATAGATATGTATGGTTCTTTAGAGCACAAAATTAGTTTGGTTAGTCCATTTGATATCTGAGGAACTGAATGTCACCTTTGCTACTTATTGCTTGTATTTATTTTGGTCTTAGAAGACCTTCTGAGACCCACTTTAAGTCTGCAATTTGCTGAAGTCACTCATTTCCTTCTTGGCCTTAATTTCCCCATTTGTATTAAGGAATTAGACTGGATGATCTCCAAGGTGTCTTCTGGCTCTGAATCCTATGGTCCTCTTCTCTTTTAGTTGCTTAACAAAATTTTATTTGAAATGATGCCAGAAAGTTCGCTTGCAACACTGTCATTAAAGCCCCACTAAAAGCTTTTAAAAAGAAAAAAACATACATTATATATATATATATTAATATGTATATTAATATATATGTATATAAAATAGGGGTGGGGAGAACCAGACCCTAGGCAGGATAGCTTTTGCTGTGTAATTTAGTTTCATGTTCTGTACCCAAAAAACATGTAAAAAATGTAAACAGGGCTCTCCAAGATTGTAATGTAGTTACTAAGCCACAGATACACAGACATGCAGGGTGCTATTCTTCAACAGAACGGAATTCATCCTCAAAACCACACACTCATTTCTAAGAGTCTGAAAGTAAACTTTCTCATGTCAGCTCTGAAGAAAGGGTTTATTGAGTTAGGGCATTCTCCTCTGTATATTTTTGTTTGTTTGTTTGTTTGCTTGTAAGGTTTATTTTCCTTGGGTTTCCCCACTTTTCACAGAACTAGACTTGTAGAGTCAGGCAAGAGTCTCACCACCTCCACCTCTCTTCCTTCTTCATCTCCTTTCTTCCCTGTGCTCTCTTCAGACTGGCATTTAATTTCCCATCTTAGATCAAAAACTCCCTTAGGGTTCATTTATCATTTTTATGTTGATCTTCACATTGGCACCAAAGAGAAAAGAGTTGTAGAGTCAGATAGGAAGTTAGAGCCTAAAGAGTAAAGCAATAATTACAATAATAACATATTAAGCCCCCACTGTATAATGTCAAGAAAATACAAAATTTTTATGAGATAGTCCCTGCCCTCAAGGAGCTCACAGTCTAGGAGAGACTAACGCCAGGACTAAGATATGTAGTTAGAATATACAATATTCAATTATAAGTATATAAGTTGGAAAATAAAAATTAGAGGAGGTTTAAGAATTCTCAGGGAGAAGTCTTTGCCTTGTGGAGTAATTAGGAGATTGAATTTGAGTAGAATTTTAAAGGATAGATATAATTTAATAGGCAAAGAGGAGAAAGGACATTTTGAATATAGCATAAGCAAATGCTTGAAGGTATGAGAGAGTATAATGTGATTCAATAAATACAATGGGTTTAGAAGTCAGAATTGTCTACTGCTAATCATAGACTACAGATGGGTATAATATGAGATAAGACTGGTGAAGTAGAATATGAAAAGTAGTCCTTTTTATAAAACACAGGGAAAGCATGTTGTCCAAATGAATAAATGAATCATTTATTAAAAGTTCATGTGTCAAGAACTATGCTAAGTACTGGGAAAATAAAAAAGAAGAAAAAGAGAGTCCCTGCCCTCAGAACTTACAATCTAATTGATCCATTAGGTGTTCAGTTTAGGTAACATTTGCTTACTATAATTTCATTCCTTTAGGAAAAGCTCATCTCTGTCAAACCAAAATAATTGTGAAAAAGCATAATAAAGAGGAGCTCTGGAATTAGAGTAAAAAATATTGGGTTCAAATCTCACCTCTGATACTCAATAGCTGTGTAATACTAGATAAGTCATTTCATCTCTCTATGCCTTTTTATTCTTCTATAAAATGAGGTTAGACTCAATAGACTTTATGATCCTGACCTGTGAATCAGCATACTGGTTCAATGTCATCTCAATGTCCTTCCTTGAAACTGACATATTGTATGCATGGGGATTACCCCTTTCAGATTAATTTCTAGATCACTAGCTTATGTAGAGATTTCAAGAAGCAGAAGGAAATAAATTTGGCTTATCCATTGAAAATGGATAGGGAGAAGCTTCAGTTAGAAGAGTAAAGCTTTTCTTCAATTTACCAAGCAAGAATAATATTAACTGTACAATTTTCAGTTAAACTCTTCAAAATACCTCAACTGAGAAAAAAGACACTTTGGGACTCACTGTTCCCATCTTGCCTGAATTAATGAGATAAATGGTCACCCTTTCACTCAGGCAATCCCATTCATTTCCCACTGTTCACTCTATAAAATCCAAATACTTAGTATTTCATTCAAGATCCACTGCAGTCTAACTACAAACTGCGTTTTCTAGTCTTAGATCTTATTCTTTTACATGGTACCTCTAGTATAACCAACTCTAATCCCTTCAAAACACCCTATGTTTTCTTGTCTTTGTTCCTTTGCTCAAACTGTTTCCCAATCTAAACTAGGCTCTCCCTATAACTTTCTATCTTAGCTACACTGGAAAGAAATTTCAAGTGAAGGAATGTACAATGTTCTTGTGCCTGGCACTATGCTTAGAAATATGGATACAAAGAAAGAGCAATAAAACAAACAAAAAAAACACAACACCTCACTGCTTTCAAGGAGCTTATATAACATAGTGGGGGAGACAATGTCCAAACAAGATAGATACAAGATAAATTCATGAGATCTCAAAGGAAAGTGCTAGCATTAAGGGAGAATAGGAAGTGTTTCTTGCAGATGGGAGGATTTTAAATAAGACTTGAAAGAAGTCTAAGAAGTCAGGAGTTGAAGGGTAAGAGGGATTCCCACAATGGAAAGGAATAGAGAAGTATATGAAAAAGCCTGGAACTTTTAAGTGCATGTGCATTTGGAATTACCTGCATGAACACACACACGTATAGAGGCATTTTTCATATCTTTGAGATCCTCAGCAGCAAGCCTGTCAATCATTCAAACCATAAGCAGAGAGAGAAAATTTTGGTGGTATGGTGCTGTGAAAAAAACACATGACTGAGACTCAGAACACCCTGAGTTCTATCTCCAGGTCCTTAGGTGACCTTAGACAAGTCATTTACTTGATCTTAAAATTTCTTCCTAGCACTAATAGTCTCATTTGCCATCAGAGATTCCATACTTTTGATTTATAGAAACTGTTTGGCACATAAATTAGGAACTTCCTCCCATGCTGGTTCCACTAACTCCATCATGAAGATTCTTGCTGAGCTTGTCTGGTGCTGGAGTAGCACTCATGTTCTCCTGGAAAGTTAGAAAAGGAAGGAACCAAAATACTTGAGAAGTTTAATTAATCCAACTGTGGAGCTCATCATACTGATCCAGAGTTGTGTTGTGGTTGGATAAAAGTGAAGGGCTTCTCCAAACACCTGCAGCAAAATTGTACTTGGATACAGATGTGAGTCACTACATGCCAGAGGAAGCAACCAGCTGCTGAGGGAGGAATCAGCTCATTGGATGGCCCAAGTTGTTTGGAGGAATTCATTTATGTGGTGACGGATTTGTTACTCAGCAGTTTTCTTATGACAGCTGAAATTGCCCTAGGAAGTGAGTGCAATCATTCTAATTTACACACCACCAACCATATCTGTGAAATCAAATAGAGGAAGCCAAGAGAAATTTCTCTCTTGCTTTTTTGCACACATTCAGATGGTTGAGTTGGGAGGTCACCAAAAAAACTTCAGTTATTCAACTGTAAATGGTTCCTATCCTTCTCCTGATCCCTTCCTCACAGCTTACATAAGGTGGGACATGGCTTCTCACTGGGTCACCTCCCTAGGGGTAAACTAGTTTGAAGTATAACAATTAAGCAAAAAAACTTCATGCTCTTCCAGAAAGTACAGCTAGTAGTCCCGTATTTAGAGTATTATTGAACCCCCAACTTATTAAAATGGGGGGCCTGGCAAGGAAAAAGGAGATAATGAAGTTCTTGGACACTCTGTTCTGCACATAGTCAGGAATGGCAGAAACATCCCATGAAAAGGAACATGGGTCAGATGTTTCCTCTGTTTCTACTCTTGGTGTGATTGCTCTCTGTTGGAGACTGGGCATCAGTTGTGGTTTTCTTCAGGTAATTTGACTGGTAATTAACCTCACACACAACTTTAGACTCATGGCTTCTAATTAGAAAAGCATAGAATCAGAAGAAAGGGGAAAGGGGGGTCTAGGAACTTTGGAAACTAGTAGTTTTATGAACATGAGAAAGTCTTGTTCTTTCAACACAGATGTTTTTAAGTGAAAAATCACTCCTTTGACCTTTCTTGAAGGGTCCATGCAGTCAATTTTGTCATTAACTATTTCTTGGCTGTTTAGAACTATGAGAGGGAAAACCTGGATAAAAATTCTTAGAAAAAGAGGGTCCCTTTCTCCTTTTCTCTTTGAGTTAACTCTTAAATTTTCAGTAATTCTTAGCAAATGCTTTAGAATAGACATAAGATCAGAACCTAGTGTCTTGCTTAGCTATCCAAGAAAATTGGTCACTTTCTCTGTTTTGGCCTCTTCTTTAGAGTAGTTAGCTTCTGTCCTAGAAGGTATGAAAGTGGCTTTGGGTTCCTTATACAAGGAAGACACAAGCTCCACCCATTTATACCAAGAAGAAAAGCTTAAGGAAAGGATATTTTTCATCTTGCCATCGGTCTAGCTATGGCAGTAAAGATCACCATCTGAAGGAAGGTCACAAGAAGAGAAATAATTTAGCCATGGAATCTCATCTACTAAACTATGGAGAGATAATGATTTCAGTTAATTTTGAGAGCATCTATATATCATATTAATCATTTTGGTCCTTCTTCATCTCCACAATGTCCATGGTCCCAAGGTCCTTTGCATTGGTTTTCATTTTATTTTCCATAGATTTCTACCATATCCTTTTGGCTATAACGTTTTGAGTTTTTTGTTTTTGTTTTTGTTTTGTCTTATGCCTCCTGTTCATATTGCTATCCTGGATTCCTACTTGTCAGCTAAATAAAAACAAAATTGATTTCACTCTTAAAGGCTTTTGTCCAATATACCCTACCACTCACTAACTGCATGTCCTCTTAATTTTCAACTAACTCTTGTTTCCAGTAAAGCATAGTAAAAAATGCTACATTTTGAGTCAGAAGATCTGTATTTAAATCATAGTCCTTATAAATTCTTGCTATGTGACCATCAGGAGTTACTTAAGCTGTTTTAGTTTCCTCATCTATAAAAAGAGTTTCAAGATAACAGATGACTTACAAGGTCCCTAAAAAAAGTCTCTAAATCAGAAGCTCTAAGTGAGCTCCTGAACCTTTCTCTCTATTAGTACTCTTTCACCTTCAAACATTCACTTGACCAGTGCTGTTTTCTGGAACCAACTTAAACATATACTACTTGTCACAAAACTATGTTTCCAATCTTCAAATCCTTCCTTAGATTTGTCTCCTTCAATGAGACCTTCTGCAAAGTGACCTCTGCTTTTCCTGATACATTTTGAATTTCTACCCTGTCCTTTATCCATCTCATTCTTATATACTTAGTGAAATTGAGCAGGGGTACAGTGAAAGGCCTCGAAAGTCATCATATACTTGAATACATATAGACTAGATCTATAGATATATATATCTTATCTGTATCATCTGATATTAGGTAGTCTTAGATTATGATGACACAGGCACTATAAATACAGGCAGTCCATATATCATATCAATTTATATTTTGCCATCCTGATCATTTGGCATTGTCCTAGGAAGGTTTTGTGTTTCACTCACCTAATTCCTATCTGCTCCCTTGCCTCTTTCCCTTAATGATATCAAATGTGAACTAGGTACTTCAGCATTTGAGTTTGGATTTCATGATATTATAATCAGCTTTTGGACAGGTTCTCATGAAAGCTGTGGTTATATTGGGTGCACAAGGCTAGAAACAAAAATATTGTGATTCTACAGGAATGCTTGCCTTGTGATAAAGAGAAGGATGAAAATTTTATAGGGGAAATGAGTGTTGGATTTTTATGACAGAAGATATGGGTTCAAATTCCAGCTTGCTGCTTCTGGGAAATTAGAGAAGTCAAGTATAGTTTTCTCAGTGAGTTAGACAAGTTGGTATGTGAAGTCCCTCTAAGTCCTAAATTTTATCTCCTAAAGTCCCAAGTCTATTAACTTTATGTTAAGACTTTGAAACAATCCATAGACAATGTGACCAGATGTATTTAATGAGCTTAGCAAACATAATGATGCTCTTTTCCCTTACGTGTTAGGGTTGGGTCCCTAGGAATTTCACCACTGATTATTGGTTTCATTTTTTGTTCCTTTTCATCCCAGTATTATGAGATAGAATCATAAACATTTTGGCTTGGAAGATTCTTAGAAATCATCTAGTCCAAAGGTTCTTACCCTTTTTGTCTTAGGGGTTCCTTTGGTAGTCTGGTACAAACCTATGGAACTTTCTCAGAAGAATGATTTTTAATGTATAAAAGCAATGTACAAAGAATTAGTAATAATAATGTAATGAGAGCTAGTACTTTCATTACACTTACATTTTTTGAATTAATGATGCTGAGAGGAGTATAAAATAGGAGAAACTTTTGTTTATGTTGTCATATTATGATTTTGTCAGAAGGTGAAATTTTAGTAGACAAGATTGCTTTATTTAAAATCCCGAAACCCTGTCATAAGAAAAGTTCATAGGTTTTGTTTGCCTACAGGACCAGGTGGTAAAAGGCACAGAGAGGTAGATTTGGGATCAGTATTAATCATTAAAGCTCTACCAATATTTAGGGCTGCCTCATAAAATGCTTAGATCTCTGTCAATGAAGATGTTCAGACAGAGGCTTAGTGACCCTTTATCAGGGGTGCTGAAGAAAGAATCAAAATACCTCAATAGGTTGGAACAGATGACCTCTCAGAGTCCTTCCTACTTATTGACCCTATTATTTTACAATGACACACATTACCAAAATGATCGCATGAAGGAAATTTTAAATATCTTTCCTCTTTGCAGCATATTGGAGCATCCCCTTGGCACTAAAGCTACATCAGGTCATTTTCTGGTACTTAGAGGTTATACCTAATTTCCATTTCACAGTGATAATATGGTAAGAGTACTGAAGAGTATTCTGGTGTCAGGAGATCTGGTTTCAAATTCTGACTTTCTATTTATTCCTTGTGTAACTGAACAAGTACTCATTTTGAATACATATAAACGAGATCTTTAGTTCTATATCTAACTGTATCTTCTGATATGGTAGTCTCAGGTTGTGATCTCACAGGCAATATAAATATTCCAGAATAGTATAAAATGTCTAAGATTAAAGAAAGGGATTGGACTGGATGGCCTCTAAGGTTATTTCTAGCTCTAGATCTGTAGTACCTTTTGAGTCTGTTTCTTTTCCCCGGGCAATAAAAAAGAGTTCCATCCATTCATCCCTAGATAGTCTGTAGTAATTAGAGTGAGGAGGGGGAATCTCTCTTCCTCCTTTGACTTGGAGGATTATGTAAATCTCAAAAGAAACATCATATGTTATCATTGTTTCCACTTCCCTTTTTTAAAATAATAATAATAATTAAAACAAATAAAATCTTCTAGCCTCTACCCACCAGAAATTGCTAACAGGTGGGTCTGCATTCCTTGCTATCAAAGGACCTTCTGAAGCAGAGGGGAAGTGGAGTATCTACATAGTGAGGGTTTTTTTATTTGTTTGTGGTTTGTTTTTTAAGGGTTATTGAATAATATTTTACTTCTCTGCATAGTCCTGACTACTCATAGGCCAGAGGTCCCTGTCAGGTTGCTTGGACCTTGAATGCTTATCTTCATTTCTTTTCCCATCACCAACTCCAAAGATATTCTCCCTTTCCTTGAAATCACAAGTTCATGAATTTAGAGCTTAAAAACCCTTGGAGATTATCTAGTTCATCTTCCCCCCAACCCCCCCTCAATTTACAGATTAGAAAACTGAAGTCGTAGGGATGAAATGATTGCCTAAAGTCATACAATCAGAATTGGAATCCAGTTCCACAGTGAACTTTCCATTATACAACTTTGTCTTGAGAACGTGGATCTGGTGGACTAGATGATTTAGCAAGGGTGGGAAAATCTTTTTTCTGCCATGGCCATTTGGATATTTATAATATCATTCATGGGCTATATTTGGTAAAACATTTAATTAATTCATCCCTTAAAAGCTACTAGATTTATTGAATTTTTAGTTCTGCCTACAGTCAGATCAATTCTGCCCACAGACTGGAGATTCCCTGCTCCTAATTTAAGGAATTTATAATTATATACCAAGACTGTCACTAGTCCAAACAGGTGATGGATGGGTGCTGACTGGTGAAAGTATTGAGAGGAGACAAGACAACCTAATGAGTTTTAGGGGGTGAAACTCCAATTTTCCCTCTTTCCTCATAGCACACCAAACTCTTGAAATGGAAGAAGTGTCAATATATAACAATGACAACAATATGCAGCAACAATGTTTTCCTCAAGATTTTGATTTCATTCACCCATTGAAATAATTTTGGTCTGCCAGCACTACTGCAAAGTTTCTCCATCTCTCAAATAATTGAAGGTAAAAGTGCTTTTTAATTTAGTCATGAACTTGAAAATGGATTATAGATTTAGAATTAAAAAGAAACAAGGCATCTAGCCCTAGAGAAACATTTGTTTATGCATATTGTATATGCATATTGTATACAATTAGAATTGGAAGGGATCTCAGGTCATCTATCTTTACCTCCTTGCTTTATGCCTAAGTAAATGAAGGGATTGGCATGTTAAGTAACTTGACCATTATAGCAGGTAATAATTTCCAAAGGGAAGATTTTAACAATCTGTTGTTTCACTTATCACTAACAAAATATTTACAGTCATTTACAAATATTATTTCATTCAATCCTTACAATGACCCTAGGAGGTAAATGCTATTATTTCACCTTCTATATGGATGAGGAAACTGAGTTAAATAGAATTTAAGTGATTTGTCCAGGGTCATACACTCAGTAAATCTCAGACCTATTTGAACTCAAGATTTCAAGCCCAGACTCCAAGCCCAAAGTACTATCCACTGTGCCACCTAGCTGCTGGAGAGATTCCAAGATCTTTCCACTATGCCATATATTTGATGGATGAGAAACAAAGTACCAGAGAGGATTAGCAATTTAACTAAATTCATGTAGGTAAATAAGTGACAGAGCTGAGATTTGAATTCTAATTCCACATGAAAGGCTTGTTCATTATATTTTGGGGGAATATTAGTCTACAATACTATTACTACTGTTACTATTACTGTAAGTATCATAGGTATTGTTATTGTTACTACTACTACTACTACTGCTGCTGCTGCTGCTGCTACTATTACTTGGAAATTTTGTTTGTGTGTTTTCCTAGAGGTTCAGAATCCATAGCCTATCTTCTTATTAGGAACACAATTACTGCAGGTGATTTTCATTGAGCTGTATCTTTAGCTATATTGACTGAATGCCAGACTGGTACAATTGATAGGCCTGCAGAGAAAGCATGGAATCACTTGGCTTTTAAATCCTCTCAGTAGAATCTTGAACTAGTAAATTCTCTTCTTGACCGTCTAATTCCTCATCTGTATAATGAAGGGAATTGCATTGGATAGTTTGAATCTATGATTCTGTAATTCCAAATGTTAATAACTTCATTATGGGAACCTGCAATCCTAGTGGGGTAGGGTGGTGGATTAGATGGAACATTATCTAATCTTCAAGTACAGGCCATGCCATAACCCTGAAGGTCTTCAGATATCTATGACTGCAAGAGGGAAAAGTCACCATGCTCTCTGTGGCCTACTTCTGTAACAGTGGTTGGCTGACTGACCAACATTCTGTCAAACTATAAATCTGCAAGTTGAAAGAATGGATTCTCTTTATCTCTTTGAGACTTGCATCCAAGCTGGAAACTACTCCCTGAGGTCCTGCCCAGGAAGGTGATAATTGTTTCTAATGGTTTGTAAACAACAGGACTAGCTTTTTTGTAGTTGTTAAGTCTGTAAAAGAGAGTTTGAAGCCAGTGTTAATCCATTAACTCTTTGTAGTCTGGGTTTTTTCTACTAGTTTAGTGTGGTCTGGAAAGGGAGGGAGTTGATGCTTAGAATAAAATAGACCTATTAGGCTTCTGAGCTAAGGAGGAGGGATGGGGCTGAGCTGGAAAATATTATTTGCTGTAGTTGGACAGAGGTAATTCAAAGGAACACTGGAGTGTTGCGGGTTGCGGGGTGGGGGGTAAAAATAAAACTATAGTTCCAATTAGCTCTAGGAGTTAGTAAGTGGAAGTTGTCCTGACAAATTTTGGTCTGGCATTTCAATGTGAGGGGAAAACTTAGTAATAATCAGTTGCCTAAGAGTCAGTCAAAAAAGTTTATTAAGTACCTACTATATGTAAGTACTTGCTAAGTACTAGAGATACAAAGAATGGTAAAAACAATCCCTGTTCTCAAAGACCTCACAGTCTAACGAGTGAGACAATGTGCAAACAATTATATATAAACTAGCTATAAACAGGATAAATTGGAAATTGTGCTGGAGCAGGGAAGGCATTAGCATTAATGGGGAGTTGGGAAAAGTTTCTTCTAGATAGAAGACTGACAAATAACTGAAACTTGAAGACTGTCAAGGAAGACAGATGGTAGAGATATGGAGGAAAACATTCCAGGAAAAGGGAACAGTGAGTGAAAGATCCCAGAGCTGAGAGATGGAGTGCGTTGTTTGAGTAACTACAAGAAGACTAGAGTCACTGTATGACAAAGTTTGTTGGGGAAGGAAGTAATGAGATATCTTGTGTAAGGAGAATGAGCCTCTCAGCAGCAAACAGGTTTTCCTTTAGTAGACTTCACATAGAAACTTGGAGAGTGGCAAACCTTGATTGCTACCTCTCCTCAGATCTGCCTTTTGGAATCCCTAGTTGCTTTCAAGGGCAAGTTCAAGCAACATCTTCAATCAATCATTAGTAAACATTTATTAATTTCTACTGCTGTTGCATTGGATAGTGCTCAGCTGGAGTCAGGAAGACTCCTGAGTTTAAATCTGACCTCAGATACTTAAGTAGCTGGGTAACCCTGGGCAAGTCACTAAACCTCATATGACTCAGTTTCATTACCTGTAAAATGAGCTAGAGAAACAAATGGCAAACCACTTTAGTATCTTTACCAAGAGAACCCCAAATGGAGACCTGAAGAATCAGACACTACTGACCAAAAAGAGGGAAAAGGAAAAAAAAAACAGGTTCACAAGTAAGGAGGGATTGGACCCTTGATTTCATTTCATTAGCTGAGGATATTCCTTCCAATAATACAGGTCTTAAAGCTACTTAATGTTAAGAGCAGTGGTTCCAGAAATGGTTTTAGAAGTATGATCAGAAACTCCGATATGTGCCAGAGACTCTTTCAATAAATCCAGAGTCAAAACCATGTTCATAATAATAAAATGTTTTAATTTTTAATCTAATAAATATATATAAACAAAATAAATAAACAAAATAAATAAAAGCACTTTGGGGGATGGATACTTCCTCCATTATTTTAAAGAACATAAAAGGTGTAATGGGATCAAAAAGTTTGAGAGCTATCAGTTTATAGATTTGTCTAGAAGTCTATGATGTTAGGTCAATGTGTGTCAGAGGTAGCACCTCATCAACTCAGACATTCCTGAATTTAAACTGGCAATCTTTCTACACTGTTCCAGCCATATCTGGCTTACACAGTTGAGTAAATATAAGTAAGTGCAGATTTAGATGAAAAAAATATGAAGTAAGTGAAGGAGGAAGAATAAATAAATAGTATTTATAATAAATAAATGTCTCTTGAAGGTTTTTGGTTTTTGTTTTCTTACTATTTCCATCACTTAAAACAATGTCTGGCACAAAGAAGATACTGCCATCTAGCTGCCCCCTACTCCCTCAATAGAGTATCAATTTCTTGAAGGCAGCATTGTCTCACTTTTCTTTCTGTATTTCCCAGTGTCTACCTATTGATGGATGGAGTGGTAGTGTTGCTGTTCTAGACTGGGTTGGAATTAGGTATTAACCTGTGAGGTCTCTTACAATCCTGAGCTTCTGTTAGTTTTACATCCTTTGAGGTAGACTGAAGTCTAAGTCTCTTTTGCCTAAACCAGCATGATTTCTACTGTATTATTTAGTCTTTTTAGGCCTTCTACATAGTTACTCTGGCCTTCTGATTTAGGAAGTCAGCAGTTCCTAAACTGGGTTTGGGGAGGAGGGAAAGGAGTCAGGGATCAGGCTTTCTCTTTTTCTTATCATTTTAGTTTCTGCACTCTATCCCAAAGAGAACATTTTCTAAGTCCAGAATATACTCAGGAGCTGCCTGGTGTTTGAAGGTCCACTGGGGTTAAGAGAAAAGGGCCAACTCCTGCCCTATTTACGCCTGTTCAATTCCCAGTGAAGTCAATTGGAGCTGCGCCTGCGTAACTGAGGCTAACATTTGGCCTAAGGAGCCACATTGGGAAAGCCTTATTGGTCTGTGTATGTGTATGTATGTGAGTGTGTGTGTTTCCCTCCTTTCTGTCTTTTTTCCCCCCTTTCTTTCTCTGTGGCACATTCCCAGGTCCCTTTGGGTAGAAAGAGGAAATTGGAGAGGATGGGCTGGAGGTTTGGTGAGCACTTCCCCCCTCCTGTGATTGACAAAGGACGGCATAAATCTGTCAAAGGGGAACTCAATAGAAACCGCATGGCATTCCCTCATGTGGGAAAATACCACAGCTCCTTCTCCTCTTGTTCTCTCTGTCTCTCTGCCTTTGTGTACAACGTGTGTGGGTGGAAGATAAACTGGATTAAAAAAACCCTTTGAAAGCAAGACATCGTTAACTCCTCTAATTGAAAGCAGCCTTTGAGGACTGGATTTGGTGCTGGCTGCCATAACTGGTCACTTATTCAGTGGACAGAACGCTGCTCCCCCTATACCAGAGGAAGCCATTCATGTTCCCCTGTCCTATATGGTTAGTGGACTGAAGATAAACAAGACTTTTCACCAGAACTTGTTCTTGTAGAAGGATCTTTCAGCTCAGAGAGATTGAGACCATCCTCCTAAACTCCCCACAAATTCCCAACTAAACGGGTTGCACATGCGCACGCACGCGCGCGGGCGCGCACACACACACACACACACACACACACACACATTTATTAATGGTGATGATGAGTCTGGATTGCTTTTCTTGTTCTCTGTGTTGTCTTGGCAAGGATGGGCAGCTGCAAAACCAACCTCCAACCTTGTAAAACTGAGAAAATTTGATCCAGAAGTTGCTAAACTAACTGGAAGGCAAATGGGACCCATACTCATCCCCTTTCCCCCACTTTTTTCTTCAGCATTTAATTTTTGAGCTCAATAAAATATAGACAACTTTCTTCAGCAGCCCTCACATTGGCTTTGACATAAGTTCATTGGATCAGAGAACTTGAGAGCCAAAAGTGACCTTAGAGTTTATCTAGGCCAAACCTTTCCTTTTACAGTTGAGGGAAGAACATCATAAGTATATGAAGTTACTTTGCCTAAGGAAGTGACCTGCTGGTTAATACTACAGTTGGGACTGGGAATTTAGTCTTGTGTTTTCCCCATCATACGATATATAAAAACAAAATGGATCAGAAGAACTCTGAAACTGATTGTGAAATCATAGAGCTTGTATTAGAGGAATCTGTATGTATCTAGTCCAAACCCCCTTTTTTAAATCAAATTAGGAAACTGAAGTGGACAGAGGTGAAACGACTTTCCCAGGATCACTGGGAATGAAGTTTGATTCAAACCCAGATCCTCTGTTTTCAAATACAATGTGTTTTTCCTTTACTGCTCATTTAAATAATTTCTTATCAACTCACTCCCAGTGAATGCTAATAAGAGAAATGTCACCAATAATAATACAATACTTGTATGAAACAATCTTTCTTACTGGCTGATGAAAGCAAATGTTTATTTTGTGTTTTGAGTTTTAGAGGGTGCTTTCTTCACAGCAACCATGCAAATGTGCCAACACATTTTGCACATAAGCTTAGGAGACAGACAGAGCATGTATCCATATGCCTAACTTGTAAATAAGGAAGCTGAGTTTCAGAGAAGCTCTTCGGTTTTCTCTAAGAAGAGAAAGCCAAGATTTAAGCCTCTGTTAGCTAATACTAGCCCCAAGTGCTCTCTCCTCATTGCCCTATAGTGACTTTGGTGCTGATATTTGCCTGAGATTGCAAAATTCTTGTGTTGGTAATCCAATGAAGACCATTTTATTAAACAAATCTTGTTGGACAAAGATATAGTGGGGAATCAGTGAAAAGGGCTAGACAGATTATTACTAAAACAGGAATCAGGGGAACTGGGACTAAACAGAAAGCAATACAATCAACTCAGACATACATAAAGGGAAAAGGATGAGTAGAAATGGATCCTACAGAACTCTGACATGTTCACTAGTCAGTGAATTCAGTGATAAAAATCATTTAGCACAGACATTGTGACTCAGGGGATTAAGAAGGAATTAAGAGTGGTCTTAAAAGGCAGTTTGACACAGCTGATAGAAGGGTCACCTGTGAGTACAGAAGAAGGGTTGGTTATTACCTCTGACCACTTTTACAAATGGTGTAACTGCAGTCAAGAATCTCTCAGTACTCCCAGAATCCCAGAAACTCTCTAAGACTAAGTGACAGATTGATATCAATAGAGGGGGGATTCCATTTTGGAAGTTCCTTACATTGATTAAATCAGAGAGAGACAGACAGAGACACAGAGAGATGGGGGCGGGGAGAAAGAGAGGGACAGAGAAGAAGAGACCTTGCTTTTTGGATAACATTGCTGGCAGGTTTACTAGAAAGGAGGGCAGACTTAGACAGAAATAACTAGACTGACTGATAATTTCTTAAGTACAGCCCCTGACACCAAAGGAATTTTTACCAACCCCTGTGTTCATTCTTATCTGGCATACTCATGATTAGTATATTCAAAGGTGCCTGGGGTCAGCTTCTCCTGAATTGCTTTATTTGAAAAAGCTCTTTTTGTCTTCCTACATAGAAAAGAGTTTTGGCTCTAATTGTCACATTTCACTCAGAATCAGTCCTCAATTCTAGGCATGGTTAGTTCCTAGAGTTATCAGTGTATTGCTTGTTTTTGAGGAATGGACGGAATATTGAGAAATGGTCAGTGATGAAGTAGATGAATACATTTTATATGCTCTTCTCTCTCTCTCTCTCTCTCTCTCTCTCTCTCTCTCTCTCTCTCCTCCCCCCACTCCTCTCCCCCATACAGATATCTTGTATGTTAACTATAACATGTAATAGTAATAGAGTATCAAGTTGTATTTCTGTTTCTTGAAATTCCAAATTGGACCAGCTAAGTGGTTCATCAGAAAAGGGAAGAGAGAATGAAAAAATAAATGGTCTCCAATATGATGAAAAGATTAAGGTTAATTTAAGTAACCAGGAATGTTCAGGTTTGAGAAAAAAAAGTGATAGAAGAGGAAGACGAATTAGAAAATAGGGGAGATTTGCTTTTTTATTTGAAGGACTGTCTTTTGAGAGAGGGAGTAAATTAATTTTAAGTGATTCCAGGAGACAGAAAGACAATCCTTAGGGAGAAATTAACAGGGAATAATTTTGATCCATCTATAAGCATTTATTAAGTGCCTACTATTTGCTAGACACTGTGTTAGTTAATGGACATACAAAGATAAAAAATGATTCAGGCCTTTTCCACAGATTCTTACACTGGGGTCAACAATGTACAGGTAATTTTATGTAAAGTAAGTGGAAGATAATCCAGTGGAGGGTGAAGACACTAGTTGCTAAAGGATCAGAAAAGACCCATATAGGAAGTGGTGCTTGAGCTGAGCTTTGAAGGAGTTTAAATTTCAACCTAACATGAGGAACGACTTTGTACCAAATAATTGCCTTTTGGTGGAATGGAGTTGCCTTGAGTGATCACAGGAATTATTTAAGTAAAATTTTGATAACATTCTTGCTTTAGATGAGCCATTGAATTAGATAACTTTAAGTTCACTCCCAACTTTAAATTTCTATTTTTCTTTATTCCTTGAGCCAAAGATGAGGAATTAAAATCAGGTTCTTGTTTCTAATTCCTAATAAAGGCAAGTAATGGAAAAGGGGGTAAGGTGTTGGCCCTGGAGTGAGGAAGACCTGTGCTCCAATCCATTCTTATAAAATCAATAGCAGCATGACCTTAGACAAGTCACTTAATTTCTATTTACCTCAATTTCTTCAACTGTAAAATAGGTCTAATATCTCAAAAAGTTATTATGAAGATCTACTTGAATATTTGCAAAAGTGCTTAATACAATGTCTAGCATATGATAGATATTATTTAATCACTTACTGCTTTCCATCCCTAATTGCAGTGCAAATAGATGAAAAGTCAAACATTATAAAACTTTGCTTTGAAAGGTGCTTTTCAGGTGACCTAAGAATGTATAACTACAATTCAATTTAATTTGTGGGTTTATTCTACCATTCTCAAATGGGAGATATACAGGGTTGAAAAATAAGGTCTTTTGCCCATTCACATACCTCACTGAAGGGACATTCATATGGAACTCTCATACCAGAGATGTGATTGAAATTGGTCAGGACTTTGGGCAAAGATTCAACTGGATTGCTTTCCTACTCTTTGATCTAGGTTGACAGTCTCCGATTATAATCCTAGCCAGGCTGAAAACAAAAACAAAACTAAACAAAACAACAAAAGAGAAAAAATTGGTGGAGTGTTTCTCTAAAGCTGTGTCCTGTGCTGATAGACTGAGGAAGATAAGGACTAACTATATTAAAGCCATAAGAGGTCTTTGTTCATGTTAGGAAGTTTTGTGACCATGAAGATGTTAGATGTGGACAGATAATTCCCCCTGACTACAGAGTGGTGTCCTCAGCCATGCTCCACTGAGGACTAAGGCAGCTTAAAACATGAGGAGGAAGAATTCTGAAATGATACATGTCGAATTGCTGGACTACATTTCAGATGCCAAAGATAGTTTATGTAAAGTCTTACACTGTTGTAAAATGTAACACTATCCACTGGCAAGTATTAAGGAAGCTTGGACCTAGTTGTTTTTTTAGAAAAATAAATAAATTCAAAATGTTTTCTAGCCCATTAAAGCTAGTTATATTTTGCTCATGGATTCTTTTGCACAAGGCCTTTAGAGATCTGAATGACTGAAACCATTACCTCACTTCTAGCCAATCAGATGGCTGGTCCCTCAAGCCTTTTTCTTTGCTAGTTTTACCTGCAGACTGGCAACACACTGCGTTCCATTTTCTCCAGGGGATCCTTTGAAGAAATGTCTCTGGGTTTGTCTTTGCAGTACCCTGTCATTGTTTAAAATGTCTCTTTTTATTCAAGGTTTAAAAGAGGAAACTTTTTTTTTAATTCCAAGCTGTACATCAGGGTCCCCTTGCTCTCAAACTGACAGGTTCTAGGGAAGAGGGAAAGACTGGGAAGTGCTGTCAAGGATGGGGTTGTCTCTGACCTTGTTAGACAAATCATCACCAAAGGCCTTTGGTCTTTCTGTGCCTCGGGCAGCTCAGTAACATGGACAAGCAGTCTCTCCCAGACCATGCAAGTACCAGAGGAAAATACATAGACACAATAAAAGGCACCCAGGAATAATACATAGACTTCCCCTATCAGTTTCCCTGCTTTTCTACAAAGTCTTACCTGTCTCCTTTCCTTTCTTTAACACTATATAAATTTATACACAAATAGTATCACGAAAAGGCTGGTCTCTAACATAGGTAGTAAAAGTCTAGCTTCCACCTGCTTTTATGTTGGCTATTGGTAACCCAGCATGGGAGAGAAACTGGTGCCCTCTTTAGAGTTATGGGCTTCAGCTGCTGCTGTTTTTTTTTCCCCTTCAAAGCTCAGCTGTCTTGCCATCCTTGCTGAGTTAATATGGAAACACATGTCTGTGGATTGCCCTGACTTCTCAAATTAGCCTATTATTGATGGAAGTTAGGTTATATTTTTCATCCCGTGGAGAAAAAATCCTCCCTGGTGGAGTAGCTTTTGTACCCATGAACTTAGATTCATTTTGGAGGCTTAAGAAAACATACTGATATCCCTCTCCAGGCTGTAGAGTTGTCTTATCTTCACAAGATTTTTTCAATGGAGTCATAAAAGCCTCTTCACCCTGGAAGCTTACTCCACCCCTGAACTACTTCTCAAATTAGAAGTATTCTCCACCTCTGAAGCCTCACTTCCTTTTGTTGGTTCAATCTCAGAAACCAATTTAAGAAAGAGGTCCAGGCCAAATATGTCTTCATTGTTCTCCTGTGAGTATTGCTGTTTCATCTTCACAGGACCTTTTTCTACCATGCCCCTGGACCAGGTACTTTCATTCAGGGGTTAGGAATCTCTAATCAGCAGGCCATATAAGGTCTACTCTAACAAGGCAACTGTAGGGCAGACTCAAAATTCAATAAATCTAGGAGATTTTTAGGGGTGAACTAATTAAATGTTTAATCAAATGAATTATATTATAAATAAATATAAATGCCTACCTTTGGCAGGAAAAAAACAAGGTTCCCCACTATTGAAATCACAGCCTACTCTCATTTTTAACTCACTTTTCTGTGTTGTTCTTAAGCTCCTTGAGGGTGGGGACCATCTTTCTGCTTTTGTTTGTAGTCCTTTTTCTTCCTATGTCCTTAATAAACACTTGTTGCCTGTTTGAACTGACTTGGGTATTATAAATGAGGTCAGAAAAAGCTACTGAATCTCCCTATATGATTGACTTCACTTTGTGTGCTCATCTGTTAGTCATTTCCAATCTTATATCATGTTCATTAAGCATATAATAATTATGTGAATAAATGAAGTTACTGTGTAAAATATTCATTATATGTGGAAGTCCACATACAATGATATAGACATGGACAATACTTCATAAAATGCATATTTACATACTTAAGGAACAAAGAAGCATTTAATATATTCTGAAAGCTTTAATATGTACTAAATGTATTAAATTAAACAAATCTTTACCATCTGTCTGATTTAGTTTCCTCAACTGTAAAATAGGTATAATAATGGCACTTACCTTTCAGAGCTGTTTTGAGTATTACAAGAGATATTTTCAAAGTGATTGGCACATTGTAGGTACTTATTGATTGTTCCTTCCAATGACTGAGAAAGATACATTAGAAACTACCAGTTATTATATGTGTATATGTACCTGTGTGTGTATATGTGCATGTATACACACATTTTTATTTACTGTATTTTTCTTATCATCTATGTAAATGTTTATCCAGATAAACTCTGCCTCATATTACTTGCCTTAGATTTACTAAATCACATAATTGTGGTTCTAGAGGGAATGTTGGAGAGAAACAGGTCCAAGGATGTGAGGAAACAAACCCAGAGAAGTTACCTGACTTGTCTAATATCAGATACTAAGTGACAAAGTCAAGATATGAATCTAGGTCTTCTGACTCTTGAGTTCAGTATTGTTTACAGTGTCCTATATTTTTATCTCTAATGTCTTTGTACTACAGCTTTGCTGTTCTTGTTGTCCAATTGTTTCTGTCACGTCTGATTCTTCATGTCCCCCTTTGGAGGTTCTTTTGGCATAGATACTAGAGTTATTTGAGGTTTCTTTCTCCAACTGATTTGATAGATAAGGAAATTGAGGCAGGGATAAATGTTTTGCCCAGAGTCACACAGATAGTACATGTCTGAGATCACATTTGAGCTCAGGTCTACCTGGCATTATATCCACTGCATCACTCAGCTGCCCTTCTATTTCAGCACTTTTTGTTTTGTTGTAATATTTTAAATACTCTTACATTGTTCAATGATTTGATAAAATTCTATCATTTTAAATCTCTACCTTTTTAATCCCACAATATTATAATTCATTATAGTGTTTTTATATAAAATATTTTGCTAGTTTTTCAAACAAAGCAAATAAAGAGAGATCAGGGTAAAACCTGACATTTTTGCTTGGCTTATGGAAACAGAAAGGATGAGTGATCAGAGTAGAAACTTATGTAGACATTAATGTCTTTGTTCAGCAGTTAACCTTTAACTTGAAACTGTGAGAAATTGTAACATATTTGTGTTTTCTGTGGGTAGAGATATGAATGACCATTATTCTGAATAAATTATATGAAACTGTATATGAATTTAAATCTGCAAAGTGGATCACCTGGCAAGTTAAAGGCTTGTGTATGTGTAAGTCCTGGAGGGTGACCAACATTTCTTGATCTTTTTCATTTTTGGTTTCTAAGGACCGATCACAGTATCTGTACACCTGATCTTATAGAGTCTCATCATTAATAAAAATATTTGCTGACTATTAATTAAATGCTTGTTGGTTGATTGCACAGAAAAAGAGTGATCTTGTCAAATACAGATAATCTAAAGATCTTTAAGGATTTTAATATCATTTATTGAAAGTCTATACACATATAAATATATATGTAGGCAAAAAAGATAAACTGTTCATTACTTCAGGGATATACAATTTCTTTCATTTGGTTACTCACTCCACTAATCACAGAACTCCAATATGCTTTAGATAACCACATGAATCATTATGGCTAAAAATATTTGTCACCTAATGGATAACCTTTTAGTCATTCACCTCTCTACTGCTGCTGCTATTGTTAATCCTCTTTCTCCTCCTTTTCCTCTTCCTTCCACCACCACCATCACCATCTCCTCCTCCTACTTGTACCACCACTACCACCATCACCACTTCCACAAGGCTGGAAGTATGAATTATCTGAGAACTAGCCTATCTCACCTTGTAGAACTTCGTCATCAGATTGGTTTTAAGGATTTCCTAGCCATGACTATTCATGTTATAACCATGATTAGGCATGAAGGGTTTGGGATCTGTGTCAATAGAGGAAATAAAACAATTAAATTACAGATCTTTGATGTGTTGATATGCTTGTGTCTATTTGTGTGTGTATACATATACTAGTATACATATTTTCAAGGTATACATATACATACAGATTATATACATATATTGTAAAAATTATTTATGCTCATTCACATCTGTTCTTGTATTCTTCTTTAGGAAAATGTATTTCTACTATTTTCTTTTTTTTATTGTTATTTTAAAGTTTTACTTTTTTTTTAATCCTGCCTTGGATAATGGTAAAAGGTCATTTAACCTCTTCAGAAATAAGCTTAGCATTTTCCAAGAACCCCAACAAACCTCAAAATGAACTTTTTTGATTTTTAAGCATCAAATAAATACAAATCACTACATCTCCCTGGTACCTCTGGCTATTGAGCTGAGCTGAAAGAAGTGCTGATATCAACAACTGAAATTAATCTGCGTATGTATTTATGCACATGGTTTATTTTCATGTGCATATGTCATGAGTATTACCCACATTTTTCCTTTAGTGGCCTATGGGACTTATAGAAGTCTTCCTATGATTGTTTTTAAAGTATCTTTCTTTTTCTAGATGTGTAGAACCAAAGTGGTGGACTTGAGTGAAGAGGTGTCTCAACATGCTTGGTATCCCTGCACAATCAACTATCAATATTCATATATGGTTCAGACCACTTTCTGGCTCAAGGTAACAGATTGGGATGAAAATCTTTTAAAACTTACATTGGACCAATGACTATATTCTTAAATATCAATCTACCTTTTAATAGAATCCATTTAGAAGGAAATACTGTAATCATGTCAAAGTGAGGCTTATTTGAATTTGACCTTGAGCAATTACATTTCTAGTTTTGGCTAGCCCTACTTTGCTTATTATTTCTCCCTCCCCATATAATTCCCTCCTATTAAAGTCTTGGCAAATAACCTTAATATCATTTGTTCTCTCACAGGCTTACTTTTCCCAGCCAATGGTAGCCACAGCAGTTATTGTCCATCTGGTGACTGATGGGACAAATTATTTGGACCAGAAACAGGAGACAATCAGTGTTCAACTATTTGACACGAAAGAACAAATTCATGATCTGGGTATGATACACACACACACACACACACACACACACACATATACACACACAGACACACAAACACAAATGTGTGTAGATACTTGCATACATTTATGTATGTGTATAGAGATATAGGTATACATATATACATCTACTCATGAAGATCTGTGCAACTGTTCAAAAATTTATTCTATAGAATTCACTTTTACCTATTGCATAGAAGTATGCAGATCAAGGTTATATTAATTAATATTAGAACTAGAAGGAATATTAGAGATTATCTAGTTCACATCCCATTTTATAAAAGAGGAAATTGAGGCCCACATAGGAGAAATTTCTTAGTTGATGCTGATAACTAGTTCATAACTGAGTCAGAACTAGAGTTCAGTTCTCCTGACTCCCAGTCCAAAATTTTTCTTCATATAATAAAGTCATAAACTCATTGGGGATAGCAATTGGGGTTAGACAAGGACACAATCTACACAAAAACATCTTAGGTCTTATTATGCATTGGGTATTGAATCAATAGGAATGTCTGATCATAGCCCTTCCTAGATAAAGTAATGATAAGAACAGGAGTAGATGAAACCTTCTATGTTTTGGCACACATGGATTGAGACATATAAATCATCTTTGTGATTGCCCCTAGTTGACTGCCTTAGGGAAGCCTCACTTTATAATTCCTGAGAAGCTGTACTTCTCTTCCAAGGGGCCCAATTAGTCCTAGTGTTAACTGCAAGGCCCCTTGAGTATCCACCTAGCAGAAGGGGAATTGATAACACCATCCTGTTGGCCCTTTATTGTCCCCCCACCCCCATCTCTCCTCAGCCCATAGCCCTTCTGGCATACTCAGTATAGTGGTAATCAGAGAAGTGGGGAAATGGATGACTTTCAGCCTTGCAATTCCAAAGTGTTTGGAATTCCAGGCGGACACTGCTCTGGCAGCCCCTGCTTCAAAGCGGGAACCCGGCATCATTCCACAGAGAGCTCATTTCAAAAGGCCTGTGGGAGGGAAGCAGACAAGGAGGTCGTTTCTGGGTCAGGTAGAAGCCAAATAAGAAGGGAGGAATTTTGCCCCCTAAATGTTAAGAGAGAAAATAATAAATAGAAAAGAAAAAGAAAACTACCATGTGCCTGTCAATTCATAGGTTCTCTGTCTTGGGGGCGGGGAGCACATTTACAAAAAAAATTGTTGCTGTTGTCTTTGGTTCTCGGCAAAGATGTATGGAACATTAGATGTCTTTGATACTGCTAAACCTGTGAATGCAATCTCTGTTATAATTGTTGAATGTCTTCTTTGGTTGATGAATTCAGTCTTTCCTCATTGAGACCTCAAATAACGCTGTATGCTCACATGTCCCCCTTCCATACTTCCCCATTTCACTCTTGTCAGCCGGGTTTGCTGAGACAAACATAATGGTAGTTTAGGTCACAGGGCCAGGTTGAGAGGGAAGGGGAAAGTGAGACATGTAAACAAGACCAGGGAAAAGCCTTTATCTTAATTGAGTGAGGGTGTAAAAGAATTGGACCATCTAAAGAATGGTATTAATGAAGGCATGAATCCAGACAGAAAGAGGTGAAGAAGAAATTACTGTAGTGAATGCTGATGGGTGCATAGAAGAAAGAGAAAGTAGATGTAGGTAACTAGAGAAAATGGAGGAAAGAAAATACCTGTGAGCCTAGGGGGTGAGAATGGAAAGGAATTGAAGAGGGGTTTTTTTTGTTTGTTTTGTTTTGTTTTTTTTAACACACCAAAAACTCAGACCAAAACAACCTCCCCCCCCAAAAAAAACCCTTTCAATCACACTTGAAATCCCCATCAGCCGCACAAATGGGGCTTTTGTGTAGTGACATAAAAGGGTCTGGAGGCTTTGGAAAAGGGCCTTTGGGGAATGTGTGAAAAGCATTAACTAATGGGTGTCCTTCCCTCCATCTCGCTGTTCTACCTCCACTGACAGGTGTCCATGTTCTAAGCTGCAGGAGCAATCCCCTGATTATCCCAGTGATCCATGACCTCAGCCACCCCTTCTACCATAGCCAAGCTGTCCTTGTGAGTTTCAGCTCACCACTGGTTGCCATCTCTGGGGTGGCCCTGCGTTCCTTCTACAACTTTGACCCCATCACCATCAGCAGCTGTCAGAGAGGGGAGACCTACAGCCCTGCTGAACAGAGGTAAAGCTCTCAATTCTAGTTTTCCCCCTCCCCACTCCCCTCTCAGTTTCTTCCCCACCCCTAACAAATGGTTTCCCTGACCCTCTGGTTTGTAACCTCAGAAGGTCAGACCAGAAAACTGAAGGAAAGGAACATGAATTTAAGAGGTCTTTTATAATGCTGAAAAATGTTCCAATATTACTTCCTACTGCTTAATCAGAATGAGATGGTGTCATTATCTTGATTTCTTCTTCTTTTACTTCCTCTAAACTTGTAATTGCCACAAAGTTGGAATGCTCATCATTTAATCCCAAGTGAAACATACATTCTCTGGGAAATGAGAAAAGAAAGTGATGAAGGATGATCCATAATAAATTTCAACATTTACCATGGTTCAAGTCAGAGTCTTTTGCCTTTTGATGATGAACAGAATAACTGCAACTCCTCTTTTCATGCTGTCCTCAAATTGTGACCTCAAAGAAGCTTCATAATCTGTGGGATGGTATCTAGAAAAATGAATATTTCAGATATGACCAGATCTTTAATTTTATTTTGCATACCAATCATTTATTAATGATGTATCATTTGATTTTTTTTTTTAGAACATCATTTTCTATTCTTGTTCAGTCATTTTTCAGTTGGGTTCTTTTCTTCATGACTCCATTTGAGATTTTCTTGGTAGAGATACTAGAGTGGTTTACCATTTCCTTATTCAGCTCATTTTATAGATGAGGAAAACTGGGGCAAACAATATTAAGTCACTCGGGTAATAATTGTCTGGGACCATATTTGAACTCAGGATTATAAATCATGCTGACTTCAGACCCAGCACACTATTTTTGGTTGATGAATTCAGTCTTTCCTCATTGAGGAAAGACTGTACAATCTAACTGCCCTATTACTTTCTAGTAGGCGCTTAAAGCTTGCTAACCAATTGATTGATTATTTTTTCATCTAATCCAAGGTGACTCTTTGATAATGCTTACATATTTTTTGCACTTTATCCTTCCAACTCTCCCCCATTCAAAGTAGTTTAACAAGCATATTCTTATTAGATTCCAACTATAACTCCCATTAAATTGGCCTGGATTTTTATTTCGCCACTACCAATAACCATATTTGTGAATCTTCGCAATTCACTCCATCTTCTTTGACTCTAGTTCCATGAATTCTTTCTTTTTCTATTTCTTTTATAAAGACGATTAGGTTAGTTTTTAACATTCTTTACTTTGGTTCATAAGGTATCTTTAAATTTCAACACTTTCTAGTTGATATTCTATTTGTATTTTTAAAGAACCTTATGATTTCTCCTTGTCTGTATTCTAACAATCTTTGTTCTAAGTTCCCTCCTAATGATTGACTCTACAACTATTGCCTGGAATGATAAATGCAAGGTTTTGTGGGTAAAAGGCAGTTTTTGACTTCATTATAAGATTGTGCTATGGTTTTCATAGGGCTCTCCATACAGAGGGGTTTATAAATATCTGTTGAATGACTTACTGCAGGAAAGAAAGCAGTTCTATATGACACGATTCTGAGGTTGTGAAAGTTTCAATGAATGATTGCCCTTTGAGAATGTTTGGCCTCATTCCTTTTATCCACCCGGTGTAGAAGCTAAGAGAATTGTATCAAGGAACCTACAAGTTTTCCCTCTCCTGCCACCTGCCACCACAAAGAACAAAAAAAAATCAGTTGGGCACTACATGGTGTTTTTATTCATTGTTTACGACATATGTTGCTTAAAATCTGTTGCAATCATTTAAGAAGATATAAAAATCCTCATTAAAAATTGGTTCCTGTAACATTTTCTCCTAGTAGACTTTTTTAAATATAGAAATATCTCAATATGAAGGAATGAAATGAAATGAAATCTTTGATTTCACTGTTATAAGAATCTCTTAGAGGGGGCGGCTAAGTGGCGCAGTGGATAGAGCACCATCCCTGGGGTCAGGAGCACCTGAGTTCAAATCCGACCTCAGACACTTAATAATTACCTAGCTGTGTGGCCTTGGGCAAGCCACTTAACCCCATAGCCTTGCCACAAAAAAAAGAATCTCTTAGAGGAAGAAATTCCCTCTAATGAACAGGTCGATCCCTTCTCTGCCATATTGTCCAAGCGAATTTTCTGGAGCATAGAAAAGTACAGTTACTTGTCCAGGGATACAACCAGTATATTTGAGAAATGTGACTTGAACTTGTCTTCCTATCTCCAAGGCCAGCTCTATATCTAATATCTCACACTGTCTCTAATAAATTCTAATAGGCAAATTTTCACTAAAGGGGGGGAAAAGTTCATGTGACATTAGATGTCTATAACATCTTTTTTCTGAAATGTTTCCAAACTTAACAATCTTGCATCAACCTGTCGATTTATCAGTCAACATATATTGATTAATGCCATTTATAAATGAGGCAGTACAGCCTTGGTTAGAGTTGTCCTTGGCTTGAAAAACTGTACTTAAGTCATGATTTGAAATTCTTTCCAATTCTAACATTCTTTGTTCTAAGATTCTATGGTTCAAAACCCACCTACAAGGAAAAATAAAGGAAAGAAAAATTATACTCATTCAAATTTGGGCATTAGAAGGTAACATGATGATGTGGAAACTGGAATATACATATGTTGAATAACTTGTTTAGGATACGATCACTGAGATATTGATGCCTCTCCCTTGATCAAATTTGAAAACAAAATGCATTGCTTATTTGCTCTATCTCACTAGGACATTGATTCCTATATACATAGCATCCTTGCGGTCTCTGGCTGCTCATGGAGCTTAAAAAAAACATCATTTACCAAAGGAGATAGGATTTGGGCTTTTGAGAGGCAGGAAAGACACTGGAAAGGTTAGGGAACATCTCTATGAAAAACACAGCAGAAGTCAGAACAATGAGAGATGAATGTTGTAAGTGTAATGACCAACATTTTTCTTTTCCAACAAGGAGTAGAGAGTTCCTAAATAAACAAACAAATAATAACAAAAAACATCTGAGGAACTAGAAGTAGTGGGTGGATGATGGTGTGTGAGTTTTCAATTCATTCTTGCTTGACTTGTAGAGGAAGTGGAGGTGAGGGGAGCAAAGAGGACAGGGTATTGGGGAGTGGGTTGGAGAAGGAAGAGGAATATCTCGAGGACTAAATCAGTCCAGTTAGTGTGTTCTGACCTAGATTCAAGACTTCTGATCATTCAGTGTAATAAACTGTATAAATTCACAGGCCCAAAGAAAGGAAGATCAAGTTTCAAATGAGAGGTCCAGTTGTGTGTAAGTCTGGCCAAATCCCAGTGCACAAATTAGATGGAGAGAGGGAGAGAGAGAGAGAGAGAGAGAGAGAGAGAGAGAGAGAGAGAGAGAGAGAACGAAGGAAAGTTTTGAGAGACCAATTAAGAAGAAACTGGGGACTACCAGTCTATCAGTGTATATACACCTTATTCTTAGTCCTCTCCCCCATTCTCATCCTGTTTTAACAGGAATTTAACAGTTTGATATGAAATGTGAAGTACAGTATGTTTAGAAAATCTTTTTTCTTTGAATTATTTTCTCATTCCTTCATTAAAACATATTCAGGCTCTGGAGCCTGGCTTGAGAAGGGCTGTTATAACAGAGACCTTTGAAAGCCCAGGTTTTTGAGGTTGTTGTTCCTGAAACTTCGACCACCACTGGTTTTGCTTCTTCAAGCTTCAGTTCATTTTCTGGGTTGTTTCATGAGCCTTCCAGGGACTGGGGCAGCAGGCCTGCATGCTGTCCATGACAGGGACACAGGGTGACCTTGTACTGTTTATAAAACTTGGAATTTACTTCCAACAAAGGAAGACCTCAGGTTCCTTGCCAAAATGAATTTATATTCCCTCCCAAGCATGAGAAGAGCAAGACTTACTTTCTCAGGTGGAAGATAAAATGGTCCCCTGGAGACAGAAGATCATGATGATGGGCTCTACTCATGGTTTCCCAGAGTTTCCCATGGGCTTTTCCAACTTTTTAATTTTATCAGTTATTGCCTCTGCCCAGAATACCCTTCTCATTTTCTTTATCTACTTTGAAATGTCTCTTCCATTCTTTCAAAAATTTCAAAGATTACCCTGACTTTCATCCATTTTCTTTTTTGTATTAGTTTTCTTGGCAAGGCAATGGGGTTAAGTGACTTATCCAAGGTCACACAATCAGATCATTAAGTGTCTGAGGTGAAATTTGAACTCAGGTCCTCCTGATTTCAGGGCCAGTGCTCTATCCACTGCACTGCCTAGTTGCACCATCATCCATTTTCTATTTACTTCTCCATACACTCTAACCCTATCATTTCTTATACTATCCTTTCTACTTTTCATGAATAAGAGCAAATTTATTCTTCAAATGACATATCTACACACTCTATTCATTTTTTAAGAAATGATAGTAATAGATATGATGATGTGAATATAATTCTTAACTGCTAAGGAGAGGCTGAGGCTGGTGGATCACTTGCTTGGGAATTCTGAGTTGTAGTGGGACTTAAAAGAGATCAGATATATACAAAGTCAGGTATTGATATCATAAGCCCCTAGGAGTAAGGGAAGCACAAGACTGCTTAAGGAAGGGAAGCTGGACTGGTTCCAGAAAAAAACAGAGCAGGTCAGAAGTTTTCATCCCAATTATTAGTGGGATAGTCCATGAGTGACCATCAACATTTGAACCTGAGTTAATTAGGGAGATTCAGCCCCTCCCTCCCTCCCCAACAACAAACACAACTTACTTCTTAGCCTCTAGAACTAGAAGAAATCCTAGAGCTGATCTAGTCCAAACCTCTTTATTTTGCAGATTTTAAGAGAACAATAAAAAGTGAGGAAATGCCCTGCCCCGGGTGACACACAGAATGAGTTAAATCAAGTCTGACTACCAATTCAGTGTTCTTTCTGCTGAACACTGATTTCAGAACAAGGTGTGGTATGTTTAAGTACCTAGAAAGATGTCTTGTACTAGTGGCTATATAAAATTGGGAACGCTTTGAGCAGAATTTCTTCAAGTGTCTACCCCTTTAAAATACTACCTTATATTGTATTCTACTGTTTTTCTATATCAAAAAACAGGTTTCAAAATTTAAAGTTTTTAAAAATCTACTGGATATATGCTTTACTGGGGAAAAAATGTTAGGTCAATAAGCATCTATCTTGTCCTTATCCTCTTTTCTCTACCATAGGCTTTGCTCTTTGAAATGTGAGAGATGGATTAGATGATCAGTAAGATACCTTCCATATCTAATATTTCAAGGCTCTTTGTTTATGTGTTAGAAGAAATGAGTGTTGTGCAGTTAGTTGCTTCCCTCATGTTAAAGTTACAACAGAGAAAAGTTTTAGAGAAGTCAAGGTTGAAGCTGAACACCTAGTGCCAGGGTTTTTCTTGGATCCTGATTCCAGGTAAGCATGATTTTGATTTTACTTATCAGCAATCATGACCCCTGAACAGAATAAAATTTACTTTCATTTATGGAATCAAAGCAAGGGGTAAAAAAGGAGAGTTAGAAACTTGGAGATAATTTTCCCAAGACATATCAATAGTTAATTACTTGGAAAGCATTGCAACTTTATTATTTGAGAAGGGTTTTTTGTTTCCTCCTATGATGGAGACTCTTGCAATCATAGTGGAAGGGAAATGGATTAGTGTATCAAAGGGCTCTTTTTGACCTAAATGTATGGTTCTTTGAACAAATATTCAAAAAATCCTGTTAACTATTGATTTGAAACTAAATGACATGTTCATTGGTAGATGTGGATAAGTGCATGTATATATGTATGTGTATGTGTATGTATGTGTATGTGTGTGTATATATAAATATGTAGCACATTGCTTATTTATTGTGTTCTGTATGCATATAACATGCACATACATATTATGCGACATGAATTTATAATACATATGTACCCATCAATATCTACACATGGATTATTCACACCTAAGTAATTTCCAGTTTTTCTTATGCTGCAATATTCCATTGTTTTTTGTTTGATCTCTTACCCTTCTGTTTTATGTGTGCATATGTGACAAGTAAGTATATATATATTTTCTTCTTCTGAATGATCCTGAATATTTTATAATTATATTTTATTGTATCACTATTACTGCTGCTGCTACTACTATTACAAGGTATTAATGCCAAAAAAAGCTCACATGGAAATTCCAAAATTGATTCAGGATAGATTTGAATGTTTAAAACTTTGCATCCCCTTGAATTCTGGCCCCTCTCTCTGATAACTAGATAATACCCCTTGTCATCCTTTGCTATAAATGGCTAAGTTTATTTGGATTGTCAATGGGAGAGCTGTTTCTGATCAAATAAAGATTTGACTCAAAATCTTGGCTTAAATTGGTATGTAAACATATTTTAAAACCCACATCAAAAATTGATTAGTTCTTCATTGATAGTTTAACCTGGTGAAGAGATGTGGAGAGCTTTTCTCAGAAAATTTGCCAGACAAAAGGATTCTATTTTCCTTTAGATCATGCTCCTTCCTCAACTTCTCCTTCTGCCTTTCTTCTTCACTCTTACTATTAACCATTTCCTAATCATAGAAGTAAAATTGTACTGTCTTATCTCTCTCTCTCTCTCTCTCTCTCTCTCTCTCTCTCTCTCTCTCTCTCTCTCCTGAGCCAAAAAATATTGAGCATATGCTTAAAGTGTTTATTCTTTCTCCTAGCCTAAATTGTTTTATTCCAAAATTTTCAAAAAAATGTTACGGTAAGACTTCTAAAACTTGCTCCCTTTTTTAATAGAAATAAATAATAACACATCTCTTTGACACTATAAGGTTCATGAAACATTTCCCTCATAGTATGGTAGATAGTAGAAGTATTTGGACCCCCAATATAAGATGAGAAAAATGAATCTCAGAGAAGTGAAGTGATTTAACCAAGCTTACCAAATTAGTATTTCTCAGAACTCAAACTCAGGTTGAAGGATTTCAAATCTAGTGTTCTTTTCACTTCAAGATGTCAAGAAGCCCTTATAATGTGCTTCCTGTGTGCTTGGCAGTGCTAATTTCTCAGATCACTGATTTAAGTAGAAAGAAAGATAGTTCTTGCCCTCCAGGAGCTTTTTCGTCAATAAAGAACAACAACATAGAAAAGCAAGCTGAAAGGGGCAGGAAGAAACATAAAGATGCCAGATTTTCAAGAGAAAGTCTCAAGAGAGTATAATTTGAAATGAATAAGCTAGTGGCCTGAGATACATCCTTAAAATGGAGGTTCTGGGAAGAACCAATCTTGCCACCAGACTTTCAAGACTCCAGAAGAGACAATGGGGTTGATGGCTTTGTGCAGCTCTGCCTCACTTAATTCCAGTTCTGAACACATCAATTCATCACCCTCTTGATGTCACTGGTCCTTTTCCAGAACAGAAGAGCAAATACCAACAACTAGTCAGAGAGAGAGAGAGACTGAAGGGGCAGAAGATACTTATAATCTGTGGGTTCCAGGAGTAGAGTGACCTTTCAGTATAACAGTGGTTTCTGGGGAACTCTTGTTTATTCATGAACCAGTAGGATGAGCACTGAAAAGTCATAGATGTTCTTTAGGATTCAGAGGCAAAAGGGACTTAGAGCTCATCTACTTCCTTTTACAGATAAATTTACACACACATATAAGTTCATTAGCATTGTGCATCAGTTTCACAATAGCATGCAAGCCTGAGTTCTAGACAGTGTACAGTGCTCTCACAATTTCCCAGTCACCAATGGAGTAAAACAAGGATGTAGCCTTACTACCTTTTTAGCATGATGTTATCAAACACCTTCACTGAGTATGAACTTGGCCTCAAGGTCAGGTACCTCATTGATGGCAAATTCTTTAACTTTGCTACAAGCAAAGACCAAAGTGGAGGGAGTGTTGGTTTATGATCTGTTTGCAGGTGATTGTGCACTCAATGCAGCCTCTGGAGCTGAGATGCAACAAAGGAGGTATCAGTTTTCTGTGACTTGTGCTAATTTTGTTGTAACAATTAACACCAAGAAAACATAGGTGTTCCATCAACGAGCACTATACCATCTACATGTGAAACCATTGATTACAGCAAATCCAGAAGTTCTGAGTACTGTGGACAAGTTCATTTATCTTGGCAGTGTTTTGTCCAATTGACAACACACTCATCAGAGCTAGCTCAGTATTTGGGGGGCTCTGAAAGTATGGTAAAGAAGAAGTATTAGACTGACTAACAAACTGAAGGTCTACAGAGCTGTTGTGGTGACATCATTGCAATATGCCTGTGAATCCTGGTCAGGCTACTAGCAGCATTTCAGGAAACTGAATTGCTTCCATTTAAATTTTTTTAGGAAGATTCTGAAGTTCACCTGGCAGGAGAAGATACCAGACACTGAGGTTCTTTCTCGAGTAAGCTGTCTAGTATTCCAACATTACTACAAAGAGAGCAGCTATGATGGGCTGGGCACATTGTTAGAATGCCAGACATACGTTTGCCCCAAAAACTATTTGATGGAGGACTCAAATAGGGCATGTGTTCACATGGGGGTGAGAAGAAGCCAAGACACCCTGAAGGTCTCATTGAAGAACTTTAGAATTTATTATACAGCAGGGGAGACATGGGCAAAGAACCACCTAGCATGGAATGCCCTCATCAGTGAGGGTGCTTTACTCTATGAGGAAGGCAGAATTGAAGCAGCTCAAAGGAAATGTGACATATGTAAGTTTAAAGTTTCCACCCCAGGTGCTCACATGGATTATTTGTGCCCAATTTGTAGTAGAATATTCTGATCTTGTATTGGTCTGATCAATCACAGTTGGATACACTGTAATTTGTCTCAAATATAGTGATGTCATTTTGATCTTCTCTGACAATGAAGGACAAGAACCAACTAACTGAGCAACGTATGTATACATACATACATATATATATATATGTACATGTATATGGGATAAATGCATACTATCTCCGATTGATAGAACGGAAGCTCTTTGAGGTCAGACACTGTATGACTTTTTCTTTATATTTACACTACAACACCCAGCACATAGTATTATCCACTTAAGAAATAGCTGTTGATGAATTTCCAACTTGGCCAAGTTCACACAGATAGTAAAGAGATGGATCTGAATCATCCAAATCCAATGTTCTTTTCTATTCAACCATTATACCACTCTGCCTGTATTATGATAGAAAGTTAGCTTCACTCATCAATTTTTCCAGCAAAGTTGGAATGGTTAAACCTCATTAGGTCACTGACTAGTCCTCGCTGTATGAAGAAGGCAATTAGCATAGGAGATGGAATAGATTTGGGAATGTGGCCAGCTATGTGGGCAGTCTCTTGATTAGCCTTTTGGTTATACCAGAGACCAGAGAAGGAATACAACTTTCCCAGGGGTTCCCAGAATTTGTTGGTTAAGCTGGAGAATTGAACCCAGGTGTTCTAACTGACTGCATTTTGAGAAGCATCACATGGTAGGGAAGTAATTCAGGGGAGCAGACTGCAAAGTAGTAGCTTGCACAGCAGATCTATTTACATTAAAAACATTTGGTTATTATTATTTTTTCCCCATCTTGCTTGCTTACAAAATGTCAACGGTTGCATTGTTTGGTTTCACTACCTCTCATATTGACTATAGAATTACAATCTCTTAGAACTTTCTACGTGGTATAATACAGAGACTACAAGAATTGTGGAAAGGGTCTAAAGACTTTTTACTGTTTCAAAGGACCAAGTCAGTGGAAAAGAGAAAATTTCAGTAGACATCAAAACAGTTCAATATCAATTACTTAATATGTGTTGCCTTCTATTTCAAGGGTGCATGACTTCAGAGCGTACTACGATAATCATTTGACATATAAATTAAACTCTTGTCACTTCAAAGTTTTGATTTTTTTCTTTGGTTTGTTAATTCTGTGTTATTAGGAGACTAAGACATAGGTCAGGAGACATGGCTCTTCCATCAGCTCAATGTGCAGTTTGTACAAGTTGTTTTCTCTCTAGTCTTCAGAAAAATCATAGGAACATATGTATCTTAGACATCAGTTAATCCAATCTTCTCATTTTTGAGATGATTAAACTGAGGTTAAAAGAGGGAAGATAATTTTCCAAGGGTCAATGAGATAGAAGAGTTGGGATTTAAACCCTAAATAACTCCAAATCCAATGGTCTTTGCATTATGTCTCCAGGAGATCTTTCCATTCCTTTTTAATTCTAACATTCTGTATTCTATTCAAATCTGGCCTCAGACATTCTAACTGTGTGACCCTGGGAAAGTCATTTAAACTCTATTTGCCTCACATTCCTCATCTATAAAATGATCTGGAGAAGGAAATGGCACACTACTCCAGTCTTTGCCAAGAAAACCCCTCAAAAATAGGGTCAGAAAGAGTCAGAAACAACTGAACAAATTATCTGAGTCCTCTTCTAGCTCTGTGAGCTCTTTAACCTATCATTCTAGAGTCTATATACACTAACATTATTTTGTTCAGAAAAATACCCCCAGTGGGAGGTTGATCCTTTTTAGTCATCTACTTTGAAACCAACCCTATCCATAAAAGAATCATGGCATTTGAGATTGTTAGAGCTGCTTCTAGAACTGTAGCTATCTAACAGAAGAAGATCCAAAATTGTCATTCAGAATTAGGACATATCAAGAAGTTAGGAGGAAACTTGAGGTAGTGAGTAGAACTTTCAACTAGGAGTAAAAAAGAATTGGCTTCATGACCTGCTTTAGATATTTGATAGCTGTCTAGTTGGGTAAGCCTTGTAAACTCTCTGATTCTGAGTTTCCTTATCTGAAAAATGGGAGGGCCAGATGACCTCTGAGGTTCCTTTTAGCAGTAAATATACAACTAAATATACAACTGAGTCTATGATTTACCAAATACTTGTTGTGCCTTGGAATATGCAAATATAGGATCAAAACTGAAGTATCAGATGCAAAGTTTATGATTTTATTGGAGAAAGAGAACTAACATTTATGAAATCTTTGGGAGAGTGTACATATAGAATACAATCAAGTCCTAAATTGTGGATTAGGTGATAAATTCTATAAAAATTCACAGTAGATAAAGATGTTTGCATATTATATTAGTCAATGAAGACTTCCTAAGCTGAGATTTAAAGAATATACAGTATCAGGATAGTCAGAGGGGAGAAGGGCAAGTCATAGTCAAGGTGTAGTGTTTAGTCAAAGGTATAGTAGCAGGAATGAGCATGGTATGTTTATGAATCACTGAAAATACTGCATGGAAAGGATTATAAGGCAAATGCTGTTGCTGTGTAGAAGATAATAGCTGATAAATATGTTAATGATTATGACAATAATAATGATAATTGAGACTTACAAGACTTGAAAAATTTTATCTCATTTTATCCTCACAACACCCTGGGGAAGTAAAAACTAATATTATCTCCATTATTCTTTAAAGGCTTCAGCATTCTTTCCCTGTATATCTTATTTGGTTGTTGTGATTATACCATAAAATAATTACTAGAGGTATTATTATCCCCATTTTACAGATAAGGAAACTGAAACTGAGAGAAAGGGTAAGTAAATTGCCCAAGGTTAAACAACTAAGGAAATGTTTGAGGAAGGATTTTAATCCAGGTCATTCTAGACTCCAAATCTAGCATTTTTTTCCCTACAATGGTTTTAGTTTTCAAAGTTGATTTAAGGCCCAATTCTGGATGGTTTTATGTATTTGACTGAGCATATACTATACCTTTCCTATTCATTTCAATATTGCTGTTATAAAAGAGTCTTCACCAATGCATCCAGATGGTGAAGAGTAGACACTCATTCCTTTCACAGGCTCTTTAGCTCTGGAAGGCTATCCCTAAAGGTATCTCATTTTGACCATGTGGCAAGATTGGACATATGACATCCACAAAAATAGCCATTTTATAGGTTTATCAGTTTGGAGCTAGAAGGAACCTTGAAAATCATTCAGTTCAATGTCATTATTTTTACAGATAGGTCTCACTTGAACATTCATCTTAATTCATGTCCTTCACTCAATAGCTACTGACTGTGGCAAGGAAGAGATTGACAATGTCACCTGGGAAAACAAAGACAGTCCAAAGCTTAGCCTGGCACAAGTATCTACTTTCTCTTTATGGACTAGTCAACGATGAGAGAGAGATGTGCCAGATGGAGGGTGCATATAAAAAGAATACTCACTTCTCTCAAAGAATACAACAATATCAACCACACAATGCTCCCTATGCTTTGAGACTGGTGAGGTGCTCTCCTCACCTCAATCAAGTAGTAAAATAGTGCTATTTTAATCCCATTGTAAATATGAGTAATCTGAGTCTGAGAAGTATAAAAATAATTTTCCCAGCATTACAGTTAAATAAAGATTGGGTCTAAGATTTGAACCCAGGAATTCTGATTCAAGAGCAATTTTTTTGTGGTTTTTCCATTTTTCTTGTTTGTTTCATTCATATATCATCAGTATATATCTATTTCTTGTTGTTTGGGTAGAGAAGACTCGAGGACAATTTGGACCTAGATAATAGAACTCTATTGCTGAGCAGGAATTTTACATAGCTTGTAGTCAAACTCTTATTTGACATATGGGGAAAGCCTGGGTGACACTGAAGTCTGGAAGACTCATCTTCATGAGTTCAAATCCTGCAATGTGACCCTGGGCAAGTCACTTAATCCCATTTGCTTCAGTTCCTTCAAATATAAAATGAACTAGAGAAGGAAATAGAAAACCACTCCTGTATTTTTGCCAAGAAAACCCCAAATGTGGTCACAGAGAGTCAGACACAATTGCAATAACAGCATAACAACATTATTTAACATATGAGAAAGCCAAGGTCCAGAGATACAAAATAAGATGACCATGCTATTTATACATTTGGAAACCCAGTACTAAAATCTATTTCCCACCCAGTTGTGTTTGTGTGTGTGTGTGTGTCTGTGTGTGTGTATGTATTTGGGTATCCAGATCTTGTTTTAGCACTGGGGAGATTCTTTCATTCTTTCTCTGAGCATGGGCTCAGAGGAATAACTTGTGAGAAAGCATAGTTATTCTGTAGGTTAGTAACCTCACAAGCTCAAAGATGTACCTCAGACATCCATTATTCCCTCTTAAGAGTTGCTCCAGATCAATCATCCTTGGATTTATCTATATTCTACACCCTTCTTGAATTTATTTACATTTACTGCCTGTATAACCTCTGGGGGTAATGAGTTCCTTATGTTTATTACGTATTGTATGAAGTGGTATTTTCTTTTATTTGCTCTGAAATGACTTTCTTAAAGAATCAAGAGGAGAACCTAGTTCTTGGGCTCCCAGCTTTGGTGAGTGGATCCATTTTTACCCTTCCCATGGTCTTCGATCTATTTTTGACATTGATAATATCCTTCCTCAGTTTTCAGTTTTCCAGTGATTTCAACTAGTCTTCTGGTTGTGGAAGTTAACTAATGGTCCAATTCTTGTTTCCTTGACAGTTGTGTCCATTTCTCCTGTGAAGCCACTGACTGCCAAGAGCTGACCATTGAGAATGCATCTCTGAACTGTTCCAACAGTGAACGGTACAATGGGGCCCAGTGCACTGTCAGCTGTAAGATGGGTTACATTCTGCAAATTCATCGAGATGATGATCTAATCAAGAAGAGTCAGGTTAGTTGCCCTTCCAGCAATCCATGATCTAGGATAACTAGTGGTCTGAGGCAAGGCTTGAGGTGAAAAGGGAGGAGAAAAGTCAATCAGTCTACTTTTTTTGTGCCTCATTATCCAGGGCATTTTGCTAAGAATTGTAATCTCCCACTCTCTACCCAACTCATCTGTGACTATTGCTTTTTGGAGTAATTTCAGACAGTGTTTATAATTTGTATGCCCATGCTGACTCCACACAAAATCCAAGTGGATTCCAAGGGAGTAGTACTGCTGTCTTTTTTTTTTTCTATTATGCTCACATAAATAATAATTCATAATATCATAGAATCATTTGTCTAGAACTGAGAGGGACCTTAGAGTTCCTATGAAACAACTTGCTCATTATCCACATATAGAGTGTGTGTGTGTGTGTGTGTGTGTGTGTGTGAGAGAGAGAGAGAGAGAGAGAGAGAGAGAGAGAGGTTAAGTGAGTTATCAAAGGTTACACTGCTAGTAAAGATAGATTGGAAGGTAATGTTCTCCTCCTTGACAGAATTCAGCTTTCCTTTCCACTGAAGTATTAGGATTCCCCTTTAAGTTTCAGGACAGATAGAATTGTGGGATTTAGAGTTGGCAGCTACCTAGTCATTGTCCAATTCAATACTTTCATTTTATAGATGAAAATAGTAAGGTTAAAAAGAGGAAGCATGTCACTAAGGTCTCACAAATAGTAAGGGGCAAAGCCAGAATTCTAAGACAGACCCTAGGATTCACCAATCCATGCTCATCCTGGATGTTGGTCTTTTGTACTCCATGTTGCATTCTTGTACAATGGGAAAAGGAAGAGAAAGTGTATTGCAAATTGAACCCTAAGTGAGGATTGTGTATGTTTACACCTCCCATCCTCCTACTTCATGTAGTCTCACCTAGTTGCCAAAACCTGTGATAAGGCATTACATCAGAAGATCTGCTCCTCTTTTGGATCTGAATCATATTCCAGCCTCATCAGTTCAGTATACAGTAGAGTGAGAACAGATTGAACTGTTTATTTTCAAACAGACAACCATGTATTAACATTCATGACACACTTTTCAAGAGACCTCTTGGGCAGGGTAGAAGGGAAACAAATAAAGGCTTTCAACAAAATTGAAGGACAACTTCAGAACATAGCAGTGAGGACTTCATCATTTTGATGGCATTGCATTGAGACTATAGCTTCAGCTCAAAACAGTTCAGGAAAACATAGACCAACAACTGTGAATTATTAGGCCAGGAAATACCTGTAATTGCTTCATTTTTTTCCACTCAAAACATATGAACTTGCTCTCCCCGAAAATAAGGGAGGATTTTTTTTAAGGGGTGAGATTTGAGGGGAAAAACATTTCAGTGCCCTCAGAGCCATTTTCAAGGGAAAGAATTTTGATAAGCCTGGCTTCATGTGTGAATTGGATTGATATGAGTGGGCTCAAGTTTTTTCCAAATCATGGGGGCATTAATGAAACTAAAGGCAGAATAGCCCAGCAACTCTCTACATATGGTTTGGGTACTGAGGCAGAGCTTTTTTTTTTAATTTTTAAAAAACTTTTATTTAAGGCAATGGGATTAAGTGATTTGCCCAAGTCACATAGCCAGGCAATCATTAAGTATCTGAGGTAGTATTTGAACTCAGGTCCACCTGAATCTAGGGCCAGTACTCTATCTACTGCCACCTAGCTGCCCTGGGGCAGAGTTTTGATTTCCTCCTTTACTAGGAGAATTGTTGCATAACCATGATTCAATCTCTGTCTGCCCTAGAGATGCTTCCACTGTATATAGAGTATAGTCCCTAACCCTTTGGTCTATTTCACAGAATGCCCACTTCTCCCTCAGCATTGTTCTGGGTCTAGAAGGGTTCTTTACAAGAAACATAGGGGGAGTGTTAGCTGTTCAGTTGAGATCAATCCTTTGCACCTCAGTCTATGGTTAGTTCTTTCATTTACATTGGGAGTGGGGCTCAGATTTGGGGTATTACCTATATCCCAGTATAAGCATTTGTTAGCTCCATCTCTTTTCTTCCTCTTTTCCTAGTCTTTAAATTCCAATTAATCTTGTAGTTGAAGATGTTTGGAAATAGAATGGGACAGCATAGATTGGTAATCAGTGCCAACTGGGGCCCTTATGATGTCTGTGTTTGTAAAAGGGCTCTGCATGGAACTGGAAATATGTTCCTCATCACAAATGGAAGAGGCCTTAGGGTAAGTGGGGAAAGAAGGAAGCTTGACAGAGGCAACATCTGCTTTGGCAGAGGGGAGGAATCACAAAAGACCTTCTCTCAGAGCACACAAGTGGAGATGCCAGGTCAAAGAGTCTTTCTTTATGAGTCTGGGGTGGCCTATTCTATCTGACTCAATGTGAGGGCAGAAACAAGTCAAGGATTGGTTGAAATAACTAGAGGTGGGTAAGCTTGAAATAAGGAGTCAAAGGTCAAAGAATATGATCAAAGAGTTTAGAAGTGAAAGAAAGGAGCTTTAAAAATACTTTAGGACAAAGATTTTCTAAACATTTTTGTTTCACTGACCTCTTGCAATCTGGTGAAACCTATGGATTCCATTTAAGAACAATATTTTGAAATGCATAAAATAAAATACACAGGATTACAAAGAAAGTCAATTGTGTTGAAATACAGTTATCAAAATTTTAAAAAAATTTCACAAAGTTCAAGTTAAGTACTCCTAATTAAATAAAGTCCCTTATTTTATAGTTGAGAAAATTATAATAATATCTTAGTTGGGATGTTGGACTGTGAGGAATGAAGGATCCAAGATTTTTATGCATCTGAAATCATGGAATAGAGAATAGAAAGATGAACTTGAGAGTCAGGAAGACTTGGGTTCTCTTACTCCCCATGAAACATATTTAGAAAGTCTTTAAATATCTCAGTGCCCCTCTTTAGTTTCTTCATTGGTGAAGAAAATTTCTCACTGGAAATATACTACAGGTCAAAGAAAAAACTGATCCAAGTCAAAAATAAAAAAACAAACAAACCAACAAACAGCTAGATCAAAAATAAATACACAGGGGCAGCTAGGTGGCGTAGTGGATAAAGCACCAGCCCTGGAGTCAGGAGTACCTGGGTTCAAATCCGGTCTCAGACACTTAATAATTACCTAGCTGTGTGGCCTTGGGCAAGCCACTTAACCCTATTTGCCTTGCAAAAAAAAAAACAACCTAAAAAAAAAATTACACAGACCCTAGCTCCATTTCAGAACCAGAGCAGCACCTAACTGAAATTAAGGACTTCCCAATGGGAAAGAAGAGATATTCCTTTGCTAGTCTTCTATCCCTGCTCTGTCTTCCTCAGCCTCTCTCTCTCTCTCTCTCTCTCCTCTCCTCTCCTGTTTTTTCTCTTTCTCTCTGACTGGCTCTCTCTATCTCTCTCCTTCTCCCCTTCTTTTCATATTTGATATTGCTAGGACCATATTATCCTTTATCTTTCTTTTTTTCTAAGACCCTGGGATCCTTGTGCCCTGTCTTACCCTCCTGTCTCTTCTCAACCCTCCCTTCTCTTTCTTTCCTTGCTTCCTAGGAGCCTGTGAGTTGTCGTGGTTCCCTCTCCCTGATGCTGCTCCAACAGAGAGGTGTTATTTAAAACCCAGCAGTTCCTTTGCCTTGTGCAAAGGCATCATCAATCATGCCAGGAAAAGAAAGCAGCCGCTCATGTGGGCTCAATTAGGAACACAGTAGTGGGCAGTGGTAGGAGAGGACCTGGAAGGGAGTAGAAGCAGCTGTGCATTTTTAAGGGGAAGAAACTTCACACATGAAGCATCTCCTGAAGAAAGCAGAGTTCTCAGGCCATGGGAAGGAGGGATTGCTTTAATCAAGTCTCCTCTATTAGAATGCCCTCAAACTGAGTATTGTTTTGGTTAAATTTTAGTTGTTTTAATCAACATTGGGTTATGTGGTGGGAAGTTGGAGATGGAAGAGAATGAAGTTCTTTCTATGCTCTTTTTTTACTCTTTTCCCTTCCTTCCTTCCCTTTTTCCTTCCCTCCTTCTTGCTTTTCTCTTCATTTTTTCCTTTTTTTCCCTTCTCTCTCTCTCTCTCTCTCTCTCTCTCTCTCTCTCTCTCATTTCCCCTTTACACCTTTCCTTATGCAAAACCCATTTGGGGAAGGAATAAAGGGAAGCCACACCAGCTGGTGGTGACATTCATGGTCCTACCCTTATCCATACCCACCTCCCCCCACCCAATGACAGCTAATAAAAAAAGAAAACAACAGCTAAGGTTTATTCCATCACACCTCAGACTATGTGGTCTCATCAGATCTCACTGAGGTCAGTGCTGAGAGCAGGGACCACCAAGAGAAAACACCAGGCCCTGGACCAGTTTGTCATCCAAGAAATGTGGGTTCTTTATAAAGCAGAGGAGGTAGTGTGTCTGGAGGCCTAGGCCTTCCTATTGGTATGTCAGCTGAGGTTGGCCAGCTGGTCCTTGTTGAGGTTTGCTTTCCAATGAGAATTAGATCCACTGGCTATCTTGCCACCAGGTTCCATGGCTACTGGAGTTTTGCCCATTCCCTGAGGTTGTGTACTGAGCAGCTACATCTCTTCCAAAGGCAAATGCCATGATCCATTTGTATATGCTATTAGTAGTAAAACAATTAATGACCTCTGGGAGTGAGAACTCTGTGAGTTTGAAGTATTGTTATTGTTATTTTACCTTTCTTGGGTTTTAGTCAGTGATTTTTTATGTCTGAAAAGTCATGGACTCTTAAACTCATGAGTATTGCCTGACCTACCTGCCATTGGGAGAGGAAATTTTTGAAAAATAAGACCAGAGTTATCAAGAATTTGAAGTGGCCTGATGAGCTTCTGTAGGAGACGATGGAAAGTCTTCAAGTCAAACAAACAGGAAGTCATTGAAGTACTACTGTTATTTTCAGTGAAAAGTCTCACTATCCTAGAAAGGTCTCACTACCTCCTTGCCAGGTTTGGACAAAGGAATGTTGCATGGTGGGCTGAAGAGTAGGCAAGAATCACTTGGAAATGATTTTTAAAATCCCAGTAACATAATTGTTGTTCTTTAAAAACAAGAAAAAAGAGGAGATAGGGTACAGGACTCAATAAACACCAAAGGTCAGTTCAAACCCATTTGTTTCAATGATTTCATCAGAAACTTGAATGAAATCATTAGTAGTATGCTCATGAAATTTGCAGATTAACAGTTTGTTAAATCAAAAGGATTACAATGAGGAAAGCATTTTGTAACTCTTAAAATGCTATATAGGCATGAGTTTTTAGTTTATCCAAAGATATCTTGAAAATCCAGAATGATCAAATGAGCTTTAATAAGCTGAAATATGGGGCAGCTAAGTGGCATGGTAGATAGAACACTGGCCCTGGAGTCAGGAGGCCCTGAGTTCAAATCTGATTTCATACACTTAATATTGCCTAGCTATGTTTCCTTGGGTAAGTCATTTAACCTCATTGATTTAAATAAATAAAATTATAAAAACAATTTATTAAGCTGAATCAACTTAAAGTCCAATATTCCTATATATATTTTTTAAAATCATATAATGATGGGGCAGCTAGGTAGCACAGTGGATAAAGCACTGGCCCTGGAGTCAGGAGTACCTGAGTTCAAATCCGGCCTCAGGCACTTAATAATTATCTAGCTTTGTGGCCTTGGGCAAGTTACTTAACCCCATTTGCCTTGCAAAAACCTAAAAAAAAAAATCATATAATGACAGGATGGAAAAGACATATCAAGACAACTGTTCATGTGAAAGAGATTTGGGAATGGTCATGGGTTACAAATCCAAATGGTGGTCTAAAAGATGCATTAAGAAAAGAATTGTAACTAGAATGAGAGATATTACTTTCCAATTATTCTCTATCTTATTCAGACTGCATCTGTAATATCATATATCATTCTGGGCACCACATTTTAGGAATGATGTTAACAAACTGGAATGTATCCAGAAAAGGAGAACCAATATGCCAGAATGGAAAATCATTCCATATGATGACCAGTTGAAGGAACTGGGGATGTTCAAATGGAGGAAGAGAATACTTAGAATGGTTATGATTGATATTTCAAGAACTATCATGTGGAAGAGGGATTAGTCTTGTTTGATACTTGTTCACCTAAAATCAGGAAAGAAGTGAAACAGTAGAGAAAGAAGAAATAGAGATGGCGGTGCATTTGCTGCCACTTGGTAGGCCACATGGGGAAATAAGGGAGCTCCCAGACTACTCAGACACATAGAATTTCATGTCTTACAGGGGGAAGAGAGAGTTGGGGGGGGGGAGTGAGTATTTTTCTCTATTCAGTCCTTTTGGATATGCTCTCAATTCCATCTCTGAAGGCATTGAAAAGATCACCGAATAGAAAACTGACTGGAATAGTTACAAAATACTTGTGTGTTCTCTTGAGGTGAGTAAAGCAATATTCCTCTATCACAGACATTCAAAAGCAGGTTCACTACATCTCTCTACGGGTTGATAGAAGGCAGAACATTCCTCGTTGCCCCAAGAAATTTGCCCTTATTGGCCAGATCACTCCACACCCTTCACAAAAAGTTTGGGTTGTATTTATTAGTCATTGAAAGTCATTAAATATGGTAAATTTATGTGTGTGTGTGTGTGTGTGTGTGTGTGTATAAAACATTATAATTTTTAAAAATTGATTGGTAAAATTACAATTTTTTTCCTGAGTAAATTAAAACCTGTTGGTTTTTATTAAAGGTTAGATCTGATCAGTTTTCTGCTCAATAAACTCCAATAGTTCCCTAGTCCCTCTAGAATGAGAGAGCTAGGTCAGATGACCTATAAAGTTCCTTTCAGCTCTAAACAGATGAACCAAATGACTTTTCTGAGGTCACTTATCTTATATATTTTATTTGTGACTTGATAATATTTTACAACATTGCGTTTTTCCCCCCATTGGATTGTTCAACAAGGCATGAATAAACCAATTTGGTGTTTGATTGGGCTTGTTTTTGTATGATGCAGTGCATCTAGTAGGTATCAGAGGAGTATGGGAATGGGAGGACCCTAGGGATTATATAGCATTACCAGTTCTGAGGCCAAGGCAGTGTGGTGTCTCATTGCTGCTGTCCTATGTTGCCCTAGGAGACTTTGTAACTTGCTTCTGGCAGGACCTATTTGTGTAATGCTTCTGTCTTTGAAAAGATGCCCACATGGGAGTTTCCAGGCCATTGGCTGCTTTCTCTCTTCTGAACATATCCATGTATCAAATACAGACAGGTCCAAACTCCTACGGAAACAATTAGGGTGTTTTGGCACTAAGGAATTTTAGGTCCCTTTGATGTGCGCTTGAGAGGAAAAAAAAAAGATCTTTTGCTTTTTAAAACCCAGATCAATGTTTGGGCATTTAAAAACTTCTATTTGGCCAAGCTTTCTCCTCAGTGAAACCCTCAAGGCCCTAGGTGATGACTGTCACTCACTTGGCATTGTTGCCAGTGACTTCTCCTTCCCCCCAAGCACTCTCTTTCTCTTGGAGTTTGGATCTCTTCCACCTTTGGTCTATTGGTTAAAAAAAAAGAAAGAAAGAATCTCTTTCTCTATCTATTATCACTATACTACAAAGAACTTCGGATTATCTCCATAAGATAGAGTCCTTGGGTTTACTCCAATCCTATATTTCACTCTATAGAGGAATAATCTCAGTCCCATAAAAAAGATATAGCCTGTGAGTAGTAGAGCCAGGATTAGAATCTAGGTTACCCAATTAACTTCTCTGTTCTTTACTCCCTTCTAATATAGATTCTCATCTATCTTTCTCAGTTTTCCTGCATTTCAGAAAGTGAACATTTGTAGAATGCCATGCATCTCTATAGACATTTCACATTTTTCCATTACCTCTTTTCCTCAAGTCTAATTTAGCTAGCAAACAAATCAGATAACCTTTCAGCCATTGTTAATGAAAGTATCACCCTTAATTCAAGTTCACTTTAACCTCTCCAAGAATTGGAGAACCACTGGTGAAGTTTAGAAAGAGACAGAATCTTCTAAATCTTGTAATCTGTCTCCTGCTCTTCTGCCATAAGAAATAATTATATATCTGGCTATTCATGATGTGCTTTGGGAATTAATGTTTGTCACTTGGACAGAAGATGTCATGGTATGTTGAGAAGGCTAGAACTAGGAATAGAAGACCTAAGTTCAAATTCTAATACTATGTGGCTTTGGGCTAGTTATTTCACCACTCTGAAGGTATTTCTTCAAAAATAATTTAGAGAATAATATTATATTATACTTCACAGAGTTAGAGTGTCCTTTGTAACCATTCTTATCTTTTTTGAGGGGGGTAAAATCACATGTGTGATTTTACTGGTGTGTATAACTTCTGGTGAGAAAACATACTCTGTCAATTCAGACCAACTTCTCTTCAGCTTATTCTAATAGTTACTAGGGAGTGCGGGTGGGGGTGGGAACACTGAGAAATGAAAGTACTTGTCCAGGATAATACTCAATTTATGTCAGAGTGATATTTGAACTCGGGTCTCCCTGAGGGACCCTTAGTCATTGTTCCACAATGTCTCTCTCATAAACCTTAAAACACTCCATAAATGTGAATCATTACTATTATTATTTATACCAACAAAATAAAAATCAGATCTGCTGTTCATTTGAACAAAGAGGAAAAAAAGATTTTCAACTTCATTCAGATGGGAGTGGGGGGTGACCTCCCAATAAAATCCAGGTCTAGTACAGAATGTTATTTGATTTATCCAAAGGCTGTTATCACATTTATATAATAAATACAATGTGATTATTACAGAAAGTTTTACAGATAAAAATGGCACAGGGTTAAAGTGTGTTAGTATAAAAGGAGGTAGTGTTACAGAGTTAATTTCATAAAAAAGAATCTGCAGACCAATTTTGCAATATGTTGTTTTAACTATAATATCTAAAGAAGCTTGAATATACTTTTGTCAAATTCAGTGAAGCAGGTCCATATTACTGGGATTTCTCCATTAAATATAAAAAGGAATCTTATCTAGCACAACCATCAGTATGCATCCTTGCCAATATAAGTGCTCTTTCCACTGATCAAAATTAAAATCTGTGTCTACCTTCTCAGCTTGTGTGCTTCTTATGGATTCATAGAGACCAAGCTGAAAGGAATCTCAAAAGCCATCTTATCCAACCATCTCACTTCCAAGATGAGGCAGCCTGTCAAAAAAGTTGCTTAAGTGTTAAACATCAGAGAGATTTGAACCTATGTCCTCTGACTTCAGAGAGAAAGTTTTCCCCACAATATTTCCCTGCGTCTCTTATCACTTTTTCCAGAGGATCTACCTTATGAATTAAGGGCCTTGTTATGAATTTTGTCACTATTTCATGGATATAAGTATATCTAGTGGTGCAATAACTAGAGCACTGGATCTGAAGTCAGGGTGAACTGAGTTCAAATTCTGCCTGAGACTAAGGTATAAGCTGTGTAATCCTGGGCAAGTCACTTTATCTCTGCCTTTCTCAGTTTCTTCATCTGTAAAACAGTGATAATAATAGTAACACTTCTCAGGCTATTTGTGAGGATAAAATTAGATTATATTTGTAAAGTTTTTCAATCCTTAAAAAGCTAAATAAATGATAGTTGTTGTCATCATGATGATCATTAATCATTAATCATTAGTCATTTGTTATCCTTGTTCTCACTATGTAAATAGGCCATTTCTTTTCTAAATCATCTGTCATCTTGACAATATATTTAATTCAATTCAGCAAACATTTATCTTTCTTGCCCAAAGAGCTGTGCTAGACAATAGGAATAAAAAGATACAGATGAAATTGTTTTTGACTTCAAGAAGCTTACATTCTATCTGGGTATTCATAAAGCAAATTGAGACTTCAGAAATGTCTTCCTGATGGTAACATTAGCTAACTTAGATAACAGTTTTTCCTCAGGTGATTCTTCTGTTCATGTGTGTATGGTATGGTTGCAATAGCACTTGGCTTTGGAATAATAAGAACTCAGTCCAAACCCTACCTCTAACTATGTTAACTTGGGAAGATAACTTAAATTGCCTGTAGCCTTACTGACACTCTCTGTGTGACCTTGGACAAGTAACTTAATCTCTCTGAGGGATTTCTGTTTCTTCATTTGTAAAAGAGGGATTGGGCTGGATGGACTTTAAAGTTCTTTCCAGATCCAAAATTATAATCATATTTTTAATGATTCATCAGTGGAAAAATTTTAAGACAAGTTTTATTGCATATTAAAGAAAGAAATATCTTAAAGAAAATTGTCCTTCACTGTTCACTCCTTATCTACTTCTGTGTAAACCTATATGATATTTCCCTCTAAGTTCTATCTAACTCAGGAAATTTTAATTTGCTTATGTGTTTATCATGGACTTTGGCAGTCTGGTAGAACTCAGGATCATATTTTGAAATGAATAAAAATAGAATGTATAGTATTAGAAAGGAAATTAATTATATTGAAATATAGTTATTAATTTTTTTTAGAAATATAAGGTTTGGGATCCAAAACCTCCTGATTTAACTTGAGAGACCATTTCTAAGTATAGTTATAGAATTAATTCCCAGTATGTCCCAGTCATATTAGTTCTATTGAACACTTGAGGGCAGTCTTTACTCCATCTCTTTCCCTGCCCCCAGCCTGATGGAACCCACTCCCTTCCTTTGTGGAAGAAGCTCCATCTGGTAGATCCACAGCCCTAGGATATGAGGTAGAAAAGGAAAAGGACTAACCACATGCAACTGAAACCTGGGAGAATTGGGAAACAGCATTTAATGCCCCAGACCAGAATTAAACCAATGAACTGGGACCCTGGTCTCATTAAAAGGGTCCCAAAGTCACTTATGGCACAGCTGCCCAGCCAAGAGAATGGGGCAGCATCTCCTAGCAGCAATGTCAGGGGGATTGAATCAGGAAGAACTTTCAGGATTCTTCTCAGGGGATCCCTTAGATCTTTGGTTCTAAAAATCCCCAGAGGTGTTATGAATTGCACATGGGAACCCCTGGCAACCCTAATGCCAAGGCAGCAGGGAAAGGGGACAAAAAGGGAAGGATAGAAAAGCAAGATTAGAAGAAAACAGAGAGGAGGAGAGATAGAAGAAAAAGAAGAAAAGAATGCACAAAATAGTGGGGGGGGTGGGGGAGGGAAGTAATATTAGGGGAAAAAATTGTAAAACATAAAATCTTTAATTTAAAAAATGCACAGAATAGAATATTATAAGAAATATAATGATAGTAATAGCATATCTATAATATTCTTGTCTGTATTAAAATTTTATTATTTATTTATAATTTTCTATAAAATTTATATCATAATATTATTGTATAATTTATTTATATACTACTAATAAAAATAATTTATTAATATTAATTAATATTAATAAAATACTAATATTATCATAATTTCTATAAAATTTTAATTTTGTACAATTTTTTTGTAAGAACCTGGTACAATAAATAGACCAAATGTTACTATCACTATCTTACTTTGTAGGAAAATGAGACTCAGAGAGATATTATAATTTGATGTGACAGTGAGAAAACCAACATTTTGACCATGGTACCATAGGATCACAGATTTAGTGTTGAGAAAGTCTTTAGAGGAGGTTAGCCTTCTTGTTTTATAGAAGAGATGACTGAATTCTTGAGTAGTTGAGGAACTTGCCCAAGGTCACCCTCATATTGGTAGTGTGATTGAACTTTGGTCCTCCAATTGAAAAAGCTTTCCACCAAATCATGCTGCCAAATCTAAGGTGGTTTTTTCCACATTATGTCATTGCTAAATGTATATTTTCTGTGATCTTAGACCTTAAGTTGTCTAAACTTCCTTCAAGATTAATTGAGAATAAAAGAAGTTATTTAAATACTGCACCCATATTTTTAATCACTTTTTTAATGTTTAAGGGCACTTTGGAGTCATTGTTTCACTTTATCCTTTGAGGCAGATAGGACAAAGAATATGGTCCCCATTGCACATATAAGGAAACTGGATCCTAGTTCCAGAATAGCATTGAGTCACCTAAGCTCACAGAAGTGTTTAAAGACAGAGCTAAGACTATAACCTTGATATCCTGGTGTTCACAGAACTACATCACTGTGCAAATCGGATGCAACAGTGTCAGACACATCTCTACTCATTTCTACTTCCTTTTTCTTCCCTTTAACAAATTCTCCTGTGTCTGTTTCTTTTAGTCAGGGTCTAGTGTCACTGTTACCTGCACTGAAGGCAAGTGGAATAAGCAAGTGTCATGTGAACCCGTGGACTGTGGCATCCCTGACCAGTATCATGTCTACCCTGCCTCGTTCTCCTGTCTTGAAGGTACCACATTTGGCAAGAAATGCTCCTTCCAATGCCGTCCCCCAGCTCAGCTGAAAGGTATTGTATGTCTACTATGGCCCCTTACTTTAGGCCAGGGGTAGGGAACCTCTTGCCCCAGTGTGCTATATTCTTCTGGTGTTGGCAAGGCAACTACAGGTGGGACTTGAAATTCAATAAATCTAGGAAATTTTTCAGTTAATTAAATGTTTAACCAAGTATAGCCCATGAAGAATGTTATAAATATCCAAATGGCCTTTGGAAGAAAAAAGTTTTCCCACCTCTGTTTTAGGAAGTACTGAAGAATCTTTGAAAGGAAAAAAGAAAAGTGATATATAGATGTAGATATCGATATAGCTATAGGGATGTATTTGAATGTGTATAAATATATAGATATAGATATATTTCTTTTATGTTTATGAGTAAAAACTTCATAGTGGTGAATGATAGCTTTTTCTTTGAGCAGAGGCTAATTTGCTGCTGATCTCTTTCAACTAACTGCATTTATTTATTTAATACAGTATCCCTGGATTGTGCCAAAGTTAAAGGCAAAAACAAAAACAAATCAATGAAGAGACTGACAGGATATTCATCCCTTGAGATCCCTCTGAAATTTGCCATGGGTGCAATAAAGAGGAAAAAATATAGAATAGACTCCAAACTGGATCATCCACTTGTTAACTACATGATCTTGAGTTTGCTCATCTATAAAATAAGTGTGCTAAAATTAGAGCTCTGCCTTCTCTTGGCTCTCTTCAAGTCTCAGCTAAAATCTCACTTTCCATAGGAAACCTTTTTCAGTATCCTTTGATTCTAGTGCCTTTCCTCTGTTGATTTCAAATTTATCTTATAATAGCCTTATTTATTTATATAGTTGTTTATTTCAAGTTTATCCTGTACATAATGTTTTGCATAATATCTCCCCCATTAGTCTGAGAGCTCCTTGAGAGCAAGGACTATCTTTTACTTTTCTTTGTAGCCCAGCATGTAGCACAATGCCATCATATAGTGTAGGTGCTTATTAAATGTTTATTGATTAATTAAATAACTTGAATAGAGGACCAGTAAGATTCCTTTCCAGCTCTAATAGTCAATGATCTCCTAACAGTCAAACATTCTTTGCCCCAGGATTCCTTCCAGTTCTGTCATGCTATATTCTAAGGTTCCTGTCAGCTCTGATATTCTGGGCTTCTGTTTTTACTGATGCAATTGTCCGAGATAAAGAAACAATGATTGAGGAGTGTGTGTGTGTGTGTGAGGAAATCAATCTCTGACCCAAAAAATCAGAGACTGTTTTTTACTCAAAGAAGGAACATAGAAAATAACCTAGGCACAAATACATCTCTATATTGGATGATTCTAACTTCTATCAGGGAATGCAGAAGAATGTGTGGTTAGTTAGCAGTAATTCACAAAAAGTGAACAGGACTAGTTATAGGCCTTCCTGGAAAACATTCAAGGTTCTGATGATGTATTTAATTATATCCACTATCAACTAAAACCCAGAAGGACTGCAATTATCCCATGTCAAGTTCATTTGGTTCAGTTCAGAAAAATTACTTCAACTCAATTTCTGAGTTATAGTGGTGAGTATATAGGGAAAGTATGAGGGATCAATTTAAAGATAAAAAGGAAAAGGGTCAGGAAATGGTACTTTCAGGGTCATGAGCTCATATGTCAGCAACAACAGTACTGTACTACAAAACCTAAGGGATATCCCAATTAGTATTGGTACCCCATTGTGAGGAAGACCTTTAGGTGAAAGACATTTCGTTCATTTCATTCAAGTAACAGGTGGACCTGATTATTTGAAAAGGAGACACTGAATCAAAAAATGTATGAGGCTGGACATTCAACATTGGACATAATGAAAATTGAGTCTAAAAGTGGGATTGACTCAAGTTGGGAAACTTTGTGGATCATCTCCAGGGAATAGCTTCCATATTGATGTCGTAGGGAGAGTCAAGGTTAAACCTTTAGTTTAGCTCACAAAATGATGACTTTCACTAAACTGATATGCTGGGGTCCCTATTGATGTTGGTACAGAAGTCATTCTTCTCTGCCTTCATTAAAGTCAGGTTGGGAATTGGAAGAGAAAAAAAAATGTGCCAAGAGTGAATGAGCAATCAGAAGATTTCAGATTAAAGGGAAGGAAATTGTGGATGACTCCAGAATGAAAAGAAGCTGATTCTAAATCTTTTGTTGGTATTTCCTCTTCTTTAGCCTTGATCCGAGGAAACTTGGAGAGGGCATCATTTTTATAATCTGCAAGTATAGTACAGTGAAAGCAGCATAGAACTCATAGGTTCAATTGTCACTTTTACTACTCAAGTTGACCTTGGGCAAGTTATGTGATCTCATTTCTTTCATCTTTAAAATGAGAAAGTTGATCTAGATGGCCCTCAAGAACCCTTTAGCACTCAATCATTGATTCTTTGATGATAGGATTCTTTAAGGTCCCTTCTAACTATAAATCCTATGATTCAATTCATTTCAATATAATTGAACAATTATCCTCTTATAAACCAAAAATTGATTTAAGTGCTTTGTCTGAAATAGCTTATGGGAGGGTAACAACATGGAGATAATAGTGAGACCTGGAAACCATTGGGAGTACTAACACAACCAACAGGCATCCCCTCTAATTCTTTCTACTCATTTGAGCTCCCTAAGATGTGAGGTATATTAATAACTGCAGACGGAAATCACACTCCTCATCTCAATCAGAGGCCCCTGGGGATGGAAGCTGTATAAATTAGCATTGATTATTAACATTTTTATTTTAGTTAATAATAATTTCTAATCAGAATGATTTGCACCCACCTGGCTGTATCTTTCTACATCAACCCCCTTTATCCTCATGTTCCCTTCCTGCATACTGTCTCTCAAGGGGGTGTCAGAGCCCCCCCCCCATAATGGAAAAGAGGTCCCTGTGAGAATGATCACCTTGATCATTTATGTTAATTGCTCATATCCTTCCCCCTTAATAATCACACATGGATGCCACTGGGAAGATTCACCCGTTTGGACTGATTGTTGTCTTGAAACATTCTGATTGTCAATCCCACCTGGTGCTCTGTCTTCAGTTCCTAGAGAAAAAGTCCTGCATGGACCAGCTAGAATCAAGGGCAGGAAGAAGGTTTGTCCTCATTAAGATTTACTGATTCATCTAATGAACTTCATCCATTAGTACTTTGAGGTTAGGAAAGTGTGAAGGGAGCTCCTAGTTCTTTGTCCTCCATTTTGCAGCAAGACACCTCTTAAGATGTAAGTCATCATAGGCTAAATTCAAGCACTCTCCCTTTTCCATTACCATATAAATGAGTTTAGAACTAGATGCTCTCTTTCATAGAATCTTATAGTTCCTCCTTTCTTGCACATGCTTCTTCTACTTGGACTTTAGATCAAGCACAACTTTCTTGAGTACTGTATTTGTCTATGGGAAGTGAGGATTATACAGCCTATTTCCAGAATGGACTCTTCTCAGCTATGGAAGTAAGAGTCCAGGGTTCAGTTCTTTCTTTTTTTTTCTTTTTTTTCTTTTTCTTTTTTTTTAAATAAATGGTCAACTCTAGTCTGTGGTTACTTCAGACATCTTGCTTTGTTGCTCAAATCTTTTCCTAAAATTCAGGAATCTCACATGTTCATCTTTAGAGATCATCTAGTCTATTCTTTCTTTTCCCAGAGGAGGAATTAAGAGGACAAGTAACTAATCTAAGGTCATATGGCCAGTGAAAGTCACAGGTGACATTTGAACCCAGGTCTTTTGGCACCAGAGCTATGATTCTTTCCACTGTAGTACACTGTCTTCATTTCTCTTGACTCCCCAGTTCAAGATTCTTACTGTACCATATTGACTCCTTTAATGGATTACATTCACAGGATATTCTGATTTTCAGAAAAGACTAATTCAAGGTATCTGAAAGAGTAAAAAAAAATGAGGTACTCTTTGCATTGTAGCACATATTAAAATGTGATAGGAATGGACTCTTCTCAACCCTGCCTGAATCCTCAAAACTTTCCTTCAAGGTCAGTGACTTAATGTTCCTCCAACTGATCTCCCTTCCCCTCCCCATCTTGGGTCTCCTAAGATAGGAGAGTAAAATACTGTTTCTTTACCAGTCAGAAGATCATTGACCTTGGAGTCAGGAGACTAAGTTTTTAGGATCAAGTCTGCTACTGAATGGCCTTGAGCCAGTCACTCTTCCCTTTACATCCCCCTTCCAGAGCTCATCTTAGGCTCCTTCTGAGACCAACAACTTCCATTTTTTAGGATCTTTTCTGTCTCTTACATCCTAGGATTCTTATTTTAGGACTAGATAAAAGGGTATTCACTGTTACTTTTTATAGCTTTAAGGTTTGCACAGTGTTTTGAAGCTCTGTAAGCTCCTGACCTTGCAGAGATGTTAGTATAAATCAATACCTTTTCAGTCATATCAAGTGGGTGAAGATCACAAATACCCTCCTCTTAGATGGTTGAAATCATATCTCACCAAAGGACATCAATTTAAGATACCAAGAGGTATCTTAAGTTCCCAAGAGGGAACTATGCAGATGTACCTTTTTTGGGTCTTTTGTTATATTTGAGAGAAATAATCTGACATGATGTCAAGAGCATTGACTTTAGACTGAACAGATTTGAGTTCAAATCTTCATTTTACCACTTGCTAATTAGATAAGACAATTCACTTCTCTGGGCCTTGGTTTTCTCTTCTGAAAAGCAGGGGTAATAAAACTTACCCTGCTTGCTTCAATGGGTCATTGCTCAAAAGAGATCACCTTTAATAAAACACTTTGTAAATCTTAACATACTACAGAGAAAGGTCAACTATTGTTACTTTGGAGTTGATCTCACTAGTTTCTCCCACTGTCTTTCTCTCTGTCTCATATCTCAATTTCTATCTTTTTTGTCTTTGTTCTTGCCTCTGTCTCTCCCTGTTATCTCTGTCTCTTTCTGTCTCTGTCTCTTTCTGTCTCTCTGACTTTTTGTCTCTATCATTTTATTCCCTTTCGACCTATAAAAATTTGTATAATTTAACCATCCAAATGAAATTAGATTTGCCTACACTTTTATTAGGAGGACCCAATTGTTAATGAACAATTGATACAATTTTTGGAATTGCCAAGGAAGGACATAGTTTCTTTTTAACTCTTTAATATCCCTGGAGTCTGGGGATGAGCTCTTGGAACATCATTAATATAAAAGCCTATTCTTTTTATGAGGCTTTGATTTTTTTTTTCTGCCTTTGTCTTCTTCAGTGTTTCCTTGACCTAGCAAACATGAGGATTAACCCCTTTACTTGAAGTTTCTTCCTCCTCATCCCATTGTTCTTGCTAATTCTCAAAAAAAACTCTTCCTTCATTTTGTTCCCTGTTATACATCCTTCTTTATCCTGCCCCAGATCTACCTTCCTTTTCAGTCTGCTTACTTCCTTGATTCCCAATTCAGTCTACTGAATGTCTGTTATGTGTCTATTTATTATCTGGCACTCCAATAATCTGACTTTCTTTTAACCTCCTTGAATAATTTCAACTCTTCCATTCAATGCTAGTACCAACAATCCTTCACACATAGGGTTTGGGACACTTCTTTCCTAATATATCTATTCCACAGTGGATTTGGGGTCAGAGGATATGGTTTGAATCTTGCTTTTGCTACTCTCTAATTGTGTGGACTTAGACAAGTCATTTAATCTAATGTACCTTCCAAGGTAAAATAATTAATTGCAAATTATTCCTTTTTGCTATTTGGGATTTACATTGTCCAGGAAAGCTTAGGCCAATATTATAAACTTGGATTTTTTAATCATGAGGAGGAAAAATGCCATACCTCACTCAAACTCACTAATAGGTCATAACCCCAGAAACATTCTTGTTATGCTCCCTTCCAAGTCCTGTTTAGGCCATGGGCTACTGGGCAGTAGACTGACCTATGGCCTAGACATAGAGTCTCTACATAATAGAATGTCTGGCTCCAGTACCTTCAGTGGTTTCCAGACAATGGTACTAAGTGAACATCACTAGGTAATGAAGTAAGAGAAAAGGAAGTGATTGGAGCATGTAGTCCCTGATGCCCAGGAAACCTCACCACTTTGCAGGAAACTGAATGAATCACCCTCTCACTCCTGCTGGCTCATCTTATTTGTTGACGTCAAACTGTCCAGAGTCTGTAATATAACAGTTCATCAACACAGAAGCATCTGCCGTGTTTTGTAGACACTGGCCTTTCTTTCACTTAGTGGATGAATCATGCACAAGGAAGATGAAAAAGAGGAGGAAAAGGAGTCATGTACTAGAGAGGGGAATCTTGCTAATTTGATAAATGTGCAAAGGAATGAGAGAAAAGGACAGTATAGCTTAACAAGGAAGAAGGAATATATGAAATGCTCTATAATGTGGGAGATATGAACATGATTTAGCGAAAAAGGAGCTAGATTGAAAGTCAGAAACCTGAGTTTGAATTTTTTTTTCTGCTTGATACATAAATGTCCTTGGTTAAATCACCTCTTTCTGGGTCTCAGTTTCCTCATCTATAAAATGAGTGGATTTGGTAAAATAATCTCCAAGTTTCCTTCCAGATCCACACCTATGATCTTTGACTGCCTCTGCAACTGACCTCCTTTTAATCCCTAAATCCCTGTGTTCCACATCCTTCTAGCATGGAATGTCTCTTGTAGCTTGTCAACACCATTCTTTAATAAGCCAGTGACAAGAAGGATGTTGAGAAATATGAGTTACTTCTCTCTTGTCTCAAAGAAGCTTTGGCCAAGCTGTTTCACCATAATATATCATCTGACAGGATAAGGATAACCTCACTGTATTTTACTTTCATTTGCAAAATCCAAACAGACCAACTCACTAATGATGATCAGCACAACTACCAGTATAGGCATGGACTATGTGGGAAAGTGTCATTCTTGTGAATCCATTTTAGCCCTTCATTGAAATTTGAAAAGCATTATTTTCAGCAACTCAGTTTAAGGACTACAAAACCTCTGATATTTCCCCAGAGGCCCAAGAAAGTTTGCCAATAACTATTTCCTTTTTAGATGAAACCATAGAAGGACAAAGAAAAGAATTAACTTGTCTTGTGTCATAAGCATGTCACTGTGAGATTTGTTAGTAGGTCCTGGTTTCAGGGGAGGCTACCTGCTCTTATTTGGGTCAGTAACTTCCCTCCTTCCTTCTTGGCCTGAAGTTTCTTATATATAAAATGAAGTTTGGGCAGTAGGTGACCCTTCAGGTCCAATTAATAATATAGCAAGATTCTTTGACTTCAGAGTCAGAGGACATGAGTTTCTACTGTGGTCATGAAACTGGCAGATGGCTTCCCTATGTAAGTAGGGGAAGTAAATTATTTTTTTGAGTAAACTATTCCATATCTATAAACATCAGTTTCCTCTATGAGATTTAGTTTTTAGACTCAGTGGTTTCTAAGATCTTTGCTATCTCTAGAATTCTATATTTTAATATATGACATAGTCTATGTTCCTTATAACCTTAAAACATTTTTCAATATTTTATATTCTGAGGCAAATTCTAATTTGGAAAAAAGTTCTAATTTGACATAATTCATATTGTTAGTGTCCCCATTGATTTTAAAAGCTAATCCTAAATCTATGTTTTCAACAGGAAACAATAGTTTCCTGACATGTATGGAAGATGGGTTGTGGTCCTTCCCAGAGGCACTTTGTGAACTGATGTGCCTAACCCCTCCCGTTGTGCCCAATGCTGATCTCCAGACTACACGGTGCCGAGAGGACAAACACAAAGTGGGATCCTTTTGCAAGTACAAGTGCAAACCAGGATACCATGTGCCTGGCTCCTCTCGGAAGTCAAAGAAGTAAGTGAAACTGAAAATGTAAACCAGGCACAGGGAGGAAGCAAAGTTGGTCAGAGGTTGTCTGAATCTGTTATAATATGTTGGATGAAGACAATATCATCACATCGCAAAGAATCCATTATTCCATGTTGTTCAATGGTGGCTTCTAAAGTGTAATCGATCTGCAATTTAACAAATACCTATTATGGTAGCAAGCCCTGTGATACTATAGGGGGACCAAATGCAAAGCTGCCCCCCTACAAGCATCCCTAAAAATGATCATTCGGCATCTATTTGAACTTCCAGACTCAGAGAACTCACAGTTTTCCAAGATAGTTCATTCCATTTTTGGAATGAAGAGTTTTTACCTGTGTTTCTAGTTCTACCTTCTGGAATTTCACAAAATAAATCTTGTTCTTTTTCCACATATCACACCTTCACATTTTAAAATTACTATCTTTCTGGAATTCAGTTTCCTCATATATAAAATGAAGGGAAATGGATCAGACTTTTTCCCTAAGATCCCTGTGACTTTAAAATAACATTATTAGCCTTGAAAACATAAATAAAGCAATATTTGTGTATCTTGTTTTTAGATCAAGACCCTGCCTTCCTTGCATTGAGGAAAGTAGCTATGGTGTAACAGAAAGAACTTTGGATTTGGAGACAAAAAACCTAGATTCAAATACTGATTTCATTTCTTCCTACCTATGTAATTCTGGGCAAATTTCTTAACTTCTCAAAACCTCTCTCGGTTTCCTTATCTGAAAAATGAACTAGATAGTTTCCAAGATCCTCAACAGCTCTAAGTCATAAAACCTTATTAATTAGTAAGCAAATATTGTCATCCATCATACTCTCCAATCCAGACAATATATGGGCAAACTCCTTATGAAGTTAGTTAAACCAAACTTAATTCATATAATCTTTCAATATGATGTCTACCTCTTAGAGTTTAAATTTAAATTTGAGTGTTTTGGATAAGAAATGAATCTAATCAGTCACTCAGTTCATTCTAAAACATTAAATAGTTTCTATGTTCAAGGCATTCATTCAAATGATTCTTTTTATTTCTTTTTGGAAGACGGGCTTTTAAGATCCAGTGTACCCAAGATGGCAGCTGGTTGGAGGGAGCTTGTGTACCTGTGACATGTGACCCACCCCCACCCAAATTCCATGGGCTGTACCAGTGTACCAATGGTTTCCAGTTCAACAGTGAGTGCAAGATCAAATGTGAAGAGAGCGACATTTCTTCAGTAAGTGCTTCCATCCATTCAGTTAACATCTGTTTACTTCAACTATTAAATGTGGACAATTATAACACTTTCCTCACCAGATTGTTGGGAGGATCAAATGAGATAATATTTTTAAAGTGCTTAGCACAGTGCCTGGTATATAATATGATATAATATTATATAATTAATATAATATAGAATAGAACATAAAATATAAAAGAATATAATAAATATAATATATATTTTTAAATGCTTATTCCCTTCCCCATTTCTTAATTCAACCAACATTAATTAGGTGGCTGCAAAGTGCAGAGTACTATCCCATGTTCTTCTTCACAGGACTAAGACTAATAGACAGTTTCTTCAAGTTTCTCCTTCCTCTTTCTTTGATATATGAAAGAACAAGCTTACCTCCTATATGATTTATTGTCCCTTGATCATAACCTTAAAGATATCCTCACTCCTCTGAGTCTCTAGAGAACTTATGTTCTATAAGCCAAGGCTTATCTGATGTTGTTTCATGGCACTATAGAGTTTTTTAGGAGTAGAATGCAAATCTAGATATTTAAGTAAGTTCTATCTCAAATAGACCTCTATTAAGTTCATATTTTATTGTTGATGAATATTATGATGGTGTTGGTGATAATGATAATGATGATGGTGATAGATTTTTTCATTTGAATTTATGATGTACCTAGAACCAGAAAACCTAAAGTTGAATCTTGAATTTGCTATTAATTGCTTACATGACTTTGGCCAAGGCCTCATTTTCCTTACCTGTAAAATACAGATTTGATTAAATGACCATCATGATTCCTTACAGCTCCAAAGATATAATTATGATGATATTGATTAGGATAACAATAATATGATAAATTAATCAATAATTTTACAGTGATCATTTCTTACATTCTTCCATATATTTAAATGCAGACAGAAGATAAAGCATGGTACTTGCTTACAATGAGCTTATAATATATTTAGAAAGGCATAAACAGCTCATGTGAAATAAACAATTTAAGTTCTAAAAGATGTAGTAATGAATCCAAACCCCATGGGGATTAATAAGAAATAGAACTCTATGAGGCCAAGAGTAGTCAGGGAAGGCTAGGTAGCAACTTGATCTGGGTAAAAAAATGGGAAGGATCTAGTTCATCAAAGGACACAGAAGATGTTCAAAAATAAGAGACTAATATGAGCTAAAGCATAAATTTGGGAAATAGTATTATCATAGATAGGGGGACAACAGGAGAGCGGACATGCATTGGGAAACAGGAGGCTCTATTAGATAAGCCTGTTTTGAAAGCCAGCCAGAAATGTTGAGACTTTGTACAGTAGACCAGTGGTATCAAATAAATATAAATAGGAGCCAATAAGCCATGCCTAAAGATCCTTGTGGACCACATATTGACTTAGAAAACCACACATGTTTCTCTCTCTCTCTCTCTCTCTCTCTCTCTCTCTCTCTCTCTCTCTCAAATTCATATATAAACATGTTAAAATCAGATAAGAACTACATTTTAATCTGGTTCAGGAAGCATTGTGGATGTGGCTTTGTGGGCCACATGTAGCTTGTGAGCCACATGTTTAACACCTCTGAGGTCAGTTATAGAAAGCCATTGTTCATTTCTTAGGTGGAAAATGTCATAATGCAAAGAATCCTTTAGGGAGAATAGTCTGGCAACAAGAAGTTGGATTTTTTTTTATGATTTTATTTTTTCCCCCAGTTACATATGAAAATAATTTTTAACATTCATTTTTAAATGTTTTGAATTTCAAATATCCTACCATTCCTCCCCTTTACCCTCTATGCCTACCCCTTGCCAAGATGGTAAACAATTTGATATAGAATGTATATGTGCAATCATGCAAGACATATTTCCATATTAGTCATGTGAAATAAATTCAAAACAAAACTATGGGGAAAATTGTATTCTTCATTCTCCATTCAGACTCCATCAATTCTTTCCCAGAAGGTAGATGGCATTTTCATCACGAATCCTTTGATTCATCTTTGATCATCATATTGTTGAGAACTGCTAGGTCATTTACAGTTAATATCATATTTATTGTTCTTAATATGGATAATGTTCTCCTGGTTCCACTCATTTTACTTTGCATCAGTTCATGTAAGACTTTCCAAGTTTTTCTGCTCATCATTGCTCATCATTTCTCATAGAAAAATAATAATGTTCTATAACAGTCATAAACCACAACTTGTCCAGTCATTCCCCAATGGATAGACATCTCCTTAATTTCCAGTTCTCTGCCACCACAAAAAGAGGTGCTACAAATATTTTGTACAACTAGCCCCTTTTCCCTTTGGTTGGGATAGATTCTATGGGATTTTTTAATTTTTCAAAATGCTTTCAAATATATTTTTCATTTGATCCTCAGTCCATTCTGTGAGGTGGCCCTAATAAAGAAGTATTGTTTCTGTATTGAAAACAAAGATCATAGGGTTTTTAGTGCATGAAAGGACTTTAGAGATCACGTAAACCAATGTTCTCTCCATCTCCCATTTTACCAGTAAGAAAACTAAGCCCTACTAGTGTCTGATGTTAGATCCCAAAGGGAAAAAAATGTAATTCTACAAGGTAGAGGTATCATAGCAAATTAATGAAAACTTATTATCAAATGACTGGGCAAAAGTGGGAGATGTGAAATATTTAAGAACTCAAAAACATTATTTGGCTATATTTCTAATAGAAAGAAATAATAGAATAGAAGAAGTAGCCTGGTGTTTCAGTTCCAATTGATAAAAAGTTGAATCCATGAGATCTAGAGTTAAAAAAATTCTTGAGAGATGATTTTGGTCAAGTACCCTCTTTTTACAGAGGAAGCATGGATATAGGGATGAAGTGATTTACTCGAGGTCCTACAGCTGTGAATTTCACTTAAATTAGAGGTTACAAAGTAAAAGGTATCATTGTTTGACTTTATAGAAAATAAAAAGATTCACAAATAGTTTGAATCTGCTTCATGGCAGAGTAGAATGCTGCCTATTAACTTTCTAAGCTGGTGCTTAGTGTCAGGAAGTACATATCCTGCTTAATTTGGAGGCACTAACTTGGGTAAGAGATGCCAAAATGTATCTTATCATAAGATCATAAATGTAGGACTGGAAGAGATATTAACAGTCATCTTTCCTGATTTCCCTCCCTCTTTTTAGCAGATGAATTAACTTAGGCCATGACAGGGAAAATAACTTCCCTAAACTCAGACAAATAATAAGATAGCCAGGATTCAAATCCAGTCCCTCTAAAAAAATCTAAATTAGTGTTCTCTCCTCTGCTACAGCACTATCTTTGTGCTCAAACTCACCTAACAGGTAGAGTTTAGGGAATGATTGGTCATTCTACAGACTTGTGATTCTACATATGACTCATCAATATAAACAGAGAGGCACAACTATGAATAGAAGAATAACATGATTAATTCTTTAGAAAGTCAGGCAAAACATGGAGCCCTACCTGTGCAGTGCCATTGTTACAGTGCCAGTCAAAATTGAATTTAGCAGCAAGTATCCAATCAAAATGCTGTGTCCCAACTGAACTTAATGCAGGCTTCAAAGACTGGGTCTAACCCATTCCCATTAGTTCAGCCCTTAAATTGGTTATTTGGTCTCTGTAGATCAAACATCTAGAGATTTTATTTTTTAACTTGATTGTCTGGTAGATGCAACTCAACAATCCTTGAGTGCAATGAATATGTGTGTTTATGGGCACAGGCACGTGTACATACCAAGAAGGAAGAAAGAGGGCAAAGGACAGAGGCAGGAAGGGATGGATGCCATGATCCCTTTAGACTGCTTACAGAAAAAATGTTAGTAAGTGTTACACAAGCCGCTGTAGCAACAAGGCCAAATAATATTCTGGCCGTGGTCATGTTATCAAACTGAAACCCAGTCTGTCTGAAGGTTGCCAAGTTACTTTCATGGCCAGCTTGTATTTAAAGAGAGGAAAATGTAAATTTATCGGAGGACTACAGAAGGGCTGTTTGGCAATATGAGTAGGAACCTGGAAGCAGGAGAGCAGGGTATCGCTTGTCAGTTCAAAGAATGAAGCACTCCTTGCCAAATGGCTTCTAATACAATTGACATTTCTGAGGTTATACTGAAAATGAATTTCCTCTACCCTCAGACCAACAACCTGAGAGCCAATTCTAGTATTCACCTCAGATTCCCTCTCACTGCCTGTAAACAGTACATACGGATAGTACGGGACATTCAAAACTCAATCTGCTATATCTTGCCAACTCTTCTATTCTGGACACTGGGAAACATGCCTTGTTTCAAACATGCAGGATGTATTGGACTATGTTTTTTTTTTACTTTTCCAAGTGCTTTTACTGCACACTATTAAAAAAAATTCATGTTTAGAAACCATGCATGCATGGTTATCATGGGAATAAGCATTTTTATACATATTTAGTATAGTCCTGTATTAAAGATGACATTCTAAAAACTTTTATTCTTGAGTAAATACTTTTTTCTACCCCACTCTGACACCTTCTTTATTATATAACTTTCAAGAAGTTTATTATAGGTCCATAGAATTCAGAACTAGAATGAACCTCAAAGATCATTTTCCATATGAGAACTGAGGCTTGAGAGTAGTGTGTGGTCTAATCTGATAGCTAGTAAATGAGAGGCATTAGGTTAGGGTGGAATGATCATTGACCTTGGAGTCAGAGACCCTGAGTATAAATCCACATCTGACATAATTGATGACTTGTGTAATCTTGGACAAATCACTTAACAACTCTGAATCTCTCTATAATGAAGATGTTAGACTGGTCAGCCTCAAAGTTTCCTTCCAGCTCTAGAACCAGGATCATATGAAAGAGCAAAGATAGGTTTTGAACCAGAGACCTTTAACATCCAAAGTCAATGTTCTTTCTCCACTGTCCATTCAACATTGCTTATCATATGAATGATTTGGGGTTTCTGCTACTCAGACCCTCACTTTTCACTGTCTCATCACATTGGAGGAGAGAGTACAGGGAACAGGTATATCTCATTTGGGATGTTTATGGTTCCAATCTACCTATATTTCCTATTAGCGCTGTGATTCAGTTTGATTGTGGTCTAGTTCCTATCTGATTTTGTTACTATAGAGAGCTACCTATGTGTGTAAAATCCCTCTACTCATTCAGATTTAGCATTGCATATATATCTAAGTTACAGTATTACAGAGTTGGCTAGAACATTGAGAGGTCAAGTGACTTGCCTATGGTCACACAGCTGGTATGTATCAGAGACAGGGCTTGAACCCAAGTCTTCATGACTCCAAGGTTGGCTGTCTATCCAATTCTTCCATGCTGGCTCTCTTAGACATGCTTTTTTTGTCTTGATTCCTGTATAATGTAGTAAATTATCTGGGCTCTGGTTTCAACCCAAATCTAGGTTACAAATACAATCTGGACTGTCTCAATCTAGGTCTTAAAGCTTTGCTCTGATATTTTTACATTTGACCCCTAATCCTTTGATGAGGATTGAGTCTGATACAATGTACCATAAAGACTATGCATATGCCATGTACCATTGTGCTGTAGGCAAAAGCACAAGGCTTCTGGCTCTGACACTATTCAGCTATTGACATTGGATAAGTCGCTTCTCTTCTTGGCCTCATCTTTCTCATTTATACAATGAAGACATTAGACTCAGTAATTGCTAGTACTAACATCTTTTTCTGATGCTCTGACTAACCATGTCTGAGCTCTTTCTTATTCTTACTGCAAATAAATGTCAACAGGAGCATGTGATGAATTTTTCTCATTTGAATAAAAAAGTAAAAGGTGGAAATATTGTAGGGGAGATGGGAAGGGACTAAACCATGAAAATTTCAAGAAACATGAATAATTTCCTTTCTGTTATAGTAAAATTGGTGATCAGACAGAGGACATGTATGCCACATTTAATGAATCATGGTCCAGGGTATGGAGTTGGAGTGAAAATGGAGGTCTCTCAGTCAAGAACAAGCTGATTACTTGAAGTGTTCTCTATAACTATCAGAACCATGATACTTCTCAGGATAGCTTGCACTCTTCCATACATACCCCAAGGATCATATATTGTTTCCACAGAAAAGGATACCTTAAACAAAAATATTTCTAAGAGCTTGAGAAAACAGATAGGGACAAAACTCTGTTTGAGAGGGTGGGGATAGAGAGGGAGATGACGACTACAGCTAAGCTCAAAAAAAAGTTATTTTAGGATTAAAACCTGTGATATACCTCCAAACAAGAAACTCATACTTGCTTAGCAAAGAATCATGAAGAACTAAACATGGGTCACACAGATCAAGATCCTAAGGGTCATCAAATCTCACTGTTCTTTTTGCAGATGAGTAAACTGAGGACCAAAGAAGTTGAGACAGTAAATAGCAGATAACTGTGCTTTGAAACCAGCTCATCTACCTTAAAATCCAGATCTCTTTCATTGTAGGTGATCCACCTTGGTAGCAGAGACCATGATATGCATTATAAGTCATAGGATGTTTAATATCAGGCAGCAGGTATAGGGACTGAATACCCTGATAGAATGGAGTCTAGAAAAAAATGATCACATAAGAGAAGCTTTCAATAGGCCATCCAGAAGGATAAGAGAAAGGCAATTTGGTTTTCTATAACGTATCCAGTCTTTTTGAGGAATCACAGAAAGATTTGCTGTATTGGCATTTTTACCTTTAAAAGTGAGTTTGCAAACTACCCTTGATATTTCTTACACACACATACACACACACACACACACACACACACACACACAGAGTCACAAACATCATACATTGTCCCCTTCCCACTTTGTTGATTAATGCTGAAGCTCTTGTGTATTTATATAATATACAGCATTGGTGATGGGCAGGGAGAATAAGGGAGGGAGAAGTCATGTGATTACTGTGTTTTTATAAGGCACACAAAGAAGTATGATTGCCCTTAGATCTGCCCAGAAAGTGCCATGAAGTTTAGAAAAATCATAGTATTCTATGGAAATAAGTTTTACATGACTTCATACATATAATCGATATTAAATTGTTTGCCTTTTCAAGGAGTGCTGAGAGGTGAGGAGGGGGAAGAGAATTTGGAATTCAAAATTTAGAAAAAAAGAATGTTAATTTTTTTATATTAAAGAGAGGAAGAAAAAAAGAAAATCATAGCAGTTTTGAGACCAAAGTTTGAGTAATTTAGGGAACTTCACTAATTTCTCAGAGGAAGAAATGGAAACTCAGAGAGGATAAATAAATTTTCCCATGGTACCACAGATATTTGATGGCAGAACAGGATTCCTGATTTTGTTTTTTCCCCTTCCTGAAAGAGAACCTCACTCTCCTTAGAACTCTATACCATATAGCAATAGATCTTTATGATTTACAAATGAAAGTTTAGGAAGTTTTTGTGGAAAGAGTGAAAAGAGCACTAGACTCAAATTCAAGAAATTTGGATTTCACTCTATTACTTATTAGTTATGTAACCATCAACAATAGCCACCATTATAATAATATCTAACTTTTATTAACATTTTCAGGTTAACAAAGCACTTTGAAAAATATCTCATTAGTTTCTCACAACAATTCCAGGAGATAGGTGGTATTATTATCCCTTCTTTACAAATTAGGAAACTGAGGTAAATAGAAATTAAATAACTTGCCCAAATTAAATGACACAGCTAGGAAGTTTTTGTGGATAAATTTGAACTGACTAAGTCCAACACTACTTCAGAACCTAGCTAACTCAGCCAAATTACATAACTTCAATGCACTTTGGTTTCCTTTTCTGTAAAATGGGGTCAGTAATAGCATACTCTTTTCCCCACAAGACCCTTGTAAAGAAAGCACTTTATAGACTGTAGAGTGCTATAGAAAGACCAATACTCTACTCTTTGAGCCTAGTTGAGAATGACTGTTTCTGGATCAAGTAGTAGCCACCTAAAAAACCTCTCTCTAGAAAATTCTCCTCATATGTTTCCATTATCTTATTCTCAATAAGCACACTTCATAGACTTCTCAGGTCCTCATTTAAGTTATACTGATTTGAAATTCTCATAGTAGAATCCAAGTTAGGGTTTAGTGTCTCTTCTACAATTTAATTTCAGGGCCAGCTTTGTCCCATTAGTATGCTGAGGTCTGCAAACCTTTTAAGGTCTGTGGGCCAAACTCTGGGTAATCCTGAGCCAAGTTTCCAGGAAAATTGGGGACGATTTTTGATTTCTGAGAGAAACCAGGAGAATTTTGGGGACTTGGGCCCAACTTAGGGTTAGTGAGAGTCTGGGGTTTGGTAATGTCTGAGCTACAAAGCTTGTAAGGAGAGAACCCATGTGAACCCACATAAACTGACATGAGTTCACACAGAACCTTTGGGATTCAACGCCATGTAGTTCCCTGCAGCTGTGTGCTCAGGAAGGCCACCCTATGCTCCAATGCCAGACACATTTCGACTAATAATATTGCAGAGTGACCATACTTCCTGGACCTTCTCCTGTTGGCCTGTGGGAGTTAGAGCAAGAGGCCCCCTTTCTCTCTCAAATCCTGTTTCCTCTCAGCTGTTTTATAATCATAGAATCATAATCATAAAATGTTGGAGCTGAAAAGAAACTTAGAGGTCAAATTCAATACACTAATTTTATTTTTATGGCTATTAGTCACTCTAATAAGATATTTAAAGTTTACAAAGATCTTTCTTTACAATAACACTGTGATCATAATTATTCCTGTTCCCATTTTACAGATGAGGAAACAGAGCCCAAGATATACCCTTGACTTGCCCATCCATGTTTATACAACTAGCTAGTTCTATAATCCTGTTTAGTAGACCAGTGGTACCATACTATATAATGCAAGTAGCCTGTAGCTCTATGAGGTACCAATGGTTTAGTAGACAGAATATTAGAACAGTAGTAATGAAGACCTGGATTCAACTTCTATAGCATCATTGGCCCAATCACTTAAACTCTCTGAATCTCAGTTTCCTTATCAATAAATGGGGACAAGTAGTATCATAAAGATTTATGAGAATAAAATAAAATTGTTGTTGTTATATTGTTCCAGTCAATGTATGACTGGTTTCCCATTTCCTTTTTCAGATAGGAGGGTTAAATGATTTATCCAAAATCACACAATTAGTACATGTTCGAGGCTAGATTTGAACTTGGGTACTTCTGACCATGGGGATGTCACTCTTATCAAATGTGCCACCTGAAATAAGATAATTCATGTAAGATACCTTGCAAACATTAAAGCAAAATACAAATGTCATCTATTATTATGACTCCTACATATCACCAATGCTTCTACTTTTCTTCCATGTTAATCCTGGGAAGATTCAGTCAATTAAAAGGCTTCATGCATGCAGCCAACAGAACAGACTTGAGATGATGCATGGCTCCCCTGGAATAGGTTGGGTATGCTCCTTCTTTACCTAATTTATGTCACAGAAACACAGAGGAAGAAACTTTAATGGCCATTTAGTCCAACACATATATGAAGAAATCACCCTAAAATGTACATGTCAAGTAGTTTTCCAGCCTCTGCCTGAAGATTGGCAAAGAGAAAACGTGCATCTCACTGACATTAGATGCCAAGCTAGGTCAGACAGTTGTTTCTTTCTAAACTTCGGTGATAGCTTTATTCTACAGTTTAATTTAAAACTTATTACTGAATTTTGAACAGCCTTTATTGGGTATCTGACTATGCTGAATTTCCTACTCAGTATGGGAAGAAGATATCTACATCTCTTAGATGTCTCAGCTCTCTGTCACCTTCTTGTTCTTGCTACTATTTGCTTCATTTTAATTTTCTTTATATAGTTTCTCTTTATATATTTTCTCTGTATATTTAGTAGGTACTAAATCAATATTCTAATTCACCAACTGAGCTTTTGGTTGTCTGTACCCAACCCTAGGAAGGAAATGGTATAGCAATCTTCTGCAAATTTGGAAACTGGAGCAGAGAGGTTAAATGACTTAGAAGCATTTTGTTGGGTGTGGAGATATTTATAGTTGCTCATTTAATTTTTCAGGGATCCATTCCCCCCTAGCCCCCATTGCCATCCCACCCCCATCCTATGTAAAACAAGGCGGACTTCTCTTGCCTTCCTAGGAAATCCCAAAGGATTGACTGGATTGTTGGTTTGGTCAAGTGTTAGGGGCACATTCAACAGATAGAAACTGTTATTAAATCCATGCTATTGTATCTGTAGGGAAGACAGATAGAGAAGTGGATAGAATGCTAGCCCTGATGTCAGGGGAGGACTGAATTCAAATCCAGCCTCAGACTCTTGCTAATTGTGTGGCCTTGAGCAATCACTTATCCCTAATTCCCCTACATCCTGGATGTTCTCCAGTCATACTGATTCATGTCTGACCACTTGACAAAAATAGCTCTGGTGAAGTAAATGAGACTAGTGACTTTAGCACAGCATCCCCTCACTCAAATCCAATTCATATGTATGCTATCACACCACCTCCCTGATGGCATGTTCTTCTTTGAGATCTAAGGACAAACATAATCATTATATTTGTGGAAAACTAATACTGTGTACTAGGAGATAGGAAAAGAAACATTTGAAGTACAACTTCCAGGAAGTTTATTTGGATTTCTATAAAGAGAGTAGCCTTTATGGAAAATGAAGGAAATAACTAAACCCTCCTTTTTTCTATTAGAACCTCAGCTCCTTGAATATATAAGTTTTATAGAAACTTTGTATCTTTCTCTCCCCTAGCAATTGTTGGCACATAGAGTGATGGACTGAGAATCAGGGAGATAGATCCACATTCAAATTTGAATTGCAGCTAATCCTGAGCAAGTTTGCTTACCCTCTATTTGCCTCAGTTTCTTCACAGGGATAATAACCCCCCCACACTTCTCAGGGTTATTGTGAATATCAAATGAGATAATATTTGTTAGAAGAAAAAAGAGCTTAGCACAAATAGTAAGACTATAGAAATGCAAGCTCCATGAAGTCAGGCACCATAAGCCAGGGTAGCATTTGGGGTTTAGTAGATGCCTTTGAAAACTTGTTTAGTGATTGTTTGCTCTCTGTCTCTCAGGGTCGTGGGAGCAATGTGATCCATTGCCGAAAGGATGGCACTTGGAGTGGGTCATTCCATGTCTGCAAAGAGATGCATGGCCAGTGTTCCCTACCTGATCAGCTCAACAGTAATCTCAAGTTGCAGTGTTCTAGTGGCTACGAAATAGGTATGAGGTGATGGAGGGGTGGTGGTGATACTTGATTGTGTGAAATAGGGATGGGATCCCCTTGAGGAGATCGGGACCAGTACTTGAAAAGCATAGCTCCTGATGCATCATTGAATGCCCCCATCCAAAGGATCACTTTGTTTTAGAAACTTCCTTACTTGAAGTCTACAGTTTTTGCAAGTCCTATCAGCCATCTCAACCTTCATATTTCTGTTTTGTTTTTTTTTTTACTGATGGAATTTAAAGACCTAGCATAAAACATGTCCATGTAGACACATCAAAGTTTAGTGATATAGGACTCAGAGTTGAAAGACCTGCAGTCTGGCACCTACACCAGCCACTAGCTGAATGACCTTCAGCAAGTCACTTAAACCTCTGTTAGTGTATTTCTTTGTTTGTAAAATGAAGATAATATTTGCTTCACCTATCTCTCAAGGCTGATATGAGAAAAGTGCCTTGCCAAACACAAATCTCCAAACCTTTGAGTCTTGGATAAGAGAGATAAAAAAGAGAACTTTGAGATCATCTTTTCTAATTTCCTACTCAGGGCAGGATTCAGCATCCCTGATAGGCAGCTCTCCAGCCTCTACTTATATTCACTGAAGCAATACCTGTCTACATATTGGCAATGAAGAGTAGAATCTCTAATTAAGGATGATGAAAAACTTGGAGAAGAGGAGATACTTTTAATGTGGATAAAGTGAATACACAAGCATGTGGGAACATGGATACACTCTAACTTAGGGCATTTCCCACCCTCCCAGAACCTTATGGGTGGGCATATTTACACTTCCTATGATTGACTCTGATTTGCTCTGAGCCTCAGTTTCAACATCTGTAAAAAGTGAGAGTAGGAGTAAGAAAGAAGGGGGAGAAATGCTCACACTGGGCAGCTAGGTGACACTGAAAAAAGTGCTAGGCATGGAGTCAGGAAGATTAGTCTTCCTGAATTTAAATCTGACCTTAGACTCTTAGTAGGTTGTGTGATCCTGGACAAGTCACTTAATTTTTCTTGCCTCAGTGTTCTCTGTAAAATAGCTGGAAAAAGTAATGATAAACCACTCTAGTTTCTTTGCCAAAAAAAATGAAAAGCAAAACAAATGGGACTACAAAAAGTTGGACATGTTTGAAATGACTAAACAATATTACCCTCACAGGATTTTTGTGAAGTAAATATTTTGTACATATTCAAATGCTCTAGAAATATGAGTTGTTGTTGTTCTGATGTTCATCATTATTATAGTTTCTTGTCCCATTTGGCATTTTGTTTTTCAAAGAAATAAAAGAAAAATAATTGCATGATGTTCAACATTTCATTTTTTTTTAAACTGCTTCTTTCTATCCCCCCCATTCCCTTATCCAAGGAATATTTTTTATGATGTAAAAATCTGAGAAGCAGGAGGTAGAGAAAGCCAGTCATTTCCCTTTCTGTCCAACACTCTTCCCCTTGGCCTTGGATCTGCTTCTTATGGATCTGAAACCCTCAGCCCAAATCTATTTGCCAAAGAGTTCTTTGGTGTCTGCTGCAGGGTGAATCTGATCTAAGGTCACCTTGGACCCCATCCAAGAGGCCAAGAGAGAGGCATTTCCTAAAGGACCCAGGGCACCTCATTATAAGCCATCCTCAAGCAGGAGAAGGCCCCACAGCATGGCCTCTAGGGGCAGGGGGCGGTGTAATATTGAGGCTCCAGTGAATTTCAAAACTGTCGTAAGTCATCAGAAAACTGCTGCCGTTCATTCTCTAGGGGAGGAGAGGCAGGAACCTGGATGAGATCACCATTCTGTAATGATGCCAATTACTACTCATATATCAAAACAATGCAGACCTGTTCCTTAAGCAGAAATAGCTAACTGGGACGGGAGGAGGGGAGGAAAGGGAGGGGAGTCAAAGGGAGTTGGAGGGAAAGAGAAAGCATATAAATATATCTGCAGGCAAAGAGCTGGTATCACATCTAATTTGACAATGCTTTTTACCCTTGAGATAAGATGACCTTTGTTTACCTCTAAGTGAACAGAAGTCACAACCCTCTAATTCTCATCTCAGCAATATTTCTGCCTTGGAAAATGTCCCTTAGAACTGTCATTTTAACAAGGTACCAACACTGAGGTTAATGCCTAAAATATGTTTTCCTTCCCATTTTCTTAATACCATTCTTTTCGACTCTTCTTTTTTGTCTTTTCCCTCATTTCACTTGTGACATCATTCTCCTCCTTGCTCTTAGCTCTCCATCCTTTTCTGTACCACTCTCTTATTTCTTCCTTTATTTTCTACTTTCTCTTCTATTTTTTCAGTTCCTATATAATTATATTCAAAGTCTTAAGTTCATATTCTCAGTTTATAAATCCACAGATAGTCATAGTTGGAAGAGATGTTAGAGACAGTTTTGTATAATCTACTCATTTTATGGGCAGCTAGATGGTACAATGAATAAAGAGCCAGGCCTGGGTCAGGGATATTTGAATTCAAATTTGTCCACTAATTTTGTGACTTTAGGCAAGTCACTTAATAATCCTGCGTGCCTCAGTTTCTTCATCTGTAGAATAAGCTGGAGAAGGAAGTGACAAGTCACTTTAATATCTTTGTCAAGAAAGCTTCCAATTGGGGACATGAAAGTACTGAAAAAAAAAACTGAAAAAATTGAAACATCAAAAAGTTATTTTACAGATGAGGAACTTAAGGCACAGGGGTTCTTTCAGGGCCATACAACTAGATTGAAATGAGGACTCCTGAATCCTAGTTAGTGTTTTCTTCTATTATAGTAAAGCCAAAATACATACATACATACATACATACACACACACGCACACACACACACACACACACACACACACACACAAACAAAATCAGAGAGGGCTTTCTTATCTGGGAGCACCTACAAAATAAACATCCCATGGACAGAGCTGTTGTCCATTTTGTCCCCTTTTACAGCCTGCCAACAATGTAGAGGCTACCTGGGTTTATATTTAAGATGATATTTGCTAGTCAATATTACTAGAAAGTGTAACAGAGACAGAATCATATGTCCTGTGTTAATTCTGTCCCTATCAATAATAACTAATTGTGACCCCAGGTAAAGGTCTTCATTACTTTTCTTTTAAGCGGGGGAGGGGGCTGAACTACCCATCTTTATGAGGTCTTTTTTAGTTTTTATATTTTCTGACATAATGTCCCTTCCAGCTCTTTCCTCAAACTCTTTTTACAAAATGGTTATGGAATCTTTTATGGAAGTTGAAAATCAGCTTTTTTTCATCCTATCTTAAGAAAGTGGATCAATCTAGAATGAATTTAGGTTATAGATGGAAGGGATTAATTTCTTGATAATGAGAAATGTCAAACATTTGAATGAGCAATTAGGTAGGTATTTAGATACATCAGGTGTCATGCCCTGATCCCAAAGGTGACAAACTAATTAATCTCCCAAGGGGCTTTGTTCATTCTTGATTCTTATACTTTGCCCATCAAAGAAGATCTAGTTTTAATTTTAGGCACAAGAGTGCTGAAAAATTATTCCATCTGAGAATGAGTTTAAAGAACTAGTCATGACTACCATGAAGAAGAGAAAACTTAGTGTGAACATTATATTGGACTTCAACTTTTTGAAGGGCTGTCCTGGGGAAGATAGATTGAATTTGTTCTGCTTGGTTCCAGGTTAAATGACATATGAGTGGAAGTTATAGAAAGACATGTGTTATTGTTCAATCATATCAGACTCCCCATGACCCCACTTGGAATTTTCTTGGCAAAGATACTGGAGTCATTTGCCATTTCCCTTCTCCAGCTCATTTCACAGATGAGAGGGGGTACTGAGGCAAAGAGGATTAAGTGACTTTCCCAAAATCACAATTAGTAAGTGTCTCAGGCTAGATTGATCTCATGAAGTTGAATCTTTCTTACTACAGATCTATTGCTCTATCCACTGTATCCACTGTTGCTCTATCCACTAGCTCCCCCAGTCAGATTACAATAAACATTTTGATTCAATGTAAAGAAAAGGAAAAAAAAAAAAACTTCTCATCAATTAGATTTGTCCAAAAGTATAATGGGCTACATTGGGATTTTGTTGTTGTTGTTCTTGTTTTTCCTAGAACCAAGTCTGAATGAGCTTTTGCTCCTTGTAGAAGTCTGGGATGGGTTAACCTAGAAATAGCTAGGTGATACAGTAGATAGTATTGAACTTGAAAGAACCTGCAGTTCAATACTACCTCAATCATTTCCAAGCTGTATGATCCTGAACAAGTCACTTAACCAGAATGTCTGCTTCAGTTTTCTTCTCAGTAAAATGGGGATGTTGATAATACTTAAATCCCAGGGTTCTTGTGCAGTTAAAATGAGATTATATTCTCAAAGTTCTCAGCAAACCTTAAAGTCATGTTTTTCATTTCCTCTAAAGTCCCTTCCAACTCAGATTTGGTGATTCTGTGACTGGCACAGCCCTTCCCCAAAGAAAGACAAGTTTTTTCTCCTCAGCTCTATGTGAAACAGTATAAGACTTTCTTTCCCCTCACTTCCCCTACCTCCTCCAATCTGCTTTGTCCCCCCAGGGGTATTCAGTTCCTAAAGCAGCCCATTTGTACTACTTGGAGATCCCACAAGAAAAGTGTCTTTGATCATCTTGCTCACACTGTGGGCGTGGTGGTCAGAACCCTTGTGGGGTGGAGCCATAAGGTTCATCTCCCCATGGAGTGGGAAAGGGCCCTGTTGTGGCTCACCACAGGAATTGCGCTGCCAGATAGAGAGGGGAGCCTATGTGCACGCTTATGATGACTGATGAGATGACAGGATACCTAACCTGCTCCTTTCTTTGCTTCTTCTCCCCTCTTCTCCCTGGTCCATTGCTCAGGAGCTGAATGTGCTACCTCGTGTCTGGACCACAACAGCGAATCTATCATTCTGCCCATAAATATGACCCTGCAGGACATCCCCCACTGGATGAATCCTACACGAGTGGAGGTGAGTAGATCTCAGCTTCTAACTTTTCTTCACCCCTTGGCTTCCTGGATTCATTAGCAACAGGTGAGACCTGGAGATTAACTCTTTGAGCAGAAAAAGAGTTGAGTGAAAAACTATGTACTTTTCTACTTAATGAGATATCTCAGTATACTGTAAAGTGCTCTGGCCTGGGCGTCCTGAGCTCTTCCTTTCTCTGATGAAAGCCTTTGATTAAATAACCCTTGTCCCAGATCTAGCATTCTGTACTCAATATTCTAATATTCTGTGTTCAAACATTCTCTTTTCTGAAGTTTCTTCCAACCCTAACACTTTTTGTTTTAAGATCCAAGGTCTCATTTGACTCTTATATTTTCTGATTCCCTATAAACTTCTAGAAGACAAAAGTTTTTCTACATTAAAAAAACATGGTGTCCTTCACAGTACATAACATTGGACTGGAAACAGAAGTAAATATCTATTGATTGATATAATCCCTGAATAAAAGAAAATCTGGGAGAAAGGGCTTCTGCTTCTGCCCTTCTCAAAGATTCAGCTTTGGAGCTTCCAAGTTTTCTTCCCCCTGAGTACCTCATCCAGGCCCAAGGATCTGAGAGGAGGCTGCTTATCTATCAGTTTTCCTCTCTTCAAGCTCTCAGCTTGTATCTATCTATAGGCATCCAGGTAACAGAACTGCAGGAAGGTACCATGGGTTTGGACCTTTGCCTTCCAGTTCTCTAATAAGGAAATGGAGTGGGGCATGGGGGTCTATACTTTCACATTCTTATTCATTTTCATTTTTCTGACTATAAAAGAGGGTATGAGCTTCTGTCATGGGAACTGCTTTCTGCCCAATGCAGATTCTCCTTGTGGATAGACAGAAAACCCGATACAGAAGGTGTCCCATTTCTCAAACAAGCTGAGATGACTAATTCAGATGCCTTACTCAGCACATCATCTATTGGACTAGGCATTTTCCCCTCTCTCTTCTCTGATGCTCCTCTTCCCCCCTCCCCCAACCTAACTAACTTCCTTTTTTTATCATTTCTCCCTTTCCCCCTCCTGGTCATCTCTCTTCTGTCATCATATGACATAAACATACATGTGAACTCCTAAATACATGGCTCCTCATTACCCCAAAGCTAAGGTATTCACTGAACTTCATCTCTCTTCCCTTTCTCCTCTCTCCATGTACCTGAAAGCTCTTATATCGTTATGTGTCCCCACTCCCTTTATCTCATTTGTTTACAAATACACGTATAAACACTTATTATATGTGTGTTTTTGCAATGAGTACATATAAAGGCAGCATTTCCTGAAGGAGCCTCATTCCCTCCCCATCCCAGAATGGAACAGCAGTTTCCTAGTCCCAGGAGTGTCTCCTTCACTCCAGACTATGATTATGTTACTGGCCAGGCCAGGCCTGTGTTAGTTTCCTTGGAAAACCTGCCCTCCCCCTCCCCAACTCTTATCTCTACCAAATAGACCCCTCTTAGAGCACTAGGAATTAAAGAGATTTGTTGTAATTTTAGACCAAATTAAAACCAAGACCTTGAAAGCCTTGAGTTTCATCCCCTCTACCCCAGCCCCCACCCAGTTCTCAGGGTCTGCCCTCTTTTATTGATACCAGTGTTCACAGGGAGTTGTAACGAGTTTTAGACCTCCATGGGTCTCTGGGGACCTCATTAGCCAGAAGGAAGAAAAGAATTGGTAGAATAGGGGACTGGAGGAGGAGGGTGAGAGAGGAGATTGATGATTTCCAGGAATATGGTAGAAAACATGGGTCTATACTATGCCCTTGCCTTCCCTGTTAAAAGACTATAGAAGGGGAGGGGGGCATTTCCAGTCTAAAGTGTACTTTAGAATATTCCAGGGTCAACTTATTCCACTACCAGAGGATGGGACTAGAATCTCAGAAAATGAGTAAAGTGGTCAATTAGGAGATTAGGAGATGCATTTCTCTCCAATTGCTTTGAGTTGGTCCACTTTTCAAGGTGAGAAAGGCTTTTGGGGATGGATACTGTGGAGCGAAGGCCAGCCCAGGAAAACCCCTCTAATTCCACTCTATCAGTAGCTGACTATGTAACCTTAGTTAAGTTAGGTTTCTTCTCCAGACTGCAGATTCTTTGGTCATAACCTTCATGGGCCTCAGTTTTCTCATTGATAAAATGAGGAAGCTAGATACAGTAGGCTTGATGTCTCCTACCAGCTCTACTGGCTTGTTATCTACATTCTTGCTTGTTTTCTTGTTCTGTTTAGTTTGAATATTTTATGTTCTAGGTTCTAATATCCCTTCTAGCTTTAACAGATTCCATAATCCTATTTTAATGGTGACTACAATGACTTTGGTATTTGAATTAGATTAGAAATTGCTAAACCTGCCCAGGCTCCCAAGAACTCTGTTTTGTGTTTCAGTTTCATACAAGTTGGCTGAACCAACGATCTTAGATTTGTATGATCAGTTAAAAAGGATTTTCTTGCCTCAAGAAATGAAAATATATATATATCTGGCATTACCTTCATTCATTCATTTCTTTATTCATCATGTCATTCAATAAATCAAAAACCCTATGATGTTATCTCTGCTAGAGAATGTGGAAAGGATATATAAGATGTGGACCTTGTCCTCAAGAAATCTATGGTATAATGAGAGAGACTAGACATAACAATACTAAAAGATATTAAGTCAATTAATGACAGAACTGCAACTAGAACCCAGTTATCTTTCTCTCTGTATCCCTCAATTTCCTTTGCTTCAACCTGGGACTCAATTTTCCTTAATTCTTGACCTCCCCTACATTATCTGCTGCCTTTTCTTTAGCTTCTTCCACATATTTGTTTTCAAGCAGTAAATAAAACATATTGGGGGACAGTTCCCAGGAAAGGGGGCATGGGTGAGGTGTTTTCTCCTGCTGTAATGCCTAGGGCAATAAATAGAAGTGTTCTTGCTGCTGCCTCTGGTGGTATTCCAGATGTCTGTCTACAGCCCCGACAGTGTAGTTACCTAGCTGACGTTTGAGGGGCCTGCTCTTCTGAATCCCTTGCTTGTGGGATAAACAACCCTGCCTTCCCCTTCTTTGCTCCCCACCCTTTCTCCATCTGTCCCCTTTCCCATTTCCCCCCTCCACACAAGACAGGCCCTGTAGTGAGACAGGTGGGGCACATGGAGCCTGAGTAATAGTGGAAAATCCAAGAGTATCGGAAAGATAAACAGCCCCATGTAGATAGTATAAAAGTCCTTTTTCTGAACCCACGTCAGGTAAACCTCAAATGACAGAAATTGTAAAAACATACTGAAGTTCTCTTGCAGACGGATTAAATTAGCCCTCAAATAAACAGGGGGAGGGGCAGGGGCCATCAGGTCCCCACTTGATATTAATCCCTATGTTTTTGAAGTCTTGAACTATTAGCAAATACCCTCTTCTAGCCCCTACAAGCACTTGTCCTGAAATGTGATTAATGTCTCTTGATTGTTTTCAATATACAGTGAAAGTAGGCAATTTCACCCAACATGTTTTGATTTAGAGGAAAGAAGGACTGGGTTGGAGTTATGGGAACGAAGAGAGCCAGAAAAAAGAGGAAAGGTCCTTGGTTGTTGATTTTTACCATGACAACTTGAAAAATATAATTTAGAAGTAGAAAGAATCTTAGAGATTCTCTAGTTCAACCAAATCATTTTACCACTGGGGCCCAGAGATTAGTGATTTCTAGGACCATAGATTTAGGGCTGGGAGGTTCTTGAGAAGCCATCAAATACAATTCCCTCATTTTACTGATAAGGAAACTGAGACCCAGAAAGATTATATGACTTGTCTAAAGTGATGCAGTTAGTAAGTGGAACATCTTGGATTAAAATTTAGTTTTTGAAACTCTAATTTCAGCAAACTTTCAACTAATACATCTTAGAAAAGGTTGTCATTTTCTTATGACTAATAACATCTCTTAAGATAAATATTAGACTCAGTAGATACTTTGCTTGGTTTTGCTTTTTTGTTGTTTCTAAGGTGTTCAACTCAAGTATGCATATATGGGCTGTATTGGGAAGGCAATATGTTGATCAGTGATGGTGATAATAAACTGGGAAGTAAATCTATGCCATAATTTAGGAAACTAATTAGTTGACAAGCCTTTTATTAAGTGCTAAGCTCTGAAAATACAAGGACATAAGTAGGAACTTACATTCTAATAGGGGGGGGACTATAATGAATTATGTATAGATGTATACAGAGAAAATGGAAGATCATCTGGGAAGGAAAGATATAACTGTTGAAGGCAGTGTAGCATAGCAAATAGAGAGATGATTTCAGAAATAGGACAGCTTGGGTTCAAGTACTTCTCAGATATACACATACACACATATCCATATAACAAATGCCTCTGTGACTTTATGTGCGTTGCTATGTATCTGTTTACATATATGTTCAGTATACGTACTCACACAGTTAGGATACATATACACACACATGCTGCTACCACTACTACTACCACTACAACTATTTTTTCCCTTAATTCCAAATCAGAACACTGAGATAAATTTATTGGGTAACAATACAGGACATCTTGGAAATCATTTCTGCTTCTGTATTTCTGCTTTTATATTTCTTAGTGTCTGAGCCTTAGGGGGAGGCTGAGAGAGAGGACTGTGTCTCTCTCCTTCTCTCTCCTTCTCTCTCCTGGGCTGCCCTCACTTTTGTGAGTGAAATATAGAATTATGACACATTGGGTGAACCACAAATATTAGTTTAATCTTAAGATTTTTGTTATTGCAAGTGTCTGGGCTAATGTATCAAGTAAATGCCAGGAGGGAGACTGCCTTGGACATTCCAAGAGGTCAGGGGGTTGAAAATGGTCCAGTCACACAGGAGGAAGCCTCATCTGAATTCTCTTTTGTCTCTTTCTCCCTCTCTCTCTGCCTCTTTCCCTTCAGAGAGTCGTCTGCACCGCTGGACTCAAGTGGTATCCTCACCCATCACTGATTCACTGTGTAAAAGGCTGTGAGGTAGGTATCATAGGAAAAAAAAAAAAACCTTTTTCTAGTTCTCCATACAGAGATTGCTCTAAAAAGGGCAAGGAATTTGGAGTCAAGCCATCTGGATTTGAATTGCAGATATACCATTTGCTACTTGTGTAACCTTGAACAAAATAACTATCACTGACATAGTACTTTAAGGTCTTCTGTAAAGTGATTTATAAATGACTCATTTTATCCTCACAACTCCAGGAAGTAGGTGATGAGAAAACTGAGGCAGACAAAGCTTAAATTACTTGTCTAAGCTCATAAAACTTGTAAGTGTTTGAGGCAGGGTTTGAATTTGGGTCTTCTTGTCTACATGACCAGGGTCTATGCACTGCTCCACCCAGTTGACTCTTACCTAGTTACAAGTCATTTAACTTCTATTGTGGCTTTTTCATAAAACAAGCAAGTTAGGATTCTGAGGTCTCTTCCAGTTAGGTTGTTATGATCTCATCACCTATCTTCACATAAGGCAGGATTCCCAGACTTGCGTCTCTTCAAATATTTGCAGTGCTCTCATATAGAACAGAAAGATTACTTAATCTGTGCAATTGCAGAATGAAGAAGCAATGCCAAAGGATACAGGGAGACAGATCCTGGCTCATTTTAAAGACATTTTTGAACATCTAGAGCTAACCAGTAGTGGACAAGATCTTTTATAGGGTAGGGAAATTACTGCTGTTGTACATACTCAAACAGAATTTGGATAACTTCTTTTTGGAGGGGTAGTAAGAAGCTGAGCCAGTGACCTTCAAAGTCTGTTCCAATTCTAAGATTCCCTGGTTTTAGGCTTCTCTAAGTTGACCCCTCTGGATTCTTGAAGTACAGAAGTTAAATGTTATTTATTTTGTTAACCTCCTTTCAAGACATTTCAGTGAAGGATGAATGTTCTCATACAGTGACTATAGTACTTGATGGAGAGAGTTTTGTAAAAGGGAAACAGAGATTCTTTGGTGATTTAGATAATCTCATTATTGATTGAACATAATTTACATGGAACTCCTCTCTTGCTGGGATCATCAGATTTAACTATCCTGATACTTTCAGGGGAGTTGTTTCTGGTCTATTTGTTTTTTTTTGTCACTGAACAGAAACAGAGATACTTGTTCTATCCAATGAACCTCATCTGATCTCAAAAAGTCACTCAAGTTATCTGTGGTTGGATGGTTGCTGCAGTCACACAGAGTAGACTGATGTCTAGGGGAAAGTTCTCTATGATAATAATCTTCAAAAATTCTAGCCAAATTGAAAATGAAGAAGGTATAACTCTTCTGATAACTTTCAAGAAAAAAGATGACTACAAGGGTACCCTCAAGAGACAGGTGTAGACTATTGGGCTAATCAGTGTAAGAAGTAGAGATAGTGATTCTTTCAAGGGAGAAATCACTTTTCACAAAATCCTATAAAAAATTCTAGTCATGTCATTCAACCTCTGTATGAGGCATAGAATGACTGCCTCCAGAGACTTACAAGCCCATTAGTCTACAAATCCTTATGTAACTTCCAGTTAAAATCTTTGATGACTCTGACAAACTCTCATCACACCCTGTTCCATAGTTCTTTGATGTATATAATGACTCATCATGATAAACCAACTGTGAGTCAATTTTTGTCTCTTTGAGACTTTCTCTTTACCAATTATAGCCATTGTTTTTTTGGGCCACGAACTCCTTACTAGGAAAGCATAATGTGAGACTAACTTTGGAGAATTTTACTACTCATTCTTTCATCTCTCCTAGATAGACACTGTACAAAGATTTCCATAAAGCCACATTCAAATGTTCTTTCTATACTATCAAGAGAAAAATCATAGAAAATTCTCCTGAATCCTACAGTTATATATTTAAGAGGGAGAAGATTCACTGGATTTGGATTCATAGGTAGTTTTGTGTAGAGGCCAGAGGAATGGATTTATAGTCAATAGGACCAGGGATCAGACTCTACCTCAGCTACTTAGTAAATGTGTTATGTCACTTAGCCTTTCTGGGCTTCATTTCCCTCATTTGTTAAATGGAAGGAATACTGCATCATGGGCCAAAAACTTCACAGTATTTTGTGACAAAAGTACTATAAAGCTTTATGTTAATATGTAGTATCATCATCCCTATGATAAACTTTAAAGCTCTATGTTAATATGAGGAATAAGTACTATGATAAATGTTACAAAAAATCTTTTAGCTCAAAATTCTGAGATGATATTAAAAATATACACCACTGCATTTTCCAGGAGAACAATGCCCTGTGACATCTCTGGACCAGAGCCCAGATCTCCAGCTTCTGTCATCATTTATTTTTTGCTTTTTTGCTCAGCCCCTTCACTAGTTCTGTTATTTGCTATGGTACAGAAAAAAAATAAGTAACCAAGCAAAGAGTCACCTGCTATCCCCTCCAGCAACTATGATTAGTCCAGCATTTCAGGAAAAGGCAGAGTTATCCAAATGCTTTGTATTTTTTTCTTTCTTTCTTTCTTTTTTGGTTTCACATGTATTGTTCCCCTCCCTGTCACCCCCTTGCTAAAGAGACTGCTGAATCAACAGTTTAGGTGGACAATTCGACAGCAGAATTCAATCTCTCCTTTAACTCAGCACTAGTGGCCTCAGGGAGGCCCTCACCTGACTATGCTCTGATTGTTATCTCCCTGGCACAGGGATAAGCGATTATTGCTCTTTTCCTCCCCCTTCCCTGTGACTCTAACAATGATGACCCTGCAGAGCAGCGGATAAACAAAGTGAGTAGAAGAATGAAAGCAGCTGGGTCCCTGTCCCAATAGAGCCAGACAGACCGACTAGAATTCCTGGAGTCTGATTTTTTTTCTCTTTTTTAAACTTATTCAATATCTTTTGACTAATACCTTTAAACAGCTTTAAGTTTTCCAGCTTTTCTGATTGATAACTGAATAACCTGCACATCATAAATTCAAAGCAGGGTACACATAGGTAGAGGTTTACTTGAAAAAAAGTTAGAGTGGCGTTTTAGATGGCCTAAAACTTTAATGACACAAGAATGTGGAATACAAGTGAAGTGGAATACAAGAAAACAAATGTGATCTTAGGCTGCTGGAAGAGGGCTATAACTCCCAGGAATAGCCTGGTTATAAGTCCCCATTGTGCTCTAGTCAGACCACATTGAGAATATTGTGTTCTTTTCTTGGTGCCACATTTTAGGAAAGACTTTTTTTTTTAGGTTTTTTGCAAGGCAAATGGGGTTAAGTGGTTTGCCTAAGGCCACACAGCTAGGTAATTATTAAGTGTTTGAGGCTGGATTTGAACTCAGGTACACCTGACTCCAGGGGCAGTGTTCTATCCACTGCTCCACCTAGCCGCCCCAGGAAAGACATTTTTAAATTGGAACACATACAGGAAGAGCAGCTAGGATAGAAAAGCTTCTTGAGTTTGACATATGGGAATTGGTTAAAGGAACTGAGGATTATACCCCAAAGATTTAAAGACTCTCAGAGGAGCTCCCACTCCTTCCCAATTCCATAGTTCAAATCACCTCAACATTATCTTCTATTCTCTCCTTCTTTTCTCTAATATTCTATGAAGAAATGCCTCTTCTTCCTGCTGAAACAAGTCTTTCTCCTTGTATCCTTACCTATATCTTCTCTCTTTTCTTTTAGAAGCTTACCACTTCAATCATTCCCCTCTCCCCTCCTCTTTGTTTTTCTTTATTTTTCAATAATTAAGAATCCATTTTCTCTCTCTTATATCACTTACTTTCAAAATGGAAAAAGGAACCCTTGATTAACAACATCATTCCAAGATTTTCCATGTCCCTAAATTTGTCATATTTTATATATATATTAGTGCAAAAATCTCTTTTTGCATCACAGTTTTTAAATCTTTCAAAGTTGTTTGTTTTTACAATATAGCTATCATAGTATAAATTTCTCATGGTTTTGTGTCAGTTCATAAAAAAATCTTCCCAGTTTTCTCCAAAATCTTCCTGTGTCATTTCTCATAGCCTGATAGTATTTTATACCTTATATACTATGATCTGTTCATTCTTTCCCCCAATTAAGGGCATCCCTTTAGTTTTCACTTCTTTGCCTCTTTATGATAAACAGCTGCCAAACTGATGTTTCTAAAAAATTGGGATAACCATAAAACTCCCTTGTTTAAAAGATTATTGCTTGACCCCAAAATAGTAGAGTGGATTGGCACCAACATGAATGAAGATGATGCAAAAGAGGTTGAAAAAATCAGAGAGGTAGGAAGGCAATTATGACTAAGTGGTGTCACCAAAAAACTTAGCTTTTAGTTGATTCCTTAATGCTTCTAGGGTACAATATCAGCTTCTCTTTTACAGTTAAGGTCCTTTATCATTTGGCTCCAGCTTATTTTTCCTAGGTGATAATGCTTTACTGCCCCTCACATACTCTTTGTTGATTTAGTGGTTCCCATGACATTCCATTGCCCAACTCAGGACCTTTTCACAAGCATTCCCCTATGCCTAAAATGTTCACCCTGTTCACCTTGGTAGCCTCTTGGAAAATATCTCATTTCAGAGCTTAGCTCAGGGATCACAACTTTTAAGAGGTCCTTTCTTTTCCTGGAAAATGAAGGGACTAGTTATTTCTAGTTCATTTTCCTTCATATTACTAGATCCCCTCCCCATAAAAATATTCTTAGATACTTTATTTGACATACATGGGGCAAATCTGGAAACAACTTATAAATTTTAATGAAAGGAGGAATAGTTGACTAAATTCTCATAGCAATAGAAGGGTACCATAGTACCTTAAAAAGTCAAATATGAACAAACATGGAAAATACTGTATAAAGCAATATAATTTTTATTTTCTCTTTTAATGATATATTTTGTTTTGCTATATCATAAAAGGCCCTAATATATGTGATATGTTGGTTTTACAAGTAAATAGACTTCTGTTTGAATTCATGGGCATTCAAGGGGGAAATTTATATTTTTAAAAGTTACATTTTTTTTTTCACAAAGAATTAACATAACATTTTCCCCACCAAGTTTGGTCTTCATTGTCATTTCTCTAGCTGATTCTCCCTGGTATCAGCATACTGAACAGCATAGTATTATGAGGAAAATATTCTATCTAAAAGTACGGTGATCTGGTTTTGAATCTGAGCCCTTCTGCCACTTATTAACCTTTTGACTGTAAGCAAGTCACATCTTTTCCAAATCTAATTTCCTTATTTGTAAAATAGGAATAACAGCTATACAATATCTGCCTCACAGAGTTATCATGGATATGGATCACAGATTTGGAACTGGGAAAGATATCAAAGGTCATTCCCCCCACCACCACCACCCTTATTTTATAGATAAGGGAACTGAGACAAATAGTGGTTAAGTAATATATACAAAGTCACATTGGTAGCAAGTGGCAAGAAAAATATTTAAAACCTAGGACTTCTAACTCTAAATGCAGTAGTCTGATTTGTAAACAGTCAGGGATAAAGAATTGGCTATTATAAAGGGATGGCTATTATTATTATTATAAAATGGCTGGTCTTTAACCAACCCAACTCTTTTCTTTCCCAAGATAGTTCCTGGCACGTAGTTTTTTTGGTTTCTTAATATATGTTAGACCACAGTCTATAAGCAGTCCTCCTTAGGGGAAAAGGGAACTGAAGCCCTTATTGATTGATTCGGATGCAGCTGGTATAATACAAACTTAATGCAATCATGGAGTTGTTCTCCTGTCACTCAGCTACCTACACCCTCACATGAGCTCTGAGCTCCGAATAGTTTCTTAGCTCATCCTTCCTTAGAGAGATTTCTAGGGGAAAGGTCAATCCCTGTTCTTCCTTTAGACACCAAGAGGGAGCTGGTGAAAAGGAACCTGGTAGTACTAGGCCCTGAGAGATTTGGGGGAGGAAAAAGTGAGGTCAATAGGGTTAATGAGAGTCTAACCATTTCATGAAAATCCACAGAGAGATTTTGAATTTAGTAGGAACCAAGGCTGCCTCTTTAGGTGCATTAGAACAGGGAAGTAAACTCACAGAACCTAAAATGTTTAAGTAGATGTCAGAACTGAAAAAATAGAATATTAAAGTTTGAATAAATCTCAGAACATAAAACAATTTTAGAGTTGGGAGGAATTCAAGTACATGGAATGTTGAGGTAGCAGGTATCTTATAACATATTAAAACATAGTATTGGAGATCTGGAGATGGTGAGGAGGAAATAAGCATTTTTATAGCGACTTTTACGTGGCACTTTACAAATATTGTATTATTTTATCCTCACAATAACCCTTTGAGGTTGGTACTATTATTGTCATTCTCATGTTATAGCTGAGGTAGTTAAATTGAAGTAACTTACTGAGGTCTTACATAGTCCATTAGATTCTGAAGTCAAACTTGATTTCAGATTTTTTCTGGCTTCAGGTTTAGCTCTTCAACTGCTGTACTATCTTAGCACTTAGTGTAAGAAAGTTATATCGCCTACCTCCTTCATTTTATAGTTGAGAGAACTGAGGTCCTGGAAGTTATATGATTTGCCCAAAGTCATAAAGGTAATAAATATCAGAAGATAGGATATGAATTCAGGGCATCTGACTCCAAGGTCAATGCTTTTTTTCCATGGGACCATATACTTCCCTTCAATGACAAGAGAAGGACAGGTAGGATGACATAAGGCAAAAGTTCTTAACCTGGTATTCATGAACTTATTTTAAAAATAATAACTATTTCAATATTCCCTGCAATGATCCTATGTAGTTTAAGCATTTTAAAATATTCTGAGAACTATATAATCATACACAAACATATATACACATACACACAAAGTTAAGGACACCTAAAGAATAGAAAGAGCATTAGTTATGGAGATTAAAGAAGCCGGATTCAAATCCTCCTATGACACTACTTGTGATATTGCTTAGGTAACCAAAGCATTCTTGGCCTCTGTTTTATTTTCTATGAAATGAGAGGGATTGAACTAGGAAACTTTGAAAGCCCCATCAAATTCTGAAGAGACTTGTCCAAGGTCTTAGATTAGGAGATTAGAGCCCAAGGAGTTCTATAATCAGGGCTTCAGTTATTTCTATTACACCTTGATATTACTTTAGCTAAAGCTAGAATTTTCCCAGTGAAGAGGTGCAAGGATGGCATCAGTATCTACTAATCTGATCTTAATTATCTTACTTCATCTTTTGGATTTCCCCTGTTCCTTGGCTAGAGAGTAAGTATGGGGTGGGATCTATTTGCATTAGAAGTCATGTAATTTTGGATTAGAGTCCAATCTTTATTTTCTCTGGAAGAATCCCTTACTTTCTTAGACATATGTACTGAGGACTCCTGTATTACAGAAACCATACACTATAAACTGGTAGAGTTATATAAAGATCATGGGATTATAGCTCTAGAATTGAAAGGAATCTTAGATGTCATCTAGTCCAAGCTCTTCCTCTTATATGTTAAAATGAAGGCACTGAAGGATGTTAAATGATTTGTTTTAATTTACACAAAGAGAAAATCTCAGAGGTGGGATTTGAGCCCAGGTCCTTGGCTTTTTGAGTCAGTGCTTTAAATACCTTCCCTTTCCCTTCTATGTAATCCCATCTATGAGAAGGCAGCAGGTAGCTGTTGAATTGACTTCTTTCAATTAAGATGCAGTTTCTCTGTATTTTGTATTTTACTCAATGTAATGTACTTCCATCTCTCTTGACAATGGAGCCAACCTGGGAGTAATCTTCAAAATGATAAATCATATTTCTGAAGAGTTTTAAGTCAAAAAATTCTTAGCAACAATCCTATCAGAAAAAGAAATCAATTATATTTTCAACCCTGTTTTCTGAATAAGGAAACTGAGACCTATAGAAATTAAATGATTTGCCCAAGGTCACACAGCAAGGTGGTACATATTATTAGGATTTGGACTCAAGTTTTCTGATACCAATTCCTGGACTCTGTCCAAATTCCTCTCTGTATCTCTAGGAAAGGACAATTATTAGTTCAATTTGACCCCTCTTCTTTCTTAGTGACCCCATTTTCTCACTTCTCGAAGGCCCATTTACTAATAGTTGTAGTTGAGCTATAAAATTGTTCAACTATTATTGTCTGAGTTACTGATGTTCCTTGATTCCCAGTTGGCCCTGACATTACTAACGTGATAGTACTGGCTTCTATTGGGAATAAAGATTCCTGAAGCATCTCCTGTAGACATACCAAACTAAGAAAACAAAAACCCAAGATAGATAATAGGAGGAAGAGACAGAGGCAAGATCCTGACATTTTAGGAGAACTGCAAGCCTTCCCATTAACTTCTACTGGTTAGCTGACCTTGGACCCTAGCAATGAGCCATTTTACTTCCTTCTTTCACTTTGACTTTCCTACCCTACCCACTCACATCCAGTCCACAGATATAATTGAGATCTCTTCCCCCCACATGCTGGTGCGGGACATTAACTGAACCAGAAGAGAGGCTGGATGCGTCTGGTCATCCACTTTATCCATCTGAAAGAACTTGAAGACCCTTCAAGGAATGCTCTGAAAACTGGGGTCTTGCCTGCCCCATAGGTAGTGGATAAGACTGTAAAAGGATCAGTCCCCTATTGGTGGTAGAGGTGGCAAACCTTGTAGAGGAGAAAGAACCTTTTGCTTTCAGATCTTTTTGAGCTGACTGGGAACCTTGACCCAGGGCTTTCAGGAGTTTGCATTGATTCGAGAAACCTCAGTTACCCCACTACTCAGGAAAGAAGACTATACCTCACCACAAGATAATGCCCTAATATGGTTGCCCAAGTCAGCCTATACTGTCTTGAGGACCCTTTTCAATTTTTTGTCTTTCTTTCAATAGCCTTTCATGGGAGACAACTACTGTGATGCCATCAACAACCGAGCCTTCTGCAATTATGATGGGGGTGATTGTTGTGCCTCTACAGTTAAGACAAAAAAAGTAAGTAAGGGCTATAACTCCTTCTTGGAGAAACCTATCCCCAAATTTCTTGCTTATAACCCCAAGGTACTCCCTTTACATCATTCTTGGGATTCAAGGATGAATCCAACTGGAGAAACCTTCTGATTTGTTGCTTCTAATCTATAGTGAGATGGTAAATCAGACAACCAACCTTAGTAGTAGAACTAAGTAAGAGTTAACAGTCTATAAGTGAGGATCAAAAGACTTTTCCTATGCCAAAAAAATACATGTATTTGCTAGTGTTTTGTGATTTCTATTTTGGTTGCTAAGAAGACTTTAAAAAATTTTTCTTATGCATATATATTATTTATAATAAATAAATTTATTGATATTTTTTATTTTCACAATTACTTGTTATGAAATTTTTTTCAATATACATCCACATGTATATTTATAAGATACATAATTTTCATCCATCCTCCCTTCCTCCCCCACCCCCCCGCTCCTCTGCCTCCCCCACAGTGGCAAACAGTCTAGTGATTTTGCAGTTATGTTCTGGAGAAATAAGATTTTTAGAAACCTCAATTCAAATGAATGGGGATTTTAGTTAATTTTTAAACCTATCCCTTAAAAAAACCTTTTTAGCATCAAGTTCTAGTTTGACCACTTTATATTATTTGGTTTTCATAGATTGAAGCAAAAACAAATACTAAATAAAACCAAAATCACTGTTCAAAAGAGGTAGCAGTGAAGAAGAGAGAATATCAACACACTAAAAGTATCAAGAGTTTTCAGAGTGAGGTGAACCAGAAAGAAGAGATTTGAGAGAGGTCCTGTGGAGTAGTGGCAGAAATTTTGGATTTCCTGGACTAAGAAGGCCTGTGTTCAAATCTCAGTTTTGTTATTACTTTTTGTGACCTTGGGCAAGTGACTTCTTTTTGGCCTCAGTTTTTTCATCTGTAAAATTAGGGGCTAAAGCTTGGGAATGATCCTTTACATCTTTAGACCTTGATTTCTCCTTCATTCTAATGAAGATTTCATGAAGAATAAAATGAGCTGAGAAAGTAACAGGATTTCTATTTTTTTTATGATATTTATTTTATTTTTGTACAAATGATGTTTTTTATAAATTACTAAAATATTCTTGTTTAAGAGTAAATATAATATCCCTCTTGAGCAATAAAGTAAAGGAAAGAGGAAAAAAGTTAAAATTAACATTAAAAAAAATAATAATAGGGGCAGCTAGGTGGCACAGTGGATGGAGCACTGGCCCTGGAGTCAGGAGCACCCGAGCTCAAATCTGACCCCAGACACCCAACAATCACCCAACTGTGCAGCCCTGGGCAGGCCACCCCAAGCCCATTGCCCTGCAAAAACCAAAAAAACAAAACAAAACAAAATAATAATAATAGGGGCAACCAGGTGGTGCAGTGGATAGAGCACCGGCCCTGGAGTCAGGAGCACCTGGGTTCAAATCCAGCCTCAGATACCCAACAATCACCTAGCTGTGCAGCCCTGAGAAAGCCACCCAACCCCATCTGCCCCGCAACACCTCCCAAATAATAATAATAAGAAGAATTGTGCTTCAGTCTGTGTTCCAACACCAGCAGCTCTGTTGTGGATGGATCACATTCTTTAGGATAAGTCCATCACAAAAGCTACTTCCATAATTTTTCCACTGTTGCCATTGCTGATCGAATCTCCCCCCATTCATATTTCCCCACTACCATACATTATATTTTCTTTCTCCTTTCACTCTGTCCCTCTTCTTAAATGTGCTGTAGGGGTAGATGAGTGGCTCAACAGAATGATCACTGGCCCTGGGGCCAAGAGGCCCTGAGCCCAGATACCACCCCTAAGGCTCAGCAACCACCCAGCCCTGTAGTCCCAGACAGGCCATCCAATACCAGCCCCTTGCAAGAAGTAAAAATAAGAAAATCTGTTATATATGACTACTCTCCTCCATCACTCATATTCCCCTCCATTCACCTGTCTCCCTTCTCTCCTTCTTATTCTAAATGTCTATACCCTATTGATGTGTATACCCATATGCTGTTTCCTCTCTGAGCCACCTCTGATGAGAGCAAAGGTTCCCTCATTCCCCCTTGCCTTCCCCCCTTCCATATCATTGCAATAGCTCATTGTAATAAAAAAAAAACTTGTTATATGAAATATCTTATCCTATTCCCTTCTCTTACTCACATTACATTTCCCATTTAGCCATTGACTCCATTTTTATAATATATTATATCTTCAAATTCAGCTCTCTCCTGTGCTTCATCTATAAAAGCTCCTTCTATCTGCTCTATTAAATGAGAAGTTTCTTATGAGTATTATCAGTATCATTTTTCTATGCAGGAATACATGTAGTTCATCATCATTAAGTCCCTCATATTTTACCCTTCTCCACTCTCTAGGCTTCACCTCAGTCCTGTATTTGAAGATCAAACTTTTTGTTCAGCTCTGGCCATTTTAACAGGAACATTTGAAATTCCCCTGGTTCATTGAAAGTCCATCTTTTTCCCCTGGAAGAGGATGTTAAGTTTTTCTGGGTAGATGATTCTTAGTTGCATTCTGAGCTCTTTTGCCATCCAGAATATTATATTCTAAGCCCTACGAGCCTTTAATGTAGTTCTGCCATGATATTTGAATTGTGTCCTTCTGACTGCTTGTAATATTTTCTCTTTGACTTGGGAGTTCTGGAACTTGGCTATAATGTTCCTGAGGGTTGGTTTTTTTTGGATCTCTTTCTGGGGGAGATCGGTGGATTCTCTCCAAATTCTATTTTGCCCTTTGCTTCTAGGATATCTGGGCAATTTTCCAGTAGGAATTCTTTAAAAATGATGTCAAGGTTCTTTTCCTGATCATGACTTTCAGGTAGCCCAATAATTTTAAATTATCTGTTCTGAATTTGTTTTCAGAACAATTGTGTTTCAGTGAGATATTTCACATTTTCTTCCAATTTTTCATTCTTTTGGTGTTGAATTATTGTGTCTTGATTTCTCACAAACTCTTTAGCTTCCTTTCGTTCCATTCTACATCTGAAGGATTTGTTTTCCTCAGAGAACTTTCTTATCTCTTCTTCCATCTAGCCAATTCTGCTTTTTAAAGCATTCTTCTCCTCAATAACTTTTTGAACTGTTTTTACACATTTGACCTATGTTGGTTTTTAACATGTTATTTTCCTCAGTATTCTTTTGGATTTCCTAGACTAAGCTGCTGACCTCATTTTCATGTTTTTCTACATCTCTTTCATTTCTTTTTCCAATTTTTCTTCTATCTCCCTCACTTGATTTTCAAAATCTTTTTTGAGATCTGTCATAGCCTGAACCCAATTTCCATTTTTCTTGGCAGTCTTTAGATGCTAGAGCTTGTACTTCTTCATCTTCAGATTGAGTGTTTTGATCCTTCTTGGGATCATAGACAATGTATTTCTAAATGGTGTTCCTCTTTTGTCTCTGTTTTCTCTCATTTCCCCAGTGTGCGACTGGTTTTGGGGTGCTTTCTGAGCTTTTGAGTATTATTGGAACACCCCCCTGCCAAGGATCTCTGTGTGTGAGGCTCTGTCTTCCCTCCTGGTCTGTGAATGACCACAAGCGCATCCCTCTGCCACAGGGCTAAGGTGTGTGTGTGTGTGTGGGGGGTCCTATACTGTTCTATGGGGGATCTAGACTGTGATAAGGATCTGAATGTAGTCAGAGTCCCAGAGTCCATGTTCCAGGTACAGAGGACAGACCTCAGAAGTCTCTCTCCTAACTTAGGTATGCTGAGAATTCAAGGCTCACTTGCCTGGGGGCTCCTGCTTGCCAGCTCCACCTGCTTCCATTTCCTAGATTTGGGATGCCAGGGCCACAGCTACTCAGAGTTCCCTGAGGACTGGACTTCACACACTCTCTCTGGCAGAACTCCCCCCCCCACCCCTAATCTTCCAAGTTGTGCCTGGTGTTTCTTGGGGGTGTAGATCAGGAAACTACCCCCACTGCCTTGAGCCATGGCTCCCAAGCACCCTGGGGCTGCCTCCAGGAGGTTGGAGTTCCTTCACTCTGGCGGGCTGCTCCTCTTACCCCATGGAGCAGAGGCTTTCTGCTATTTTCCAGGTTACCTTGGTCTAGAGAATTGCCTCACTGGATCCCTCTATGGGTTCTATCTCTCAAAAATTTAGTTAGAGTTCTTATAAGTTTTAAAATATTATAGCGAGGAGGGCTCCTAAGAGAGGCTCTTCTCCTGTCATCATCTTGGCTCTGCACCCCCCCCCCCCCAGTCACAGGATTTCTAAAGGAAAACAAGATGCTACATAGTATTGCCATTCACAAAATGGCTTTTTTCTTATTCCTCTTATTAATTCTTTCAAAATACCAGACCTGTTAGTATCTTTCAAGATGCTAAGTCTATTAGTTTAAAGAGGCAATTAGTGTAAGGGGATCTATATTTAATCATTCAGCAGGCATTTATTTTTTTAATTGATATTTTATTTTGCTTTGCCAATTACATGTTATGAATTTTTCAACATTCATGCAAAAGCATATTTATAAATTATATAATTTTCTCACCCTACCTCCATCCCTTCTCTCAGTGCTGAACAGTCTAGTAAATATTGTACATGTAGATTTGTGTTTAACTTGTTTATATATTAGTCATTTTCTGTTTCAGGAATGAGTACTAAGGCAAAAGAAAGAAAATCATGGGATAGGATGGAAAAACATAAAAGAAATTTTTTAAAAGTGAGCATGGTTTTCATTCAGAATCTGTGGGGATTTTTTGGTTTTATTTTGTTTTGTTTTCTTCATCTGAATGTGGATGACATTGTCCATAATAGATCTCCCATGGTTGTCCTAGTTCTCTGAATTGCTTAGTGGAGCTGCATCCATCAAAGTTGATCAACTCATGATAATGTTGTTAATGTGTATAATGGTCTTTTGGTTCTGCTCCCTTTCTCTCAGAATCAGTTCCTGTAATTCATTCTATACATCTCTAGAGTCTGACCATTCATGGTTTCTTTAGAACAATAGAATTCCATAACATTCATATACCATTATTTGTTCAGCCGTTCCTCAATTTCCATATTATTTACCACTCCAAAAAGAGCTTCAGCAAGTTTTTAATTAAGAGTCTGTTGTATGTTAGGGATTGTTTCAAGTAAGAGGAAAGGGTAGAAAAAAGAAGAAAGAACAAAGTCTCTTTTTCTAAGTGTTCACAATACTGTGAGGTGATACATCATATGAATGACTGAGAGAGAGTTGACTTATATGACCTCTAAACTCCCTCCCACTTCTAATATTATGTGATTCTGTGAATTTTTTTCTTTTCAAAGTTATTAAGTATCTAATATGAATAAGGTATCATGCTCAGTAGTAGATTGATAAAGATTAGAAGGAAAATATCACTTTTGTCCTCAAGGAATTTACATACTTGGAGGGGGGTTATGACATCAAAAATTGTACTGCCAAGTGGACTTCAATAAGAGAAAATGGAAGTTTCATAGAAGTTGTTATAAGCAGATTAGAAGTTATAAGAATGAGTGTGATCATGGAGTTTCAGAGATAGATCTCAGAGGTCATTTCTTCTAACCTGTGACTGAACAGGAATCTCTTCTCAAACATATTTGAAATGTGGTCATCCAACTTCCAAAGACTCATGTGACAATGATCTCTTTGGTCCCTTCCAATTCTAATCACATTGCCCTTGATGAACTCTGGGAATGAGCTTTGGGTAGGGATGGCAGGGTAGAAATGAGCACAAGTTGAATTACTCCTCAATGAACTTTAATGCAAGGGTCTATTGAGTCTTTAGTGCCTAGGTGGAATCTAGAAACTCATTGACCTGGTGCATCCTGTGGCCCTGAGGGATTTCTTCTCAAACAAAGAGTAAATTAAAAGCAGCAGCAGCAGCCACCACTACATTGGCTTGGGAGGCATTTATGGCTTCCAAAAAACCCAGCTACCCCAATGGCACAGCTATCCCAAGAAGAAGGTTCCCAAATAGCATTTGCTCAAGGATTTGGTGACCTCTAGGTCCTTACAAACTGGGGAATCAGACCATGATGCAATGTCCCCCCAGCCCAAGTAGCAGGGTATCTCCCTGCAGCCCTGGGGTGGTCTCTCATGCCATTAAATCTTGGGTGATTATTTCGACTAATTGCATTCATGTTTTCACAATCAGTAGCAGGGAGATGGGAAGTGCGGCTGATTGCTGAGCAGCAGAGTAATGTGGCTTTTCTACTCTGCGGTTTGGCAACCATCTCTGACTCATTGGCAGGCCCAGAGTTCTCAGCCTCTGAAGCTCCAAGAGGAATGCTGTCAGAGGCCTAGGGGATGTCAAGGTGATAGAACTCTCCAAGGATACTGGGATCATCATGCTACCACCTGTCAGTGATTTTACACATCCTTCACTATCCTCCTTTCTCCATCTTGGACATCAGTATATTGGTTGGAAACTTGCCTCTTAAACTAGACCCTATGGCAAAGTCATGATCAGCTTCTCCTCACTTGGAAGAATTAAAATGAATTGAGGCATGAATCCTTTAAAACACAAACATCACCCCAGTTCAATGGAATCTTTCAAGCCTTAGAGAGTTCCCTATAAAACTATTCCTGCATTCTCTCCTTATTTTGGTGTCTTTAGGACTCTACTCTAAAAATGATTTTCATGAGGTTTCTCATAATCCTTGGATTAGCTGCTGAATCTATAGCTATGAGTTAATTCTGCTTCTTCCTCAAACCTGGTGTTCCAATCAGGGATATGTAGGAATATTATATTCCCCAAATATTCTCTTTATCTTAACCTTTAGCTTTCAAGATTTTTTTTTCCAGAACCTTTGAAGTCCTGAGTTTGACTCAGTATGACCTATTGACTCATGGGATTCCTTTTTTTTTTTTTGATATGTGGAGACTATTCTTGTGACCAAGAAACCAAGAAAAGAGAAATCTTTCTAGTCTTCCTGCCCCCTTGCCCTCATCAAGTAATCCATCAACATTTACCTGAAAGGGGTGTCAAATGAAGGGAAATGAAGTGAGAACTCCCTGTCCTGACCTGCCTTGGTTATCTTGATACAGCCTTTGCATTCAGAAGATGATGCACAGTGGAGTACAAGCACAGACTGTGGAGGGGAGGTGGTGGGGGGAGGCAGTTGTTATTCATACTTTCAGAGTTGTTCACATCAGGAAAGTTTTGAAAAATGCTTTGACAGCAATCTCCAGGCATGCTCTTTCGCAGCATGTGGTCTTCTTCCCTCATCACCTTCCTCCCCCTCCACTATTACTTGTACTGCAGGCTGCCTTGTGCTTCTGGAAACTTGGAATTGACTGGATGATACCAGAGGGGTTCCAGAATGACTCAAGGCAGGATTCAGTGGGTTACAGAGTAGAGAGGCCAGAGTTGTTTACTATTGTCAGCTTTGGCAACCTGCTTCTCCTTACTGATAATGATCATGATATTTTTGAAACCCTGTGGCATTTCCTCAGCACTCCCAGATGTGGAGGGTGAATTTAGGCTGATGTCTAAGTATACTCTTGCCTATCTTCTTTGCAAATCATTGGCTTCTGTTATATTTTTATTCTTATCTCAGAAAGAAGACCTTTCTTCACTGGGATCCTAGAATAATAATGACTCACAGTTACATAGCTCTTTAAGATTTATAGTGTCACTCTAGTAACTACTCTCAGAGGGAGGTCATATTACTTACTGATGTGCCCATTTTCAGGTCAAGAAATTGAGGTTGAATTCGTGGATATAAGCAAGTCAATTTCACTTTTCTCAGTTCTTAAATTCCACCACTACCCATCCCATCAGCACAAACTTTGGAGATGAGGAACAAGGTTATTCTCAGATAAGTTAGGTTTTAGTTTATTAAATAAAATTATTTCCTTTAACACTTTCGATTTATAAGTTATACACATATTTAATTCACCTTAATGAAATGAACCATGCATAAATATTAATGGGAAAAGGAGGTAGGTCTTTCCTGAAGCCAGAGCAAAGCATAACTGGTGAATTGTAATGTATATGTAATCCTGGTTTTTGGAGTTTTAAAATAGACATAAAGGAAAGCCTCTAGCAAATTAGGTAGATCTTCAATGAAGGATTTTTGTGTGAATCTGTTCAGGAATCACACAGTCTAGAAAAACAAGGATTGTTACTGTTGGATAATTGAAGGAAATGAGATCACAAATTCACTGATATATAAAATCCTCCATGAATTTAAACTATTTTCTACTTTAGTCTTTTCATTTTACAAATGAGGAAATGGAGTCCCACAGATTCTGTCTTGTTCAAAGCTGTACATGTAATATTTAGCAGAACTGAGATTCAAACCCAGATCTTCTGAATCAAAAAGCAGTATTTTTTCAATTATTCTACCTAAAGGTTATCATCACTTAATTAATAAATGTGCAAAATGAAGAAGAGAAAGTTAAGAAACTTTTTCAGGAATGCATGGCTCTGAAACAGCAAAAGCATGACTGGATTGATGTCCCTTTCTTACATTTAGATGCCATCTCTACTAAAACTTGTTGCTGCTATAGTCATTTGAATATGGTGTTAGCATCCTAATCAGGATTTGACATCCCAGACTCTTTCACCCCTGCTTTGATTTTTGGCAAAGAAACAGTTTTTTTTTCTTTTTTCATATTCTCCGGCTGTGAAAGAATATTCTCCAGAGCTGATGTGAGACAGAGTTCTTTAGGGTTCATAGACCGGGAACACTAAAAAAGATTGGTTCTAAACTTATGACCTAGTTCAACCCCTTATTTTACTGATGAAGAAATAAATGTTGAACTAACAAGGGGAACTGACTTGTCTGAGATCAAACACATACCTATACTCTTTCAATCAAAGGATCATAGGTTCAGAGATTGAGCTAAAAGAAACTTTAGAGGTCATTGAGTCATTTCCCTAAGTGGAAACTGAGGGACAGAGTGCTTATACAGCCAGCAAATGTCTAAATGTTGAACTTAGATCTTTATGACTAAATCTAGTGTTCTATCTCCTACATCCTATTGCCCCTCAAGAAGCATTGCTGTCAGAAGTCAGCTCATTTTCCTCATATTTCCCCAAAACTTCCTCTGCCAATTGTTCACTAAAACTAAAATTGCCTTTCCTTCTTTTTAAATTATCCAGCTTTCAAGTCATCATTTATCTCAAGTCCCTTGAAATCTTCCTTGATTGCTCTAGTCTTAAAGATAAGGCTAGAACTATTCTTCTGCTCCTTACATTCTTTTTTTATGTTTCTCAGTATCTTCTTAATATGTGATCTATAGTCTTCAGATGCCCATAAATAGATTACAAGGAGTCTGTAAATTTATATGGGAAAAAATATTGCATCTTTATTATCACTAACCTATGTTTTCCTTTATGTATAGGGTAAAAACATTCTTTTGAGAAAGGGTATATAGACTGTAATAGAATGCCAGATGGGTCCATGATACAAAAAAGAGGTTAAGAATCCCTGCTGCAGAAGAAATCCTGGAAAACTTCCAGTCAAATTAGAAGACCTGCCAGGTGTCAGCAGTATTTCATTAAGGGTTGAATGGGGACATGGTAGTTTAGTGTTGGCTCCAAGATAGGTGTTACCTATCTCTATCTTTAAAATTGTTGCAAGTCCTGTGACCCTTTTAGAATACAATTCTGCATCTCTTGAGATAAAATATATGCTTCTTCATGGAAGGCACTGTGTTTTGCTTTGAATCCCCAGTGCCTATCTAGAAAGGTTCCATTTTAGGGGCTCAAAGTTTTGGATTGAGATTGGATTGGATTCCAGGTCTATGACCCTGTGACTCAGTGTTCTCATGCCTTTCTTCTCTCTCTACTCCTCCACTCCCGAGGTTGTTATCTGCCTGCCTGAGTCAGAGTCAGAATCCTGCCCTTACCTGTTTCACAATAGCAGCCAAGATCTTCTGAGTTCAGAATTTTGTGTTTCTCCTGAACAGGCTGCATTCCTGAATATCAATTCAGGTTGAGGAGTCAGCCCTTACATGTGTTCCAGTGGGAGAAGCAACAGCTACTGGACTCCAACTAGGCCAACAAAGGGGGAAGAAAGCCTTTACCTCCCCCCCAAAAAAACAGCTTTAGTTTTTACCCAAACAACTCTTATAGGAAGTGTAGCCTCCCTCTCCAGCCTCTATTACTCCCAGATGCCTTTTCAGGAACAGTTTTGTAAAGTTTAGCAAGAACCTCAAAGTTTAGGTTTTCATCTAAATTGGAGAAAGCTTAACCTCAAAGGTTAAACCCAGACCCATTTTCATCAGCCTATTCCTCCCCCTATCACTGGCTAATTCCTCTCCTCTTGCTACTTTGTCAGGAAAATTTCCTTCACTTTCTCTTAAAGTCATCATCCTGTTTATGGCACTTAACCACCCTAAGGAACAAAAGTTCTTCCCATCTTCCAAACACCTTCAACCTTTGCTACATACCACTTGCTGTTTATTCTAGTGTATTTAACCACACAATGTATTGCATTTTTATTTAGCCTTTCACATAAGCCTTAACCTCCTAATTATTTTTTAAGCTCCTAGAAGGCTTTCCATGCTTTCGACACCTCTTTTTAGACTAATGTGGGCCCTTGAGCATATCTGCAGGAGTTGCTCAATATACATTTGTTCATAGGATTTAGAACTAGAAGGTCAGAAATCATCTAGCTTCATTTAACAGGAAACAAACACCTGGAATTGTAATGACTTGTTCAGTCACACAATTAATTAAATTAGCAGAACTGGGATACTATCTGAGAATTCCTGACTCAAAATCTATTGATTTTTCTACTGTATCATGCTTCATAAATGAATACATTTTGGTATCCCTTCTACCTCCAAATTTGTCCACGTCTTATTCTCTTTTATAGTTTTGAATGAAATGCTTTCAGTTGGAAGATATTTTAAAAATTATCTAATCCTTATCCTAGTGTTCATTTATGTCATTCAGTTATTTATTGTTCTTTCTCTCTAGGCTGAGATTTCTCAGACCAAACCAGTGACCCCATTTGAGATACAGGGCGGTTGGATACATTTAATTTTCCAGCTCATTTTGTAGATGATACAACTGAGGCAAGCAGAGTTAAATGATATGGCTTCCAAATATCTAAGGCTGGATTTGAACTCAGGAAAATGGGTCTTACTGACTTCAGACCTAGCACTTTATCTACTATGCTACTCAGCCGCCTGATTCTTATGTACCCTCCATTTATTATAAAATGAGAAAATTGAGATTCAGAGAACCAAAAAGATTTGCTTTGAGTCACATAATTAATCAGAAAGAATGTCAATAGAGAGAGAAGACCATGAATTATTTTCCTCATCCTTTTAGGACTTTAGAAGTGTTCTCTTAATTCTCACTTGATGATTAACTTGACCTTTGTTATTTCTCAGTTTCTTTAAAATCCCAGTCATTTATTGTGTGTGTGTGTATGTGTATGTGTGTGTGTGTCTGTCTGTCTGTTGATTTGAGCTAAGATTCAAACCCAGATTAACAGTCTCAAATCTATTCCCTCTCCCCCTTTCTCTATACAATGCTGCCTCTAGGGTTTCTGAGAAGAGTAGGAAAAAAAAACTAATGGGAACATCAGAGGCAGTGTGGACCTTGTTAGTCAAGGAAGAGACTCTTCATTTTCTTAAATTTTCCTTTGGGACAAATGTGTAGTCAAATGGTTGGCCAAAAGGACCATTCTCCTTGCCATGGAGTAACAATTTAGTTCTGTATTACAGGGGATTTGAATAGATTAGAATTAGCTACTCTCTTCTGTCACACTCCCTTTAGTCTGAATTGGTCAATAAAGTACTCCATTTGGCAATACAAACATTCCCCAACCCCCGCTACTACATGGACATGAAGCCTCAGTCTCCCTAGGCAGACAGGCTGGTGCATGTAGGAGAGAAGAGCAAGGAACTCTGATGATTCTAAACAGAGAACATTCCTAGTGTGTTAGTGATGAGGGGGTACATCCTTATTGAACAAGAACTCCATTGAGGTGATGCATGTACTGCCCAGAAACTAACTAAAAGGGCATGTGTTAACAATGTAAGGGAGGAGAAAGTAAGGGGGATGGAGAGAGAATAGGAGTGGAGCAAGATCAAGAAAGATGCAGCTTGTTCACTGAGAATATCTGAACAGGTTGCAGTGCTCCCCTAGAAGGAGGGGGAAGGCTGAGGTCATTAACTCCATGTGCGCAGATGGGAGGCACTCTTGAGAATGTACTTTGCAAATGCTATGATGCAATAAAATGAAATCACATTTCCACCAGCAGCTAGGCACTGTAATCATACTTAGACCTTTCAAAAGGTAAGCCTAGCTTTGTATTCAGAGAGAGAGAGATCCCTTCACCCTCTGTCACCACCCATGAGACCTTTCTCCCTACTGCTTTTAGATTGGAGAAATTGAGACATGAAGATTTCAAAAGAATTGAAGGGACATTAAAGATTATTTATTCCAACTCCTATATTTTATAGTTGGGAATAGAGGTCCAGAGAAGGGAAGTGAGTTGCCAAACCAGAATTCAAGGGCAGATTCTCTGACTAAAGTTCAGAGCCTTTGTACAATACACTCTGTTTTCCTTTTTTAGACTGGACTAAATTTGGAAGATTTCTCTCCCCTCATCCCTATTAGATTTAAAATGAGGAAACTTGGAGCTAATCACTTACCCAAGGCCACAAAGCACTTTACAAATCTGAAAACATTGTGTAAATGTAAGTAATAATAATAGAGGAAGCTAAGTAGTGCAGTGGACAGAGAGCTGGACCTGAAGTCAGGGAGATTTGAGTTCAAATCCAGCCTCTGATAGTAGTCATATGGCCCTGGGCATACAGCTCTTTTTTGTCTCCATTTCCTTAGTTGTAAAATAAGGTTCAAAATAGCATATATTTCTCAGGGTTATTTTGAGGCTCTTTTTTCCTTTCCTAGGCAAAAATGCAGACTAGAAGCTATATCTATCTGTCAGTCTTCTCTCCTCCCCTACTCCTATCTGAAATCAGCACATGTAAAATTCCTCCAAATCCCTTTCATCTGAGTTTTTAGTGAGGAATTAAAGCATTAAACTTATCCCTGCTTCAGGATCTCATACCACCCAGACAGTGAGAGCCTTGCGTGACCCAGAGATGCTGCCCATTGTTCTGTCACTACCGGCATGACAAAGAACACTTTCATGTGATGAGGACCTCCATTGCTCACTTTCCTTCTTCCTTCTTTCCCCTGCAGGTTACCCCTTTTCCTATGTCCTGTGACCTACAAGGAGACTGTGCTTGCCGTGACCCAAAGGCCCAAGAACACAATCGAAAAGACCTCCGAGCCTACAGTCATGGCTAACAATGGGCAAAGAGGAGCCAAAGACCACCCAGCCCGAAGGCAGGCTACACAAGACACCACATCCCTTTTGGTATTGTTTTTATTGTTAGCTGCTCAACTGAATGGCCTCTCTGCACCCAGGGACCCTTAGAATTCAACCAGTCTGCCTTTAATTTTGCCCAAGAAGGACTAAAAGCTGGGGTTATGTACCAAATCGCATCATAATGACCAAACAGAACAGAGTTAAGTCCAGAAGACTTGGAAGTATTGCAATGGTGTGTGGTGTGCAATGATGGGGCTACATAATTGGAACAGCATGTCTTGAGATGGAGGTTACAAATGAGCTCTTTATTTGTGACATGTACATGTGGTCTATACCCATGCATATACAAATACATGTGTGTGCATATATGTGTGTGTATATATAGAAAAATACACACACACACACACACATATATGTATACACGTGTCTGACTCTTCAGAGGTTAAGGAGGGAGAGATGAAAAGATACGACATTCCTCTCTGGTGCTCACTGCTGATTCTCCATGGGAGAGTTGCAGCTTTGAAACTTCTCAAGTTGTTAACCAATGATGAGTGCCAAGATATATTGTGCTCCAAGTATTGGGTCGGGCGGCATGGGTTTCGTCCTAGGACAATGGCCCTCTGAAAGTCACGTGATAGTTAGAAGGTGAAAGGGTGAGCTTCTTAGTCTTAGTAGGTAGTGGGTCCAAGAGAAGAGGGATAGGTTCCTGCCCACCCTTTCTACCACTGGGCACTGGTCTTCCACTTCAGGAAAAATAGTGAGCAGTCATGGGATGAAGCTCCAGATGAGATACAGTAAGAGTCTTGGGTCTAGCCTGTCAGAAGTACTAAGCTGGCTTGACTCCTCAGAGACTTTGAGGTGCTTATACCCCAAAAGAACCAAGAGGAAGAACCAGAGGATCCAGCCCACCCCCTAAAACATGTCATTTGAACACATCTTGCTGCTATTCCTGCTGCTATATCCCATCCAGTTCATTTCTTTACTGTGTCAGGATAGGGTTACAATAACCCCCAAACAACCAAATGGTCTGCCTTAAAGCTTACCCACAGCCTGCCTTCCACTTCACCCCACTGCCACCCCCTTAATCCTATGGCATAGGCAAGGACACTCACTGGCTTATGTGGTGAGAGTTCACATCCCTCCTCACCTCCTGAATAGACTCTTTGGGGCTGAGAGAACAGGAGTTTGTCAAGCAAATAGACTCCAAAGACTATTTTAAGGGTCCTCAAACCAGAGCAAAGAATGCTGAAGACAGTGTTAGCATTTTGGAACTGAGTGTATCAGTGTTAAATTTCCAGGAGCCAGAAAAAAATTCCATTCCTGGCTAGACATTGGTCTCCAGGATTCATTTCTGCCCTGAATAAATACTTGCTAGTGGACCAGGTTCTAGGGAACAGCCACAGTCCCAGAGGAGGCCAACCCCCACTGTACTCCATAATAATCTCACCTCAGTAGGATGCAGGAAGACTTAAAGAGAGGATGGATCAGGAGAAGTGTAACTCCAGATTCCAACAGTCCAATATCTTGTCCTGAAGTGGGTAGAGAACCCCATTTGTTCTCTCTTCTTTATATGCTGAACCTATAGACTTGAGGGTACATATGGTGGGATAATTACATTAGAGTCACTTAGTCTATCTCTCATTTGATTCCTATTCTACAGCTCCCTGGTATGAATGATTTGTACCAACTAGAACCAAATAGCGTCTCTCTTCAAATGGGGTAGATTAGTATTAAGGGATTAAGGTGGCTGGAGGCAAGTTTATAGCAGACAAAAGTTTTGAAGTTCATTCTCAAGTGAGCTCTTAGCCTAGAGTTCAGAAAGAGAAGATAGATGATATCCAGTTCTTGTATCTTCTTTTCCAAAGTTTCTTACTGAAAATGTCAGGGCTGAGATTCAGGATCTGGTCATTTCCCTTAGCCTCAAATCAAATTACAGTCATCTTAAGTGTAGTATATGTTAAAGGTATATTCAAGCATTAACATAAAACAGGCACATTAAGCTCTTAATATCCAAATTCTGAGACCCAGGGTTAATGGGATGTGGGATGCATGAGCTGCCTGCTCGTTCTATGAACTGGCCCCACCCCTTTCAGCATCTTTCTTAACCTGAGTCTTCTACCATAACTCTACATCTTGGTTTCAACAAACTAGCAGCTTCCAGTTAGAGCTTAGATGATATGGAAATGATATCTCTTGATTGGGGGTGGGGGGAACTACCCTTAAAAACTGAGAGGAGTGATTTTCTAACTATATTTAAGATAGTAATACAAGTAGAAAGCAGGAAGTTGACACAGGTATTTTGGAGAAGACCCTGCCAACCATGTCAATTTTCTCTCTACATTCTTTACATCAGATGAGTGATTCTTCCAAAAAGCCAGGGGACTTTTCAGTAAAAATAACACCTGTTCACACTTACTATCCTACAAAGAAGTCACTTTGTAAGGAAGCTAACTTAGGAAAGGACTTGTTTTTGCCAAAAATGGAGATGGGAAAGGAGGGTAGCTTGTTGGTATACATCCTGCCCATCCTCAATTTCTCCCCAAGGCTTTTTGCCCAGTAGAGTTAGGGAGAGGTTCACCTTGATGGAGGGGACAGAAAGGCTGTATCAAACAGATCTCTTCTAATGTGTGAGAAGGGAGTATGCCCTGGTGTCTACATCACTGAATTTCAAGTGAATGAGAAGCCCCTCAGCCTTCTCTGGGAACTCATTTTCTATACATATTCTAAGATCTCTGAAGTTTTGCTGACTGTAGACATCTCTGAGGTTCTGAAAATTTTGAATTCAGTGTCTGTTGAAGTATTTGCTCTCTTTTTTACAGGGATAGCTGTCATTCTATACATTATGCTTTCTCTACCCTGGAAAGATTTAAGAACATCCAATGTCACCAATTCAATTTTCTGATAAAAAGCTCACCCTTTTTTGCCAATTGCCTTTTGGGGGAGAAGAGAAATTCCTAACTTGAGAAATTCATTTTGGTGAAGGGTAGGTCTTGGTAAAAAGTGGGTCTGTTATCTGGAATTCTCATCCTTAGGGCTTTGAGGGGATATCTGAATATTATTGCCATCTTGATAGCCTTATTCCCTTGATTCAAGGCTGAGAAGGCTGTGAAAGATACTACTTTGAGACAGATTTCAGCTACCTCCCTTCTAGTTCCAGGAAAAATATAAAAACAAAAAAAATAACAAAAACAAAAAAAACAAAAACAAAAAAAAAACTTGGTTGTAACTGTCGGTTTGTTATAGGTTTTACCTGTGATTTAAAAAGAATAATAATAATAATGATAATAATAAAGTAAATCAGTTTCTTGCTGCAGTTGATTCAAGTCAAATATGTATACATATATATGTAGTAAGAAATCTGTACAAATAGAAAGGGAATAAAGAAGAGGAGTTTAAAAAAAAGGAAAAAAGAAAAAAAATTGCATGATCCAGAACCAAGAAGAACAAAACATATTTTTATGTGTCATAAAGGAAAAGACATATTCTGCAACCTAAGTAGTAACTTAGACAGAATCTCATAGATTTCCCTTAGAAGAGAAAACAAAGTGGAGTTTATAATAACACTATCTGTTTTTCCTCATTCATTTTGATAGGCCCCGAGAAATAAGGTAAAATTTTATCTCTTTGGTAGTATGGCTATTTATTTTTGTTTTTGAGGGGGTGCTGTTTTAAATTTTATAAGAACTCAAGAGAAAAATGTATTTGTGCTTTTTTACATTATACAAAGGTCTGTATTTCACTAGTATTTAACTGTGCTCTCAAAATTGCACTCAGAATGACTGTGCACAGTCTAATTTTCCCAAAATGCTGCTAAACAAGACAGGTAATACCACAAGTTTGGGTTTGGACAATCAAACTAAACCAAACCAAAACAAAACCCTTTATTTGTATTTTATTCAAATGTCCCCTAATTTCTGAATTGAACATTTGGGCTGGAAATCAGAAAAGAGAGAAGCCAAAAGGAAATCTGGCTCTGAAGTAAGAGCACAGGAGTTACCAGTTCTGGCCAGTTTTTTGTTTGTTTGTTTGTTTTTGCTATGAACAAGTCACTTAAAGCCTCTCCATGCCTCAGTTTCTCCAACTATAAAATGGAGATAATAATTCTTACCTACCTCATTTGGGGGGTTGTGAGGCGTTCTGGATTGAGGTTTTAAAAGCATTTTGAGATGCTTGGGGACAAAGGCATGACACATTCCAAGTATTACTGTTTGAGACCAATGATAGGTGAGAGCTACTCTCCAAGTTAAAAAAAATGATAACTTCCTAGTTTAATTACCTGGAAAAAGAGGCTTGTGTTTTAGAAGATTAAGGATTTATTATCATTATTATTGTTATTAATCATTATTATATTATACTTTTTTCTCCTTCTGATTTTTTGACTTGTTCTCCAGCTCTGAGGTCCAATTAAAATTTAATTACTTCCTCTTCATAGAAAGAATAAAAGCCAGTAGAAGTCAACATGTCATATTCTGAGAAAAAGTGTGAAGTTGCTTCTAGCCCATTGTGGAGGGAAGTACCATGACAAAATACAATTTCAGGCAACATCTTAGTTCTACAGACTGAGTTGTTTGGGTTTATGATCTCCCCCCTTTTTTTGGTGGATGGTTGTCATTTAAACTGTTTTCTCTAAAAAAATAAGAGGTCATGTTCCTTACAAACCACAACCTACCTTCTGAGTGGAAAACTACACACCAGCAGTCAACAAAGGGAAATTGGAATAATTAGGAATTACATTGTTGGGCCTCTGTAATCAGTTACCTGTCTGCAAATATCTATCTCTATATTGATATATATATGCACATGTATATAAATATATCTGTACATATATGTGTATATATATATTTAAATTTAATATTTACAAATAAAACTGTGATCTCGTCTAGAGAAAATGTATTCATATTACAAATGATTCTTCCATCTTTATGTATCATACTATACCTTTTTTATTATTGTTATAATTATTATGATTATTATAATTATTATTATTTTGGAATCTGTTTGGCACCTTCTGGAAACTATGGCAAATAATACTTCATATCCCAAGTGCTGAAAATCTGTTTTCTTGAACATTCTACTGTAAAATTAAAAAAAAAGGAAAGGAAAAAAGAGGAAAAAAGTAAACACCCAAAGCAAAACACAATTCAATCTTTATTCTGTACCTCACGCACGTACATTTGCTGCTCCTGTTTTGGGGTTTGTTTATTTGTTTGTCTGTTTTTATGGATCTAATTTAAGTCTCCAAGCCATATATAAAGATGTAAATAGTATAGCTTATTTATTGATTGTCATCTTTTTTTAATTTATATTTACACAAATGTTCATCTAATTTATTTTTTTCAATACTGTTTTTAACCATCACTGTCCTATTTTGCTGTTTGAGAGTTTGTTAACTTCTGTATCCATGGCATTGTTTCATACTGTTTTTTTCTCCCCTGGTTCAAATACAGGTTGGATTTCGCTAAAATTGTCAAAGACAGAAATATTTTGCCACTGTTGATTCCTATACCTTAAAATTCTATATTATAAAAATATATAATAACTTGTATGCTTAAACCTTGTACTGGTGTGGTTTTGTACATCCCAGCAATATGATGATCTCATAGATGTGGACTCAAAATTACACACACAAACACACACACACACACACACACACACACACACACACACACGTAAGGAAAGTGATTGTTGATTCTTGCCCTTAGGGACAAAAAGAACTAAGAAGCCAAGGTAGTGGCCCTATCTGCAAATATTTTGGGAAACTGACAGTTTGACTGAATCAAGTTATACAATCAGATATTTTCTAAAATAACTATTGTAGACACAGTCATAACTCTGTTGACTAGGCAGAGCATGTGGTGGCTAGTAGGGGAAGGAGGGGGTAATAGGTGTATAATCCAGTTGTAGACCATTTTAAAAATGAGGACACAGCATATCAGAACAGCACAAAATCTCAGAGTAGGAAAGGGCCTCAAAAGTCATTCTTTACCAATACAAATCCCTGACCAGTAGTCATCAATCACCATCTTAAAGAACTCCACTGCCGAGAAAACTCACCAGCTCCCAGAAAACCCATTTCAATTTTGTTCCTCTGACTGCAAGGGAAAATTTCCATACACTGAGCAGAAATCTGACTTGGCAACTTCCAGGTATTGCTTCTAAATTTGCCCTCCATTACCAAGTAGTGTGAGATTAATTTCCCTTCTTCATGGCAAACCTTCATTTCCTCTCCTCTAGGCTAAACATGCTCAATTCCTTCACATTTTTGCATTCCTTCTCAAGTGCTCACCAAAACCTTCCTTTAATAGTATACTCTAGAATTTGCCAATAATTAAAACACAGTCCACATACATAGTATTTTGAAGAATATTCCCTCCTCTTTGAGGAAAATCACATTTGTTTGTCCCTAGTATTGCGATATCTCTGCTGTACACCATGCTTAAAAAATTCACTGATAGGATAGGACCTCAGTAAACACATCCACAAATTCTTTCAGTGGGACACCCTTTATCTGATCCTGTTGAACTGAATTGTTGAAGATAATGAGGCAACTCTATCACTTGCTCTTCTCCTTCAACTTAAAAGAATTTACTTAAAGAGAGAGAAAGGACAGAAGATGTGTTGTAAAGAGTATTGATCTAAAAAAGGAAAATTGGGCAATGGAGCCCAACTGAAAATAAAGGACAGGGTAATTTTTGCCTCTCTAACTCTACTAAGCACCATAGTCTGGTAAATTGTCTAACTTCTTTAAGCCTCAGTTGCCCCATCTATAAATAGGGAGAATTATACTTTACCTGAAGTACTTAAGTTCTTTTGTTATTCCTTGTAATTTTAAATATATATATATATATTAAATATATTTTACGTATAAAAATAAATATACATGTATAAAATAAATATACACATATCTATAGATATCTATGTTTATAAAAATCTCTACATGTCTCTCTATATATATTATATATATATATATATACACATATATGTTTATCTACTTCATTGAGAGTAGATAAACCTAAGACTTTGATTCTAAGTCAAATGCTTTTTGGCAGTTAAATTATAATTTCATTTCAAGTGAGATTAGGGTAAAGTGCTAGAAATATGAACTCAACGTACCTTCCCATAATAACTATAAAAATGATAACATCTACAATTCTATATCTCCTTTCTGATTCAGACCATTGTACATGCTTTATCTGTTGTATAGAGAGAGTGAGCTCTGTTCAATTGTTATTCATGTCTTCTAAACAAAGAATTTGAACCATCAAACCCTAAGGATTTTGCTGGAGAAAGTGTATTTGATGAATATTTTGGAATCTCTAAGAAGAAGGAGTTCTCAATGAAAAAGTAACTAATGTTTTTTATGGAAACCCAGGAGATCCTTGAAGATTCTAGCAGTTATCATAGCACACAAGCTTGCACATGGTGAGGAGGAACCCCTTCTAGTTAATTCCCTTGGTTTGTCACTTTCCTGGTCTTATGGTGGGTTGAATATGTCTCCTGGGTCATGCTTATTAAGTAAGACATGGGAAAGATCAACTCTGTTTTGAAAGACTTCTGAATTGGGATCTGGGAAACCTGTCTTCCAATACTATTTTTGTTGCTGAATAGTGCTACAATCATCACTTTTCTGGACCTCTGATTCCTGATCTATAAAATTCAATTCAACAAACATTAAGCACCTCCATTATCTTAGGCACTGGGGTAGATTATCCTGTTATCCTTCTAGTTCAGAAAGACAGTGTTGAATATTGATGTGGTCTATGTACTTGGCATCAGGAAGACAAGATCATATTCTACCCAAGACACTAACTTCCCAAGATACTTTGGGAAATTAATTTACTATTTCTATACATCAGTTTTTCATCTTCATCCCTAAATAGGAAATAATACAGCTAAGTTGCAGAATAGAGTCCTTCAACAGGAGTTAAAAAGACTTGAATTCAAATGTGACCTCTGATACATTATGTGTAACTTTAGATAAGTTACATCCTCTCTATACACATACACACACACACACACACACACACACACACATATTCTCTATAAAATGAGGATAATAACAACACCCACCCCCTAGGGTTGTAGTGAAGATCAATAAGATAGTATTTGTACAATGCTCAGCACTGTGACTGGCACAGGTTATCCAGTCATTTCAGTCATAACAAACTTTTTATGATGCCATTTGGGACTTTCTTGGCAAAAATACTGGAGTGCTTTGACACTTCCTTCTCCAGCTTATTTTTATAGATGAAGGAACTGAGGCAAACAGTGTTAAGTGACTTGCCCAGAGTCATACAACTAGTGTCTGATGCAGGAATTGAACTCATATTCTCCTGACACAGGACCTAGCAATATATCCACTGTGCCACCTTGCTTCTCATAACTTGCACATATAGCAAATGCTCTATAAATTCTATTATCATTATTATTATTATAATTATTAAGAACTGGATTTGATATCCTTTAAAGTCCCACAATCAAAACTCTAAGAACCATGTTTCTATCTTCTAAGAAGTTTGGATTCTGCTGGGGACAGATATGGCACACATAGATATACATGTACCCACATGTAAAGTACAACAGAACTAAAGCAGAGACTCAGATGAAATGCTTTGGGTAACTTTGAGCAGAACAGGAATTTTCAGTTGAGGGTGGGTCAAGGGGGTAGCTTCATAAAATAGTTGTCATCTGGCTTCCAGCCAAGATGGTAGAGAGAAGCCAGGCCCTGTGCTAAGGTCTCCTTATCTTCCCTCATATATAATATGAAACAAACCTCTTAGTGGCAGTCCTAGTGACAAAACCCAGAAAGAGAAACTAGGAGAAGCACACCTACCTTAAGGTCTGTCTTTGGGGACCATGGGCCCCTAGCACCCACTACTGACCAACTGGAGATATAACACTCAATGAGCAAAGTCTCTAGTACCCCCTACTGGCCAGCCCATATGGACTTACTAAATCCAGTGAGTAAAGCCTCTAGGGATCCCAAAACCAAACTTAAATCCAATGAGTAAAGCCTCTGGGGATCCCAAAACCAAACTTCTGTGACCCAGTCCCTCTCCCAACACAAGATCTTAGGAAATTGAAGAAAGGCCAGAAAAAAGGGGGTCCATAGAAAAATTCCTAGAAGGAAAAGACCCTAACTCAGAGAGACGTAGAACCTCTGAGATTATAATTTGGTCTCCAGCACAGAAAGTCTTCTTTCAAGAAATCAGGAAGGAGTTTAAAAATCAATTGGAAAATTTGGAAGAGAAAATTAATACCTTACAACAAGAAAATAAATCCTTGGAAAATATAATTGGACAAGTGCAAGAAGAAAACAATTCTCTCCAAACCTGAATTGGTCAAATGGAAAACTTTTACACAAATAGAATCGACCAATTGGAAAAGGAGTTGCATAGGTAAATGAAGAAAATATTTCTCTAAAAAAAAAGAATGGAATTTGTGTAGACTAATGACTTCATGAGCCAACAAGAATTTTTTAACAAAACCAAAAAATTGAAAAATAGAAGAAAATGTAAAATACCTCATCAGCAAAAACATGGACCTCCAGAATAGATTGAGGAGAGATAACCTAAGAATTATTGGTCTTCTTGAAAACATTGAAGAGAAAAAAAGCCTGGATCTAATATTACAGGATTTAATAATGAAAAGCTGCCCTGATATTATGGAACCAGAAGGCAAAATAGTTATTGAAAGAATACATTGAGGGGCGGCTAGGTGGAGCAGTGGATAAATCACCGTACCTGGAGTCAGGAGTACCTGGGTTCAAATCCAGTCTCAGACACTTAATAATTACCTAGCTGTGTGCCCTTGGGCAAGCCACTTAACCCCATTTGCCTTGCAAAAATCTTTAAAAAAAAGAATACATTGATCCCCTCTGGAAAGGGATCCCAAGGTGAAAATGCCAAGGAATATTGGGACCAAATTCCAGAACTATCAGATAAAAGAGAAAATCCTCTAAGCAGCCAGAAAGAAATGATTTAGATACCAAGGAGCCACAGTAAGGATTACACAGGACCTGGCAGCATCAACATTAAGGGATCGAAGGGCCTGGAATGCAATATTCTGAAAAGCAAGGAAGCTTGGAATGCAGTCAAGAATATATTATCTGGCAAAACTGAGCCTTCTCTTCCAGGGCAAAAGATGGACATTTAATGAAATAGGAGATTTCCAACTTTTCCTGGAAGAGACCAGAGGTTAATAGAAAATTTGGACTCAAGAGACACATGAAAAAGTTAAAAAAAAGGGGGGGGGTAAAAAAAGGAAAAAAAAAACCCTGTTATCTAAAAAGATGAAACTGGCTATATCCCTACCTGGGAGAAAGACTTTAATAACTCTCAATAATTGTAATTCTAGTAGAGAGATTAGACTTAGCCAGAAGTGAGGAACACCCATGACCTTTCTGTGACTCAGATAGAATGATTTAAAAACAATACTTCCTTAAAAATGAGGCCAAGTAAGGAGATGGGAGCATGGAGGAGACTGAACTGAGTAAATCTCTTTTCATTAAGAGGTACAAAGGACTTTTTGTAATAGAAGGGAAGAAGGGAGGAGGTGAGAACCACCTGAATCTTACTCTCAGCAGATTGCCTTATAAAATTAACATACATAAATTCAGTTAAGTTAAGAAACTTATTTTACCTTTAAAGTGGCAAAAGGGGAAAAGGGGAGGATCAGTTAAGAGGGAACCAACAGAAGGAGGAAGGAAGAAGGGGCAAAGGGAAAGGGGAAAAGTAGAAGGGGGTTGTATATAGGAGGGCAAACACACTGAAGGTGGTAGTATTCAGAAACAAAATATCGGTGAATATGGATAAAGGGGGGAAAGGGGGAAAATACAAACAGGCAAGACAATATGGAGGACAATAAAGAGTTATAAATTACAACTATGAATGAATGGGATGAACTCTCTTAAAATGTAAGTGAATAGCAGAGTGGATTAAAAACTAGAATCCTACAATATGCTGCTTACAAGAAACTCATTTGAAGCAGAGAAATACATATAGAGTAAAGGTAAAAGGTTGGAACAAAATATATTTTGCTTCCTGAAGTGAAAAGAGCAGGGTGGTAATCCTTATCTCAGACAAAGCAGCTTCAAAAATACTAATATGTATGCACCCAATGCTATAGCATCCAAATTCTTAGCAGAGAAGTTGAAGGATTTACAAGAAGTCATAAACAACAAAATTCTACTAGTGGGAGACCTCAACCTCCCATTCTCATATTTAGATAAATCCAGCCATAAAATAAATAAGAAGGAATTTAAGGAGGGAGGTAAATAGGTTTTTAGAAAACCTAGAAGTGATAGATTTGTGGAGGAAATTGAATGGGGATAGAAAGGAATATACTTTCTTTTCTGCAGTACATGGCACCTACACAAAAATTGACCATGTACTAGGGCATAAAAACCTAATAATCAATTGTGGAAAGGCAGAAATAGTGAATACATATTTTTCAGATCATAATGCAATAAAAATCATATGCAATATTGGGCCAGGGAGATACAGACCCAAAACTAATTGGAAATTAAATAACTTCATTTTAAAGAATGAGTGGATCAAATAACAAATTATGGAAAGAATTAAATATTTTATCCTAGATAATGACAGTAATGAAGTAACATACCAAAACCTATGGGATACACTCAAGGAGTCTGTCAGGGGGTATATTATATCTTTAAATGTTTATATGAATAAATTAGAGAAAGAGAAAATCAATGAACTAAATATGCAACTAAAAAATAGAGAAAGAACAAATTTAAAACCACCAATTAAATACAAAATTAGAAGTTCTAAAAATTAAAGGAGAAATTGATAAAATCAAAAGCAAGAAAACTATTTAATTAATAAATAAAACCAAGAGCTGGTTGTATGAAAAAACCAAAAATTTTGTTAAACCTCTGGTCAATTTGATTAAAAAAAAAGAAAGAAGAAAACCAAATTGCTAGTATCATAAATGAAAAAGGTAAACTCACCACCAATGAGGGGGAAATTAAAATAATAATTCTGAATTATTTTACCCAACTATATGCCAATAAATTTGATAATCTAAGTGAAATGGATGAATATTTACAAAAATATAAGTTGCCCAGGTTAAATGAAGATGAAATTAAATGCATGAATAAACATATCTCAGAAAAAAGAAATTCAACTAGCCATTATTGAACTCCCTAAGAAAAAATCTCCAGGGCCAAGTTAATTCTATCAAACATTTAAGGAACAACTGGTTCCAATTATACATAAACTCCATGGGAAAATCGGTAAAGATGGAACTCTGCCTAACTATTTTTAAAACACCAATATTGTGCTAATACCTAAACCAGGAAGAGTTAAAATAGAGAAAGAAAATTATAGACCCATCTCCCTGATAAATATAGATGCAAAAATCTTAAATAAAATCTTAGTAAAATGATTACAAGTTATCCCTAGAATAATACATTATGACCAAGTTGGATTTATCCCAGGAAAGCAAAGTTGGTGCAATATTAGGAAAACTTACAGCATAATTAACTATATCAATAACAAATCTATCTGAAATCATATGATTATATCAATAGATGCTGAAAAAAGCTTTTGACAAAAAATAGCACCTGTTCCTACTAAAAACATTAGAGAGTGTAGGAATAAATGGATTATTCCTTAGAATAATAAATGGGATCTACCTGAAACCATCAGCAAGCATTATATACAATGGGATAGGCTATAAGATCAGGGTGAAACAAGGATGTCCATTATCTCCACTACTATTCAATATTGTATTAGAAACATTAGCTTCAAAAATAAGAGAAGAAAAAGAGACTGAAATAATTAGAATAGGGAAGGAAGAGACAAAACTCTCACTCTTTGCAGATGACGTGATGGTATACCTAGAGAATATCAAAAAAATTATCTTAGAAACCATTTGAAATAATTAACAACTTTAGCAATGTCACAGGATATAAAAGAAACTCTCATAAATCCACAATGTTTCTATAAATGACTAGCAAGATGCTGCAGAAAGAGCTGGAAAATTAAATCCCATTCAAAGTAACTTCAGACAATATAAAGTACTTGGGAATCTACCTGCTAAGGCAGACTCAGAAACTTTTTGAAAATAATTACAAAATACTTCTCACACAAATAAAATCCGATTTAAATAACTGGGCAAATATCAACTGCTCATGGACAGGCCAAGTAAATATAATAAAAATGACAATTCTACCAAAATTAAACTACTTGCTTAGTGCCCTACCAATCAAAATTGCAAAAAACTACTTTAATGAGTTAGAAAAAGTTGTAAGTAAATTTATCTGGAGAAATAAAAAGTCAAGAATTTCCAGGGATTCAATGAAAAAACATGCGAAAGAAGGTGGCTTAGCCTTACTAGATCTAAATTATATTTTAAGGCATCAGTCATCAAAACTGTCTGGCATTGGTTATGAAATAAAGTGGATCAGTGGAATAGATTAGGAATTGATTATAGTAATCTACTGTTTGATAAACCCAAAGAGTCCAGCTATTGGGATAAAAACTCTCTCTTCAATAAAAACTGTTGGGAAAATTGGAAGTTAGTTTGGCATAAACTTGGAGTAGACCAACACCTCATACCCTATACCAAGATAAGATCCAAATGGATATAGGATTTAGACATAAAAAACAATATTATAATCAAACTAGTAGGTCAAGGAATAGTTTACTTGTGAGATCTATGAAAAGGGAAACAGTTTATGACCAAGGAGGGGATGGAGAATATTATCAGAAATAACCTAGACAATTTTGATTACATTAAATTAAAAAACTTTTGCACAAAGTCATTGTAACCAAGATCAAAAGAAATGTAGTAAATTGGGAAACAATCTTTAACACTAGTATTTCTAACAAAGGACTCATTTCTAAAATATATAGAGAATGGAGTCAATTTTTTTTAAAGATAAGCTATTCCCCAATTGACAAATGGTCAATGGATATGCAAAGGCAATTTACAGATGAAGAATTCAAAGCAATCCATAGTCATATGAAAAATTGCTTCAAATCACTAATTATTAGTGAAATGCTAATTAAAGCCTCTCTGAGGTACCACCTCACATCTCTCAGACTGTCCCATATGACCAGAAAGGACGATGATCAATTTTGGAAAGGATGTGGGAAATCTGGGACACTAATACATTGTTAGTTAGAGCTGTGAATTCATCCAACCTTTCTGGCAAGCAATTTGGAATTATGCCCTAAAGGCAAAAAAAATGTGCATGCCCTTTGATCCAACAATACCACTACTGGGTCTATACCCTGAAGAGATGATAATAAAGGGCAAAAAATCACTTGTACAAAAATATTCATAGCAGCTCTGTTTGTGGTAGCAAAGAATTTGAAATTGAGTGAATGTCCATCAATTGAGGAATGGCTTAATAAACTGTGGTATATGTATGTGATGGAACACTATTTTTCTATTAGAAACCAGGACAAATGGGAATTCAGGGAAGCATGGAAGGATTTGCATGAACTGATGCTAAGCAAGTTGAGCAGAACCAGAGGAACACTGTCCACCCTAACAGCAACATGGGAGTGATGATCAACCTTAATGGACTTGCTTATATCAACAGAGCAATAATCAAGAACAATTTGGGGATATCTGCGACAAAGAATGCCATCTGTATCCTGAGAAAGAATTGTGGAGTTTGAACAAAGACCAAAGACTATTACCTCTAATTTTAAAAAATGTTATCTTATTATGTAATTCCACTTTATCTCATACTTTATGTTTCTTCCTTAAGGATATGATTTCTCTCTCACCACATTCAACTTAGATCAATGCATACCATGGAAACAGTGTAAAGACTAATAAATTGCCTTCTGTGGGGATGGGGGAGGGAAGCAAGGTTAGGGCGGAATTGTAAAATTCAAAATAAATTAAATCTTTCTAAAAAATAAATAAAATATAAAAAAACAGTTGTCACCTTAAACTTGAGGTGAGTGAGATGGGCACTGGTTATAAGACACAAGACCAGGGTGGGAATTCAATTCTAAAAATTAAGTAGCTGAGTAGCACTGCACCAATCACTTAATTTTGTTTGGTTCACTTATATACAAAATAACAAACAGGCAATGAAGATACTCTTTGCTCCACTTATCATATAGATTATTTTAAAGAAAGAGCCTTGTAAACTTTAGAGTGCTATAAAAGTTTTAACTGAGCTGCAGTAGAATGGCAGACCTAGAGTCAAGTCAGGAAGCCTCATTTTTCTTGAGTTCAAATCTAACCTCAGTTATGTGGTCCTGGGCAAATCACTTAATCCCATTCGCCTCAATTTCTTAATCTGTAAAATAAGCCAGATGATTTGTGTGGTCCTCTTCAATACCAAAGAATTAGTAGTGGAGAAGGAAATAACAAACCAATTCAGGATCTTTGCCAAGAAAATCCTAAATGGAGTCATGAAGCACAAGACACAACTGAAAAATGATGGAAAAACAACAGAAAAAGTTTAAGGTACTCCTCAAGGAACTTACCTTTTAATTCAGGAGACAATATTTTACATATACATATATATGTATACACACACACACATATATATGTATGTATATATGGAGAGAGTGGGAGAGAGAGTGTGTGTTTTGGTCTGAGAAATCTCAGAGATTGGGAGTAAAACAATAAGCAATTTAATGAAAAATTTTTTCCAGAAGCAATCTGAATTCTAAGAAGTAGATCTTATTCTTAATTTTGAAAGGAGTTTCGATTCATGATTATTATTTAGGAGTAGAAGTTTTCATTCCCCACATATCTAAAAAGTCCTCACTCTGTATATGGCCCTATGTTGGGCATTGCAAAAGATATGTGAAGAGTGGGACAAGGTCCTGCTCTCATAAAGCTTCAAACCTCATGAGATAAGTTTTGGTTACAGAGGGCTAGGATAGAAAGGAGAATGTGAATATACAATCAGAAAAAATCATGGGGATTCAGAGAATCATTGTTCTGTGAGACAATTTGAAAAGGAGATGATAGTATCTTTCTTATGTTTGTCTTCCCCTTTTGTTCTCTATTCTCCTTTATGGAACAGGATAAAGAAGACATATTCAGAGCCAGTCAGTCACAAACATTACTAACTGTATGATTCCAGGCAAGTCACTTAACCACATGATAATAGTACCTACATCCCAGGGTTTTTATGAGAATAAAGTGAGATAATATTTTCAAATCTAAAAAGTGCTCCACAAATGCTAGTTATTTTTTCTTATTCAGCAAACAAAACTTATAATGAATAGCTGTAAAAGTTTGTTGCTTTGATATTTAGCTAACCAATGATATGGAATACTGATAGCAATTTTATTTTTCTTCTAAATAATGAATGACCCCTAAGAGAGAAAAGTATGTGTGACTGGGGTGACTTCCAGGAATCAAATTGTCTTAAGTCATAAACCCTTTGGTTCTATGCTTGGTAGTTTCCTATGCTGAAACACACACTTTTGTTATGTTTCAGTTGAGGGTTAAGATCCAGACCACATTGCACTTTTTAGATTGTCTAAATTTCAATGTAGTTTTGATGCTGATCATTCATTCATTCATTCATACATATGACATTTATTATTGTACCATGCTCTAAAAACAGGACTATCCTCCAAAAGTTTTACATAATACTGGGAAAGACGACAAGTGTCCAATCAAGTTTCTATTTCAGTAAAACTAGACAGGAATATTGAAATTATCTAATCCCAAACTCTCGATTTATAAACTGAGGACTAGAGAAGGGAAATGATTTAGCCAAAATAAAACAGGTACTAAGCACACAGGACTAGGAATGGACCAAATTCAGTGTTTTTACCTCTATTTTTATAACATATGACAACATACCTATGTATAAATATACATGTTCATTTAAATCTATTTATAAATATAAATGTGCACATTTAATACATATATGTATATTTTAAAAAGAAATATTTGGGGAACAGTTCTTAGAGTTAAATGCAGGTCTCTGAAGATTCAGATGCAAAGATGCACATGATCAGTCCTTGATCCTTCTCTAAGCATAAACAATACCTGTGTGTAGGATTTGATTGTTTGATTCAGGACTTTTGAAACCATCCAGGCCAGATATCCTAGAAATAACAGACCAAGCTGTGCACAACCACTATGGAGCAGGACCTGGTGGGCATGGAGTACTTGTGCCTTCATTTCTATTGTTTACATGGGGAAAATATGTATCTCTTTTACCTCTCCAAGAATGAAGCTCTGCAATCCATTAAACTTGTTTTCATCTGTACAAAACTGGACACATCTCAGTTACATGCCCAAGGGGATGTTCAGGTCCAGGAGAAAGACAAAATCCAACCACGAAACTCTACTTTCTTGTTAGTGCATGAAATATTCAACTTGGGTAAGGGGAAGAAACAACTAAGAGTGATGACACACCCTCTGAAGATATGTTTTTACAGTTGAAGGTATATGAATACAAGTCAATAATTAGCTCAAAGTATTGGCTCTTGGTAGAATACCTTTCAGACGAATCATAGAGTTTTAGAGCATAAGGAAACCTAAAAGATCACATAATCTAGAGGTGTCAAACAAGTTGCCTACTTCCATGAGTTTCCTGAAACAGATTAAAATGTAATTGATAAATCATTAACAATATAAATAAAAATACAATAAAACCCAGATAATGTTACATTTTAAGTCTATGCACAGTCTTCAGAGATATTTTATAAACAAATTGTTGTTGCTTAGACCTGTCTGACTCTGCATTACCTTATGGACCATAGAACATCATTCATAACACACAAGGTGTTATATTTTTAGCTTTTCTGCTAAAACTGTCCTGCAGGCTTTCTTGACAAAGAAAATCCAGTGATGTATGTAATATAAGTAGTGGTGGAACAGAGCTCCTAGAGTTCATAAGACCGATATTCATATCCAACTCTGGGCACTTGCTAGTTGTATGATCCTGGGAAAGTTACTGAACTTTTGTTTAGTCTAACTTTCCTCATCTCTAAAATAAGGATAATAGTGGCATCTTTCAGGGTTGGTTTGAGAATAAAATAAGAGGCTCTGTTGGATTATGACTTAGTAAGCGGTAGTAAGTAACCAAGTTAATATTCAAACCCAAGTATTTATATTTATATATGTATATATATATATATATATACATATATGTATATATATACACACATTCACATAAATATATACCAATATATGCAATACATATTTATGTGGATATATATTATATATTAATATACATTATATATCTACATTAATATGTATTATATTCATATATGACTCTAGCCAAAATTTAGAGGGGGTAGAACCCACAGAAAGATTGAGTGATACAATTTCCAGTCCAAGACAACTTAGAAGTTCTTCAGGAAAGGTCTGTTTCACCAGGAGCCAGGGTTGGAAAAAAGCTGCAGCCACAGCCTCAGGGCAGAGCAGTGCAGTACAGCCCAGGGATCACCAGGAACACTTTGAAGGGGAAGTGAGAGAACTTTGATGCACCACAGTGTAGGAGAACAACTTCAGAATAGCCCTATGGTGAGAACCTGCAGTGGGAATTAGGGAATCCAGCCTGAAGTCCATAGATGGTAAGGGGGTAGGGGGATATTGCAGAAATCTCTCTGTTCTCCCTGGGGCAGGACACTGCTGTTTGCCCACACTCAGATCCAGGTTGCAGTTTGGGATTCCATACTAAGATAGCCAAGCAGGGTCCCTCCTCACAGCTCCAGGGCAGAGGGGATTACCTGTGGTCATCTACATATCAAAGCACAGGCAAGAGAGCATAAGACCTTGAAAGAATAAATGTCCCAGTGGGGTGTCCCAAATAGCCCCACCAAAAGCCTTGGAAGTGCAGTAAATCAGTCATAAGCTGAGGAAATGAGAAAACAAAAGAAAAAAAGAATATGACCATAGAAAATTACTTTGGTCCCATGGAAGATTCAGAAGACAAACTCAAAGCTTCTGTAACCAAAGCCTAGAAGAGAAATAGAAAGTGAGCTCAGGCTATAGATGAGCTCAAAAAAGACTTTGAAAAGAAATTAAGAGAGATGGAAGAAAAACTGGGAGGAGAAATGAGAGCGATGGAGATAAATCATGAAAGCCAAATCAGGAGTTTGGTGAAAGAAATACAAAAAAATACTGAAGAAGATAACATGTTAAAAACCAGTTTAGGCCAAATGGAAAAAGCATAACAAAAGGCAAATGAGGAGAAGAATGTCTTAAAAAGCAAAATGGCCAGCTGGAAAAGGAGATAAAAAAGTTCTCTGAAGAAAATAACTCCTTCAAATGCACAATAGAACTAAAGAAAGCTGATGACTTTGTGAGAAGTCAGGAAGAAATAAAACTCTTCCCAAAACAGTCAAAATTTGAAATATCTCACTGGAAAAGAAACCAACCTTGAAAATAGATCCAGGAGAAATAATTGAAAAATTATTAGGCTACCTGAAAATCATGACCAGGAAAAGAGTTTAAACTTCATTTTTTCAAGAAATAATATAGAAAAATTGCCCTTATATCCTAGAAGCAGAGGGTAAAATAGAAATTGAAGGAATTCACCAGTCACCTCTGGAAAGAGATCCCCCCCAAATTTGTCCAGGAATATTATAGCCAAATTCCAAAACTCCCAAGTCAAACAGAAAATACTAAAAGCTGCCAGAAACAAATGATTCAAATACTGTGGCTCTGTAGTCAGGATTACATAGGATCTGGCAGCATTTACATTAAGGGCTCATAGGGATTAGAATATGATATTTTGGAAGGCAAAAGTTCTTGGTTTACAACTGAGAATCAACTATCCAGCAAAACTGAACATCCTCTTTTAGGAGAAAAGATGTACTTTTAATGAAACAGGGGGCTTTCAAATTTTCCTATTGAAACAACCAGAGCTTAATGGAAAGTTTGATCCTTGAGTACAGGATTCTGGGGAACCATAGAAGGAATGGACAGCAGTTGTTAAATTAATACAATGTAATTCAAGAGATAGGCAGACATACAGAGACAGGGAAACAGAGACAGAAATAGAAAAGGAAAAATGGAAAAACAGACAAAGAGAGACAGGGAGGAGAGAGATGGTACTACTTAGTCAAGATGTAGAAGTGAAGGGAAGGGCATTCTAGATAGATATATAGGTAAATGTCTATAGATTAGAGATGGAACAAAATCTATAGGGAATAGTTGATATATAAATTTTACAGGGATAGGAAGTATATGATGGAGTAAAGTGAAAAATAAAACTAAAATATAAGGTGAGAGATAGAGGCTTCAAGGGGCCTTGGCATTTTATTCCAGAAACAGTAAGAAAACTTTGGAAACTTTTTTTGGAAATGTGACATGGTCATATGTATATTAAATAGATTATGAAAATATTTTTTAATTGTATGGAAGATGGATTAAAAAGGCAAGAGATTAGAGGCAAGAGCTCAATTAGGATAGTAATGCAATTGTCTAGCTGGTATGAGGACCAGAACTAGATTGAGAACTATATGAGAGGAAAGAAGGAGATGTATGTAAGAGATGTTGTAGAGGTCAAATTGATAAGACAGCAACTAATTAGATATTAGGGCAGGCGGATGTGATCTGGAAAGTCATGGAAAATCTAAGGTTATAAATCAGGAATACTGAAAGAATAGTGTATTATTTATCATAATGGGGAAGCTTTGGGTAGTGATGGGTTTTGTGGAAAAGAGAATTGGTTCTGTTTTAAACATATTGGTTTAGGGAGAGGTGTCAGCACTGACATTTGAATTCAGCTCCGTGAATTTCAAGGGAGCTCTCTCTTCAGAGATCAGTCAAGTTAAATCAAGCCAACAAGTATTTAAGTCCTTTTTACTTGTGAGGCACAATACTAAGTGCTAAGAATGAAAACCCAAGCAGGGGGAAAACACATAGACCCTGCCCTCAGGGAACTTACATTCCAGTGGGTAAATGAATATAGAACATGATAGGAAACCAAAAACATGGGTTAGGGGATGAGTCATGGTAGAGAAAGTCCTGGGGAAGATCAGGAGGGTAACCAGGAGATATGTGGAGACATGATTGGTCTGAACAGTTTATTCTAACCAGACAATCAAAAGGAGAGGTCATATGGGTGAAGGGTACTTCAAAAATGAGAAATAATCCAAGAATTAATTGAGCTTCCAGGGTAAACCAGTCTCTATGGCATGATGGAGAAAGTCTATGTGGAGTCAAGAGTTCAACCTAATGAGAAATGTGAAGTCAATAGTCTCACTTGGACAGAGAGTGGGGACATTGTACTATGGGGCTGCACAGTTGACTGTTCTGAGGGACTAAACAAAGAATTTGTTGGAACACCTGGGAAAGCAGATTTTTTTAAACTGATACTTGTTAAATATTCTATGTAAAATCATGATTTTGGTCTTAAGTAACTAAAAAGATTATTACACAATTATCAGTGTATCTAGGATAATTGATATACTAATTCTGGTCCAGTTGTTCCTACTTCAATAAAGTATTAGAGATTTGCATCATGATTTATTCATTATTATTTGGATTCAGGAAGAATATGCACCTTCCCTATCTAAGTAATTTCTCCCACCCCCCATTTTATATACATATATATATATATATATGTATGTATTTATAGGCTATATATGTAGGCAGTACACACATGCATATATGATTGTGTATGCATAAATACACATACATACATATATGTAAATATGTGTGTCAATATTAGAATCTCAGGTTAAAAAGAGAATTCAGAGAGAATCTAATCCAACTAATACTAACACATAAATGAGAATTTCCCCTATAGAATTCCCCAAATGACCCCCTAACTTTTCCTTTCTACCTCCCACTTTGGTTAGTGATAGAGTTTGAATTCCAGATTTACCACTATATGACACCATAAAAATCTCAACAATTCTATTCTTTTTACAATCTCTAAGGTTCTTTCCAATTTCAGGTCACATGCATTAATGAATAGAATTAACTTAGAAATCATGTGTAAGTCCTGTCCTTCCCTAACCACGATTATAAAGGAGTTTTCCTTTAGTTTTAACATCTTACTCCAGTATCCACAGCCTTGTAGTTCTCCAGGAGACATAGAGAAATAGTTCCTGAGTGATGTGTGTTCACTCTTGTTTCTCCAGCCTCTTCATTTATCATCTCCTTGGACTCTTGCAGGGGACCTCCTGTCCCTTATTAAGTTGATGGGATCCAGTGGTCTTCAAGGAATCATGGACTTTCCAAGAGATCTGCTTTGTTTCTCTTTGACACTCAGCTACATGCTCACTGGTTTTGCCTAGTCCCCCATTGAAATCTTGATTTCATATCTCTTTCCCCAAGGCTCCAAGCACTTAATAATAACAACTATGGGCCAAGCAGGGTCCTTTTTTGCTTCCTTCTTTAACTCCTTGGTAATTAAATTGAAATCTCTACCTGTAAGTCCCTGAACCTCAGTATAGCTGAAATTCCCTCAGAGGGAGGAATGAGATGACCATGTCTGTTGTTATCATCAGAGAAAAAAGACAACTTTGGTTGATCTGGAACATATTTGGTGTCACTGATTTAAATGGCAAGAAAGAATATTCATTTCTTTGTATCTATATGTATATATGTAGTTAATAATGTCTGTTGATTTATATTATTGATTTATCATGATGTTAGGGAAGGTGATATTAATGTATGAAGAAAAAATGAAGAATCTGGGAGTGGCCAGGTTCCTGAAAAGCAATGACAGTCATTTAGTTGTCCCCTTTTTCAGGCTCATGTAACAAGACTTTTCAGTAAAATAAGGTTTCAATTTATTTGGTGGAGGAATTTGAGTTTCATGAGCCATCAATCCTTGGCTCCTACCAAATTGGTATTTGCAGAACCTGCTAGGGAAAAATTTGCCAAAGTTCTGTTAACCCATTTGATAAGACATGAGTGATCTCCAAGAGACATATTTTGATATTGAACAATGAGAATAATCAAGGTTATGACAATCCTAGATTGTCAACATGGGTTCCATAGGCCTTGATAGGGTTTGAAGTAGGTGGAAAATAAAACACTGAATAATCACTTGATAGGGAGGTTTTAGCAGGGATTCTTTTAGTTGTATGAGATGATCACAGTTGTATGAGATGATCATAGATCCACCCAACCCTCAGAGTCTGTAATTTCTATTCATCAGGTTTAAGTAATATGATGTGCCTCTTTCCAGTTGATCTCAAAAATTATGTTTTTTCAATCTCTCAATATTTGAATATTTGAAAAATATTTCAAGTTTAGTGTTATTTTTTCCAGGTTCTTCCTGGAAAGACATATCTGATATATTATATTGGTCAGAGGAAAAGACTTAATAGGACAATGGGTACTTAGCTCTCTACTCAGGACCTAGATATGTGGTTATTGTTATGAAAGTCTGACTTTTTTTTAAGAAGGCATAATTTGTTCATTTTGCCTAGATTAGATGTGCAGGTACTATTCATGGTCCTGGAACTACAATAGATCAGTATGAGATTTTTGATTTGTTCTGTTTATGATCTGGGAAGGTCTTCCCCTTTTTAGGAAATTTGTACAGACATCTGTTCTACATAACTCTCTATAAGCTAAAAACTGTCAAGCTTAAAAGAGCCATCAACCTCAATCACGTTGGTAACTGGGAGGTACAGAAGAACTCCCTTAATGTCCAGCAAACCCTGATCATTCAATAGGGGAGTAGGTTACTGAAATCCTCCCAGCCATTTTGAAAAAAATGCTGTCTATATTCTTTCTCTCTCTCTTTTTTTCCCATCACTAGACTGTATCCAACACAATCCTATTTTTTTGACTTTAATTCCTGTTTAAGAATTATCTCCTTTTCTTACACTATAAATTCCTTGAGGGCAGAGAATATCTTTTTTGTTTGTTTGCTTATCTTTAGAGTTTGTACAATGCCTATAAAATTGAAACACTTAAAATGTACATCCATTTGGTTGCTTATTTCCACTCAACTGCAATCTCTTCAATCTTTAGTCCACTTGTCTCTTTTTCACTGATGTTAACTCTTTCCTTAACATCAAGCTGTCCCACCACTGATCATATACCATGTTACCCCCATGACATGAAAAGGGACAGTGCCAGTCACAATGATGATGATGATTGTGATAATGGTGATGATGATAATTACTATTATTTTATGATCATTATTCACAAGGTTGGTGCTAAAGAAAGGAAAGACATAACAGAAGATACCAGGGTCCAGCTCCTATAGAAGAACTCATCATTGAGTCTCCGTTCCACACAGGTAATTGTAGCCCCTGCTACCATTATGTTTGAATGGAGAATGACCCATCATTGAAATCACAACTTAATATCTGGAAAGCTGTAACAGTGAGAGAGAGAGAGAGAAAGAGAGAGAGAGAGAGATTGAGAGAGAGAGAGAGAGAGACAGACAGAGAGACAGACAGAGAAACAAAGAGACATGGACAGGAAACACAGATGCTCATGCATACACACACACACACACACACACACACAGACTTTCCTTTTTAAATGTCCCTATTTATTTGATTATTCTAGCTTAGAACCCTATCAGAATAAATATAAGGTTTAAAACTGACTTTCCAACCTTTCATGTAGTCACAAGGCACAATGATTGAACATGGTATAAAAGCTGAAGGGGCAAAGGGTACCCAGAGGGCATACACTATACTGACAATTTACCAGGACTCACTCCCCTTATTTCTGATACATAACCTTGACCCCATGAGATCCACTGCATAGGTATAATGTCCCAAGAGACTAGGGACATTATTTTGGGCAGGCAAAAGGACTATAACTCTAAATGAATTCTCTTAATATTTTCTTTTTTTAAATGTACCCCAAAAGAGAAAGGGATTAAAAAAGATTGTGTTTTTTTATACAGAAGTGCAAGTGAAAGACAAGGGGTGGGGTTATTTCCTTCAAATAATTAGCATCAGCCTAGCTGGAATTAGCATGGAAACTGAGTAGCTAATCCTACTAAGCCTTCTCACAATAGGAAATGTATTCTTTCAAAGTGTTAAAACTCTGAGAAATATATGTCAAAGTAACAAAGACCATGGGCAGAGAACAGTGTGACCAGTCATATTTTTTTCCAACCCACCCCAAACACATATGCAATGCACACACACACACACACACACACACACACACACACACACACAATGCATTTCAGATAGCAAAAGTAGTCAATTTTCAAATACAAATTTCAAAACTTTTCCAAAGTATAATACAACCAAAATACAACCAACTTGTTGTTTTCAATACAGAAGACCTAAATTGAAGATCTGTATTTTCCTTATATTTTGTTAGAAGTATACTCCATATCAAGGGATGGGCCAAGATGGTGGAGAGAAGACAGACTCAGTTCTAAAGTCTCCTGATCTCTTCCCCATCTATCACATGAAACAAACCTTTTAGAAATCCGACCCACAAAACCCAGAAAGAAAAGCCAGGAAAAAACATCTACCTCGGGATTTGTCTCCTGCAGCAACTTTGTCCGAATTCAGGTGGGTGAGTCTGGGCTCAGAGGGAGGAACAGCCCCGAATCAACTAGATTAACAGCTGACTTGGAACCGGGAGTCTGAGGGCCTGAGAGCTGGACCTGCTGGATCGTTGGTGGGGCTAGACAGCAGGGGCTTGAGTCAGCTGGGGAGCAGAGGCACTGGTGTTGGTGCTGTCCCACGGGAGATTGAGGACAGGGCTGGGGGGGTGGGAAGTTCTGGAGCAGGAAGGCTTTGGACACCATCCCTGGGCTTCTCTGGTCTGAGTCCCATTACAACTCAGACTTCTTCCCTAAGAAACAAATGCAAACTACTTCTGCCTCAGGTCCAGGTGTGTGAGCAGAAATTCCTCAGGTCAGGGTAAAGCCCACCATTTATTGAAGGCAAAAGAATTCAATAGCTCCAACTCCTCCCTTCAAGCAAAGGGAGAAGGCCTCAAAACCAAGGTCACAGAACACTCCAGAGAAAGCAACCAACTCCTCCTACTGGCCAGCAAGAGGAACTGCACTCAGTGAGTAAAGCCTTTAGCCACCCCAAGCCCTTTTGAAGCAGCCCCTCCCCAACTCAGATCTTAGCAAAATGAAGAAGGGTCAGAGGAAAGGTGGATCCATAGAAAAATTCTTGGAAGGGAAAGACCCTAACTCAGAGAAACCTGGAACCTTTGAGGAGAATACAATCTGATCTTCAGCACAGAACGACTTCCTTGAAGAAATAAGAAAGCAGCTTAAAAATTTGGGAGAGACAATTAATACCTTGCAACAAGAAAACAAAACCTTAGAAAGTACAATTGGACAAATACAAAATGAGAATAAATCTCTCAGATGCTCAATTGGAAAAATACAAAATGAGAATAATTCTCTCAGATCTTCAAATGGGCAAATACAAAAAGAAATTAATTCTCTCAAAACCTCAATTGGTCAAATGGAAAGCTCTTTCAAAAGTAGAATTGACCAATTGGAAAAGGAGTTGCAAAAGGTTAATGAAGAAAACCCCTCCCCCCAAAAAAAGAATGGAGTCTACAGAAACTAATGACTCCATGAGACAGCAAGAGTCAGTTAAACAAAATCAAAAAACAGAAAAAATAGAAGCAAATGTAAAATACCTCATCAACAAAACCATTGACCTTGAGAATAGATCGAGGAGGGGCAACCTGAAAATTAAAGGACTTCCTGAAAACACTGAAGAGAAAAAAAGCCTGGACTTAATATTACAGGATCTAGTGATGGAAAACTGCCCTGATATCATGGAATCGGAGGGCAAAGTAGTTATTGAAAGAGTACATTAATCCCCACCAGAAAAAGATCCTAAAATGAAAACACTAAGGAATGTTGTGGCCAAACTCCAGAACTATCAGATAAGAGAGAAAATCCTGAAAGCAGCCAGAAAGAAACAATTTAAATATCAAGGAGCCACAGTAAGGATCACACAGGACCTGGCTGCATCAACATTAAGGCATCAAAGGGCCTGGAATGAGATATTTCAAAGAGCAACGGAGCTTGGAATGCAGCCAAGGATCTACTTTCCCACAAAGCTGAGCCTTCTCTTCTAGGGAAAAAGATGGACATTTAACGAAATGGAAGAATTCCAAAAATTTCTGATGAAAAGGCCAGAGCTAAACAGAAAATTTGGACATCAAACAGGAGGTTCAAAAGACACATGAAAAGGTTAAAAAAAGGGTGGCAGTAAAAGGGAAAAAATGTAACCCAGTAAGTTGAAACTGGCTATATCGCAGCATGGCGGGAAAAAAATTCTCATACATATTGAGAATTGTAACTCTAACAGAGAGAATATACCTAGCAGAAATGATGGACATTCATGACCTATCCATGAGACTGCTATCTAAAGATATATAACTGGCTTTAACCCCACTTGGGAGAAAGACCCTAATAACTCTCAGGAATTTTGACTCTATTCGATAGAATATACTGAACTAGAAGGGACAAGCACTCAGAATTTTCTATGACTTAGAATGTTCTAAAAAACACTACCTCCTTAAAAAGGGGGACAGGAAAGAGACTGGAGGAGGGAGGGGATAGAATGGGGTATATCTCATTATACTAAGAGATACCAAAAAAAAACCTATGGTAATAGAGGGGGAAGAAGGGAGCAGATGAGAAACACCTGAATCTTCTAATCAGACTTGACTTAAAGTCAACCTACACATACTCAGTTAACTTATAAAACATCTAACCTTTCAAGTATTAATAGGGGAAAAGGGGAGGGGAGTGGGGGAAAAAGGGGAAATAACAAAAGGAAGGGAAGGGAAAAGGGAAAAAGGGAAAGGGGAAAGAAAGGGGAGGGTGTGATATAGGAGGGCAAACACACTGAAGAGGGTGGTATTCAGAAATAAAATACTGGGGGGAGAAAGGGGGGAAATACAAATGGAGGGAAGGTAGCACAGAGGGCAATAAAGAATTAGTAATCATAACCTTGAATGTGAATGGGATGAACTCTCCCTTAAAATGTAAGCAAATAGCAGAGTGGTTTAAAAAAACCAGAATCCTGCAATATGCTGCTTACAAGAAACTCATTTGAAGCAGCGAGATACATATAGAGTAAAGGTAAAAGGTTGGAGCAAAATATATTTTGCTTCAGCTGAAGTAAAAAAAAGCAGGGATGGCAATCCTTATCTCAGACAAAGCAGCAGCAAAAATAGATAGCATTAAAAGAGATAAGCAAGGAAACTTTATCCTCCTAAAAGGTACCATAGACAATGAAGTCATTTCAATATTGAATATATATGCACCCAGTGGGACAGCACCCAAATTCTTAGAGGAGAAGCTGAAAAAACTACAGGAAGACATAGACAGCAAAACTCTACTAGTGGGAGACCTCAACCTCCTGCTCTCAGATCTAGATAAATCAAATCATAAAATAAACAAGAAAGAAGTTAAGGAGGTAAATAGATTGTTAGAAAAATTAGATATGGTAGACTTATGGAGGAAACTGAATGGGGATAGAAAGGAATATACCTTTTTCTCTTCAGTACATGGAACTTATACAAAAATTGACCATGTACTAGGACATAAAAACCTAATGATCAACTGCAGAAAGGCAGAAATAGTGAATGCATCTTTCTCAGATCACAATTCAATAAAAGTCATATGCAATACTGGGCCAAGGAGATATAGACCCAGAACAAATTGGAAACTGAATAACCTCATTTTAAAAAATGAGTGGACCAAAAAAACAAATTATAGAAAGAATTAAACATTTTATCCTAGATAATGATAATAATGAAACAACATGCCAAGACCTATGGGATTCATTCAAAGTGACTCTCAGGGGAAATATTATAGCCCTAAATGCTTACGTGAATAAATTCGAGAAAGATGAAATCAATGAACTAAACATGCAACTAAAAAATTAGAGAAAGAACAAATCAAAAATCCCCAATTAAATACTAAATTAGAAATTCTAAAAATTAAAGGAGAAATTAATAAAACCAAAAGCAAAAAAACTATTGAATTAATAAATAAAACCAAAATTTGATAGTATAAAAAACCAATAAAATTGATAAACCTCTGGTCAATTTGATTAAAAATAGAAAGAAGAAAACCAAATTGCTAGTATCATAAATGAAAAAGGTGAACTCACCACCAATGAAGAAGAAATTAAAATAATAATTCAAAATTATTTTGCCCAGCTCGATGCCAATAAATTTGATAATCTGAGTGAAATGGATGAATATTTACAAAAATATAAGTTGCCCAGGTTAAATGAAGAAGAGATTAAATACCTAAACAACCCTGTCTCAGAAAAATAAATTCAACAAGACATTATTGAACTCCCTAAAAAAAACTCTCCAGGGCCTGATGGATTCACAAGTGAATTCTACCAAACATTTAAGAAACAATTGGTTCCAATTCTATATAAACTCTTTGGAAAAATAGGGACAGATGGAACTCTGCCTAACTCTTTCTATGAAACCAATATGGTGCTGTTACCTAAACCAGGAAGAGTTAAAACAGAGAAAGAAAATTATAGACCTATTTCCCTGATGAATATAGATGCAAAAATCCTAAATAAAATCTTAGCAAAACGATTACAACAAGTTATCACTAGGATAATATATTATGATCAAGCAGGGTTGGTTTAATATTAGGAAAACTATTAGTATACTCAATTATATCAACAAACCTATCAGAAATCATATGATCATATCAATAGATGCTGAAAAAGCTTTTGACAAAATATAGCATCAATTCCTACTAAAAACACTAGAGAATGTAGGAATAAATGGACTGTTCCTTAAAATAATTAGCAGTATCTATCTGAAACCATCAACAAGCATTATATTCAATGGGGAGAGGCTAGAGGCATTCCCAATAAGATCAGGGGTGAAACAAGGGTGCCCATTATCACCACTACTATTCAATATTGTATCAGAAATGTTAGCTTCAGCAATTAGAGAAGAAAAGGAAATTGAAGGAATTAGAATTGGGAAGGAAGAAACAAAACTCTCACTCTTTGCATATGACATGATGGTCTACCTAGAGAATCCCAAGAAATCATCTAAAAAACTACTGGAAACAATTAGCAATTTTAGCAAAGTTGCAGGTTATAAAATAAACCCTCATAAATCCTCAACTTTTCTATATATGTCTAGCAAGAAACAGCAGGAAGAGCTAGAAAGAAATCCCATTCAAAGTAACCTTAGACAATATAAAAATCTTGGGAGTCCATTTGCCAAGACAGACTCAGAATCTTTTTGAAAAGAATTATAAAACACTTCTCACACAAATTAAATCAGATTTAAATAACTGGGCAAATATCAACTGCTCATGGATAGGTAGAGGTAATATAATAAAAATGACAATTCTACCAAAACTAAACTATCTGTTTAGTGCCCTACCAATCAAAATTCCAAAAAATTACTTTAATGACTTAGAAAAAACTGTAAATAAATTCATATGGAGAAATAAAAAGTCAAGAATTGCCAGGAGCTTAATAAAAAAAGTGCAAAAGAAGGTGGTTTAGCCCTACCTGATCTAAAATTGTATTATAAGCATCAGTCATCAAAACTGTTTGGTATTGACTAAGAAATAGAGTGGTGAGCCAGTGGAATAGACTAGGTATAAAAGCAGGAGATGATTATAGTAATCTGCTGTTTGATAAACCCAAAGAGTCCAGCCATTGGGATAAAAACTCCCTCTTTGATAAAAATTGTTGGGATAATTGGAAGTTAGTATAGAAGAAACTTAGATTAGACCAACACCTCACACCCTTTACCAAGATAAGATCCAAATGGTTACAGGATTTAGACATAAAAAACAATATTACAAGCAAATTAGAAGATCAAGGACTAGTTTCCCTGTCAGATTTATGGAAAGGGGAGCACTTTATGACTAAGGAAGAGTTGGAGAACATCACCAAAAACCAATTAGATGATTTCGATTACATTAAATTAAAAAGCTTTTGCACAGATAAAACCAATGTAACCAAGATCAAAAGAAATGTGGTAAATTGGGAAACAATCTTTACAACTAATGATTCTGACAAAAGACTCATTTCTAAAATATACAGAGAACTGAGTCATATTTTCAAAACAAAAAGCCATTCCCCAATTGAAAAATGGTCAACGGATATGCAAAGGCAATTTACAGATGAGGAGATCAAAGCAATCCACAGCCATATGAAAAAATGCTCTAAATCATTAATTATTAGAGAAATGCAAATTAAAGCTTCTCTGAGGTACCACCTCACACCTCTCAGATTGGCCAATATGACCAGGAAGGTTAATAATCATTGTTGGAAAGGTTGTGGGAAATCTGGGACACTATTACACTGTTGGTGGAGCTGTGAACTTATCCAACCCTTCTGGAGAGATATTTGGAACTATGCCCAAAGGGCAACAAAAATGTGCATTCCCTTTGACCCAGCAATACCATTACTGGGTCTATACCCTGAAGAGATGATGAAAAAGGGTAAAAACATTACTTGTACAAAAATATTTATAGCAGCCCTGTTTGTAGTGGCAAAGAATTGGAAATCAAGTAAATGTCCTTCAATTGGGGAATGGCTTAGCAAACTGTGATATCTGTATGTCATGGAACACTATTGTTCTATTAGAAAGCAGGAGGGACGGATTTCAGGGAAGCCTGGAGGGATTTGCATGAAGTGATGCTGAGTGAGATGAGATGAGCAGAACCAGAAAAACACTGTACACCCTAACAGCAACATGGGAGTGATGTTCAACCTTGAAGGACTTGCTCATTCCATCAGTGCAACAATCAGGAACAATTTTGGGCTGTCTGCAAAGGAGAGTGCCATCTGTATCCAGATAAGGAGTTGTGGAGTTTGAACAAAGTTCAAGGACTATTCCCTTTAATTTAGAAAAAAATAGATATCTTACTGTCTGATCATGTTACCTCTTAGACTTCTCTTCTTTAAGGATATGATTTCTCTCTCATCACACCCAATTTGGATCAAGGTACAACAAGGAAGCAAAGTAAAGACTGACAGAGTGTTTTCCATGGGGGGGTGGGGGGAGGGAAGCAAGATTGGGGGGAAAATTGTAAAACTCAAATAATATCTTTAATAAAAATTAATTTTAAAAAAACTAAAAAAAATAAATATACTCCATATTGCTGTTTTAAATTATTTTCTGCGACGTTCTCTGTCAGCTGTTCACTTATAATCTATGGAAATTCAACCACAATATGAATTGGTCATGTTTCACCTTTTATTTGCTGTTGTGCTTTTGATCTATTATTTCTTTGAAAATATGATCAAAATTTAGCTTGTATCCTGCTAATTCATATTTTGTAGCCATTGTGGGGAAAGACCTGTGCTGGTTTAAAATTTTAGAATATTGGAACTGAAAAAAATTAAGAAGCCCTTCATATTTGTCAGATGAAGGCCCAGAGAAAGGAGATGGCTAGCTCAAGATCATATAAAGAATTAATGGCAGAGTTTGGATCAGAATTCAAACCTCTTTAATTTTAGAACACTGTTGCTTCCAGTACATCATGTGGCAAACCAATATTATCAATGAAGAGAGAACTTGCCAAGTCAATTTGAACTAAAATATTGGAAATTGCATAATAAAACTATAGTCTTTAAAATTGTATAGGACCTTAAAGAAAACCTAAGTGAAGAAACTCAAGTCCAGAGAAGTTAATTAATTTACCCAACATTATTTAAGATAATGCACTTGAGCTCTTTGGAAGAAGTAATTGCAAGAAATTTATGTGTTAGTTGTAAATTTTATTTACCCATTAGTTTTTATAAATATCTCTACTAGAAAACTTTTTTGGGGGGGTTCAACTCATGTGTGTGTATGTGTGTTTGTGTGTATGTACTTGAAATCAAAAACAGTAAAATTTTAAAAATTTTTAATTAAAAAATGCTAATTTATATTCATTACTAATTTCAACTGTCCTCCTCCCATATCACATACATTATTATATAATTAGATGGGGCCATCATTTTGAGTGGTTGTATAATATGGAATATCATATAAGCGGGTGTCAATGATCCAAGTGAAAAGCCTTTGTGATAGAGTGGGAAAGAGAGGATTTCAATAGCTGGATTGGGGTAGATGTGAAAAACTAGATCTTAGCAACGTCAGAGAGACCATATTAAGAAGGACTTCACAAAGCTATTAGAAAACCAGAGTCAGAGTCTGTCAGCTTGAGCTTAACAGCAAATTGTCAAGAGGAGGCCAGAGAAAGCTACAGGACCAAGGAGAGCATCATGAATGTCTATATATATCATTATAACTTAATCACAATAATTTGCATTTATACAGTATTTTAAAGTTTTCAAAGTAGATTCTTCATAACAACTTTTGAATTACATAGTGTAAAATATTATTATCCTCATTATCTAGATAAAAAGCTAGGGTTTAGAAAGGTAATTGCTTTATCCATCATAACTTCACTAGTAAGCAACAGAAAAAGGATTAAAACCTATGCTTCCTGATAACAAATCTAATGCCCTTCCAACCATCCTGCTTCTGCTTTTGTGGTTCAATGTAATTCAAAACAATCTAGTAAGCTCTATTCATTCTATCACTATTCCTGCCTAACTCAGAGTATCAGAACTAAAAAGAGATCCTTGACCACTTCATGCTTTCTCTTCCCCTTTTGAAGGAGAAATCATTTATAATAGTGTGTAAATTTCCTCTTCTCTCCTCCTCCTTTCCTTTTCTATTCATTATGGAACACCTATTAGATAACAGTCTCCATTCTAGACATTGTGAGAAACAAAAAGAAGAATCAGTCACAGTCCTCACCCTTAATTGTTTTAGAGTCAGGATAGATGGTACATATGCATGTATCCATGCATAAAATATATACATATTATATATATATATATATATATATATATATATATATATATATATATATATATACCATATGTGTGCATACATACATATGCATTTCCAAAGGAGAAAGTTAATCTGGTGACAGCACAAAACACCTTCACTCACATCCAATTCATATGTATGTTATGGCATTACCTCCCTGGTGTAATGGATTTTTTTTAAAATGAAAGACAAAAATCATCATGTGTGTGTGTATTTGTGTGTGTATGTAATTAGGAACTGAATTAAAGAATGTTATTCAAGTGAAAAGAGATCAAAAAACAACTATAGAGGTTCAAAGAAGATGCTTCTAATTTAGTAAATTATGGACAACTTAAGGGAAATGCCATTTGATATGAATATTGAATAATATGTAGGATACCCACTAAGGCAGAAGAAAGGGATTTTAATGCTAAGTAATAAAATGAGTGGCATCAGTGTCCAAAGGCAGAGCTAATCCTTCCAATTCTGATAAAGTTTCAGAGATGGATCAACTACATTATTATATATTTTATAAAGGATTTCATAAACATACCCTCTGAACAGGGAAATATACATTCTAAACAAATTCATTTTCTTGTTTCTTGTTTCTGAGGGAAGATCATGGGTGAGGTTATAGAAAAGTAGTAATGTGATCAATTCACTGAACAATTTCAACTGAAATTGTTGATGTGACTTGTCCTTCATCAGAGTGCTCTCCTCAAGATGTGGGTATTTAAGAATTAATTCTTGCATTGAAGTATCTGGTGATATAAAGTCTATATTTTGAAATGAGTTAGACCTAACTAGTTCATATCTGCTAGAAAGAGGGATAATAATCAATAAGTTAATAAAAATGATATTCACCTAGGACTTTGTGGTTACAAAGAACTTTCATAAAGGCAGAGGCAAGATGGCAGAAAAAAAGCAACAACTCACCTGAGCTCTCCTAGAAACCCCCTCAAAACTCTAAACAAATTCTAGAGTGGCAGAATTCACAAAAAAGCCTGAGTGAAGTAATATTCTAACCCAAGACAGCTTAGAAGGTAGACAAGAATGGTCTGCCACACTTGTGTGAGAGAAGAGAGAAATCCAGCACATACCATGACAGTACAACCCTGCCCCAGGAAACCAGGAGAAGGCCTTTGGAGTCAGTGGTAGAAGTTGCTTCTCCAGATGGCAAGAAGGTAACATCAGGTCAGAAAGAGATTACATGGGTCTATTTGCTAGCACTGAGACAGAATTTTGTTGTTATCCATACTCAGATCAGGTCACAGTCTTGGGGGGCAGTCCCAGAAGAAAGAGGAAGACTACTACAACAGAGGTTGTAGTCACAGAGTAGCAGGGACTATCCTCATAGTCCCAGGGCTCAGGGACTCACAGATCAGAGCACAGGCCAGGAAAGAAGTAAACACCTGTCCTTAGATCATAATACCTTCAAAGATCTGAAAACACACAGGTTCCTAGAAGTATCTCTGAAAACTTCTTCACAAAATCCTGATGCTTCAGACAGTGTGCCCTCCACCCTGGAAGCAGAATCCTGCTTTAGCAAAGAGTTAGAATTAAGTCATATTCTGGGAAAATGAGCAAGCTATAGGAAAAATTTCTGACCAAAGAAAGTTGCTATGATGATAAGAGAGATCAAAACTCACACTCAGAAGATAACAGTATCGAAACTTGTACATTCAAAGAAATATATGCAGTAATCTGAGACAATGAAAGAGCTCAAAAAAGATTTTGAAAATCAAATAAGAGTAATGGGGGGTGGAATTTGGGAAGAGAAATGAGAGTGATGCAAGAAGATCATGAAAAATGTGTCAGCAGTTTTGTAAAGAAGACAAAAAATACTGAAGAAAATAATACCCTTGGTGCAGGGGATAGAGCATTGGCCCTGGAGTCAGGAAAGCCTAAGTTCAAATCTGGCTTCAGACACTTAATAATAACCTAGCTGTGTGACCTTGGGCAAGTCACTTAACCCTATTGCCTTTAATAACAAAAGAAAGAAAGAAAGAAAGAAAGAAAGAAAGAAAGAAAGAAAGAAAGAAAGAAAGACCTTAAAAAACAGACTAGGTCAAATGGTAAAGAAATACAAAAAGCCAATGGTAAAATGGTAAAGGAGGTACAAAAGAATGAAGATAAATGAGAAGAAAGAATTGGCCAAATAGAAAAAGAAAAATCTCCTTAAAAAAATATAATAGATCAAATATAAAAGGAGGTACAAAAACTCACTGCAGATAATAATTTCTTAAAAATTAGAGTTGAGCAAATGGAAGCCAATGATTTTATGAAAAATCGATAAACACTAAAACAAAACCAAAAGAATGAAAAAATAGAAGACAATATGAAATATCTCATTGGAAATACAAATGACCTGGAAAATAAATCTAAGAGACAGAATTTAAAAATGATTGGACTATTTGAGATCCATGATCAAAAAGAGACTAGGCATCATATTTCAAGAAATTATCAAGGAAAACTGCTCTGATATTCTAGAACCATAAGGTAGAATAGTCATTGGAAGAATCTACCAGTCACATCTTGATAGAAATTCCAAATGAAAACTCTCAGGAATATTCTAGCCAAATCCCAGAGTTTGGGATTTGGTCAAAGAGAAAATATTGCAAACAGAAATAATTCAAGTATCATGGAACCCTAGTCAAGATAACACACAATTTATCAGCTTCAACATCAAAGAAATAGAGAGATCAGAATAGGATATTCCAGAGAGCAAAGGATCTAGGAATACAAAACAAGAATCACCTACCTAGAAAAACTGATTATAATCCCTCAGGGGTAGGCAGCTAGGAGTCAGGAGCACCTCAGTTCAAATCCAACCTCAGACACTTAATAATAACTTAGATGTATGACCTTGAACAAGTCATTTAATCCTATTGTCTTGCAAAAAAACAAAAAAAAAACCAAAAGGAAAAAAAGGAAGAATCCACTTTGGGGTGGCTAGGTTGCACAGTGGATAGAGCACTGACCCTGGAATCAGGAATACCTGAATTGAAATTCAACCTCAGACACTCAACAATTGCCTAGCTGTGTGATCTTAGGTAAGTCACTTAACTTTATTGCCTTGCAATAAACATAATAATAATGATAATGATAATAATAATAATAATCCTCCAGAAGGAAAGGACTTTTAAGTATTCTTGATAAAAAGACCAGAGCTGCATAGAAATTTTTACTTTCAAATACAAGACTGAAGAGAAGCATAAAAAAAGTAAATAGGAAAGGGAAGTCATAAGGAACTTAATAAGATTAAATTGTTTATATTATATATTATTTATATTTATGTTATGTAGTCCCTGCTACTCTGTGACTACAATATATTATATTATATTATATTATATTATATTATATTATATTATATTATATTATATTATATTATATTATATTATATTATATTATATTATATTATATTATATTGGAAGATAATAATTCTCTTATTGAATAGGGATTTTCTCCTAGGTCAGTTACAAGAAGTTTATATAGACAGAAGGTAAGGCACAAGTTAAATATGATTGAATGATATATAAAAAAATAAAATTAGGGGGTGAGAGAGTAATATATTGGAAGAAAGGGAAAGGGAGATGTAAAATGGGTTAAATAATCTCACATGAAAAAAGTCCAAAAAAAAGATTTTATAATAAAGGAGAAGGGGTGGGGGAACTGAACTGTACTCATCCAAAATAGTTCAAAGAGGGAGTAACATATACCCTCAATTGGATATATTTATTTTCCCTACTAGAAATTAGATGGAGAAGGGGATGGATGATAGTAGAAAAGGCAGATTGTGGGAGGAGTTGGTATAAGCAAAACACTTTTGAGGAGAGAAAGAATGAAAGGAGAAGGAGAATAGAATAAATGGAGGTAGGAATAGTTTGGAGGGATATTCAGTTGGCCATGGTAACCATGAATAATATTTTGAAATAAATTTTTCATAAATGTCTCAACCCTCAAACTTATAGATAATTGAATCAAATTTATAAAAATGAGAGTCATTTCTGAATTGATAAATTATCAAAAGATATGAACAGTTTTCAGATGAAATAAGATTATCTATGGTTATATGAAAAAATTTTCTAAATAACTGCTGATTAGAGTAATACAAATTTAATCAATTTTGAAGTACTACTCATACCCATTAGACTGGTAAAATGGCAAATGTTGGAGAGAATAGAGGGGTGGTTAGACAATAATGCACTGTTGGTAGAGTTGTGAACTAAGTCAACTGTAGAACAATTTAGAATTCTTCCCAAAGATTCCATAAAAGCCATGCATACTTTTTGATATAACAACACCATAACTACGTCTGGATCTCAAAAGTGATAAAAGAAAACAAAATTGTTTATAGTTATTCTTTTTTTTGTGGCAAGGAACTAGAAATTGAAAGGATGTGCATCAATTGGGGAATGAATGAACAAATTGTATGTGACTATAATGAAATACTGTTCTACATTAAGAAATGATGAGCAGCATGCTCTCAGAAAAACCTGGAAGGACTTATATGAGCTCATGCAAAGTGAAATATATTCTGTAAAAAGTAATAGTGATAAAATAAACAGCAGTAAACTGATTATAATGACTTAGTTATTCTCAGCAATACAGTGACCCAGGACAACTCTGAAGGACTTATGTTGAAAAATGCCATACATTCTTAAAGAAAGAACTGAAGGAATGAAATATACTTTTTGGAAATTTTCTTTAATTTTCTTGAGTTTTGTTAGGAGGGGATCCATATTTTCTTTTATAATATGATTATTTTGGAAATGTTTTGTATAGCTATACATTTATAACCCATATCTAATTGCTTGCCTTTTCAAGAGCAGTTAGGTAGTACAGTACAGTACTGAGTACTGGAGGACAGGAGTTCAAATTCAGTCTCAGACATTTCACACTCACTAGCTATGTGGCCTTGGGCAAGTCACTTAACACTGATTGCCTTATATCCCAGGATCATCTCCAGTCATCTTGATTCTTTTTTTTTTTTTTTTTTAGTTTGCAAGGCAAATGGGGTTAAGTGGCTTGCCCAAAGCCACACAGCTAGGTAATTATTAAGTGTCTGAGACTGTATTTGAACCCAGGTACTCCTGACTCCAAGGCCGGTGCTTTATCCACTACGACACTACGCCACCCCTCAGTCATCTTGATTCTTATCTGGCCAATGTACCCAGATGACTCCAGAAGAGAAAGTGAGGCTGGTGACTTATCACCCACTCACAGTCAAATCCAATTCCTTTACTTGTGATGGCATCACTTCCCTGACATTATGATCTTTGAGAACAAAGGACAAACATCATCATCATCAGCTGTCTTGTGAATGGGGGATGGGAGTGGGTGGGAGGAAGGGAGAGAATTTGGAACTCAAAGTTTTAAAATAGTAAAAAAATAGAAAAAAAGATGGTGAATTTATTATATATATATATTTAAAAATAAGTTGTACATCATAGAGACAGATATCTTTATTCTCTGATACATGTTTAGTGCTTGTATATAAGTGGTAGCAATATTCACACTTCCAACCTAAATAAAACATGATTTTTCCTTCCAAGGGGAAATATATTACATATATTCAAAACTGTTGTTAGGAGATAATAAATTTCTCCTTTTCGACAGATGTTTTATGACCATTTGACAAGAATGCTGAAGATAGTATTCCTAGTTAAGCCCGTTTAGATGAAATGACCACCTAGGTTCCTCACAACTCTAAAATTCTGTGATGCTATTGACTCACTGATGAGGCAGGCAGGTCAGGTACTATCATCCCTATTTTATAGGTGAAGACATTTAGCTCTGGCTTATTTGAGGAGGTAGGAGAGATTGATACCATTTGAATCTAATAAACATTCTATACTATTTGAAAGACACCAACTGACTCAATGTTCTTTTCACAATGTTCTCCAGTTATTTTAACTTTTCCATTAGACTGTAAACATAATGAAGATGTGCTTATGCTTTATATAAATTCTAAATCCTTACATCCTTTCCTCCCTGTGCTTCTGCTTGCAATTGGTACCTATGATTGTTAAATAAATGAATGAATGATTGGTGGGAAAGATGTTGAGTGAATAACATCAGAAAATACTAGAAGAGATGCCATTTATTTCATCTCATCTTCCAAAGTCAAAATGGCAAAACAATAGATTACAAAAATAATGTTCTTTTCACTATACCACTGTTATCTCAATTTATCTCAATTTCCTGAGAAAAATGTTGTTTCAGTCTGGGTATCCCAGGATAGATTGTCTTCCCATAAATGCACTGTTTGGTGATGGTAAGGAGTGGCGATGATAACTTTCTATTACATTGGGCCAAAGTGAAATGACCAAGACTTTTAAAATGAATTTTACTATTTTGCAAAATTTACTCTAAGCCCTGACTCATGTTGTCCAGGTGTGTTCCTTTACTCAGGTCTAAGACTGCTGAGTCATGCCTATAAAATAAAAGGCAGACAGATTAGGAATTACAAGTCCAACATCTGTGTTAGTCACTTGGCAGTTATACTGTCTGTCTACCAAATCTCCATTTTGAGCTACTACTGTGACATATATATATATATATGTATATACATATATATATATATATATATATATATGTATATATATATATATATGTATATACATATATATATATGTAAATGGGAAATGACTCAAGAATGCTGGACATGCACATGTTCAAAAAGGGTTGAAAAGGAAAAGAACAATCAAAAGTCAGACTTTCTGGGTTCTAGCCTCAGTTCTATCACTAACTATATGGCCTAGAACAAGTCATAGAATCAAGAATATTAGAAGTGTAAGGAAACTAGGAGATCATTTCATCTAATCAGGTCTTAAATGGGAATGCTATCCTCAGTTTTCTTGTCAAATAGACATAAAACTTCTACTGAAAGGGAGAAATTCATTATCTCCTAAGGCATTGTTGCATAATCCACAAAGATTAGAAAGCTTTTCTTTATCATAAATCTAAATATGAATCCATACAAATTTTATCCAATAGGTCCCAGAAGAAAAAAAAAATCTTATCTCTTTTCTCTATAACAGTCCTTCAAATACTTGAGGATTACTGCCATGTATCTGCTTATATGTTCTCTACATGCTAAACACATTTTTTTTTCAAATTGTCTTTGCAATTCTTGGTTCCAAGGTACTTCACCAACTTCAGCAATTTTCTCTGGGTGTACTACCACTTATATCCTTCCTAAAATGTGCCAGCAACTGAAATTGAAACCATAATCACTGATTGTTATTTCTATAAGATCACATTCATTCTTTTTTCATAATGGTACACTGTGGATTTATCCTGAACTTTATAATCTACAGTTACTTGCCTCACCACTCTGGATCTCTCTCTCTCTTTCTTTTTTTTTTTTTTTTTTGAAATGAAATGGTATCTTTTGTTTTACTTCACAGTGGTGAGGGAAATGATCTGCAAATCCTATATAAAAACTGTTCATCACAATCATTTTTATTTGCAAATTTTGAAGTCCTAAACAAATGATAGCTATCATTTTTGCTTATCTTAGTATTCAGGCATTTCAATTGATGTTTACAGCAATCTTGTGAGGTAAGCATCCTTTCCACCTAGCTACCTTGTATCATGGTATCACAAATAGAGAGTGGAATGGAATATCAGTTGCTAGCTAATTCAGCACTCTCCTTCTACAGATAAGGAAACTAAGACAAGGGAAGGTTGAGTGACTTGTGCAAGGCCATATAGGCTTTGTGATCAGAAAATAATATACCAGTATATATAAGAATCATTAAATACTGCAAGGTAAAAGGTGTTAAAATTATTTAAAAAATAATTAAAAAGGTGCTAAAATTTATTTCCTTGATCATTGCTAATTTTTATGTAAATATATGTACAAATGTGTATATTGCTATGCTTTTTTACATATATAATGTTATTAGAATATATACATGGAAAATATTGACTTGAATTTATCAATAATAATATTCTTAATTTCTTTGTAATAAAATAGTCACAAAAATCTCAACCTATATAGAAAAACAAACTAGAACAATGCTACTCAAAAATTCCTCTTAACTAAGAAAATATGATCCATGAAGAAAAATGTCATATTAAAAGACAATCAAAACTGTGATTTTTGCTGTATCTATTATATATGATATATGGTTCAACTGATAATGAAAACTATTATCAGAAAAAGCCATGTACCCTATTAGTCACAATTCAATCACTGAATACTGAATATTCCTTCTCTAGAATATGCAATTAGGTCCCCCCCCCAACAGTAGGGTATATAAAATAATTGATATTCCTTTATAGTCTTACTCTATTGGTAGCAATACCCATTGTGGACAATTATGTCAATCAATGAAGATTTATTAAGCATTGACTACATGCCAGAAACTATGCTTAGAGATAAGAATGTGAGAATTGAAGCTGATTGCATCTGGAAAGATGATAAGATTTCCCAACTGTGAGATTCTTGGAAAGTATGAAAAAGTCCAAAAGGGAGCTGAGCTAGATGATCAAAACTGGGAAAGTGAAAGAAAAAAAATTTTAAAAAGCAAATACTTTGTGACAATAATCATGATTATGGAAAGGCAGCATGGCATATTGTATATAGGATTAACTTTGGGATTAGGAAGACCTGGCTTGAGATCCTTTCTCTTATACCTATTAGTAAAGTGACTTTGACTATGTCACTTAACCTTCAACGGCCAAGGTGACTTTATAAGATTTTTCATGAATAAAAGAAAATTCAGGGTATTTACCCTAAAATAGTGAAATCATAGGTTTCAATTAAAAACAAATATCAAAAACTGAATATTAGCATTGAAATAAATCCCTTAGAATCTTGTTTGAAATCCAGATACCCAGTCCAAAGTAAATATAAAACATAGTAGTACCTATCTCCAATGTGAATTAATTTCTAATGTATACAAGCATTACATTAAATATATATATATATATACATATAAACACTTCTAAAAATTATGATTAACTTTAAAACAAAACTCAACAGCATCAAATGAAAAGTCTGACTTTAGAACTGACTCAATCCATTTGACCTTTGGGAAAGTAGGGAGTCAGGAAAACTGGAAAATATGGAAAAGAAATTGAAACAATCCTCTTAAACACTTTCTCATATAAGCTAGGGTAATGGGTTCAGTCTCTTCACTATTCAATAAAATTATTGTTGAAAAAAGAAGTTTTTTCTATTCTAAAATTTTGGATCCTTTTTATAATTTTCATGTGACATTGCCTTCTACTCAAGTTGCCCTCTGATGGCTTTTCAGTGCGTCAAAGTGATCCTGGGTTCTTGAAGTTTATATGCTCAATTTCTTAAGCTTCTGTAGGTACTCCTGATCAAGCTATAGCAAATAAATATAGATCCAGTGATGTAAAAAGGATAATCATCAGATGGTGAATGATTTTTTGTATCACAATTTATCACAGAATTTAGAAAGGCATGGAAATGTTGCAATCTGTCCTGGTAGAGAAAATAATAAAATGAAATTATCAGTCTGTAAAGTATTTTAATGCTTGAGCAAACCACAATTTCTTCCATTGTAGGAGCATAGATTTGTAGCAAAAGTTACCTGAGAACTCATCCTTTTAAGAGATAAAGAATCTGACCCTAGGAAAAAGATGACTTTTCCAATGCCATATTTGGTACTAAGTAAAAGAGAAAGGATCTGAAATCAAATCTTAGACTAACATTTTTTCCACCATGTCAAGAGATCTCCATGACCCCTCTATAATTTAGTAGACTGTCTTTGAGAATCACTGTGGTCAAAAAGTTCCTTATTTCATGAATAAACTTGTGATTAGTTTCTTCAAACTTAGCTTGACTAAGTTGATGATTAGGACCCCTCATGATGAATTTCTAGCTTAATGTGTCTGTGGTATAATCTTTGGGACCCCAGAATCATCTCAATTGTACAACAAACATCAGGAGAAAACTCTAGGGGTGGCTAGGTGGCGTAGTGGATAAAGCACCAGCCTTGGAGTCAGGAGTACCTGGGTTCAAATCCAGTCTCAGACACTTAATAATTACCTAGCTGTGTGGCCTTGGGCAAGTCACTTAACCCAATTTGCCTTGCAAAAAAAACCCTAAAAAAAGACTCTAGTAAAGAAACCTGTGAAATATTTGAGTCATTTTATTTTTTGCCCTATGCTGTTAGATTTACCAGAGCTCTCCCCAAACCTTGAAAAACAGATTATCCTGTAAACTTAAATTTTTCCTATTACTTAAATTTCATTATTATAAAAATGTTTTTCATTTAGACTAATTTGTAAGGAAAGCAACTGAAAAATGTGTGATGCTCTTCCATGTCTTTTTGAATGTAGGTTACTAAGCATGCTATATTTGCTATGATTGTTCAGTGTTTTCACTTTTGTTATATTGTTGTCATTCAGTCCTGTCTAACTTTTTTTTTTTGGTTTTTGCAAGGCAGCCCAAGGTCACACAGTCAGGTAATTATCAAGTGACAGAGGCCACATTTGAATGCAGGTCCTCCTGACTTCAGGGTCAGTGCTCTTATCCACTGTGCCACCTAGCTGTCCCTCTTGTCTAACTCTTTATGATGCTTTTATAACAGATCACAGCAAGCCAATACTCTCTATGCAAGTTCCTTGGCAAAGATAAGGTGACATTTCCTTCTCTAGTGGATTAAAGCAAACACAACTAATTAAGCCTCTAAGGATTTGAATTCAGTCTTCCTGATAGCAGGCCCAGTGCTCTATTTCATTGAGTTATCTAACCATCCCCAATTTATCACTATGAATAGCAATGATTATAGTAAATGGTTTCATGTTAATTCTCTCAGCATATTTTACTGTAATAGACTTTTTTGCTGATTTTTAATCTGACAGGGACCAGAAAATGAGATCTTCAAACTAGTTAGCCTTGTGTGTAAAAGATGAGTAAGTAAATTCTGACTGAGGGCCTAAAGAGTTCTCTGAATAATACATAAAAGCTTACTGGACTAAATATGTGAGAAAAGGGACAAATGTTTCATATAGTGGGAGATCTTTGCATTTTGCTGACAGCCTCTGACTCTGCTTCTTGTCCTATCTCTGATTCTGATCATCGTGGAATATATCTTCCCTTGAGGACAGCCCTTCTCTTCCTTTCTTAGCATCCCCTTCTCTGCAATAAGAGCAAAATCAGTAAAAGGCAGGCCCCAGAGAAAATAACATTCTTCTGTTCTCTAGTGTGGAAATTCCAACTCTTCACAGTTTCCATCATGTCAGAGTGTAGCCCTGAGGTATCATTAAGACTTCTAATAGGCAGGGAGGGCATGCAGAGAGAAGGGAAGGGAATCCCTTTTATTAGGAATTTTATTAGGATTTCTAGATGAAATCTTTCCATCCAGTCACCAAAAGCCTTAGTGGTTGACTGCTCTACCTCCAGAATGTGGTGTATGTGTTTAAATAATCCAAGAACAGAAGAGTACTTCATTCAGTCACAACATACTTCCTTTGCCGTATTTTCCATTTTCCTGACTCCCTGCTTTCCCAAAGGCCAAATGGATTGAGTCAGTTCTAAAGTCAGACTCCGACAAATTGAGCTAAACTGTCCCCTATGTTTCATTCCGTTTCCTCCCATCCACTTAGTCCTTGATGTCCTGTCTCTGGGAAAATGTTGGGGTCTCAGCATAGGCCAGGTGACCCATGCTGTTTTTGGGATGCTTTTCCCTTCATCATCACTGGTTTTGAAATACTGCTCTGTTTTTGCCTAAAAGAATAGCCCCAACATGTTCTGTGACTGTTACGTTCCATTGACGCTGAAGTAAATATATTAAACAAATCAAAATACCATTAACCCAATTACAGATGTGCTGAGTAGGGCTTGAGCTTGGATCATCCCCAGCTTGTCAATTAAATTAAAAACTTAAAAAGAATTAGGGCATGAAGTCCTTCACCATGGCCCAAACCCCATGTCATCGCCCTCTAAAGAAAACCCTCAACCACCTAAGTATTAGCTTTTGTTTTCTTTTAAAACCCAAGCCTGCATGTGTTATATTATGGTGCATGTGGCTGGTCAGGACACATTGTGTGGGGAGTAAAATTCTGCATTCCTTTAACACCTGTGGGAGCAAGAAAAAAAAGATGTGAAGTATTTATAAGAAAGAGTAGTCCATGAGAAATGTCATATGGACCAGTGAAATGATAATTCTGACTAAGGACCTCAGAGGTCATCTGGTCAAACCTCCTAAGTCAATGTTGGAAATCCCTGCTACAGAATCACATACCTAACCTCTCTCTCTGAAAACCAGTCATAAAGGCCAGCTCACTACCTCAGGAGGCAATCCCTGGCATTGTAGGACAGCTTGAATTATCAAGAAGTCCTGCCTTTTATTGATATTATATCTGCCTGCTTTCAACTCCCACAGAATGACTAAAGTCCTGCCCTTTGTAACCACACAGAGTAAATCTTTTCCACAAATTACCTTTAGGCTATCTTTAAAAAATGTGATTTGTCCCCCACTAAGTCTTCCTGTGTAGAATCATAAAATAGTCAAATCTAGGAGGGATCCTGGACCATTGTTGTTAGAAAAGAACATATCATCTTGAAGCTATAAGGGATATCAGATCTCATCTAGTTTAACCCTCTCTTTTTACCTGTGAGAAAACTGAGATCAGGAAAGGTCCAATAACTTGCCCCAGGTTACAGAATGAGTTAAAAGTTCTTCTCATTTTGGAGAAATGGAAGCATTCCATGCTTTTGTTTCTCTGCTCTGGTTGACCTCACCCTTCTCTTGTACTCACAGGGCAACCATCCAAATAGTCCTTCTGTGTACACACCTTTTTCTTTGTGCTGGGAGAAGAATACAAAGGCTGGAGGGCTGCAATTGAAGTAACTACGTCAGGAGCAGATCATAAAGCCTACTGAACCACTTCGGTTCTCATATTTATGATGAAAATAATCCCAAGGAATCTCTCCCTGGTCATTGATGCCTGGCTTCCTCTGTAGATCAGGGAAGGGGTGAAACTTTCTCGTCATCACCAGTTCCAATTAATAGAAAGGGGGTTAGATTAAGGGTTATTCTGGGGTCAGGAAAGGGCTGAAGAAATTTTTTTTTAAAAAAAGTTGTAGATACAGGTCTGTCCCTTAATGAGCTACCTTGAGCATGTTTGCAAGAAACCATTCCTTCTCTATGGGGAGCGAGTTTCTGAATAGATACTATTTGGAAATTGGATGACTTAGAGGAAAGAGACCCTGGGCTTGGAGTTAAAAGGATCCCCTCCCATTTACTAATTGAATGACCTTAGGCTCTGCTAGAATCTCAGCTTCCTCCCAGGTAAAAAGGATGCAATTAAATTTTTACTGCCCTACCTTATAGGTTGTTGTGAGGACTTAATAACAATAGATATTTATAAAACACTTTAACATTTTCAAAGAACTTTATATGCATCTTCTCCTTTGATCTGTAGCTTGGTATCACTAACTCCCTTTGGAAATCTCTCTAGGCACACTTGTTAAGTGACTTGGTCAGGGTCTACAGTTAGTGAATTTGTCAGAAATCTGATTTATACCTTGGCCAAACCCAGTACTAGTCTTCCTGACAGTCTCTTAAAAAATAATTGCTCAAATTTATTTATGTTTAATTGTTAATAGAAAAGTTTTTGCACAACAGCTTTGTTGGGATCATCACATTTTTATAGACTAGGAGATAGGTTCAGCAGTGTAAGTGTGTCTGGGATCAAATGGCTAATAAGTAGACCTATGGGTTCAAGGGCTGCCTCTTTCTGTCCAACTGAAACTTTTTTTTTCTACTGTGCTAGACCTGACACAGTCTTGTGTCCTTTCCTTGCATCTTGGGACCTTTAATCATAAGAGTCTACTAACATAATTTTATCATTATGGTAAAGAGGACAGGTATTTTGAAAAGGAGAAAAGCTAATAAAAATAACTAACATTTATATTACAATTTTTATTTCATTTGATCATCATAACACCCTGGGAGGTAGATGGTATTTTTAGTCTCATTTTACAGATGAAGTAACTGAGGCAGACAGAGGTTAAATGACTTGCCCAGATTCTCAAAGTTAGTTAAGTGTCTGAAGTTGGATTTGAACCTGGGTCTTCTTGAGTCCAAACCTAACACTCTATCAATGGATAAAGAATGGCTGAAGAATGGCTCATTACTAGACTAGAATCCAAATAAGTGAGTGATAGATTGAAGGGTACCACTTCTAAATTCATGAACTCCAAAATTCCATTATATGATCATAATTTTTTTCATTTCCTTCTTTATATATTATGGCTCTTACTTAATTCTCTTTCTTACTGAGACCTACATTTCTTTTACCCCTCATTTTTTTCCAGGTGATTTCCCCTATACTAGCTGTTCTTTTTCTTAGATCTGTAGTTCTATATGATCCTTTGTTATTGAATCCCTTTCACCCTTATCCTATCACTCATCACTACTTGTGAAACCCCAACCCTGGATTTCTCTTGCCTACTTTCTCTCTTATTCACATACTGCTAAATGGAGCTAGAGGAAACCACAAAAAAATCATACAAACCATATCCACTACAAATTTTTTATATGATATTACTTGGATATTTTGTTGATATTATTGAATATTATGCATTATATTGGTTGATATTCATTGCATCAAGGAATACATTCATTTGCTATCCAATAGATTTTCAATTTGATATTACCCTCTTCACATCATTTCTTCCAAGTATTCCTCTCTTTTCTCATCTCCTATATCACTGCCTTCTTTATCATCTCAACAGGGATTCTTGCTTTATATTTTTCTAAAAAATATTGAATTCATTTCCAGAGTGCCTACATTCCCTTTTCTCCTCTCATCTACTTCTTGCATTTCTCTATCTTCTCTTTAATCTGGCTCTCTTTTCCTTATCCAAGTCAACCCTTCCATTTACACACTTTCTCTCATTTTCTCTTATCTTCTCAGTCAGATTGCCTCAATTATGATCCTCTTGTCTTCACTTTCTAATGGGTCCTTCTCTACTGTCCTCAAATATGTCCATATCTCCCTTATCACCTCCTCCCAAAAAGACACTAGACCCGACTACTGCTTCTTAGAATCAGCAAGCAACACAATAGATAGAATTCTGTTCTCTCAGTCAGGAAGACCTGAGTTCAAATGTGATCACACACTTCCTAGCTGTATGATTCTGGGCAAGTTGTTTTATCTTGTGCCAATTTCCTACATAAAATGGGGAATAATAATAACACCCATCTTGACAGGGTTATTTTTGTGAGAATCAAGTGAAATATTTGTAAAGAGTACATAGCTCAAGGTCTGGGTCTGACCCAGTCTGTGTGTGTGTATGTGTGTGTGTATGCATATATGTATGTATGTATATATATGTAGGTATATGCACATATATTTATATATTTTCCCCTCCCCTCTTGATAGTTATCATTACATGTCTCTACTTGTTATTTTTTTATTAGTTAAACTTCTTGAGAAAATCATCTATGCATTTGCCTCCTCTCATTTCTAAATCCTCAGCTATCTGGATTCTGATCTCAACATTCAAGCAAAACTGCTCTCTCCAGTGGCAGCAATCATCTAATGTCATATCTGATACCTGGTATCAATTCTCATTTATCTTGAAACTTCTGCAGATTTGATATTATTGATCATGCTAACCCAGATCTTTATTCCCTAGGTCATGGGTATCCAACAGGCTCTTCTGGGACATATTACCTAACAAAAATGTATTAAGGGCTGCATATAGAATTTAATCTTTATTTTTAACTACAATATAAGTCATCTTACCAATGAGTATAATAACAAAATGCAATAATGCCATATGAATAGACTTTGAGGGGCTGCATGCAGCCTGAAGGTCTCAAGTTGGACATAACTGTCTGGGCAGGTTCTCCATTATCTTCTCTTCTGTCTGACTTTTCCTAATTCTCCTTTGCTGGTTTTCATCCGGGTCATGTTCATTGAACTATAGACATCCCCCAAGACTCTGTCCTGGGATTTATTTTCCTTTTTACTCTCACTTTCTTACTTGGTGATTCCATCAGCTCTCATGAGTTTATTTATCACCTTTATGAAGATGATTTCCAAATCTACATATCCAATCTCAGTCTCTCTCCTTTTGATTTGAGTAGAAATTGTATTTAACTGAGGCAGAGTTGCACAAAGTTGTGGACATCACTCTCCCTTCCAGAGTCATCAAAATCCAGTGACAAGACAAAGTCAAAGTGACTATTATTAGCTTAGGATGCAGTCTTGGTGTCTTCCATGTCTTACCAAGTTCTCAGCATTTCAAGTTCCTGCTTCACCTGTCTTCAGGTCACTGGAACAAATTATTCTCATCTACTCATTTAGCTAGAACAAGTCTTCATGCCCTTGGCACAGACATTCAGTTAACTCACTAAAAAGTTTGCAACCCTCAGTTACCCTCAACATGGTTTAATCTGATTATTGGCTATGAATGTACCAGAGAGGGGGGGCACTTTTCACATAGTGCATCTTAGAGCCATAGGCAAGAACTGGATGAATCAAGTGGATACTAAAGGTAGAAAGCAACCCTGACACCAGAGGTAAGTTTCTCTGAACACATTTTACACCCCTGTCTCTCTCCTAAACTATAATCCAAGATTTATGTATATATACATATATAATATATATATGTGTATATGTGTATAATGTCTTATGACCATTGCAAAGTAAACATGCCCAAAACAGAATTTATCTTCCTCCTCCCTTCTTCCTTTCATTATTATTGTGGTGGGTACCACCAACTCCTAGTTATTCACATCTATATCAGTGTCATCCTTGATGACTTATCACATTTCAATCCTTTGCCAAATAGCATTCTTTCTATTTTCACATCTCACATATATCTTAACAACTCTCTATTCATAAAGCCAATACCCTACCTAGGTCAGTCATTTATCCCTTCTCACTTGGACTTTTGATATAGTCTTTGAATTGTTTCCCTGATTCAAATATCTCCTTTATTCTTCACTCAAAATTCTCTCTCTCTTCACTTTTGCCTTTTAGGTTATTTTTTTTCTAATTTATTTTTTTTCCTACTCCCCTCCCCATGACAGTGACCAATCTGATATAGGTTATACTTGTACAATCATGTTAAACAATTTTCATATTAGCCATATTGTGAAAGAAAAATAAAAACAAAAGGGAAAAATGAGAAAAAAACATAAAACAAAATTTTAAAACACGACAACAGTATGCTTTGGTCTACATTCAGATTCCTGGGTTATTTCCTCTGAATATATGGATGGCATCTTCATGAACAAGTCTTTCAGAATTGTCGTTGATCATTGTACTGCTGAGAAGAACTAAATCTATACTTGTTGATCATCTCACATTGTTGCTATTAATGTATACAATGTCCTTCTTGTTCTGCTCACTTTTGCTCTATATCAGTTCATATAAGTCTGCCTGTTTTATGATTTCTTACAGAACAATAGTACACAGACACATTTATATGCCATAATTTGTTCAGCCATTCCCCAACTGATGGAATCCCTCAATTTTCATTTCTTTGCCACCAATAAAAGAACTGCTACAAATATTTCCTATATTCTTTTAAGATTCACCTTCTTCAGATAGCCTTCGCTAGTCTCTCTTAGTGCTAGTGCCTTCATCTTTTAGATCTTTATCTTTTATAGATTGAATTATTTACATGTCTCTTTCATAAGAAGTCAGATTACTTTTGCCTTTCTTTCTATCCCCAGAATTTAACATAGTGAATAGAACAATCATTATTTAACAAATATTTATTGGCTTGGTATTGAAAGAAAAAATGAAATGGTTTAAAATATTTCCCGATATTTCCCCTGTCACTGAAGCCTCGGAGAGTAGGAAACTGAGAAAAATGTCTGTTTGGGGGAATACTTTGTCATCCCAGAGGAGATAATATCCCAAGTAATAAGACAGAATAAGGAGACAAAATTACAGTCATGGTTCTGGCATGAGTGTTCTATAGAATCTTTGAGACATCAATGAAATTTTCTGGGTTCAAGTTTCTTTATCTGTAATCATATTAATTAGTTTCTTCACTAATTCACTAAGGTTTTCTAAGTACACCATATTGTTGTCTGAAAATAGGGAAACATTTGTGTCCTTTCTGTTTATATTTATAGCATTGATTTTGTTCTTAGGATCTAGTATGTCTATGTAGAATAAAAGTAGAAGTAAGAAGAAAAACATAATTTTTTCTCATTTGGAAATAATATTAGTGTTTTTATGCTTTGGATCATTTAAAAGGGGGTTCATCTTTTTTGAGTGTTTAACATATGTGTACTTTTTGTTTAAAAGGATACTAATTATAAAAAGTTGCTTTTGTAGTTTAGAGTCTTTTTTACTGGGGACAGCAATTACATTAGCATGAAGCAATAAAAAAGAGAGAAAGGAAATCAGGATCAAGTGTTTGCTTCCTTCTTCTACATCACACAGTCTAACACCTTCATAACCCATTTTTAAATCCTCTCCCAAATTAGTATTCCATGTTGGAAGGTTCTTTCCACTTACAACATTTTAGTTTCAATAGATAGATGACCCTGGGTAAAGTCATACAGATTCTCTTAAACCAGTATAATCATGTAAAAAAAGGAACCCTCCCAGGTTTAAATCTATGATTCTATGATCTGTATTCTAAAATCCCATGTTCCAAGGTTCCCTCCAGCTTCAACATTCTATGTTTTATTTTTTTAAATTGGGATGTTATCATTCTAATTCTGACCTCTCCAAAGATCTTTTTTGCTTTGTGTTGTTTACTTTCTAACAAAAACATTCTTAGTCACAGTCTCTTTGTCTCTGTCTCTCTGTCTCTCTGTCTCTCTCTCTCTCTGTCTCTTTCTCATACACACACACACACACACACATACATACTTCTTCTATGTGTTCAGAAGAGAACACCTGTGTATATATTACTGGGCACACCACTTTTGGCCCCTGCCAACCCTTGTAATTTAGGGTAGCAAGGAAAATTGGTTTGGTAGTATGTCATGTATAAGCATATTGAGCTTTTTCCAAAAGGAAAAGTCAGAATCCTTCTTTCAGGCCCTTGTAATGTTATGGGAAAACCTCAAATTAAAAACAAAATACCACCAAAAACCCCTATGTTTTGTTTTTACAGAGTACCTTATGAGTACCATTGTAGGCCATATTTAATTTCATCAGTTTGAATTGGCTTGGATTTAGGCAAATTTTAAACCTGGAGTTTTTAAAATGCTATTTTTGCATTCTCTCATATTTGAACCCAAATGTATGTATAATCATAGCTTATTTCCAAGCATCAATTCCTTCTCTTCCCACCCACCCCACCCTTCCACACATAGAATTCCTGCAGTTTTCAAGTCTTAGAACTTCAATCCCATTTTCTATATCTGTACATTTTGCCAACAGTAGTTCAAGTGCATCCAATAAGTGACTCCTTTGAAGGTAAGTAATCTTGTTGCACACTTGCCATTCTAATTTGGTATAAAACAATTATGTAGGGTTAAGATATGATGGTAGCATAATTCCATGAACAGTAGTTTGTAGATATATGTAAATAAGAAAAATGAAGTCAGCAAACAAGTTCTCATACTGGTTCTATGATCTTGAGTAAATCAAGTCACCTCTTTTGAGTTCTAATTCTCTATAGAAGGAGGTTTTAGCTAGATGATATCAGAAGTCATTGGATAATCTAAGGCCTCATCCAGCTTTATCATCCCATGTTTCAACAATAATGGTAACAATAACTGTAATAATACCAACAATAACAATAGCTAGCACTTCTATAGTACTTTGTAGTTTGTAAGAGGCTTTAAAATATTATTCTCATTTTATTCTCACATAAACCCTGGTAAGTAGATGTTATTATTATTTTCACTTTACAAATGAGAAAACGGTTTAAATGACCATGTGCAGGAGTACACAGGCACATAAGTGTGCGCACGCACACACACACACACACACACACACAGATACACATAATTTTAGGGATCTGATTAATTTTGAAAGAGCTTCAATCTAAAGATTACCTGTGATTCAAAAGGTAAATAGCATAGAAGGTCTTTGGAATTAGGGAGACCTAGGTTGAAGAACTGCTTCTGACATAAAGACTGTGATCATAAGCAAGTAATTTAATCTCTGCTCCAGTTTCCCCATATGTGAAATGAAGAAAATAATACAAGTACTTGTGGTAAGGACCAAATGATATAATAATTGCAAATTGCTTAGTACAGTACCTTGCATGTAGTAGGTACCATATAAACATTTATAATTTCTTCTTCTTCTTCTTCTTCTCATTATTATTATTATTATTATTATTATTATTATTATTATTATTATTATTACTTCTTCATTCCCCCAGGTAACTTTCCAGAAATTCTATGTTGCTGATGAATTATAAAACTCTATTGGTAGAAATTTCCACAAGAGGTACAACACAATGATCAAAACACAGGTTTAGGTAAAAAAAAAAGTTAGTACCAGCATCACTGGTATTAAGACCAGGATGATTTGTTTCATCAATATCAAGCCATTAATCTAAAGTTAGATAATATAATCTTTGTAGGGTTTTTCAAGATTATAGTCAAGTAGGGGCCAGCTAAGTGGCACAGCGGATAGAGCACCGGCCCTGGAATCAGGAGTACCTGAGTTCAAATCTGGCCTCAGACACTTAATAATTACCTAGCTGTGTGGCCTTGGCCAAGTCACTTACCTCATTGCTTAGCAAAAAAAAAAAGACTATAGTCAAGATTTAGTGAGAAAAGTAGCACTTGAACCCAAATCTCTTGACTTTCAGGCTAGAAATTGTATATACATTTGCAAAGAATACTAGATTTGGAATCAAAGGCTGTGGGTTCTAATCCTGCCTCTGCTAAATTTTTCTTACCCACTAAGACCCTGCAAAGTCCTGTGTAAAGTAAATTTAAGCCTTTGTGGACTTTAGTTCCAATATCTGGGTTCTAATATGTATAAGCCTAAATCAATGTTCACTTATTAGGTACCTACTGTGTATCATGGGGTACAAAGACAAAATGAAAAACTATGTCTAGAACAGGTCTCTATTTTCATCAAGGACCTTCTCTCTCTCTCTCCTTTCTTGTCTGAATTTGTTAGTCTCCCTAGAATTTCACATACCTGAACAGACATGAATTTATGTCTCAGGACACATTGTGCCTATAACTGTCACATTGATTACCATGGGTGTACATTTGTACAATGGGTATCATTCAAGTGTAGTACAGATATCAATCTGATTATTTTTACCTCCCAGATGGAATCAGTCCTCACAAAGGATCATAAATTCAGAGGTGGAAGGAATCTTTGAGTCCATCTTGTCCAAATCCCTTATTTTACAGACAAGGAAGCTGAGGTGGAGAAAAGTTAAATGACTAGTCAAATTCCCAGACATAATAAATAGATGAAGGATTGAACTCAAGTCTTCCTATGCATCTAGCTGTCTTTTTCATGTCCCTAACTGCTTGTCCTAGATGTATCTACAGGCAAGTCTTTCCCTAAACTCTTCCTCCTTAGCACCTAATGTAGCCTTCAGGAAAGGTTTTTTCCCCTTTCTGGGATTCATTTGCTTTTTTTCTATAAAAGAAAGGCTTTGACAAGATGACCGCCCAGCTATATTCTAGATTGTAATAGCCAATCTTCAGGTATAGTCAATCAGGATCATAAAATTGGATTTGCTTTTGGTTTTAGGGAGTAGGGTCCAGATCAGGAGCTGCTCTGGGAAAATACCTGAGGGAAACAAAGAAGCACAGAAAAATGGAAAAAGGAACTTGTTTTCCTATGTTGGTGCTAAAAGTGAGCCTCAGTAAATGCTTATTAACTAATAATTATTTGCCCCTCTTGAACTTCAAATCAAAGTGGAAAGGACAGCACAATACTTGTCAATGAGTTGCACACACATTTGTCTTGTGACTGCTTTTTCCCCATCAAATCTGTAACTGATAGTAATCTGCAACTGAATTTAGCCAGTCTTGAGTATTTTGTATTTGTGTGTGTTTATATTATGATCATAGCAAGATTGAATACATTTAAGATGCTCTCCTCCTCCTCACCCTTTGACCTCACAGGTCTTAGGCCTAGCACCTATCTAACAACAACTGATTTCCAGTTTCTCCAGAATGACCTGGGTCTGGCATTTCCCAGGGCACTTCTTAATGAAAACTTTCATACTCTTTCTTTCTTCAAGAGTCTCCCCTTGAATTCCATAAGGGCAATCCTTCTCTACCTTGCTAAGGATATTCCTGGACTATATATACTCTCTCAGAAACAGTGTGACACAGACTTTATTCCACAGGATCCTGTATTCTTACAGAGGAAAGCACCTTAGATTTGGGATCAGAGAATCTGAATTAGAATCCTGCCTATACCAGTTACTATCTAGGTGACCCTGAGCAAGCTACACACACTTTCTGGACCTTGTTTCCTCATCTTTAAAAGAACTAGGTTAACTCTCACATTGTATTCCATTCCATAATCTTTAATTCTAAATTACTTCCCTTATTGTGGAGTTCCACTCAAGAGGGAAAATTCCACTCCATCAGCACAATTTGTTATACTGGTTTAAATGAACATTTTCTATGGAAGCATTTCAACTGGTGAAATCTCTCTGCCAAAATACCCTCATTCACACTTCAGAAATATAACTTGTGTGTTCTCCTGAGCTGTCTTCTCCATTCATTCATTGAACAAACCAGGAACTCTTGGTTTTGGGGATGCAATGACAAAATAAGGCCAGTCTCTGTCCTCAAGGACAATTGTACTCTGGTGAGAGAAAAACAGCACAAACACAGATAAATACATAGAGAGAAAATACGAAATAGTTTTCTAGTGAGGCAGGGCACTAGCAACTGTGGAGAGTTTAGGCCTCACAGAAATTTTCTCCAGGCTACATATCCCCATTCCCTTCACTGTTCCTCACACAGCATGAGGAACTTATCTCCAGCATATCAGAAGCCTCGGGAAGAAAGCTATCTCTCAAACTACCAGACCTATTTTCATCCCAGTCGTTGAACCCATCACTGATAGACATATCATTGTAAAGAAGGATATCATGTTCTCAGCACCACCAACAATTCTTGACCAACTTGACCAACTAGATAAACACAAAAACTCTCAGAATGTTGGCACTGCCTCATCACTTCACCCCCCACAGGCCATTGGTTCTTCTTATAGCCCAGGCCTCATAGCTATGGTCTTTAAGGAGTGTCTCCTGTGGAGAAGGGGGTAGCCATCCTTATCTATCAAACCAACAGCTGCTCACAAGACAGGCAAAGCTGTCTAGAAAAATCAACAGAGAACCCTGAAGGAGACATAAGCAACATAAGCAGTAGATAGAGCATAAGTTCGTTAGTCAGAAAGACCTCAGTTTCAATCTGGCCTCAGACATTTGATACTTACTGACTTAGGAAAGCCACTCAACCCTGATTGCCTTGCATCAAGGGTCATCTCCAGTCATCTTGATCCATATCTGATCACTGGATCCAGGTGAGTCTGGAGGATAAAGTGAGGCTGGTGACTTAGCACATCATCCCTCCCCCTCACTCAAATCCAATTCACATGCATGTCATGGTATCACCTTCCTGATGTCATGACCTTCTTCAAGAATGGACAGATATCAACATCATAGTATGATCAAATGGTTCAACACTAGACACTAATAGGATTTCATCAGTGAAAATGACATTAAAGAAGAGACATCTGCTTTGCTGCTTCTCCCGAAGGACCCTGAGGTCTTTCCACTTGAAGACCTGAAACTTTCCATGTGTACTGTCTGCCCCATTTGATTGTGACTTTTTTGAATGGAAGCTACCTTAATTCTTTTTATTTGTATGCTCAGCATTTGTTATAATCCCTTCCATATAGTAAATGCTAAATAAATATCCCTTTCATTCTTATCAATGTCCTTCTTAAAACACGGAATAACTGAACACAGCATTAGACATGGGGACTGACCTATACAGAATTCAATGAGTCAGAGACTCTCTTCTTTCAGCCTTAGATCAAGGCATTCCACCATTTACTCACTATTTAACCTCTTCCAATGTGGTTAACACCTTTACAACTATCAAAGGACATCAAATATCTCATCACCATAAATATCTTTGTTCCCCTAGTTCTTATTACCTCTGAAGCATTTGGCAGTGGTGCCACTCCTTTCCCTAAAATTACAGTATCTCATGACCTTTATGTCCCAACATTGTCTCTATTTTTCCCTGACCAGTTTGGTCACTTTTTCTTTGCTTTCAGTGACTTCATATTCTTTCTCACTCTTTGAAATAAGATCCATTCTTAGTCCTCAGTGTCCTCACTTTTGTGAGGATTGCTGGGATTGCTGTACTTCCTAAGGGTTCCTTCTTATTTGTGGTCCTCTGCCTTCTTATAGTCCAATTTATGGACTCTATAAAATACAGTTCACTTGTGAACTCTCACCCAAGGCTCCTGAACTGTATATTTTCTGGTTTTAGTTCAGCTTTGGCAGTAATCATAGGAATCTTTCTGGACAAAGAAGAAATTAACTTTCTTTAAAGATTAGGTTAGCCAAGTCTGCCCCCCAAACTTCCAGGTCAGTTTATAATCTCAGTTCTGCTTATATGGGTGCCTGGCTCTTGGCTGCCAACTTGAATTCACCACCAACCTCAGACAATGGGGCTTTTGGGTGTCCTAACTCCAGATCACTTAGCTTAGCCCCAGACTCCCAATTCTAGTGGGGCCATAGATGACTCCCAAAATAAAACCAACTTGTCTGATTAACTCCTTGTCTTTCATCCTAACCTTTCCTTGATCCTCTTATCCCGGAGTCTTGACTTTTATTAACATTAGCTTCCCTGCCTATTGTCTGATAAAAGAGGAGGAACACTGTTTACCAGGTGCCATTTACATTCCAGCTTTCTTCCTTCAGGCTCCTTCTCTCCAGAAAAGAAAAAAAAGAGAAAGAATCCACATTTTCTTTGTTTATTATAAAACTGAGAGATCTCTAGTCCATTCTGCTACATGAGTAGTATTTATGCCTTCAGAAGTGATAAAAGGAGACAGCTGGTGAGACTGAATCCCTGACTTTGATTTCAGCTTGTTTTCCATTGCTTCTTTTACTTTTCCTAGAGAGATCAGAGATTCTAGAGTAAAGTTTCAAGGTACCCTGTGGGCTCTTTCCTGCCAGGAAGTAGTGGAATGAATCTTGAATTTGGAGCTGAGAACAAATCCTAGCTCTGACATGTACTACCTGTGTGATCCTAGACTTTGGTTTTTTTTAACCTCTCTGTGTTCCATCTTCCTTCTTTATAAAATGAGGGGTTTGGACTACATAACTTTCTAAGGTAGTTTCCAGCTGAAGATTTGTCAAGCTCATTTGATCTTTACTTTAAGAAAAATCTTCAGGAAGTAGATAACTAGACCAGGCACACAATAAAATTGTTATCAAGATTAAAAAGTAGTCAATATCCCTTTCCCACAACAAATCCTCTTAAAACTCTCTCCTTAATCTCCCAAATCCTTAAACTATGTCAGGTACTCTGGAGTTCTTAGTTTAGTTACATCTACAAATTTGACCATTCCCTATCATGCCTTATGGTCTGGGCAATTCCAGACTACAACTTTCATAACAAATTTACCTTTCTGCATTGCATTACATTAAAGTTCTCCTCCTTATGAGGTTACAGTTGGCTAATACAACTTGAGTATTAGCAGTTAACAGTGATGTGCGCGCATGTGTATCTATGTGTATGTATTGTGTGGGGGGGATATATATGCAAAGGTCACATAGTAAGTCAATGACAGAGTCAGGGGAATAAGCAAAGTTTATTTGCTCTTTTTTCAGGGTTTTTCCCCCTTCACTATGTTTACTAGGTAGCAAAATAAATATAGCGCTCCATTAGGACGCAGGAGGAGTTCAAATCCAGCCTCAGACTATATTTATGACCAAGGTAAGTCACTTAATCTATCTCATCTGTAAAATGGGTATAATAATAGCACCTAACTTCCAGGGTTGTTGTGAGAATCAAGTGAGACATTGTTTGTAAAATGTTTGCAAGCTTTAAAGTGTTATATGTATTAGCTATGAGCATTACAATTATTATCATCATAATTTTAGTCAGATCTCTGATTGAGATGAAACTATAATGAGTGAATAGACATTTATGAGATGTAGTAGAACTTTCTAGGGTCTTAGACTTCCTCATCATTCTCTATGGGTTCCCATAAATTTTGATAGCTTCTTGGGTAGTAGCTATACTTTTCCTGTTCAATTTCTTGGAAGAAGGCACCAGAAATCATTGTCTAGGGGAAAATGGGGGTATCACATATTGTATTCCACTTGCAAGAAATACCACATAGGCAGGAACATGGACTTCATTGAATTTTTAATGCACAGAACAGCCTGTCAGGACCTCTGCTGAGGTGGGTCTGTGAGCAGTAGGAAGAGGCAGGAGTTCTGCAAATGGGAGAGTATTTTTAAAAAAAGTTCTCACTGGGAAGTCCTCACAGGTCTACTTTGGGGAGATGGCTACAGCCAAAGGGGCTGCTCTGTGTGCTCTGAGGCCTGAGTGGAGAATAAGGATAGGAATAGGAAAAGGGAGACCACAGAGAAAGAATTGCTGAGGCCAAAGTCAAGGGGAAAGGGAGAGAAGGGTAACATGTGGCCCCCATTAGAATGCTCTCATTTCAGGATTTCTGGAGTCCATAAGAAAAGGTTTTTAAAAAGGTGAGACTTTATGACAGAGTCAAATAAAGTCTCAAAAAAGAAAGAAGGAAAGAAAATAATGGATGATCCCGGCTGCTACCTAAGGTCCCTTCAACTGTCCATGGGAGAAAAAGTCTGGCTTGGTCTTTGTGGCTCCTTCCAATCACCACCCTGTCCCAAACTCTACCCAGGATCCAGGCTCCTCATGTGTCCTTCCATCTCTCCTACTCTGAGAGTCTCTGCTCTTGGCCATCCAAAGCCCGAGGCCAGTCTTCTCTTTCACCGTCCCTTGGAATCACCATACGTGTTGCGTGCCATGGAGACCATCTTCTCCTCACATGTGACTTTGGTGTCCTTGAGGATGCTATACCAGACCATGCCAGCTGGCCGTACCTCTTCACTGCGGCAGAAGAGGTAGGGGATGGTGTCCACGCGACTCTGGATATAGGCACTGCGCAGGAGGGTAGAACAGTGGCTGCTGACCTTCTCCAGCCTCCTCAGGATCAAGTGGGCTTTTCTGAAAGGAAGGAGGAAAGAGCAATTGGAGGATCAGGAGCCCCAAAGTCTGCTAGCACAGAATCATGGGATTATAGATTTTTGAGTTGGAAAAAATAGCTTTAGAGAATACTCACCATGCTTCTTGAATCCCTACACATCCTGGAAAAATCACTAGGCTTTATTCACATTGGAATGAATTTTGGGTTATCATTTAGTTTAACTCCTTCATTTAACAGAAGAGCAAACTGGGGCATATGGAGCTTAAAAGACTTGTCAGAATTCACACAAGTAATGAATCAATAATGTGAGCTGGGATTTAAATCTAGATTTCATGATACAAAATCCAGTATTCTTTCCTCTACCCCATATTGCCCTTCATTCTGAAATAAAAAGTCCCATATAACCTCATGGATCACGGGACATTAGAATTGGAAAGAACACTGGGAATCACTGAATTTGTTGACCCAATTTTACAACTGAAGAAGTAGTATCAATCCTGGCTCTGCCATTTGCTACCCATATGACTTCAAATAGGTTATTTATCTTCTCACATGTATTGAGGGTCCTTGAGGATGCTACACTCAACCATTTCAGTTGGTTATACCTCCTCATTACAGCCGAAGAGATAGGTCTCCAAGTTCCTTTCTAGCTCAAAATGTATGGGGTTTACAGTCTCTTCCCTTAGGTCATCCCCAAAGTAGAACTAGCTCTGAATGCCAAACTCTAATCATCATTCAAGTGAAGTGCACAGACCTTTTTGCAATAAACTAATATTATGAAAACTGCAAATTATCATGTCAAGGTAAAGGATTTTTATTATCACTTGAGAGTAGTGTGTTTGATATGATATTTTATTGTTGATTGGTAAAGATATTCTTCCTTTCATTTGTTATCAAGTTGCCTTCTTTATGATATAAGAATTCTCCAATGTCAACTTCTACTCTTCCAGGATTTAGGGGGAAAGATGTATGTTTTCTCTCTCAAAAATTAAAGAAATCAAAGAATATTAGAGTGGAAGGGGTTTTAAAAACAGAGAATAGACACTTTAAAGAACCCTGTAACACAAGTCAAAACAGAGAAAAGATGAAAGGAAGCCTAGAAGACACATAACCCAACACTCTTTGGTGACAAAGGAAGAGACTAAGATTTTTAGTTTAATAACCTGACCAAGGTGATCCAGAACTAAGATTTTAAACTGTATGTTCTGTCTGTCAACATTTATTTCACTGTGTTCTATGATTCCCCAAGCATTTATTAAGCAAAATACTCTGCTAGGCACCGGGAATATATAGACAAAATGAGCACAGTCCCTCCTCTCATATAACTTATATTCTTTGGAAAGATACAATATATTTAATACAAAATAATTTTGAGAGTGAATGAATACATCTGGGAAATAACAATTGGGGAAATTTGGGAAAATCTCCATCCAAAGGTTGCACTGGTGTTTTCTTTTAGAAAGCTGAGGCAGAGGTAAAAAAGCAATGAATTTTATGTATGTGGAACAGCTTTGGCAAAGATATGGTACAAAGATCAGGTACAGCAAGTCAAGGAAATTGTGGGTTGTAATATTGAATGGATGAAGAGTTCCTGAGTATCCTTCAACCCCAGTCTCCCCCAGCCCTGTATTAAGAAATCTGAGCAAGGAGACAGGGAGAGGTTTCATCTTTAACCATCTGTTTGGGTGGAGGGGCTGGGTAAGAAACCTCAAAGTCGGCACTCAATAAAGATTTATTGATTGTTTAATCATATAATAACTTCAGGATGTTGAAGGACTTCTCCACCCAGCCAAACTCCCTTACTTCATGGTTGCCAGATCCTGGATTTACTAATGGAGTTGGATGTTTTTGTTAGTTCTTTGAACACAACATTTCCCCTAAACACTAACCTTTCCTGGAGACTCTAAGAAAGGAGAAATTGCTCAGCATTATACTCTATATCAGCTTATTCCCAGCATCTATTTAAATTTTCCAGGGGTATGCAGGAGGAGAGAAGTCAGGGTGAGGTATCATTCCAATATTCTCACCTCATCCCTTACTCCCATAGGCATAATGTTCATTCTCTACCTGTTGGACTGGGGAGGGTAGGAATTAGGCTGGATACTGGGACTAGGGAAGAAAGTGAGAGACTGGATAAACAAGGGGTAGGCAGTTGTTTAATTAAGAATGCTTTAGGGGGTTTCAACCTTGGATCTATGTACTCTACTATTTTTTCCTGACATCATCACCACCACCCTATTTATTGAGATTCTGAGACAGAAAACTCCCAGCTTCAGAGAAATCAGAGCTCCAGATTAAAGTAAGGGGGGATGATATGTGAAGGGACTGACATCAACCACTCGTGAGGTCTGTGTAGCTCCTTCCCTGCCTTTGAATGTCTCTGGCTCTCTGATGTTATTCTCTTTTTGCCTCAGATGATTTACAAAAGCTTGCCGGCTCTGACTCTCTCTCTCGGTCAAAGCCCAGTCTTTCCCTCCCAAAATAACTCAGGGCCAGAATGATTCTTTCCACTGCAGACAAGATCGAGGGACAGAGACCATATCCTACTGTGACATTAAGAGTGCATCTGCTTTATCTAGGTGGATCACAGGATGCTGGAATCATAGATTTAGGGATGAAAGAGACATTACAGGCCATCTAATGCAACCCCTTCATTTTACAGATGAGGAATTTGAGACCCAGAGAGAATAAGAGACCAGCCCAAGGATACCCAGGCAGCAAAGGATGATGTCAAAATTTGAACCCAGGTACTCTGGCTCCAAACCAAGCTACTAAACCACATAACATTTATACAGTCTTTAAAGTGCTTTACATCTATTATCTCATTTGGGTTCATAACAGTTTTGTGAACTAGTCTTTGTTATTTCAGTCATTTTACTGATGAGGAAACTGAGCCTCAAAGGTTAAGCATCTTGTCTCTAGACATACAGATACAAGGAGTCTGAGTTACTATTTGATCTCAAGTCTTTCTGAATCCAGGTCTAGTACGCTACCTTACTGCACCTTATAGTTGCCTTCAACTTTAGAGATTTAATAAATGAATAATTCTTTTGCTTTTTTAGTTTTAGGTAATAACACTAGGTTACATTTCTGTTGTTCTCTCTCTAAACATTCATTTTCAAAGCATTTTTGAATGTTCTATTTCATTTGAACATCAATAGCAATTAACCCAGTCAGGATAGGGATTATTAGCTCCCTTTTATAGGTAGGAAAACTGAGGACAAGAGAAGTTAAATGATTTGTTCAGATGGCAAATAGCTTACCCAGATCTTCTGACTCCAAATGTAGTTTTATGAAACCTTTCATATATTTTTTTCACATGTGTACTAAAGATTTTCAGAAGTCCAGAAAATCTATCACTTTCTGCTGACAGGCTACTCTCTACTGTACTCCTCCTTGTGTTATCAGACCATCACCATTTACCTGATCTTACTTCTCTCCCTTCAAAATATTAATCCAACAGTCAACTAGTTTAAATTTACATTATCTTTACATTGTCTTAAGACCCATTCCTTTTCCAAATCTCCATCTCACTTTACTCCCACTATCCAACTTCTCTATGCATACTGATGAATGTAAATGAAAGAAGGCACACAATGGCTGGATCCAGAATACTTTTCTACTAAGCAGTCTTATCTAAGTCTTTGCCACTCTAAGCTAAGTTGTTGACACCTTCCCAGAATGACTCTATTCCTCTGCATTAGATTTTGACTCCCTAAAGGCAAGAACACTTTTTGCATTTCCTTCTTTTCTTAGTGCTTAGTACTGTGTCTGGCAAACAATAGGAATTTAATTAATACTTGCTGACTTGACTCCACTCAGAATCTGTTCTAAACATTCTCAATTCCTTAATTCATCTATACAGTCTATTCTCATTTTCTGTTAGAAGAGGACTTCACCAAATACTTGCTTGAAAAACTGATGTCATTCATTGTAAGTTTCTCCCCCACCCCAACTTCTGACTCCAAAATATTCTCAGACTCATCATCCATTTTATCTTCTTTTACTTCAGTCTCTGCCAAGGTGTCCTTGAAAATACTATTCCCTTTACTAATATTCTGGATACCATCACTTCCTTTCTGTGTTAGGTCTTTGCTCCTTTGATCTTTCCTTCTAATTTTCAATCTTTCTTTATCCCCTGGCTTCTTTTCTACTTAGAAAAGAGATCAATTCTCCTTATCCTTAAAAATACCCCTCCACTTGATCTTACCATTCCCCTCAAAACACCATCCACTGTGTACCTTCCTTTTCACAGTCACACTCCTAGAAAAAAAATAGCACTCTTGGCCACCACCTCCTTTCAATTTTTTAATATTATTTTTGCTTCTTAATCTTTCTTGGACTGACTTCTAACTGCATTGCTATACTGAAACTACTTTCTCCAAGTCACCAATGATCAATTCATTAATTCCTCAATTTGATGACGATTAGTTCTTGACTTCTCTTAACCATCTGGCATTGGTGACCATCCTTTTCTCCTAGGAACTTTCTCATCCCTAGAGTAATATTTCGTGATCTTACTCTCTTCCTGATTTTCATTCCCACCTCTATCTGTGGGTGTATCTTGGGAGTCTATCTTGGGCTCTCTTTCTCTTTGTACTCTTTCACTTGATGATCTCATCAGTAACTAACACCTATGCAGATGACTCACATCTATATAACTAGTCTTAGTTTCTCTCCTAAACTCCAGTTCTGCACCACTAGCTACCTATTGAATGTCTGCAGCTGAATGTATCCAAAACATTTCAAATTCAATATGTCCAAAACAAAAATTTTTTCTCTCTCCAAATACCCATCATTTGAAATTTTCTAATTGTTCTTTCTGGATGCTTTCTCCTCTATGGATTTTCATGACATTCTCCTCTGATTCTCTTACTACTCATTTGACTGCTCAGTCTTTTTTTCTTGATCAAAATCCACATTATGGACCCAACAGTGGGTGTAGCCCAAGGCTCTGTCCTATGCCTCCTTATTTCTCTCTATATACTCACTTGATTACCCATCAGCTTCTATGATTTAATTATAATATCTGGGCAGATAACTCACACATCTGTTCATCTAGTGCTAGTCTCTTTCCTGATATTTAGTCTTGTATTTCCATCTCAAATTAGATGTCCTGTCAGCATCTCAAGCTCAATATTTCCAAAATAGAATAGATTATTCCCTCCCTCCTTGCCCCCAACCTAACCTATAGTCCTTCAGAACTTCCTTATTTCTTTTCTTAGTCATTTCAAACTTTTCACAACCTGGAATCAATTTACCTTTTCAGTTTTATTAAATAAACCTTTCCTACCACTCTCCCCTTCATTCAATCAATTTATGGTCCAGTCCATCCTGGCCTTCTTACTATTACTCTTTCTTTTAGTTTAGTTTTTTTTTTTTTTTTGCAAGGCAATGGGGTTAAGTGGCTTGCCCAAGGCCACACAGTTAGGTAATTATTAAGTGTCTGAGGCCAGATTTGAACTCAGGTACTCCTGACTCCAGGGCTGGTGCTCTATCCACTGTACAACCCAGCTGCCCCTACTATTACTCTTACATAACATTCTGTCTCTAATCTTTTGGCCTTTGCATTGCTCGCATCCCTTCCTGGAATTTTTTGTCTTAACCACTTAGATGGTCTAGTTTTCTTCAAAATTCAACTCATATGCCTTCTTCCAAATGAGACTTTTTTGATTCTCAAACTATTGATCTAATTCCTCTCAAAAACTTCAAAGTATCTATTATGTCTGTATATATATTAGTTTCTCCCCTTTCCTATCTCCTAGAATGTAAACTCCTTGATGTCAGGGACTCTGCTTTATTTGTTGACAGCTTGCTTGACCACTCGATTAAAATGACTTTCCCTAGGTTATGTAATCTCTCTTAAAGCAGACTTAAACCAGAAAAACTAGTTTAGAAGTCCCATTTAAATTCCTCATTCAAAAATATGAGAAGGATCTATAGCTAGGAGGACCAAGAAGATAAGTCTTAGAGTTTCAATTTTTTTCATCTGTAAAATGGGAATAAAGATAGTTGTGCTACTTATGTGTCATTTTATGAAGAGAAGTTGGTTTATCTTGAAGAACTTTGTAAGATGAGAGTTATCAGAGAATAAAAAGCATTCACTATTTAAAGGAAGAAATTTCTAATCATAAAAATTTCACGTGGAAGAGGTTGTGCATTTGAACAAGCACCTGCTTGGTGCCTAGACCACTATTTTACCTGATGGGTTATAAAGCTAGTCCTAGAAAGGAGGCAGAGGCAATTTGAGTGATATTTCCTACCTTCTTTTCATTGAAACTCAGACTGAAAAATGGATTTATGTGTTGTCTCTGTCTTTAATTAAAACAACACAGGCAAATAAGTTACATTTGCCCCCTGCTGAGAGTCAGTATTTGAACTCAATTAGCTGCATCTATTTCTTCCATCCTGGGGTTTCCCCATCTGCCAAAAAATTTCTTGTCTGGTTGAAGTACAGGCATGCTCTGATGGTCACCAACAAGTCTGAAGAATTTTAAGAAACTCATGGGAAATAATTTTCTTTGATTTTCCAAATTCATACCAAAATGGCAGAGGGTAGGGTGGAAGATAAAAGGAAGACAATACAGGAGACCCATTTTTATATCTATCTGCTGCCAACACAAAGCTGCTTGGAAGGGGAAAGGTGGCAATCATAAACTTGAATGTGAGTGGGTGAGAGGGATGAAGAGACAGAATAAAATGAAAAGATGTTGAAAAAATGGTGTATTTGAAGCACTCCTTCTGCTAGGCCTTTTAGATATTAGGTAAACTTGAGATGAAAAAGATTAAAGTTAAGTTCTTTCAGGATGTCATGACTCAGCTGCATAATTATAGTCCTATAGTAAACCATTCCAAAAACTGTGATCAAGGTCTCTAGGTTCACATAGCCCTTTTTCAAGTGGCCTTGGACATAATGTGTTCCTAATTCTCTTGGCTATGATAAGAGCTTTAAAAAAGCACATTTCTGAGGAATGATCCTTTCAAAGAAGAGAAAATAAAAATGAGAGTGTGACTAGCACAAAAACTGAAATGACCAAAACTAGAAATACAGTTCTTGATTTGCTTTAGCTTTAGCAGTCACCTTTGTGTGAGAGGTTTAGAATGCAAGTAAAATGAAAAATCACAAACTAGTAGCCCCATAAATAATGACATCTATTGTTGTTATTGTTTATTTCAGTTATGGTCCAATGTTTTCTGACTTCATTGGGGTTTTCTAGTCAGAGATGCTTGAGGGATTTTCAATTTCTTTCTCTATTCCATTTTACAGATGAGGAAACTGAAGCAAATAGGGTTAAATGACTTAGCTAGGATCACACAGTAGGAATTGACAGAGGGTGGATGGGAACTTGGGAATATGAATCCTCCTGACTCTAGGCTTGGCACTTTATCCACTAGGACTAAATATAAAGTTTTCTGGATTTAAAGTTTTTCACAAACTGGCCCCAACCTACTTTTCCATTCTTATTACATGTTGCTGTCCTCAACAAATTCTAAACACCAGTTGAAGTTGATTGTTTTGCTGTTCATCACATCTGAATGGAACTCTATCTCCTATCACCGGGTTTCGGCACAGGCTGAAATCTACTCCTCCCTCATCTCTACCTCTTAGAATCCCTAGTTGCTACAAATTAAGTTCACATATCACCTTCTTCGTGAAACCTTAACATGAAACCAATCTTCACAACTACTTAACCACCCCTATAATTATCTAGTATTTATTATGCTTGTATTTTACATATATATATATTCATTTAAATAATTTCACTTATAGAATGTAGGCACTGTGGGAAAAGATATGGTTTCATTTTTGCCTTTTATCTCCAGTGCCTAGGACAGTGCTGGATTCAGAAGAGACATTCAACAAATACTTAGGGATTGATTGATTTCTGCTAAATCATAGCTGTCTGTCAGCTCCTGGGAATTATATTGCCTCATCCTGAGCCCAAAAGAAAATATAAATGTGGAGAGCTACTGAGTGGAAACTAGATTTGGAGATAGGGACTTATATCCCAAATCCTTGATTTCTGTAGTATAAAATAATTCTTCTTAGAGATATTTAGTTATGTTTTATATTTTATAAAGTAGTAGGAATGGTCATAACATTTTAGTGCTTGAAATACTCTTAAATATGAACTAATTTAGTACAATCTCTAAATCTATACTGTCCCCATTTTATAGAAGGTGAAATTGATGATCAGGAAAGAAAAGTGACTTACTTAAGGTCACTTAGCAAATAATGGGAAAAGTGGGATCTCCTGATTTCTAATCTGATATGTCTTTTCACCTCTCTTCCTGAGAAGCATAACCACTACTATCTCTTTGAAAGGCCACAGGGAGAAACCTAGAAAGAATAAGGAGAGAAAAGAATAAAAAAAATAACAAGGGGCTGAATAGTATACTGTTCACAACATGCCAAGAGAGGAAAAGAGGAAGAGGTGGGGAGAAAGAAAGAATGAGTCTGTCTGGTGTAAGTTGAATAATAAATTGTCACACAGCTCTTGCATTGCCTATTTAGTACCATAAATCAAACTCAGGGCATTTCAAAGTATTCCCTTGGTTGGTGGGGGGAAGAGATGACAGGTCAGAGTGACCACTTTTCAAATACTGGAAATGAGATCTTCCTAAACAGGGACCTGACCTAGCCCTGACAGCGGGGGGTGGGGGGGGGTGGGGGGGATTGGGGGGGGAGGGGAGTAATGGAAGAGAGAATGGAAACATTAATTTATAACTTTATTAACAAGGAGGGACAAGAAAGGGAAGGTTTAGGAAAGAAGCTAGTTTCTTCTGTGTGGTTGGAACAGTCATCTCTTCTCAAGGAAATTTCTGTACCTTGTTCCTTACTCACTTGATGGTCTGTTCTGTTGGGTGACAGGACACATTGAATAGTGACCAGACATCAAAATTTTGGACAGTTCCTGTTGACCCCAAGTCAGTGTCTTTTAACAAGACAAAGAGACTGTCACAAAAATGGATGCCATCTGAGGTTCTATTAATGGGAAAAAATAGCATCTAGGGTCTACTTTGGACTTTCTTTTCCCTTCCCTAAATTTTGTATGCCAGACCCCAGTGGGGGTCTTGAATTCCATTTTCTTTAACCTTGACTAATTAGGTCATTGAACTAGAATGAGTTCAGAGAAAGTTGTCCAGGATGATAAAGAGTTTGGAAAATAGTTAAATGAAGAGGAAAAGGAATTGATAGTATTGTCTTTGAAGAAAAGACAAATTATAAGAAGGTACCTAAAAATTTTAAAAATTGACAAAAGGAAGGGATAATATGATATGTTCTTTCTTACTCCAATGGGCAGAAACAGCAGTAGGGGGAAATCAGTAAGCCCCACGTGAAGCATATTTCACTAATACTTAGAAATGGAACTGACCAAGAGTGACTAACTTGTGAGTAGGTGATCTCTCTGTCATTGGCTGAATGACTGTCTCTCAGTGATATTAGAAAAGGATTCCTGTTTTGGAAGAAGATGGTTAGTGTCATATCTGATATATGATAACTTTAAAAATTATAACCATATTTCAAAGTAAAGGGTTCCCTTCATTGTCTGACCTATCTTATTTTGTGTATTTTCATACATTCTCAGAAAGGACTCATAAGCTTCATCAGATTGCCAAAGGAGCTAATGACACAAAAGGAAGGTAAACAAGGAGCATTTATTAGGTACCTAAGTTCTTTTAGAAATTTGAACTCATTTGATAGTCACAAGAACCCTGAGAGGTAGATATTATTATAATTGTCTTCATTTTACAGTTGAGGAAACTGAGGCAAATAGGCTAATGACAGTTAAGAACTTTTGATTACTAGATATCTCTAAGATCCCTGAGCCCTGGTACAGAAAATCATTATTACTATCATATTTGGGGGGGTAGAGGATGGGAGGTGAAATAAAGAGAACTTGATTAAAAAATCATTATTCACAAATTAGCCACTGATACAAAAAGAATGTATTTAATGTTAACTAATGCCATTGATAGAAAAGGAGGAAAAAAATTAGTCAACCAATTGTTTGATCTAAATAAATGACTTGAATGACGTTTTGGTATCACGCTTATATAACCAGTGTTCAAGAAGTGATATTCTTAGATCAATACTGTTTAGCAGTTCTTAGTTGGAGAAACTGAGGCAAATAAAATCAGCTGAAAGCACTAAGTCAACATCTTGTGGTTCATATATGAAGAAGCAGGTTAAGAAGGTGGGCAACTCAATCTGACCACAAACAACTCTTTAGCCTCTTGATTATTTCTATGTTCAGCTCATCACCATAAAGATCTCAGAAGAATGAGTCTCCTCTAGCATGCCCAGGCATCTTGGTCTTCTCCATGTGATATAATTACATTTATCCCCATTGCCATTGGGACTTGCTAAATGACTGGTAGAAATATTTGCTTCTAGGTATATCTTCCTTTCCCTGATCAGACTCTGAAGCATTCCTAAGAAGTTTTGTAATATAAGAGATGGAATGAATCTCTTTGGACCCCAAACTACCATAATTTGAGAGGATAACCAAGAACTTGTGTGTAATAATTCCTTAAAAGTATTGCTCTTGATGCCTACAATCAGTGAGTCCTTTCCAGAATGTCAAAGGCAGGAATGGATGACCTTTGCAAAGTCAGCTAAAGAAGAAATGAATGTGCAATCATGTTAAATTTTGGTAAGTCAAGATAGATCTTTCTTTTAGGCACAATATTCCTCTCTGTGTTTCTTCTTTTCTTGTGTCACTTTCCAATCAAAGAAAATTAAGGGGGACCAAAGTAAGTAATGCCAAGGATGTCCTGACCACACTGAGTTCTGGTCTAGGGCCACCTATGAGCTCAGTTTTTAATGTCTCCAAATGTAAACCTTATGCTTAGGACATCTGGATGTCAGTGTGTCTTCTTGGAGCAGCTGTTTGCAGTAACCTGCAGTTGCCAGGGAAACCAGGCTCTGGAGGACACCAGCCTGATATATTTATTACTTGGAGGCAATAGACTCCCTCTTGTCACTAAGTTTTATGGGCATGCATTACTGTGGCTGAGAGGCTGAGCTGATAAACATTTTGAGGTTCAATGTTAATGAACCATGGGAACAAAGTCTACCCAGTAAACCCACCCAATAAGGCACTCCTGGGAAAATCTTCACTCATCATATTCACCACAGAGCCTGGAGAAGCAATGGCATAAGTGAGGGCCAAGAGCTAGGAGTGGGCTGAGACAGATGTCACACCCAATGTCTCACCTATAGAAGGCCTCTCTATGACTCACATGTACCAGGTGTGTCCACTGCACCCTAGTACTACTGTTTGTTTGACTAAATTTCTGTCTATCTCTCAAGGTAGATGAGAAAGTTAACTTGCCATCTCTTAACTTGGCATGAAGCAAAACTCCATACATGCCAGCCAGTTCGGGTCAGTTTCACACCCACATTGACTGCTTACAGGGCTCAAAACCACATGCTTATAGTTGGTGGTTCTACTATGTTGATGGCTTGCAACAAATATATTTCTACTACTAGGAAAGAAAAAAAAACTTTAAATAAAGCTTAAGCTTAAAAGGACAATAGAGGTGAACTATTTCAAATCCTTCATTCTTAAAGTTAATAATTAATGATAGTTAATATATATGTTATTTTTAAGGTTTACATAGTATTGCACAAATATTAATTTATTTGATCCTCAAAACTACCCCTTAAGAGATGGATACAATCTCTATAATACAGATGAAGAAACTGAGATAATGGTTAAATAATTTGTCTAGAGTCACAGAGCTAGATAAGTGTCTGAGATATGATTTGAACTTAAGTCTTCCTATCCCTAAGTCCACTGCTCCACTACTCTATCTATTCACTGACATATACCTTTTCAGAGGAAGAATCTGAAGTCCAGAGAAAGTCATTACCACATAAAGAATCCTGGGAATTTTGGTATACATCCTCAAGGACATATTCTAGAATGTGATAGGGGCCTTCTGAAGGCACAGATGGTATATTTATCTAATTTGTAAATGACACAAAATTAATATGAGAGCTAGTATGCTAGACAACAGACAGGACCCTTAACTGCCTTGTAATAGTGATAGACTAAACTGAATGAGATGAATTTTAATAGGAATAAAATGTAAAGTCCTACACAGAGCCCCCCCCCAAATCAAATGAGCAATAACAGGAAGGAAGAAGGTATGGTCTGTTAGTTTTTATTTAAAAAATGATCTACATTCTAAAGCTCAATGGGGGCAGATGGCAAATAGATAATACAATGGATAGAGAATGGATAGAGTGCTGGGCCTGGAGTCAGAAAATGTGTTCCTGAATTCAAATACAGTTTAGATATTTACTGGCTATCTATCTTAGAGCAAGTCATTTAACTCCCTTTAGCTTAGTTTCCTCATCTTTAAAATGAGCTACAGAAGGAAATTACAAATCACAGCAGTATTTTTGATAAGAAAATCCCAAATGGGATCACAAAGAGCTAGACATGACTGAAAAGCAACTGAACAACATAACATCAGCAACATAAAACTTAATATTGATCAATGATGTATGACATGGAAACCACTAACTTTTTTTGGCTCTATTGAGTGCACATATAAAGAATATGACAATACCATTGGCTTCAGCAGGATGCTTATGTCAAGGAGATTGAATTAAGAGCAGGGGCCACATTTTAGAAAGGCCTATGACAAGTTGGATAGCCATGCAGGATAAGGAAAGAACTGTAGCCTATGCCATATGATGAATTGTTGAAAGAACTAATGTTCACTTTTATATAATTTGTCAAAACAGAATGTTTAGCCTATGGAAGAGAAGACTTGGAGTAGGAGACATACTTGTTTTTAAGGTTTTGAAGGGTTACCATGGAAAAAGGCATCAGGATCATTTTGCCTGACCCCAGAGGGCAGAACCAGAACCAGTGGTGGCAGGAGGTAAGGAGGAAGTTGTAAAAAAGGATATTTTGGCTCAATGATAGTTGTCCAAAGTTCAAATAAACTCTCTTAGGAGCAGGGTTCCCCATCAGTGAGTCAACTAGTCTTCAACTAATATCTTCATTAAAGGAGTCTCAAGTGGGAGCAAGATCATCATATATGTGGAATTCCAGATTAAGTATAGGGTGACCTAGTGATATCTAATGTTCTTTCCAGCTCTCATCTTCAATGATATGGTGCACTGGGGGAATAGGAAGTCAGTAGCTGATGTCAGTAGTCCTAAAAAGTGTATTATTAGCCTCTTTTACAAGCTAAGGCTTCCTTCAGGCAATATATAGAATCAGAACTTTTAGGCTGATGTTCCTTGGAGTCTATTATTTTGTCAGTGTTCATGTTTTCAAGAGAGGCAGTGTAAGATCACCAGCTGAGTCTGGTAAGGTATAGTAGAGCACCTTCAAAGGTTTTTTGTTTTCTTGGTTTATTTTCTCAGAATGTTTATATTTTCTTCCTCTTTGCAAGGCACTGTGTGCAAATTGTCCTGAAATCTGCCTAACATCTTGAGCAGAAATCACCCAGTGATGAGGCAGAGGTGGCTTCATGTCACAAGGTCAATAATATCTGTATCCTTGACAACATTTTCTATTTTTTTTTCACATATGCTTGTGGGTTGTAGGACTTTGGAAGAAAGAAATTGATAGATCTGATTGGTAAAGTGACTTTCTCAAAAATCATAGAGTAAGGTAATGACAAAAAAGAGAGTGGAACCTAAATCTCCTGAGTCATAATCCAATTTACTTTCCATTATACCAGTGACTCCCAAGTAGCTGGTAAATAGTAATGCAATCATTGAAAAACAGTGGGAGTTTAGAGTGCTTTTTGGTGAGACATTAATGAAATGATTTTTTAACAAATCAAAATGAAACATAATTTGCCTTCTCACCTTTCTAGTCCTTTTTTTGGTAAATAGTATTTTTTCCAATTATATTCATTTTTATTTTGAGTTCCAAGGTTTTCTTTCTCCCTTTCTGCCCCTCCCCCACTCACAGAAGATGGAAAGCAATCTATAAAGGTTGTACACATGTAAGCATGGAAACATTCATTTATTAGTCATGTTGTGAAAGAAAAACAAAAGAACAATAAGGAAAAGTCACAAAAGATAAAAACCAAAAACAGTGAAAAGAGTGTTCTTTGATCTGCATTTAGATTCTATAGTTTTGTTTTGTTTTTCCCTTTGGATGTGGATAGCATTTCTTTTTTCATGAGTCTTTCAGAATTGTCTTGGATAGTTGTATTATTGAGAAGAGCTAAGCCCATCATAGCTGATCATCACACAGTGTTTCCATGTACAATGTTTTCCTGGTTCTGCTCACTTCACTCAGCATCAATTCTTATAAATCTTTCCAGGTTTTTCTGAAATCCAGCTACTTATAACTTCTTATAGTATAATAGAATCACATTCCATTTATATATTAAAACTTGTACAGTCATTCCCCAATAGGTGGGCATTCCCTCAATTTCCAATCCTTTGCCATGATATAAAAGGGCTACTTTTCTCTTTTTATATGATGTCTTTGGGATACAGATTTAATGGTGATATTACTAAATCAAAGGATATGCACAGATTTTAGCCCTTTGGTCATAGTTTCAAATTTCTCTCCAGAATGGCTGGATCAGGGGCAGCTAGGTGGCACAGTGGATAGAGTACTGGCCCAGGATTCAGGAGGACCTGAGTTCAAATCAGACCTCAGAAACTTAATAATTACCTAGCTGTGTGACCTTGGGCAGATCACTTAACCCCATTGCCTTTTAAAAAAACAAACAAAAAAGACAAAACAGAATGGTTGGATCAATTCACAATCTACTACCAATACATTAGTGTTTCAATTTTCTCACATCTTTTCTAATACTTATTACTTTCCTTTTCAGTCACATTAGCCAATCTGATAAGTGTAATGTGCTATCTTGGGTTATTTTAATTTGTATTTCTCTAAGAAATAATGATTTAGAGTATTTTTTCATATGACAATAGATAGCTTTAATTTCTTCATCTGAAAACTGCCTGTTCATATCCTTTGACCATTTATCAATTGGGCAATTACTTTGATTCTTATAAATTTGATTAAGTTCTTTAAATATTTAAGAAATGAGTCCTTTATCAGAAATACTGGCTGCAAAAATTGTTTCCTAGCTTTTTGCTTTCATTCTAATCTTGATTGCAATATTTGTTGTGCGAACTCTTTTTAATTGAATGCGACTAAATGATTCACTTTATATTTCATAATGTTTGCTTTATCTCTTGTTTGGTCATAACAGATAGCCTATCCCTTCCTCTCCTGATTTGCTTATGGTATCACCCTTTATGTCTGAATCATCTACCCATTTTGACCCATGATGTGATATGATAGTCTATGTCTAGTTATGTCATATGATTTTTTAGTTTTCCTAGCAGTTTTTCTCAAATATTGAATTCTTACCCCAGGAGCTGGATCTTTGGCATACTCAAGATTACTACTGTGTCTTGTTTTCCTAATTCATTCCATTGATCCATGACTTTATTTCTTAGTCAGTGTCAAATAATTTTGATGATTAATGCTTTATAATATAGTTCTAGATCTGGAATGGCTGTCTAACTTTGCATTTTTGGTAATATTTGTAGGACTCCACCTATTTTTGCAAATAGTTTAGATAGTATTGGAATTAATTGTTCTTTATATGTTTGGTAAAATTCATTTGTAAAGTCACATGATCCTGGAGATTTGTTCTTCCAGATGAATTTTCTTACTTTTTTCCTAGATCTATAAAATTATTTTGATAATTTGATTTGTATGACATTGAATAAGTAAATTAATTAGGTAGAATTATCATTTTCAACATATTTGCTCAGTGTCCCCATGAGCTATTGCCCATTCCCAGTTGTTAGATCTGATTTTATTTTTGTGAAATATTTTGTAATTGTGTTCGTATAGTTTCTGAGTTTGTAGATTCCTAAAAATTTTAGATTGTCTACAACTATTTTAAATGTAATTTCTCTTTCTATCTCTTGCTACTGAGCTTTGTTATTAATATATAGCAATATAGTAATATATAGAAATGATGATGATTTATGTGGGTTTATTTTTATATTCTGCAACTTTGCTAAAATTATTAATTATTTCAAGACTTTTTTAGCTGATTTTCTAGGATTTTCTAAGTACAACACCTTATCATCTGCAAAAAGTGATAGTTTTTCTCCTCGTTGCTCATTTTAATTCCTTCAATTTCTTTTTCTTCTCTTTTTGTTGAAGCTAAAACTTCTAGCACAATATTGAATGATAATGGTGACAATTAATATCCTTTTTTCATCTTATTGGGAAGACTTCTTGCTTATCCCCCTTATAGACTATGCTTGCTGATGTTTCTAGCTAGATATTACTTACCATTTTAAGGAAAGTTCCATTTATTCCTATGTTTTCTAGTGTTTTTAATATGAATAGATATTGTATTTTATCAAAAGGTATTTTTCTGCAGCTATTGAAATTTCTTTTGGTTTTATTATTAATATGGTCAATTATGTTAATAGCCTTCCTAATATTGAACCAATGTATTATCTTGGTAATAAATTGCTGTAATCTCTTTGTTCATGTTTTATTTAAATTTTGTGCTTCCGGATACATTAGGGAAATTTTTCTCTAATTTTCTTTTTCTGCTTTGGCTTTTCTTGCTTTAGATGTTGGTACCATATTTGTCTCATTAAAGGTATTTGTTGGGACACCTACACTTATTTTTTCCATGCAGTTTATATAATACTGGAATTAATTGTTCCTTAAATGTTTGATAGAATTTACTTGTAAATTCATCTGACACTTGAGATTTTTTCTTAGGCAGCTCATTGATGATTTGTTTAATTTATTTTTCTAAAACGGGGTTAAACATTTTATTTTCTCTTGTTAATCTGAACAATTTATCATTTTTGTAAATATTTAACCATTTCACTTAGATTGTCAGATTTATTGTAATACAATTGTACAAGACAGAGACTTATTATTGCTTTAATTTTCTCTCCTTTGGTGGTGAATTCACCTTTTCCCATTTTTGACAGTGGTATTTTGGTTTTCTTCCTTCTTTTATAAAAATAAAATCAACCAAGTTTTAACTATCCCTTTTTAAATAAAACTAGCTCTTAATTGTATTTATTTGTTCAATCATTTTCTTAGTTTTAATTTTATTAAGCTCCCCTTTGAGTTTCACAGTTTCTAATTTGCTGTTTAATTGGTTTTAAGTTGTTCTTTTTCTAGCATTTTTAGTTGCACACCCACTTCATTTACCTGCTTTTTTATTTTATTCATATAAGAATTTAAAGATATAAAATTTCCCCAAAGTTTTTCTTTGGCTACATCCTGTGAATTTTGATATGCTTTCTCACTATTGTCAATCTTTTTGATGAAATTATTGATTATTTCCATGATTTGATGTTTGATCCATTCATTCTTTAGAATTGGATTATTTAGTTTCCTATTCACTTTTTTTAGGTTTTTGCCAAGCAAATAGGGTCAAGTGGCTTGCTCAAGTCCACACAGCTAGGTAATTATTAAGTGTCTGAGACCGGATTTGAACTCAGGTACTCCTGACTCCAGGGCTGGTGCTCTATCCACTGCACCACCTAACTGCCCCTCAATTCACTTTTAATTTATCTTTCCATGGCCCCTTATTACATACAATTTTTACTGTTTCATGATTGGAAAAGGATGCTTTTTTTGTGTTTAATTGTCAGATTTTATGCTCTAATACAGAGTCAATTTTTGTATAGGGACCATATACCACTGAGAAAAATGGTGTATTTCTTTCTGTCCACATTCAGTTTTCTTCAGGAGTCTATCTTATCGAACCTTTCTAAAATTCTACTCATCTCCTTAACTTCTTTCCTATTATTATTGTGGTTCTATTATCTAGTTCTAAGAAGGGGAGATTGAGGTCTCCCACCAATGGAATTTTCTATTGCTTGTAACTCATTTAACTTTTCAAATAATTTGCTCTTTTTTTTGTTTTTTTTGCAAAGCAATGGGATTAAGTAGCTCGCCCAAGTCACAAAGCTAGGTAATTATTAAGTGACTGAGGTCAGATTTGAACTCAGGTCTTCACTGTACCACCTAGCTGTCCCAACTTTTCAAATAATTTGGATGCTATACAACTTGATGCATATATGTTTAGAATTGATATTACATCATTGCCTACAGTACCTTTTAGCAAGTTGTCATCTCTTTTCTTATCTATTTTAATTGGATATATTTTTGTTTTGTCTGAGATCAGAATTGCTGCCACTGATTTTTTTAAACTGCTGAAGCATAATACATTCTGCTCTAGCAATTTTTTGACCTTAACTCTCTCTGCTCAAATTTGTTTCTTTTAAATAATATATTATAACACTATTGATTTTAATTCACTCTGCTTCCATTTTTATAGGACAAATCACTCCTAGTTATTATTACTGAGTATTTTCTACATCCTGTTTTCCCCCGTTTATATTTTTCTCTTTCTCTCCTTTCACTCTTCTCTACTCATCAGTATTTTGCTTTTGACCACCATTTCCCACAATCTACTCTCTCTTTTTCAACCCTCTCTCATTTTCTTTTTCTTTTCCTTTCCTACTTTCCCTTACCAAGATAGATTTCTTTACTCAATTGAGTATGTATGTGATTCCCTCTTTGAGCTAAATCCAATGAGAATAAGTTTCAAACAATGCTCATCCCTCCCTTTTTTCCTTTACTGCAATCTTTCCTTCAAGCCTCTTCATGTGATATAATTACTCCCTTCTGCCCCCTTTCCTCTTCTCCTAGTATAATCTTTTTTTAACTCCTTAATTTTTTTTATAATCACATCAAAGTAAACTTACATTTATACCTTCTAAGTATATGTTTTCTAAGTGGCCTAATAAAGATACAGTTCTTGAGAGGTATCTTCTGGTTTAGGGATCTAAACATTTTAACTTTATTGAATGTCAAGGTATTTTGGTTTTTTTTTCTTTCTTGTTTACCTTTTTATGCTTCTCTTGTATTGGAAGATTAAATTTTGAGATCAACTCTGGTCTTTTCATCAGAAGAGTTTGAAAGTCCATCATTTACCCTTAAATATTATGGTGAATGTTGCTTGGTAGTTAATTTTTTTTTTTTTAGGTTTTTGCTAGGCAATGGGGTTAAGTGGCTTGCCCAAGGCCACACAGCTAGGTAATTATTAAGTGTCTGAGACCAGATTTGAATCCAGGTACTCCAGGGCCAGTGCTTTTATCCACTGTGCCACCTAGCCACCCTGGTAGTTAATTCTTGATTGTAATCCAGGTTCGTCTTCCAGAATATTATATTTCAGACCCCCCAAACATTAAATGTCAAAACTGCTAAGTCCTGTGTAAGTGTGTGGTTTCTTAATATTTGAATGCTTCTTCCTGGACATTTGCACTATTTTTTCCTTGACCTGATAGTTCTGGAATTTTGCTTCAATATCTCTTGGTGTTTTCATTTTGGGATCTTTCTCAGGTGATGATAGGTGGATTCTTTCAATGATTAACTTATCCTCTGGTTCTAATATTCAGAGAAGATTTTCTTGCTAATTTCTTGAACAATCATTTTTAAACTCTCCTGGATCTAATTTTCAGGTCAATTGTTTTTTCAGTGAGATAATATAAATTTTCTTCTTTTTTCATTCTTTTTATTTTGTTTGAATGATTCTTCATCTCTTATAGAGTTATTAACTTCCATTTTGCCAATTCTAATTTTTAGGGAATCATTTTCTTTATTTAAATTTTTACATTTTCTATTGTATTTAGTCAATTCTACTTTTAAAGAAGTTGTTTTCGTCGGTAAATTTTTGTTTCCTTTTCCAAGCTTTTGATTTTTTTCATAATCCTCTTGTATAACTCTCATTTCTTTCCCCAGTTTTTTTCCTAAATCTATTTTGAACTCCTCCAAGAGGACTTTTTGGGCTTGAGATCAATTCAAATTCTCCTTTGATGCTTTTCGTGTTGGCATTTTGACATTATTGTCCTCTTTTGAGTTTGTGTTTTGATGTTCCCTGTTGTCACAGTAACTTTCTATGGTTAAGGTTCTTTTCCCATTTTATGATTTATTTTAAAAGTTAAGCTCTCCTCCTGGGGAATAGGGAGCACTGTCCCAAACTTCTTGCACTGTGGGGTACAGGGAGCTGGTCATTGGTTTTCTGTCTTGGGGCTTCTGGGTCTGGTGGCTTGTCCACTGTACTAGGGTAGCCTGGCCTAGACTAGAGAGGGTGGTATTATGGAGCACGAACTGGACAAGACTCAGGAGAACTGATTTCTAGTCTTGGACTGACATTATCTTACTGTGTAAGCAAAATATGACCTGGCAGTAATCGGACAATTGGAGCTTTCAGGATTATAAACCTTTGACACAAGCACCTAAAAAATCCAAGCTGTTTTATCTTGGGTTCTGGGGCTGGTGGTTTGCCTGTTTTGCTGGGACTGTAGACCACACAACTGATTTGCTGTGCCACTAACCTGCTAAGTGAAGACCTAAAGACCTCAGTTGCTAATCTTTACTATTGCTAAAAGTCTACTGGCAAGGCTGACACTGTACATGCTAGTCTGTACTTCCCTTTTATTCAAGTGAGATAGACCTATATTGAAGTCCTTCTAAGTTATCTTGGGCTATAAAATTGTTCCACTCTTATCTTTTTGTGAATTCTATCACTCCAGAATTCTTTTAGAGGGTTGATTTAATGACTTTCTGAGGGAAACTAGGGAGAGCTTAGGCAGCTTCCTGGCTCCTCTCTGTTAACTTGGCTCTATTTACCCAGTCTACTTATGTTCTGTATCCCTCTCTCTTTCTCCTCCCCTCCCCCATTTATTCTGTTATCAAGTTAAACTGGACTCATTGTTCCATCTCCTGAGTCTGGCCATTTTCATTAGCTGTCCCTCATGTCTGTAATATTCTCTCTTAATTTGTACTTCATATCTTCCTACAGGTGCTAACTAAATTCTCATCTTCTCTGGAAAGTTCTTCCCAATCCCTCTTAATTCTAGTGTCTTCTATCAATGTATTATCTCCAATTGATCTTGTATCTCTCTTGTTTGTACACAGTTGTTTAGATGTTGTCTTCCCCATTAACTTATGAACTCTTTGAGATCTGTCTTTGCCTTCCTTAATATCTCCAGTGATTAATAAACTGTCTGTCACTGAAATGAAAGAGAAATAATTCATCTAAAAGTTCTTGGTGACCTCAACCCACTCTCATCTAGACCTTTTTTCAGGTAACTGTTAAACCTTCACATCTCCACCCTTGTCTTTAGATATGTGTTTCCAAAAGTCTAGACTTTAAGAGCTATTGCCCTTTAGATATCAACCCATAGTTAACTTACTTAAAACTGCACCTATATCTTTCTCTAAAACCAACTACTTCCTTTTTTCCTTCCTAACTTTTCCCAGTTTCCATCAGGAGCACAACCAAACTCCCAGTTTCCCAGCCTAGGTATCTTAGAATTATCTTTTATTCCTTCCTCTCCATTTCCTATGGCTTCACCATCACAATGTTCTCATTCATTCTCCTTTTTTCAATCTAACCTTTCAACTCCATTCCCACAGTTGCTTCCCTGATAGAATTCTTCATAAGCTCACATACAGGATTTCTGTAATAGTTTCCTGTTTCATCCTCTTGCCTGTGGCTTTTTACCATCCAATTCCATTATGTAGGCTATCAATTTAATCTTCTTAAACTGAGTTTAGTTCCCTGATTCCTTTCTCATCAGGTATCAACTGCAGTTTGGCTTTTAAGATGTGTTCAAATTCTGCTTCATCTTTTTTCACTTCATTTCCTATTTTTCACACATAGGACTAGAGAGGGTGGTATTATGGAATGTGAACTAGAAAAGACTCAGGAGAACTGGCTTCTAGTCTTGGACTGACATCTTACTGTGTAAGCAAAATCTGACCTGGCAGGAATTGGACACTTGGAGCTTTCAGGATTATACAACCTTTGACACAAGCACATAAAGCATTCTTTTTGAGGTAGACTGGTCTCTTCACTGACCATTACAAAGCATTTTGCTTACTCTCACCTTAGTCTAATTTTAGAGATTAAACGGGAAAGTATAAAGAGTGACTTTAGGGATAGATACCCAGGAAGACCCGCTTTCAAATCCTAGCAGTATCACTTGTTTTGCATTAGGCAAATGACTTCATTTACTGTGGTGTCAGTTTCTTCATTTATTAAAAAAGGAAAGCATTGAACTAGATCATTGCTAACATTTTTTTTTTTATCTCTAGAGCCTATGATCCTATGAGTACAGAATTTGGATCTTAGCTATCTCAGTTTGGTATATACCTGACATTTCTCAGACAACCAATCAACAATCATTTATTCAGCACCTCTTATGAGGCAGGAATTATGATAGGTGTAAGACAGTCAAAAAACAAAGAAAATAAAAATACCTTCTGGGAGTTTATGTCAATGAGAGAGATAACTTGTACAAATATAATAAAAATATATACAAAATCAGTGCAAAGTAAATTCAAGGGAGAGGCACTTCACTAGCAAATAAGAGGATCAGGAAAGATCTGGTATAGGAAACATTACTTGAGATAACCTTTGAAGTAACTTAGTAGTTCTTAGAGGATCCCACTTAGCCCTGGTACTAATAGAAGAAAGATTTCCTTTCTCTGTTCCCCCTACACTATTCTACACACAGCTATTACATTTATTATCTATATGCAAATGTACATTTGTAGGTATATATTTGAACCTCTGATTTACTTGGTATAGAGAACTCATGGTGAGGAAACTCCTTCTTCCATTGCAGATAGGCAAGTTATAGTCTTAGCACAAGCAACAGAGAGTTGACCTTGAACTCTAGAAAATCTGAGTTTTAATCTTTTCTCTGCTATAAAATGACTGTGTTTAAGTTCTCAGTGTCCTAAGTATTTCTGTAAGCTATTTAAAGTAAGGCACATAATCAATTAGATATGAGGAACTAAGGTATTAATACTAAATAAATGCCTACTGGTTGATTTAATCTAGAAACAAAAGTGGAATCATTTTCATAATATACAAATTTGTTATGAATGAAGATTATAAATCATCTCCGATGTCTTAAGCAATAACTATGATCCTAGATCCTCCAAATCACATTACTCTTGAATTGGTCTAGTACAGACAGAAAGTAGAGTTGGGGTGAGGGAATTAACCTTGGTTTGAATCAACTATTTTAGGATAGTGTGAAAAGCACTAATATTTAATAAGCTTTAATGGTCAAACTGGGAGCATCTTGATTGACTACAAAAATGCAAAAGAGGGTCATTGGACTTGAAAGCTAGGAGACCTAGGTTTGAGTCCTGGCTCTGCAACTTTTGAACTATGTGATACTGGTCAAGTCATTTGATGTCTCTTCCTTCAGCTGTGAGCTCTTAGAGAACAGGGTTTTTCTTTTTCCTTTTGTTGTGTCCCTGGTATATGTTACAGTGCTTAGCCCATAGTAGTGGCTTCATAAATGAATGCTGACAGTCTCATTTTCTTCATCTTTAAAATTAAAAGTACTTTGACTACTTACGTCAAAGAACTTGAAGAAAGCACTTTATAAACAAATGCTATGTTGTTACTTAGTTGTTTTCATTCATGTCCAACTCTTTGTGACTCCTTTTTTGGTGGGGGTTGCTTGGCAAAGATACTAGAATGGTTATTCTTCCCTTCTTCTGCTCATTTTACAGATGAGAAAAACTGCATCAAACAGAATTAAATAACTTGCTCAGGGTCACACGGCTAGAAAGTGTCTCAGTCTGATTCAAACTCAGGTCTTTCTGTCTCCAGTTCAGGCACTCTATCCACTGCCTCAATTAGCTGCCCTATCAGCAAAAGTTATGTGACTATTGTTATTTATCTTGGTGTACTTTTATGTCAAGTATTTTTTATAGGCTGTTTAGTAATAGCTAATTAATGACAATGCTTGTCCTTTGTTCTCAAAGAAGACCATGACATCAGGGAGGTGATGTCATGACAAGCAGGTGAATTGGATTTGAGTGAAGGGGTGCTGTGCTAAGTCACCAGCTTCACTTTTTCCTCCAGAGTCATCTGGATACTGTGGTCAAATGACTTAGGATGACTGGTAATGGACCTTGAATCTGAGGTGGTCCAGATGAAGAGACTTGCCCAAGATCAAACAGTTAGTAAGTGTCAGAAGCTGGATTAGAACCCCTGTCCTCCTGATTCCAAGGCCAGTGATCTATTCGACATGCCAACTAATATCAGATAGATGAATTCTTTCTGAATCTCCCTAGGTAATTTTGTATCAGTCTCTATTGCAGTGTAATAGAACCATTGCTGGATACTCAGTCAGAACAACTCAGCCTAAGTTAGAGGAGAAAAGCAAATCATTGTTCCTTTCCAGCCTTCTCTCTCAAATATGGGGTGAGCTAAATGAGTTCTAGGATTTCTTCCTGTGCTATTTTTATGTTCTAATATTTTTTCATTGGTCTTTTGTCTTTAATTTAATTTTGTTTTCTAGATCTTACAATCTATATATGTTCCATGTTATGAGACTCTTTTAGCTTTGACACTCCATAGTCCTTAATGTGACATAGTGAATAGAGAGTTGGACCTGGATTTACATCCAGCCTGTGACACTAGCCCTATGAACCTCAGTTTTATCATCTGTAAAGAAAGGATTGGACTAATTGCCTTTTAAGGTTGCTTCCAGACCCAAAGCTATAATCCTATCTGATAGGACATTTCCTTTTCATGACCTACCTCATTCTCTCCACAATGTCAGAAAGCAATCTCTATTGTCAATCTCTAGTAAGAGATAATGAAATATCAAGATACAAAAGAAGCCAAAGATTCCATGGGACAACAACAAAGGATGGAGGAAGCCACAGTGATAGTGGGGAGTTGGGGGAGAGGAGTGAGTCATTGGTTCAATAGTTGGAGGCTAACAAGTTATCAAAGCAACTACAACTTGGTCAGCCTCTGTGGGAGGGCCAGTCCCAGCAAACGGAAATTTATGTCCTGGAAGATCATAAATTGTTCTCACAAGTTGTAAAGCTGGAGTCAGGAATGGATCTCTGGTTTAGCTTTGAGGAAAATTTTTGCTGAGTGCCCAATGAGCAATGTGGGAAAACACAGTAAAAGCAATGTTTTTTTTTTCTTCCTTGTCATTTCTAAGATGGTGGATCTGATGTTTCACTCTGAGCATATTTATCTATTAACCTATCCATCTGTCTATCTGTTGACCTTTCTCACTGCCTTTATCATGATGAATCTCCCTTTCATGTGAGGGGAAAAATTATAATATAAGTTCCAAATACCGATAAGACAGACTTCATAATGTTAGACCAAGATCCAGCTTTTGCCTTTTAGGGAGCCAAATATTCATAGAATCTATGGAGGGCTCCTGAAGGAAATGTAATAACACATTTGGGATAACATCTTGCCTCTGTTAAAAGGGTGACCTTGGGAAAATCACTTAACTTTTGGGATTTAGCTTTTCTCATTTGTAGGATTAGAAGATTGGAAGAGATGGTCTCCAAAATCTTTCCCAAAATAATATGATCCATTGCTTAAAATAAAATTATATATATCTATCTCATATATGTGTCATCTCATCAGTATGTATAGGAGCCTGCACCAAAATGTGAGGATTCTACCTCCCCATTTCATACCCTTGTCTTGTCTGTGTGTATGTGTTTGGTGTGTGTGTGTATGTGTGTGTGTGTATACCTCAAAACAGATCCTCATTGATGCCTGAAATTTCACCATTAGTATTTACTTTCTTTGGTTTTTAGGCACTGAACACTGACAGTCTTCTCTTTGAGTTCTGGCTTTCAAATATAAATACCTCCTGGGAGGGATAGTATATTCAGAGAATACCAACTCAAACTGAATGAGTTTGTCAAATGTTCTTTTTCACAATTGAAGAGACCTAGGGAAAATGAAATCACTGACTTGGAGGTAGGGGAGGAGGAAGTTAGTGGGAACCTTAGATGTAGGAACAGTAAAGACAAAGGCTAACTTCCTCACAATTTATCCAAGGTCTGACCACATTATTATCCTGCTTTATTCCAAACACTGATAACTTGGATAAGTGGAAATTTGATAGAATGATATGGTGGGCTAAATCATGAACTGTGGTGCTAAGTACTGCTGGGATTTGGCCTTACATTTTTATGTTAAAGTTTTTTTAGGGCACAGACAATATCATTCATCAATGTTTAGCACATAATAATAAAAAATGCTTAATGAAAAAACAAAAAAAATTCTGATATAGTTCTGCATGCCAATCCTCTTTGCTACAGGAAAGGCTGAGACCAGTGGGTTTTTTGAGCTCAGGAGTTCTATGGGTTATATTGATTAGATTTCTGTACTAAGGTCAGCATTAATATCATGAACTCCCAAGAAAGGATAGGAATGGGGGAGGGGTTCCAGAGAGCATAAGGGGGGGCAGTCCCTGGCAAGAATAGCTGATAAAATCTGCCATGCTGATCTGAAGTGGGATGGGCCTTTGAGCAGTATTCTTACCTGGATGAAAAAAGGTTCACTCTTAAAAATACTTTCATTTAAAAAGAAAATAAGTGAAAATAATGAATGGCTTTAGATTCTAGAATAACTCTGGGCAGGTGATTCAGTAATTAGTGTCACTTACTCGAGCTCTTCCTGATTCCCTGATTAGTGATCAGCCCATCTTTCTGCAATTACTTTGATTTACTCTAGATAAGTTTTGTATTCATTTACTGGAGTTTCTTTGTCTCCTCCTCTTTCTCTCTTTCCCCACACCCATAACAAAATAGATTTTGCTTTGTCTCCGCACTTCTAGTGCCTAGCACTGGAATAATTTAAAAAAAAAGTTTGTTGTTTGAATTGAACTGAACTAATTCTGAACTAAATTTAACTAAAAGGTAAAGTTATGAACATTGACCTGATTTTCAAAGTTGTTTTGAGGATTCTGAGTAACTGAAGAGACGTTGTTATCTTTACCATTTTCAATGAGGAATAATCAGAAAACTCAAGTCAACAAATGTTTTTAAACTGACAAATTTATAAATTATGTTTCTGTTTAATATCAATTCCCAAAGCTATGCATTAATTCTGTCTTGATCATAGCTCTTAGCACCTCTAAAGTGTTGAGTAAGCTTGTGAAATTCACATATACTTGTGAGATCCAAACATTAGTTCATTTATTAATGACCATGAAAGGCCTGTAATCAAATCACAAGTTGTTACATCCACAAATACCCAGTACAAGCTTATGTTAAATATAAAAGCATTACTCCTGGTTTTACTATTTATCTTTCTTTATCTACTGACCCCTCTACCAGGGGAAGGGCCAAAAAAATTAGAAGATAGGCAAACATGCAAGTGGAAGAATGCCCATTGCCAGCTATTCATGGGATTTAGAACTAGAAGGGAATTTACAGAGTTGCCATTTTATAGATGATGAAACTAAGCCCAGAGAGGTAAAGTGATTTGCCCAAAGTCATATCTTTCTCTAAATCCAGTATTTTTCTCCATTAGCTTACTTTATTTTAGCATGAAAATGTTACAAAAAATGTCTAATGAGGAAAAAGAGGAACTATTATGAAGAAACAAGAGATTAAAAGTCAAACTAGATTGGTAGCAAGTAGATTTCAGAGAGCCAAACTCTCAGGAACTGGTTAAATGGAACACCAAAGTACAAGACCAGAGCTTCCTAACTGACCAGGTCAGTTAGGATATGTTGTTTAGTTGTTTTGTAGTAGTGTTTTATTTTTTGTGACCCCCATCTGGGATTTTCTTGGCAAAAATATTGGAGCAGTTTGTCATTTCCTTCTCCAGTTCATTGTGCTGATGAGGAAACTGAGGTGAACAGGATAACACAGCTATTAAATGTCTGAGGCAGATTTGAACTCAGGAAGAGGAGGCTTCTTAACTATGGTTTGGATTGGGAGTCAGCATTAGAACTAGAGGTGAAATGTAGGGAGAGATAATGGGGAGTCAACTGTGTTCCCAAAGCTCCAATATTTACAGGAACTATCCTCTGAGCAATGTGGTAGCTAGGTCAGGATTGAGCATTATGCCCCTTCTTAACATACATATATATATATATATATATATATATATATATATATATATATATATATATGTATGTATATATATATATATTCCCCTTTTCCCTTTCTATTTAAAATATCTGGTAGTGATCACTTTGAGCAAAATACAATTTGAGTATATAGTATGCTATCCCAAAACTGTCTAGATCTAGACAGTTTTGCCAGGACAGCCCTTAGTTGTCCCAAAAAGTGGAGATGACAGACTCCCACCCCTACCTTGGTCCCAGCTCATCCTCGCTCCTCCAGACAAAGTCTCCAAACTTCTCATAATGAGAATTGTAATGATGCTGGACACGGAAAAGCATGGAGGCTGACACTTCCATCAGGGTATTGTAAGCTGTCTGTTGCTCCTTGCCACTGGTGTAGCCATTGTAGAGATTGTAGATTTTGTCAGCTATCTCTGAAAAGAAGGCAAAACAGGTAGATTTATAAGGGAACTGTGGGAAGTGGAGCTGAGCAGAAAGGTTCCTTCAAAGACATAAAACAGTGAAGATAACCCCAACAAAACTCAGTGACCAGAGGGATTCAAATAAATAAACTAAACTTTTGGTAAAGCAAAGCATACATTGTATAATGACTTTGATCAACTTCTTTGCAGAGGTTACATCTGGATATTTGGAAAATGTTGATTTCTGAATATTTTTAGGTTTTAGGAAATGTTTATCAACCTCATATCTACTTAAGAGACAACTAGAGCACCAGAACTGAGGTCAGGAAGACTCGTCTTTGTGAGTCAGATACTTATTAGCTAAGCAAATCACTATTTGTTTCAGTTTCCTCATCTATAAAATGAACTGGAGAATCAAATTGCTAATCACTCTAATATCTTTGTCAAGAAAATTCTAAATGCGCTCATGAAGAATTGGACATGACTGAAAAACAACTCAACAATATATCTACTTAAGATGGGCAATCTGGGGGGTGGCTAGATGGCGTAGTGGATAAAGCACCAGCCTTGGAGTCAGGAGTACCTGGGTTCAAATCCCGTCTCAGACACTTAATAATTACCTAGCTGTGTGGCTTTGCACTTAACCCCATTTGCCTTGCAAAAAAAAAATCTAAAATAAAAAAAAGATGAGCAATCTGCCATTACCAAATATCAAATATATCTTATTTGAGACAACAACTATGTAAGACAAATAGGTCCTGCTGTTATTGTTATGTTAATTTTATTGATGAGGAAACTAGTGCTCATGAAATATGTCCTAGATACTAACTAGATGTTTGGTCAAGTGGTAGGTGTTAGAGGGATACAAATGCAAAGAATGAAATTAGGAACAGTAGTAAATAAAGAATGATTTGCTTCATATTATCAGTATAAAAAGTCAGGACTTCCTGACTCCAGCTCTAGCCTCCTAACCTCTAAACCATACTCCTCAGCAATCCTCTTTGTCTTCTCAGACCATGAACTGATTCCCTTTGGAAGAGGAAAGACTGAAGTCATAGAGTAATATATTTTCAAGGAACTAGGTATTCTGCTCAGCACCTACCCTCAGCTTTGTTGTCATCTACCAGAGGGCAAGCTGTCCTCAGGGTAACAGTGCTCAACTCTGAGTGTCGGCCTCTTGTATCCACAGCATAGAGAGTAAACCTAAAAGAAAACCAGGTATGAGTTAGCTGTGATATACTTATCACTTACATTCTAGGTGACATGTGAGGGAGAAAAATTCTGTTATAGACATCTATATATCTAACTTGAATTATTCTCCTGAACTCCTGTGCCATCAACCAAATGACTGTGGCATATATCCATCTAGATTTCCCATAGGCCTCTCAAACTCATGTCCAGAAAAGAAGTCTGTGGCCTGCAAATTGATGCCATCCCCAAGCTTCTTAATTTGTGTGGATGGCACTGCATTTCTTCTTGTTGCTCAGGATTACAATCTAGGAGCTTCTTTGATTCTGCTTGTTCCCTCAATTTCCATTTCAGTGGCTAATAATCATGTCATTTTAAATCTCTTTCTCCACTCCTACAATCTCTATGCTTTTTTCAGACCCTCATAACCTCTTGCTTTGACTATTACAGTAGTTTCCTCATTAGATTCTTGGTTTCTAGTATCCAACCCCTCAATCTAGCATCTCCAGAGAAACTGATATTGTAAAACATATGTTTTCATGTAACACCCTCAATTAAAAAATTGTAAAAGCTTCTTTTGCTTCTAGGATGATATGCAGACATCTTATCATGGTATATAAATTTCTTTTACAAATTGAGTTCCTACCTCTCTTCCCAGTCTGATTTCTACTACTTCCTTCTTATACTCTCTGTTGCACTGACACTAGATTATGCTGTTTCCTGAAATATGACATTTGGTCTTTGGACCTTTGCACAAGTGAATTCTCATAATTAGGAATCTATCTCCTTTAACCTCCTTAAACTTCTTTCACAGTATGGGTCAGTTGACTTCATTTCATGAAGTCTTTCCTGATCCTCATTGTTAATACACTCTCTCCTCTTATAATTACTATGTCTTCTGCATAACAATCCCCATTGGAATGTAATCTCTTTGAGCACTCTATAATTGAGAGACTGTCATTTTTGTCATGATATTGTGAGAATTTTGCACATAGTACACACAATCATTTTTTGGTCAAATTAAGTTTAATGAAACTTAATGACACCTCAAATCAGTATCATTTTACCTCTGATTGTTGCCTTTTCAAATCACGCTAGGAAAAAAAGAACAAACAAAAAACAAATTACCACTGCAACAAAACCACTATGTAGAAGAGTTGACAATGGTTCTCTAATAATATTTAAAGTATTAATTTAGGTATTTTTATTTTGGCCTTCAAAATCCTTTACAATCTGTTCTTATTTTTTTTTTTTAGGTTTTATTTTTTGTAAGGCAAACAAGGTTAGGTGGCTTGCCCAAGGCCACACAGCTAGGTAATTATTAAATGTCTGAGACCGGATTTGAACCCAGGTACTCCTGACTCCAGGGTCAGTGCTTTATCCACTACACCACCTAGCTGCCCCTAATCCTTTACAATCTGGAGGCAATTAGGTAATGCAATTGAGGGAGGATTGGACCTCGAGTCAGGAAGACCTGAATTCAAATCCAGTTTCAAACACTCACTAACCCTGTGGCCCTGGAAGCAAGTCATTTAAATTCTGTCACCATCAAAATGGGAATTATAATAGAATTTTCCTTCTAGGATTCTTGTGAGGCTTAAATAAAATAATATTTTTTAAAAATGTAGTATATAAATTGGCATATAATAGGTATTTAAGAAATGCTTGTTCCATTTCCTATCCTTCTCAAACTCACTTAGCCTACCTTCATCTCTCACATGAACAATATACACCATCTAGATTAGTATAATTATGAACAGAATATATAATAGGTATGTCCTTTAAAAAAAGCTAATTTCCCTTTCTACAGCTCTCTAAACAATTCTTCTTTTATCTAAATCCTTGAAAACCTAGCTAATATGTCATATTATTCATTGTTGTTCTTGTTGTTCAGTTATTTTCAACTCTTTATGATCTATGGACATATTGTATGTGGGGGTTTTTCTTGACAAAGATAAAGGGGTGGTTTGCCTTTTTCTTCTCTGGTGGATCAAGGCCAACAGAGATTAAGTGACTTGCTTAGGTTCAAACAGCCAATAAGTGTTTGATATGAGATTTGAAGATAGGTCTTCCAGGATCCAGGCCTAGCACTCCATACACTGAGTTATCTAGCTGTCTATATCATCCAAAGACTCATCAAATCTGTTGGAAAGGACTTTAGACATCATATAATCCAATCCCTCACTTAGGAAGAATCCCCTCTACAGCATTCTATTAAAATGGAAAACCCTTATGAGGAGTTCTTTCATTCTTTGGATCTGTATCCCTACTGCCGGTCACAGGACTGAACAAATAGTGCATGCTTGATAAATATTCATTCATTGATAAGAGTCAGTCCTATATTTGAGGACCTCAAGTGATGTGGAACTCATTCTCTGTCTCTCTCTCCCTACTTTACTTTGGGGCAGCTCTCATTTTTAGAAAATGTTATTTTCTTAAATTGAGATAAAATATACCTGTCAAATTCCACCTGACACTCCTGGCTCTGATATGGATGACTGAGGAGAAAAAAATCCATCATCTCTTCTACATACCAGGCATTCAAAAACTTAAATTAAAGTTATCTTTTATATTGTCTGTAGTTCCCTCACATCTTCTCTTTACCAGAAGTATCCTTGGATTCTTCTTCTCTTCCTTGTATAAGATAACCTCTAGTCCCCTCATCAGGATGCTTGCCTTCCTCTAGAAGTTTTATAGTCTTTTCTAAATGCTCACTTTCTCAGGTGAAATGGGACCATTTAGTGTCTATATAAATTAATACTTAAAAACATAAGATTTAAGACAAAGCAAAAAATTCTTCAGAGGTCATCTAATCCAATCTCCTTATTTTATACCTCCAAAAACTGGGGTTCAGGCAGATTCATTATCTTGTGAGGGTTGAAATCCACAAAGTTCCAAATTAGTCATCTTCCCTTTATATTACATTGCCCGAATAAGCCACATTGCCTCCTAAATGCCTTATGGCAACTTTCATATTTTTGTACCCTAATTTTAATGTTTGTATGTAGATACAAACATAAAATGATATATTAAAATTATATTAATATATTAAAATTAATATTATATATATTATGTCTTGTCTGGATGCATCCTAAAAGCAAGATGGTCTTATAGTTTTTGTTATCCTCAAATCTCTCAGACTAATATCTTTTCCAATAATATGAATGTTAATTGAATGAATAAAATGGATTTTGTCAATGAATGGAAGTAACATTGTGGGTCATTTCAATATTATATAAGGAAGAACTTCTTTAAAATAAAAGAGCTCTCTCCTGACAGTGGAATAAACTTCTTTCTAAAATCCCAAGGTTCTTGTTACTATTGCTATTCAAGCAGAGGATACAAGAGCACATGACAGGGATCTTTTAGAGAAGATCAGTGCTTTGGATTAGTATGGACCAAGATGATTTCCAAAATATTTCTTAACTCTCTGACTTGTGTGTCTTTGGACAAGCTTTTTTTTCTCAGAACTTTAGTTTGTTCATCTCTAAAGTTATAGAACAATATTAGCAGGTCATTCTAAATCCTATTATCTTATGATCCCAGTGCCAGTTTGACAGTGCTACAGGAATTCCTGAAGGGCTTGAGGTGCCTAGTTTGACAATCACAGCAAGAACAACAATCTTTGGATTTATAAGTGACTTGCAAAAGCATCAACAATGTAACTGCTGGCAGTTCAAATAGATTCACATGCTTTTAATTTCATCTTGGTGCTATGCCCTTAGCTTCAATATATTACATGCTCCATGTAATGCAGGGTTATTTACTTACCTGTAAGTTAAGAGAAATCAGTAGAGTTACTAAAGAAAACACAATTATGGAGCAAAATTAAGACAGAACAATAAGCCTGAGCTCTCCCCCAAATCCTTCAAAATTCCTATAAATAATGATAAATCAAATTCTAGAGTGATAGGACCTACAAAAAAGATGGAGGGAAATAATTTTCCAGTCCAAGCTAACTTAGCTTAGCAGAAAAACCAATGTGAAAGAGAAGCAGGCCATATAAACCAACCTCCAGAAAACCATGAACAGGGATTGGAGGTGACTGATTCAGTGGCAGCAGTAGCAATTTCCAGTCTTCTCAACCCACAGATGTTAAAGGGATTGGACAATGGGTCATAAGGAGATTTAGAGAAGTCCCTTTGCTGGCATGCAAAGTTATAATTACTAACTCTTTATTTCCCTCTATGCTATTTTCCCTCTGTTTGTATTTTTTCCCTTTTTTTCCCTTTATCAATGTTACCACTGTGTTGTTTCTAAATATCGCCACCTTCAGTGTGTTTGCCCTCCTCTATCAACCCCCCTCCCCTTTCTTTCCCCTTTTCCCTTTTCCCCTTTTTATCCCCCTTCCCATCCCCCTCCCTTTTTCCCTTTTAATACTTGAAAGGTAAGATAAGTTTCTTAACTTATCTGAGTGTAAGTTAACTCTAAGCCAAGTCTGAATAAATGAAGATTCAAGTAGTTCTAACCTCCTCCTTTCTTCCCCTCTATTGCAATAGGTCTTTTGTACCACTTAATATAATGTGATTTACCCCATTCAGTCTCCTCCATCCTCCTGTATTTTTACTGTCCCCCTTTTAAAGGAGGTATTGTTTTTAAATCATTCTATTCTAGTCACAGAAAAGTTATGAGTGTCCATCACTTCTGGCTAAGTATATTCTCTCTAATGGAGTTACAAATCTTGAGAGTTATTAGAGTCTTTCTCCCAGGTAGGGATATTGTCAGTTTCATCTTATTGGATAGCAATCTCAGGGAAAAGTCATGAATGTCCATCACTTCTGGCTAAACATATTCTCTCTAGTAGAGTTACAATTCTCAAGAGTTATGAGAATCTTTCTCCTAAGTGTGGATATAGCCATTTTCATCTTATTGGATAGCAGATTTTTTCTTTATGCCCCACCTTTTTAACCTTTTCATATGTCTCTTGAGCCTCCTGTTTGATGTCCAGATTTTCTATTTAGCTCTGGTCTTTTCATCAGGAAATGTTGGAAGTCTCCCAGTTCATTGAATGTCCATCTTTTCCCCTGGAAGAGAAGTTTCAGCTTTGCCAGACAGTAGATTCTTGGCTACATTCCAAGCTTCTTTGCTCTTCTGAATATTTCATTCCAGGCCTTTCAATTCCTTAATGTTGATGCAGCCAGGTCCTGTGTAATCCTTATTGTGAGTCCTTGGTATTTAAATTGTTTGTTTCTGGATGCTTGCAAGATTTTCTCTTTTCTCTGACAGTTATGGAATTTGGCTACAACATTTCTTGCTGTTTTCATTTTAGCATCTCTTTCTGGAGGGGATCTATGTATTCTTTCAATAACTATTCAACTGGTTCCATGATATCAGGGCAGTTTTCCATCACTAAATCCTGTAATATTAAGTACAGGCTTTTTTTTTCTCTTCAATGTTTTCAGGAAGTCATACAATTCTCAGGTTGTCCCTTCTTGATTGATTCTCAAGGTCAGTGGTTTTGTTGATAAGATATCTTACATTTTCTTCTAGTTTTTCAATCTTTTGGTTTTATTTAACAGAATCTTGCTGTCTTGTGAAGTCATTAGTTTCCACAGATTCCATTCTTTTTTTAATAGAAGAATTTTCTTCATTTACCTTTTGCAACTCCTTTTTCAGTTGGTCAATTCTACTTTTGAAGTTTTCCATTTGCCCAAGATTTGAGAGAATTACTTTCTTTTTTGGCATTTGCCCAATTGAGGATCTGAGAGAATTTTTCTCGTTTTGCATTTGTCCAATTGCATTTTCCAATGTTTTGTTTTCTTGTTGCAAGATATTAATTTTGTCTTGCAATGTGTTAATTTTCTCTTGAGTTTCTTTTCCCAATGTTTCCAATTGATTTTTAAACTCCTTCCTGATTTCTTCAAGGAAGTCTTTCTGGACTGGAGACCAATTCATCTCCTCAGAAGTGCTAGATCTGTCTGGGTTAGAATATGATCCTTCTAAATATTTCTCCATGGGTCACCCTTTTCACTGTTTTTTTTTCATTTTTCTAAGATCTTGTGTTGGGGAGGGGCTAGCTCTCAGAGGTTTGCTTTTGAAGATCTTAAGAGGCTTTGTTCACTTGGTTTAGTAATTCCAAAGGCTGCCCAGTAGGGGTGCTGGTTGCTTTCTCTGGAGTGATTGAAGCCTTCTCCCTATCCTGGAGGGAGTAAGCAGAGTCTGAGCTGACCTTAAACAGTGGGCTGGAAGTCAATCTCTCTTTCAGTTAAGTGTGCTCCTTAGTCCACACCTATACCTAAGGGGATGGGGGGGGGGTGCAGGGTGGCTACCATTTATTCTTGGAAGAATAATCCAAAAGTATGGAGCTCAGGTCTTGTACCTCCCTGGAAGATTTATAGGTGTGCATACCTCCCCTCCCTCTGGCCAAAGATTTCATGGCTAAAGTTGGTTCTTCATCTGCCTCTCACCAAAGTCTCTTGAGACTAATGCCTCTCAACCCTGCTGCTGTCCCTGTGCTGACACTCTGGTCTCCTCTCCCAGTTCATCCATGTTCCCCTGAGACAGAACTTATTGTTAGGTGTTCATCTCCTAGTTTCTTTTTCTGGGTTTTGTTGATTGAGTTTCTGTAGGAGGTTTCTTTGATGTTATTTTTGAAGGGAGACAGAGAGTACTTAATGCAGTGCCTGTCTTCTCTCCACCATCTTGACCAGAAGTCTGCTCTGAGTCATTTCTAATGAGCATGAAGGCTCATTCATTCTCCCTCACCTTCCCCTTTCTTCTCCATTGCAAAAACTTTTTCATGCTTCTTTTATGTGAAATATCTTAACCCATTCTACCCCTCCTTTCCCTTTCTTCCAGTATATTCCTTTCTCGCCCATCAGTTCCATTTTTACAGTATATTATACCTTCATAGTCCACTCCCTCCTGCACCTTATTTATAGAAGCTCCTTCTAATTGCCCTAATAAATAAGAAGGTTCATATGAGTTATCAGTACCATCTTCCCATATAGGAATACAAGCAGTTCAGCATCATTAAGTCCCTCATAATTTGCCCTTCCTGTCCACACTCTCTATGCTTCACCTGAGTACTGCAACTTTAAGAGCAAACTTTCTGTTAAGTTCTGGTCATTTCTTTTTTTTTTTTTGCAAGGCAAATGGTGTTAAGTGGCTTGCCCAAGGCCACACAGCTAGGTTACTATTAAGTGTATGACACCGGATTTGAACTCAGGTACTCCTGACTCCAGGGCCAGTGCTTTATCTACTGTGCCACCTAGCTGCCCCGAGTTCTAGTCATTTTGACAGGAAAAACTGAAAGTCACCTATTTATGTTTTTGGTTTTTTTAGTTTTTGCAAGGCAATGGGGTTAAATGGCTTGTCCAAGGCCACACAGTTAGCTAATTATTAAGTGTCTGAGGTCAGATTTGAACTCAGGTACTCCTAACTCCAGGGCTGGTGCTCTATCTACTGCACTACCCAGCTGCCCTGAAAGTCACCTATTTAATAGAAAGCTCATCTTTTCCCCTGAAAGAGGATGGTGAGTTTTGCTGGGTAGTTGATTCTCAGTTATAATCCAAGCTCTTTTGACTTCTAGGATATCATATTCCAAATCTTATGAACCCTTAATATAGATACTGCCAAATCTAGTATAATCTATACTGTAGCTTCATGATATTGGAATTGTTTATTTCTGACTGCTTGTAATATTTTCTCTTTGATGGGAGATCTGTAATTTGGTTATAATAATCCTGGGAGTTTTTATTTTGGAATCTCAGGAGATGATTGGTGGATTTTCTTGATTTCTATTTTGTCCTCTGCTTCTAGGATGTCATGGCAATTTTGCTGGAGAATTTCTTTAAAAATTATGTTGAGGATCCTTTTTTTTCTGGTTATGATTTTCAGGTAGCCCAGGAATTTGTAAATCATCTCTTCTGGATCTGTTTTGCAGATCAATTGTTGTTTCAATGAGATATTTCACATTTTCTTCTAGTTTTTCATTCTTTTGGTTTTAATTTTATTGTTTCTTGATTTCTCACAAAGTCATCAGCTTCCCTTAGCTCATTCTACATTTGAAGGAATTAGGTTTTTCTTCAGGGAGCTCTTTTATCTCCTTTTCCATCTGGTCAATTCTATCTTTTAAGGCATTCTTCTACTCATTGTCCATTTTGGACTGCTTTTTTTCCATTTGACCTAAATTAGTTTTTAAGATGTTATTCTCTCTCTCTCTCTCTCTCTCTCTCTCTCTCTCTCTCTCTCTCTCTTCTTTTTTGATGTTTGCAAAGCAATGGGGTCAAGTGACTTGTCCAAGATCACACAGCTTATTAAATGTCTGGGGCTGGATTTGAGCTCAGGTCCTCCTGACTCAGGGCCAGTGCTCTATCCTTGCACCACTTAGATGCCCCAAAATGTTATTTTCTTCAGTATGTTTTTCTGTTTCCTTCACCAAGCTACTCTTGGTTTTCATAATTTTCTCTCATCACTCTAATTTCTCTTCCCAATTTTTTTCTCCCTCACTTGATTTTCAAAATCCTTTTTTTGAGCTCTTCCATAGCCTGAGACCAATTCATATTTTTCTTGGAGGCTTTAGATACAGAAGCTTTAACTTTGTCATCTTCTGAGTGTATTTTTTGATCCTCTGTGGGACCAAAGAAATTGTCTATGATCAGATTCTTTTTCTTGTTGTTTGCTCATTTCCCCAGCCTATGACTTGATTTTTACTCTGTTAAAGTGGAGCTCTGCTTTCAGGGTAGAGGATGCACTTTTCCAGAATTTTGAGGGTTTTTATAGACTGTTGATTTGGCCTTTGCACTGGTCTGTGGATGACCATAAGCACTCCCCTCTGCCCTGGAACTATGAGGAGGGTCCCTGCTCCATTAGGGCAGTATGAGGTCCCAGACCTCAACCCAGATCTGAGTATGGGCAAAGCAGTAGAATTCTGTCCCAGAGATAGCAGAGTCTTTGTCAACCCTTTAACCATCTGTGGACTGAGTACTCTGGGAAGCAGCTGCTAGGTGGCTCCACAGGCTTGCTTCTGATTCCCTGGGCCAGGATTTGCATTGAGGCCTGCATTATTAGCCTGGGCTTTATATTCACTCTGGTGTGGCAAAGTTTTCCTGCTGACCTTCCAAGTTATCTTTGATGATCCCTGGACTAAGAAGTCTGAAAACTGCTGCTGCCACAGACTCAGGTACACCCCAGGGACTTAGGTGCCCCATGGTTTGCTCCTGGATGGCTATAGCTGGTTTGTTCCAGTGACCAATGGGGTCCAGGCTTCACTGCGGCCTTTTCTAGCCCTGCGACCCTTTCTTCCCTGGTATAACAGACCCTTTCTATGGATCTTCCAAGTTGTCATGGGCTGGAAAATTGTTTCATTCAGTTTTTCTATGGGTTTCACCACTTGAGAATTTGGTTAGAGTCAAAATTTAAAGGCATTTGGAGTGGTCAGGAGGAGAGCTTCTAGAATTTCCTGCCTTCACTCCACCATTTTGACTCCACTTAAAACCCTTGAAGTTTGGTAGAGTTCCCCCTTCATTTAGGAAGCACAGTCCCATTTTAGCAGAGTTAAACATCAAGAAATAGAACAGAAAATGAGCAAACAAACAAAAATTCTGACTGTAGTAAATTGCCATGGTGAAAAGGAAGTTGAAAACACACACTCAGAAGAAGATAGTAAAGTCATATCCTGGCATCCAAAGTCTCAAAGAAAAATATGAATTGGTCTTTGGCAATGGATAACCTCAAAAAAGATTAAAAAAAAAAAGTAATAACAAAAGAGAAAAATGGGAAGAGAATAAGATTGATGCATCAACAGTTTGGTAAAGGAGGCATTAAAAATATTAAAGGAAAGAACACCTTAAAAAAATAGAAGAGGTCAAATAATAAAAGAGACACAAAAATCCAGTGAAGAGAAGAATGCAGAACTGACCAAATGGGAAAAGATATACAAAAATTCACTGAAGAGAATAACTCCTTAAAAATATAATTGGCCACATGGAAAAGGAGATACAAAAGCTCGCTGAAGAAAATAATGACTTAAAAATTAGAATTGAGCAAATGGAAACTAATGACTTTATGAAGAATAAAATCAAACAAAAGAATGAAAAAAATAGATGATAATTTGAAATCTCTCATTGGAAAACCAAATGACATGGAAAATAGATTCAGGAGAGAGAGTTTAAGAATTATTAGACTAGGCATGGCTAGGTGGTACAGTGGATAGAGCACTGGTCCTGGCGTGAGTTCAAATCTGGCCTCAGACACTTAATAATTACCTAGATGTGTGGCCTTGGGCAAGCCACTAACCCCATTGCCTTGCAAAAAAACCTAAAATAAATTATTAGACTATCTAAAAGTCATGATCAAAAAGAGATTATAAAAATCATCTTTCAAGAAATTATCAAGGAAAATTACATTGATATTTTAGAACCAGAGGGAAATATAGAAATTGAAAATATCTGGAAATCAACTCCTGAAATAGATTCCCAAAATGAAAAGTTACAGGGATATTATAGTCAAATTACAGATTTTCCAGATTAAGAAGAAAGTACTGCAAGCAAGCAAAAAGAAACAATTCAGGTATTGTGGAGCCACGGTAATGATAATACAAGATTTAGTAGCTTCTATTTTCTACATAAGAGGATTGAAGCACTAGGAACATGATATTCCACAGGCCAAAGGAGCTAGAATTACAACCCTGAATCACCAACCCAGCATAACTGAATTTAATTCTTCAAGGGGAAAAATGAATATTAAATGAAATAGAGAACTTTCAAGCATTTCTGATGAAAAGATCAGAATTGAATAGAAAGTTTTCCTTTCAAATACAAAATGCAAAAAAGCATAAAAAAGGTAAAACAGGAAAGAGAAATCAAAAGTATTTGATAAAGTCAAATTGTTTATACCCCCCACATGGGAAAAAATTATATTTTCTATTTCTCTCCCCAAAACTTCCTCATTGTTAGAGCTATTAGAAAGAATATTCATTGAAAGAAGAGTTGTGAGTGTAATGTGATGCTATGATTATCTAAAAAAATAAAATTAAAAAAAAGATGAGAAAGAAGAATGGACTGGGAGAAAAGAGAAAGGAAAGGTAGAATGGGATATAATATCCTGATATAAAAAGAGGCCTGAAAGAGTGGAGGGGAAAAAACAGGGGAAGCAAGGAGGGGAGCACATGAACCTTACTCTTATCAGAATTGGTTCAAAGAGGAAATAGTATACACACTTGAGTGTATAAATCTATCTTACCATATAAGAAAGTAGGAAGGGAAGAGGATAACAGAATGGGAGAGTGAGTGATAGAAGAGAGGGCAATTTGAAGGAGGTAAAAATCAGAAGCATAACACTTATTAGAATGGGCATGTTAAAAGAAGAGAGAGTAGGATAACTAAGGGAAAAGTAGGATGAAGGGTAATACATAGATGGTAATCATTATTATGAAAAAATTTAAATAATGAATGAAGAAGTAAATGAATAAAGACTCATGTCTTAAACAGAGAAAATAGTCAAATTTATGGAAATAAGAGTTATTTCTCAATCAATAAATGGTCAAAGAATATTGGTAATTTATGTATCTATATTTAGAAAATTTTCCTAAATCACTTTTGTTGAGAGAAATGCAAATAAAAACAACTCTGTACTACTACCTTACACTTGTCAGATTGACTAATATTACAGAAAAGGAAAATGGCAAATGTTGGAAGGGATATGAAAAATTAAAACATTAATGTAGTATTGGTAAAGTTTTGTGATTCAGTCATTCTGGAGAACAATTTGGAACTATGCCCAAAGGGTTATAAAACCAAGCATACCCTTTGACCAAGCAATATCATTACTAGGTCTGTATCTCAAAGAATAAAAAACAAAAAGTACCTATGTGTACAAAAATATTTATAGCATCACTTTTAGAAGTGGCAAAGAATTAGAAATTGAGGGAATATACATGAATTGAGGAATTACTGAACAAATTATCATATATGATTGCTGTGAAATACTATTGTGTTTTAAGAAATGATGAAAAGGGGGGCAGCTAGGTGGTGCAGTAGATAGAGCACTGGCCCTGGAGTCAGGAGTACTTGAGTTCAAATCCAGCCTCAGACACTTAATGTGTGGCCTTGGGTAAGCTACTTAACCCCATTGCCTTGCAAACAGCCTAAAAAGTAAAGAAATGATGAACAGGATGCTCTCAGAAATACATGGAAAGACTTACCTAAGGGATAATTGAGAAGGCAGGAATTTAGAACTCAAAATATGAAAAAAAATGTTAAAATTGTATTTACCTGTAATTGGGGGAAAATATTGAATAAGATTAAAAAACACAATTATTTCCTTCAAACTACTGATTCTGGCACCATGCACTTAACCACATCACAAATGCCCATTAACAGTAGTACCAACTTTAGTTCTTCCAATGTCAAAGAATTGAATTGGAGGTTCTGGGTGGGCATACTTAATGGGAAGTACATCCATTCCCAGTTCTAAAATAACCATGTTTGGTCGAGGCAGGGCAGTGGGGATGACTTAATTAATCTTGAATTTTTGAAGGAAAAAATAGGGATGTTAAAGGAAAGGGAAGGGGGAAATAGTTTAAAAATGAAAAAACAAGGTTATTGATGGAGAAGAGTTGATGTCCAAACCTATATGGAAGAGGAGATAAAGTCTGAACTAGATGAAACAAGTCAAGATCACATTGGGAGGTCTGAACTACAAACTGTTCAAGTCTCCACATGTTTTGGCTTATTTGAGAGGAGGCTTTCATTCTTCTCTTATTACTAACATTTTTCCAACTTGTCTATTGGGTAAAGATGCAAGGACCATTTGAACATGAACTCACTATGAAAGAACAGGGTGTTCGTCATAGGGAAACCATTGTCTCTAACTTCAGATCCATCACAGAACTCAATGAGCACTTAAAAAATGAAGTGTTCTCAAATGAATTGTAATTTAAAGAGAATGAAATACTCAAGCCTGACAGACATTTTAAAATTTGGAAGAAAAACTTTGGACTATATTTAAATCTGTCTATAAAAGTGACTATATATCTGTAATTATATGCAAGTACAGTGTATATGGCTGTAATATAGTGGAAAGAACAGTAAACCTGGAACTAGAAAGACTGAATTCAAATTCCATTTCTATCACTTACCATCTGAATGAACTTGGTGTTTCCATTTCACTTCTATAAAATGGGATTGTTTGTTCTATAAGCAGCAACATGTTAGATAAACCTGAACTATCAATGTCGTCATTAATATTATGCAACTAGAAGTTACAAAAAGGTCATAAGATCATAGATTTATAGTTGGAAGGGAACAAAGAGCTTGTTTAGTCTAGTGGTATCAAATTCAAATTGAAATAGGGACAAGGTGGGGAGGAACTAAACTCCCAAGTATACTAAATATAAAGAACCTTGTAGGATGCATACTGTCTTAAAAATAAATAATAACATTATCTTTGTTCTGTTGCATTTTTATTTTGTTAGAATAGTCCCCAACCCATTTTAGAGATGCAACTTTGACCCAGAGCAATTAAGTGATTTATCCAAAATGCCCCAGGAAGGAAGCAGCAGAATCAAGATGAGAACAGAGGCTCTCTGACTCCAAATATAGTATTCTCTCCAGCATATTGCACTGATAATCTGGATATTGTTTGAATTGACTTCTCCCTGATAATAAATATTGATCTCTCATAAGCCATTTAGTCTCCTCTTGAGATTAATAACTTTTAAACTGCCATCTGTACATCAAGGCATCAAATGAAATAATATATGTGAAAGTACTTTGAAATATGTAACTTTCTATACATGTGTATGCCATTGTTCAGCAGACTCTATGTACACAAATCCTGATGTGCAAAACAGATGCATTGTGTTTGGCTTTGCAGGCTAACTTGTCACTTTACAAAAAACAACTCCCAAAACAACTTCAGTAATAGCATCCCCTGGAGCAGTCACAATAGGACACTTGATTCACGTTCTTCAGGAATACTGTAAATACTGAGGTCAATCTATAAAATTCATAAGTATACCAATCAATATGTACTATAATGCATTGTGGAAAACATGAAGATGAATCAAATATAATCCCATACCTCAACAAGTTAGCAGTGCAGTGGGAGGCAGGAGAGTGTATGTTGGCTCCACTGATATTTGTAAATATATTTGGAAACATGTGATTCTCTATTTGTGAATAAAGGAAAAAGTTGGAGATCAGTGAGCATGTAAAAATGTGTACACAAGTTATTTCTTTTCTTTTCCCTGATTTGTATGGAAGGTTGTCTTGGGATGATTTCTGTCTTGATTCTTCAATGCAAGTGAGAATAAATGTATGTATGTATGTATGTATGTATGTGTGTGTGTTGGGATGTAGCAGCACTAATAATTCACTTTTATGTAGTTTACAAAATATTTTATACATTGTTGCACTTGACCTGTTCAATTATTCAATGATGTAGGGAGGTTGCACAGGCATTTTTGTCTTCATTTTTCAGAAGTGAAACTGAAAAGTCATGTTGACTTGCCCAAGGTTGCAAGTTTAATAGGGATTCAAACCCAGGTCCTCTGACACAAAATTAGATATACTTAAATTTTTTTTGATTAATTTTATTTTCAATTAGCCACCTTTCCTGCCATGACCCCCTTTAGACAGAGAATGAGAGAAAAACAAAACCCATGCTAAAAACATACACAGGTAAGTAAAATAAAATTTTCAGATTGGGAATTTTTAAAGGAAAAACACTGTGCATGTGTATGTCTCATTCTATACTCCAAGTCTCTCATCTCTTTATCAGGAAATAGATAGCATGTTCATCATTAGTCTTCTGGTAGGTCATTACACTAATCAGTGCTCTTAATTCTTTCAAACTTGTCTTTTGCAATATTTTGGTTAATGAAATTGTTCTATTGATTCTAATTATTTCATTCTCATAAGTTCATACAAATCTTCCTATGTTTCTCTGAAACCACTTTTTTAACACAAAGGAACTCTATCATATTCATTTCTCAGAGCTCTTTTAGTCATTTTCTAATGAATTAGGTTCTAATTGTTCTAGACTTCCAAATGAACTTTAAATATATTTGTACTTTCTTAATTAGAGTTTATTTTGCTTAGGATTGATCTCTTCCTTAAACTATCCTCTCTGTAATTTCCTTTTTTTCTCTTCTTTCTGTTTCTTTGTTGAATGAAATGTTTTTCTATACCTAACTGTACCTCTGATATTTTCTCCTTTAACTAGCTCACTTTTGAGAGTAAGGAACAAGTCTCAATCATCCCATACCTCCAAACTGTTTTCTCCATATTTGCAGTCTTCTATTTGTATACTGTAATTGTGTGAAGTAATTTTCTCTAGTTTTCCTTCCATTCTCATCCCTTTCTCCCCAGTGTATTCCTTTTATTCTCCTTTTCCATTCTGTTTAAAAGATTATTGATCATAACAGAATGGTTCACAAGTTTTCCTTCAAGATTCCTGATGATGATAGGGTTTAGAGGGGACACAGTCATGTCCCTATTTTAGAATAACCTTAGTCATTTTTTCATTGTCCATGTTTTTTTTTTTTAGATTTCTCTTAATTCTTGTGTAAAATCTCAACATTTCTGCTCAGCTTTGGCCTTTTAATTAAAAATACTTACTTTCTTTCATTGAAGGTCCAATTTCCCTTCATCCCCTGTATCATTATGCTCATTTTTGCTAGTTAAGGTATCCTTGGCTATAAACCTCTATCCTTGTCTTTCTCAGATATTGTATTCCAAGCTTGCTGTTTCTTTATGGTGGAGGTTGTATGTGATTGCATTCCTTGGTTCTTGAATTCTTTTATTCTTGCTGCTTACAGAAGCTTCAGATTGGGTATAATTTTCCTGGGAATTTTCAAATTAGATTTTTTTTCAGGTAACCAGTAGATTATATTTTCAGTTTGTTTATAGAGATCTGGGCAGTTTTCTTTTTCTATGTCTACAATAGAATGCCTAACTCCCCTCCCCTTTCATACTATTTTTTGACTTTCAAATAGTCTAATGATTTTTTTCTTCTCAATCTTTTGTCCAGGTCAAGGTTTCTGTTTTTGTTTTTGTTTTTGTTTTTTTTTTACATTTTCTGTTTTTTCCATTCCCTAGTTTATCTTAATTTTCCTTGTTGTCTGGTGGAATGTCATCTATTGTCATCTATTGAATCAATTCTAATTTTCATGAGTCTGTTGCTAATGCCTTTGTTGTTAATTTCAGTTCCAACTCTTTCTTCCATATTTCTCCTTTCTTTTCCAGTTTTTTTCCCTCATGCTTTCTCATTCCACTGAGCAAAATATTTCAAATTCTCAAGAATTCAGTTTTTAAATTCTTCAGAATCTCATTCTAACCAATCTTTTCAAGCTCATTTTACATTACTCTTCTTTTAGAATGCAACCAAATTGGTCTTTTCTCTGTTTCTCAGACGTTCCACTCCATCTCCTATCTCAATGACTTTATACTAGCTGCTCCTTATTTCTGGAACACTCCCTCATCAATTTTGCCTCAGAGAATCCCTCTCTTTTTTTCAAGACAAGGCTCAAGAATTATCTTCAATATAAGACATTTTCTGTTCCTCCTTACTGCTAGGACCCTCCCTCCAAAAAATCTTCTTGCATAAAACTAATTTGAATATGTTCTCTTTAAAATTAAATATATATATATATATATATATATATATATATATTCAAATCCATTCTTTTTGTCATATAGGAATTCTTTGTACTTAAATCCTCAACTCCCAGAATAGTGACTAGAACATAGTACAGTTGAGGCTTAATCAATTACTTGATTATTTGAGTCTCCATTTTCTCACCATTGGAAACAATGATAATACTATGCAGGCATCTAACCCAGAGGATTGCTGTTAAGCCTAAATGAGATGATGTAAAAATGAAGTACTTGAACTTTAAAAGCATTATATCATTTCTAAGAGTTCATATTTATTTTAACTTTTTAAAGGAGCTAATGATGCTGAACTTCCAATATTCCACTTGTTGAAGGGAAGGTTTTTAAGAAATATGAATTCTTATTATCACCAGATTTACAGGATAGGACCTGAGTTCTTTCTATTTTACAAAGGAGGAAACAGAACATGAGAGGCTTAATACCTTTCCCCAAAGCCCTTTCCTCAATCAAACTTCCCTTTGAACACAATCCTTCCAGTCATCTGGGTTTGTAGCTTGGGTGTTATGCTCTCACCATGGCATCTTCCTACACAAATAATTAATTTCTAAATGTTATTGTTTTTTTCTCTACAATGTTTCTCAAGTATGTTCCCTTCTCTCCATTCTCAGAGCCACAAAAGCAGTTCAGACCCTAATCATTTCTAAACTGGTCTCTTTCAATAACCTTTTTTTTAGTTTTTGCAAGGTAAATAGGGTTAAGTGGCTTGCCCAAGGCCACACAGCTAGGTAATTATTAAGTATCTGAGACCAGATTTGAACCCAGGTACTCCTGACTCCAAGGCTGGTGCTTTATCCACTACGCCACCTAGCTGCCCCTTTCAGTAACCTTTTAATGGGTTTCCCTGCCTCAAGTATCTTCCCTACTCCAATCCATCTTCTATAGAGCTGCCAATATGATATTCCTAGAGTGCAGTTCTGACTATGTCACATCCCCTACATCATACATTTTAGTGGTTAACTCTCTATGGCCCCTAGCATCAAATATAAATTCTTCTGATTGACTTTTAAATTTCTCACAACCTGTTCTCAACCTCGCTTTCTGGCCTTGAAAATTATTCATTGTGTGGCCCTTCTCAGTTACCACATTCAGTCAAACTGTTCTTTCCTAATCCTATACAGGATATTCTATGTCTCATCCTCCATTTTCCCTTCCCCCTCCCCATATCTGTAATGTACTTTCTACTTAACCCTATATAGCTTTTTAGGATCTCTTAAGTCTTTTAGATAAATACATATGCATATGTCATCTAGATTGATAGGATACAAGTTCCTTAAGGTCAAGGACTCTTATTTTTGTCTTTGTGTCTCTGGTTCCTAGAATAGACCCTGGTATAAAATAAGTTTATAATAAGTGCTCAATTCATGCTTATCAGTTCATAGAGTTAAGTTACTTGCTCAGTTACACAAGTGTCACAGTTGGAATTTACACCTAAATTTACACCCAGTTCTTTACTATGCCCTCTTGTCCTTTATAGGATCAGAGATATAGAAGTGAAAGAGACTTTAGAAGTCATTGAATACACTTGTCCCCCCCCCCCCCCCCGCACCATTTTACATATGAGGAAACCAGGAGCCATTAAAGACTTGTTCAAGGTCATATATATAGGTGGTAGCAGATATCACTTATCAGAATTCTGGATCCTGTTGTTGAAAAGAAGGTGATTGTATGATTTTTTTTTGACCCCTGATGTCCATTACCCTCTGCTCTGTGTGTGTGTGTATATGTCTGTGTCTGTGTCTCTGTGTGTGTGTGTGTGTGTGTATGTGTGAGAGAGAGAGAGAGAGAGAGAGAGAGAGAGCAGTGACAAATTCTTTGTACCAAGAACTGAGCTGCCAAGAGTGCATGACCATTTCAAACAAGAAAAAAGTTCAGTTGTTTTTTGTTTTTTTTTTCTTTAAAAGAAAATAAAAAAGAAAATCAACCCATCCACAGAAGCCACAGGAATGTGTTTCTAGTTTATTGCTTGATATCAACTCCAAGATCTGTTGTAATTAAGAAAATTAGCACCAACTTCTCATCTATGCTCTGCATACAGAATAACAAACAATAGGAAGAGAGCATTCTTGGCTCAGAATGGAATTTGTAGTTGCTTTTGTTAGTGGGCTGATTGGCCATGCCCTGTCTTGTGTTTATAGTGCCCTTGCCAAAGAGGCTGAAGGCCCTGTAACCAGAGCCACCCAACATTCTTCCTCGTGGTGAGACCCTGCTGAAGGGGCCCGGTGAGGGTCCCTTGGGACCACCTCCCACCCGCCACGTGTTGGTACCACAAGAATTTCAGCTACGGTTGCCTGTTCCTTTTTGACCCTTGAGAGCACAGTCAGAAGGGGGTGGGGGTGTGGAGAGGAGTTGGGCTGCTTAGAAGGCATTGCTTACATAGAAGTTTGTCCCATGGGGAAACAGCAAAGGGGCAAATCCTCTTCAGTTCACTCTTTTGGGCAGGCCTGTCACATTCCCTGCTCCTCATGCTGGAAAAATGCCCCCTGTTTATTTTTCCCACAGGACTGAGAGGCCTTCAACTAGGGGATTTTGGCCCTAGGGTTTTCCCACGATGTTGAGAAAAAATGCTGCAGCCAACCTAATCATCTTAACCCCATAGTTTTCAATATATGAATATTTCCAAAATCATCAGCCAGCAGGTATTAGGCCTGTGCTAAGAGATGTGGAATGGACGGAAAGTTAAGATAAGGAGTCCTTGAGAACTGGAAGTGAAGGGAAAATTGCACAATATGGGGGTTAGGCGTAGGCAGCAGGGAGTGTAAGAACCAGAGGGTATTCGAGAAATCTGAGTTTCAATTTTATTTTGTCCTTTTTGACATCAAGTCACTCACATCACTTTTTTGGAGCTCATTTTTCATATCTGTAAAGTGAGTGTTTTAGAGTAAACACAACTTCAGAGTATAGTTATAGGATTCCCAGATTTGGAGTCTGAAGATCTTGTATCAAGTCCTATATGAGATATGGGGAAAATAACTAAACTTTTTACTGTCCAACTTATTCATCTTAAAATAAAGACATTGACCTTATAACACTTCCTTCCAGCTTTAAATCTTACAAACTGATCTTCATTAAGCTAGATCCTGAGTAGAAATTTCCTTCATATACTCATAAATCAGTTAATAAATATTTATTAAGGATCTGCTATATACCTGGGACTGTAGTAAGTACTAAGGATACAAAGAAATAGTCCCTTCCCTTAAGAAGCTCACAGTCTAATGGTGTAGAAAACATGAAAAAAAAACAGTGTACAAACAAAATTATAAATGAGAAATAATTAAGAAGGAAGCTACTAGAACTGAGAGGGAATGGAAAAGGCTTCTTGCAGAAGGTGAAATTTTAATTGGGAGATCAGGGAAGCAAGGAGACAAAGATGAGGACAGAGAGCACTCCATGAATTTGGAATAGAGTAGAAAAAATATAGTGTCTTCTCTGAAGAAAAAAGCAAGGAGAAGAGTGTCACTATCAAAGATCCAGTGTTGGAGTATAAGTGCTCAAGGACTTATTCAGTGCTTTGTGGATCAAAGTATCAAAAATTATACTAAAGAAAGAAAAAAAATAACAAAATTAATCTGAAAGGACAAAATTTCAAGAATATCAAGGGGATTAATGAAAAAAAAATGCAAAGGAATGTGGTCTAGTCATACCAGATCTAAAATATTATCATAAAATAGCAAATATCAAAACTTTTTGATACAGACTAAGAAATAAAAGTGGTGGATCAATGGGAAGGATTAGGTATATAAGATACAGTAGTAAATAACTGTAGTAAATCTAAAGACTCTAGTTTCTGAGATAAGACTCAGAATTAGACAAAAACTGCTGGAAAAACTAGAAAATAGTATGGTAGAAATTAGACATGGAATAACATTCACACTATATATCAATATAAAGGCAAAAGGGGTACATGATGCCAAAATAAAGGATGATATCATAAGCAAATACAGAGAGAGAAAAAAATAGTTTACCTGCCAAATCTTTGGAGAAGAGAGGACTTTCTGACAAAATAAGAGACAGAGAACATTATGGAAAGCAAAATGGATAATTCTGATAATATTAAATTTAAAAAGGTTTTGTACAAACAAAGCCAATGTAACCAAGATGAGAAGGAAATCAAGCTGGGGAAAAAATTTATATCTATTGTTACTGATAAAGGCCTCATTTCTCAAATATATAGGGAACTGAGTCAAATTTATAAGACTGAAATTCATTTTTTGATAAATGATCAAAGGATAGGAACAAGAAGTTTACAGATGAAGAAATTAAAACTTTCTGTATTCAGATTAAAAAATGTTCTAGAGGTGGCTAGGTGGCATAGTAGATAAGGCATGGGCCCTTGAGTCAGGAGTATCTGGGTTCAAAGCCAGTCTCAGACACTTAATAATTACCTAGCTGTGTGGCTTTGGGCAAGCCACTTAACCCTGTTTGCCTTGCAAATCCTAAAAAAAATGTTCTAAATTACTATTGATTAGAGAAACACAAATTAAAACAACTTTGAAGTTGGCTAATATGACAGAAAATGAAAATTATAAATGTTGAAGAAGATGTGGGAAAATTAGAATATTAATGAATTTTTTGTAGAGTTGTGAACTGATTAAGCCTTTCTGGAGAGGAATTTAGAAGTATGCTCAAAGGCCTATAAAGCTGTGCTTATCCTTTGATCCATCAATACCACTACTAACCACACCACCACTATATCCCAAAGAGATCATTTGAAAAGGGAAAATGAACACCATGCACAAAAATATTTATTGCAGTTCTTTTGTTGTGGCAAACAATTGGAATTTGAGGGATTGCCCATCCACTGAGTTATAACTGAACAAGTTGTGGTTTATGAATATAATGGAATACTATTGTGCTATAAGAAATGATGAGCAGGTGAATTTCAGAAAAACCTGGAAAGATTCATATGAACTGATGCTGAGTGAAGTGAGCAGAACCTGGAGAAGATTGTATAATGATCAATATGATCAGCAATACAATTATCCAAGATAATTCTAAAAGGCTTAAGTCAGAAAATTATATCTATATCCAAAGATAGAACTATGGAGTCTGAATGCAGATTGAAGTCTATTTTTTCATTTTATTGTTTTTATTCATATTTTCCCCTTTTGTTCTGATTCTTCTTTCACAACATGACTAATGGAGAAATATGATTAATGTGATTGTACCTATATAACCTAAATCAAATTGATTATTGTCTTTGGGAAAGGGGAGGGCAAGGATGGTGGAAGAAAATTTTGCAACTCAAAATCTTATAAAAATAAATGTTGAGGAATTTCTGGTTGAAATGGTAGAGAGAAATCAAGAACTTTGTTAAGCTCACCTGGGTTTCCCTCAAAAATAACATTTATCAAGCCTCTTAACAGATTTTGGAGTAACATAACCTGCAAAAAAGAAAGTGGAATATCTTACAGCAAGGTCTGTCAGGGGGAGGCAGGGGTGGGGGTAATGGTGGAGGGCATGGGTGTGCCCAGGGCAGAAAACAGAGACCCACAACAGCAGCAGTGGGACAAGGCAGGAACCAACTACAAATCCATACTGTGGGAGTGAAGGATTTTACAGTTCAGGATGCATAGAAGGGGGACTGGGAGAGCTCCAGCAGACTGGAAGACTCCCATTCAGGTGTCCAGGACCTCCATTCAGCCACTGTGGCGGGTCTGGATAGCCTGAACTGAACAGTGAATCCCTGGCATTCCCAGCCAGGATGGCCTTGTGTTCATGTGCAAACAACCCAGTGAAAGCCCCAGGTGTTCTCACCTTTCTCAGTGGTCCAGGGATTTAGTCCTGATAGTCCAAAGAGAGAGCCTTGGGTTGCTTTCAGCCTGGAGGGCCTAGTCCAATGATGGGGCTTCAAGTATAGACAGCTTAGAGACAACCCTAGCCATTCCCAGCATTCCCAATGATACAGGGAATGGTGGCTGACATCCCCAGTACTGACAGTCCAGAAAGAGAACCTCTTGCATTCCTTACTGGACAGTTCATTGAGTAATCCCCTGGGGTTCTTATTATTGATGGCCCCAGGACAATAACCAAGACTCTAAAGAGTTCTCAACAACAAAGGTATAAAAATAAGCTCCTCCCCCAACACAACATTTGTGGGATAGGTAAAAAAATCCCAAGTTAAATAAGAAAGGCCAGAAAAATGCAGTCTATTGAAGGTTACCTTAGAGGCAAGAATGGACAAAACACTAGCTCAGAACAGAAGGGCAGAAGGAGGTGCTACATGTAAAGCTTCAGAGGATAATATGAGTTGGTCTCCAGCTCAGAAAGGATTTTAAAAATCAATTAGAAAAATTGGGAAAAGAAATGTAATAGAAAATTAACATCTTATAACAAAAATGATAGAAAACAAATCCATTAAAAATACAATTGGTGGGGGGCAGCTAGGTGGCATAGTGGATAAAGTACTGATCCTGGAGTCAGGAGGACCTGAGTTCAAATCCAGCCTCAGACACTTAATAACTATCTATCTATATGACCTTGGGCAAGTCACTTAACCCCATTGCCTTGCAAAAAAACTGAACAAACCAAAATACATTTGGGAAAATACAAAAAGAAAATAGTTCCTTCAAAACTACAAGTTAGCAAATGGAAAAGGAGATGCAAAAACTGAAGAAAATACCTCTTTAAAAAATAAGTTGGAACTAGTGGAAGCTAATGACTCCAGGAGACACCAAAAATCTCTTAAAGAAAATCAAAAGAATGGGACAGCTAGGTGGCACTGTGGACAGAGCACTGGTGTTGGAGTCAGGAGGACCTGAGATCAAATTTGACCTCAGACACTTAATACTTATTTAACTGTGTGACCTTAGGCAAGTCATTTAACACATTGCCTTACAAAAAACAAAAACAAGAACAAAACAAGAAAATCAAAAAATAGAAAAAAATATAAAGAAGAAAATTGGTAAAAAACATCAGACCTGGAAAAATAGATACAGAAGAGATAATTTAAGAATTGTTGAACTACCCAAAGTCATGATCAAGAAAAAAGCCTGGATGGCATCCTTCAGGAGAATTGCCCTAATATCCTGGAAGCAGAGGACAAAATCATCATTGAAAGAAATTACATTATTTCCTGAAAGAGATCCCAAAATGAAAAAGTCAGGGGATATTGTATCCAAACTCTAAAATTATCAGATCAAGGAGAAAATCCTGCAAGTAGCCAGAAAGAAGAAATTCAAATACTGAGGAACCACAATCAGGATTATATAGGACCTGGCTGCATCAACATTAAAGGACTGAAGGGCCTGGAATATGATTCTCTGGAGAGCAAGGGAGCTTGGATTACAACCATGAATGAAATACACAGGAAAAATTGAGTATACCCTTTCAAGGTAAAAGATGTATATTTAATAAAATAGGTGACTTCCAAAGTTTCCTTATGAAAAGACCAGAGCAGAACAGAAGAGAAAATTTGATTTTCAGATAAGAGACTCAAGAGATATATATGAAAAGATAAATGGGGAAAAGAAAAAGACTACAATTCAATACAATTAAAATGGTTAAATCTCTTCCTAGAGGATGATTCTCATAACTCTTGAGAATTTCAACTATATTAGAAGGAATATATTTAGTGTGAAGATATGGGTATAAGTTGATTTTGATGGAATGATTTAAAAAAATTAAGACATTAAAAATGGAGGGATTGTAGTGAGATGGGAGGAAAGGGGAGGCAGAATGCGATAAATCATGACATGAAGAGGTAGAAGGGGTCAGCAATACACATGTACATCAACTTTGCTTCCTGAATAACTTTGTGGAAGCCCAGATGATTTACTATGTGCAGTGCTACCAGTACATGCTGGATCTGCAGAAACAAATTGCCTTTGTATCTAACAACAGTCTTCCACAACTTCTGTGACTAATGCCTTTATTTCCTCAGACCTAGTCATTGGCACTCTCTTACCTTCAACAAGTAATAACTTCAACAAGTATTGCTGCCTTCAGTGAATTGAAGGAATCCAATGGAAGACCAGGTTTCTCTATGATGCTGCTAACAGTAGTGAATTATCACTGCTAGCAGATGAGATGATCATAGGATACAATATCATTGGTATGCATTCAGCCTGACTAATGAGTGAAAAGGGAAATCAAAAGGGTAAAGTACCAATTCTGAACTTAGAACTTCTCAACTAAGTGGGGGGGGGCTCTTTTCAGACTACCAGTTATGATGTGATATTTATATATGATTAACTTGATAAAGTAGGTCTGCATGTCTTCCATGTTAATGTACTAAGAGACTCAGAAACAACCAATTATTAGAACTAGGCTTTTCGGCCAATAATGCTGTATGGTAAAGTTTTCATTGTTTCAGATTTGACATTAAGAGGTTTTTACTTCATATCAAGGATATTTTCTCATAGGATTATCTATTTCTACTGAAATTTTCACTAGCAAGCAGATTCTACTTTTGAGTAAGCTAGATGGAAAGCAGGAGATCTATGCAAGTTTTTTCCTTTATGTAAAATAAATTTGTTGCAAATTGAAAAAATCCTCTCTATTGCACTAGAGGGAAAAAAAATGAGAGGGTGAGAACTGCTTGAATTTTACTCTCATTGGATTTGGCTCAAAGAGAGAATAAAACATACAATCAGTTTTGTTTAGAAATTTATCTTAACCTTCAATTATTAGAAGGGGAAGGAGGGAAAGGAAAGGAGGGAATAATAGAAGGGAGGGAAGGAAGAAGGGGAAAGGGAAAGAGGGAAGGAAATGGAGGGTGACTAATAGAAGAGGAGACATATTGAGAAAGGTGGTATTCAGAAGCAAGATACCAGTGAAAGGGAATAAGATGAAAAGGTGGGGAATATAAACAGAGGGGAGATCACATTTGATTATGAATGGGATGAACTCTCCCATAAAATGGAAGTGTGCTGCTTAAAAAAAACACATTTGAAGTAGAGAGATACACACAGTGTAAAGGTAAAAGGAGGGAGCAGAATATAATATGCTTCAGCTGAAGTGAAAAAAACAGGGGCAACAATTCTTATCTCAGACAAAGCAATTTCATTAAAAGGAAAAAGGAAGGAAACTACCTAGTTCTTTCTAAAAGGTACCATAGACAATGAAGTAATTTCAATACTAAGCATATATGCACAAAGCAGTATAGCATCTAAATTTTTAGAGGGGAAATTAAATGAGTTTCAGAAAGACATAGATGGTATTAATATTCTAGAGGGGAAACTTCCCTCAACTTCCCTCTCTCAGAATTAGATAAATCTAACCATAAAATAAATAAGACAGAAGTTAAGGAGGTGAATAGAATGTTAGAAAAGTTATATGTGATAGAACTCTGGAGAAAATTGAATGGGGATAGGAAGGAATATAATTTTATTTCCCTGTAGTACATGGCACCTATACAAAAATTGACCATATATTAGAGATAAAAACCTCAAAATCAAATGAAGAATGGGAGAAATATTTAATTCATCCTTTTCAGATCATGATGAAATAAAAACCATGAGCAATATAGGACCATGGAGAGATAGATCTAAATTTTTTTAATTTTAAATTAATTTTAAAGACTGTGTAGACAAAATGAGAAATCCTAGAAATAATTAATAATGTTATCAATGAAAATAACAAAAAAGAGAGAACATAGCAAAGTTTGTGGTACTAAAACTTGTGCGATACAGTCAAGAGTTATTATGAGAAATATTATATCTCTAAATGCATACATGAACAAAATAAAGAAAACATCAATGAATTGAACCAAAAAAACTAGAGAAAGAACAAATCAAAAATCGCAATTAAATAGCAAATTAGAAATTCTAAAAATTAAAGAAGAAATTAATAAAATAAAAAATATGAAAACTATAGAAATAATTAATAAAACTGAGATGCTTTTATGAAAAACAATAAAATAGATGAACTTTTACCTAACATGATTTAAAAAAAGAAAGAAGAAAATGAAATTTCCAGTATCAAAAAAAGATGAATTCACTAACAAAGAGGAGGAAATTAAGTAATAATTTGGAACTATTTTGCCCAATTGTATGTCAATAAATTTGACAATCTAAGTAAGATGGATGAATAGCTACAAAAATATAAACTGCCCAGGTTAAAGGAAGAGGAAATTAAATATTTAAATAGCCACATCTCAGAAAAAAATTGAACAAATATCAATGGATTTCCTAAGAAAAAATATCTAGGACTAGATGGATTCAAAAGTGAATTCTGCCAACCATTTAAAGAACAATTTGTTCTAAATTTATGTAAAATATTTGAAAATGATAGGTGAAGGAGTTCTGACAAATCCATACAATGACATCAATATGGTACTGATAACTAAACCAGGAAGAGTCAAAATAGAGAAAGAACATTGTAGACTAATTTCTCTAATGAATATGGATGCAAAAATTTAAATAAATCTTAGCAAAGTAATTTTAACCTTACAATCAAGTAGGTTTTATTATAGGAATGCAGGGTTGATTGATTATTAGGGAAAGTATCAGCATAATCGATCATATCAACAACAACCCTAACAGAAAGCATTTCAACAATAGATGCTGAAAAAGCTTTTGACAAAATGAAGTACTCATCCTATTAAAAAAACTATAGAACAAAGGAATAAATGGGTACTCCTTAAAACAACAAGCAGTATCTATCTAAAACCATCAATATACATGATATATAATGGGGATAAGCTAGAAGCATTCCCAGTAATATCAGGGGTGAAAAAAGGATATCCATTATCACTACTGTTGTTCAATATTATATTAGAAATATTAGCTTTAGCAATAAGAGAAGAAAAAGAAATTGAAGAAATTAGAATAGGTAATGAAGCAACAAAATTCTTACTCTTTGTACATGATAGATGGTATACTTAGAGAACCCTAGAAAAAGATATGGAGGGACAAAACATCAAGGATATCAAGGAAATTAATGAAAAATGTGAAGGAAGGAAAATTGCTTAGCAATATAAGATCTAAAACATTATTATAAAGCATCAGTCATCAAAGCTGTTTATTACTGCTTAAGAAACAGAGTGGTGGATCAGTGGAATAGATTAGGTGCAAAAAAAACACAGTAGAAAATGACTGTGATAATCTTTTTGATAGCCCCATCATTCTTTGATTTAAAAAAATTGTTGGGAAAACTGGAAGATAATATGGCAGAAACTAAGCATAGACCAAAGTCTCATACCCAAAACTAAGAAAGGTCAAAATGGGTATGCAATTTAGGCATAAAAGGTAATATAAAGAAATTAGAAGATGAAGGAATAATTTACCTGTCAAGTATGGAAAGTTTGTGATCAAAGAGGAGATTAAGTATGTTATCAAAGGCAAAATGGATAATTTTGATTATATTAAATTAAAAAGGTTTTGCACATATGAAACCAAAGCACCCAAGATTAGAAGGAAGACAAGAAACTGGCAAACAGTTTTTACAAGTGTAAAGGATTCATTTCTAAAATATAGAAAGAACTGAGTAAAATTTTTAAGAATACAAATCACTAGGGCAGCTAGATAGCAGAGTGGATAGAATACCTGCCCTTGGACAAGTCACTTAACCCCATTGCCTTGCAAACAAAAACAAACAAACAAATAAACAAACAAAAACTCATTCCTAGATTGATAAATGGTCAAAGGATGTGAAAAGGCAATTCTTGGTTGAAGAAATTAAAGCTATCTATAGTCACAGAAAAAATACTCTTAATCATTATTGATTAGAGAAATGCAAATTAAAACAACTCTGAGGAACCACTTCATGCCTATCAAATTGGCCAATATGACCAGAAAGGGAAATGATCAATGTTTAGAGGGGGAAGTGGGAAAACTGGGATACCAATGCATTGTTGATAGAGTTGTAAATTGATCCAACATTTCTGGAGAGCAATTTGGAATTATGCCCAAGGTCAATAAAACTGTATACCCTTTGATACAATGGTATCACTACTTGGGTCTGTATCAAAGAGATCATGAAAAAGTGTAAATACTCCACATGTACAAAAATGTTTATAGCAGCTCTTTTTTGTAGTGGCAAAGAATTGCCAATTGAAGGGATGCCCATCAATTGGGGAATGGCTGAATAAACTGTGGTATGAGAATGTGATAGAACACTGTTGTTCTCAAAAAAATCGTGAGGGATGGGACTTCAGAGCAGCCTGCAAAGATATGCATGAATAAATGATGAGTCAAGTGTATAGAACCAGAAGAATATCATGCACACTTACAGTGATGTTCAACTATGATGGGCTTGTTCATTTCAGTAGTACAATAAACAAAGACAGTTCAAACTCTTGTGATTGAAAATACCATCCATATTCAGAGAAGTCACTGTGGAGTTTAAATTCAGAACAATGCTTACTATCTTCAATTTTTCAAAGTTGTCTTAGGTATTATGTATTATTTTGCATAATTTTTCCAATTTTTATAAGTTTCTTCTTTCAGAACATATAAGAATCTATATTTAGTATGCTTATGCATATATAGCCTATGGTAGATTATTTTATCTCACTGGTAGGGGGGGAGAGAATGGACTCAAACTCAAAACCTTGCAAAAATAATAGATTTTTGAGAATGACCATTTGCATGAAGTTGGAAAAATAAATAAATAAAATATTTTTTAAAAAGCAACTGTTGAGGTTTGGAGCCAAGATGAAGGCAGGAGAAGAGCCTCTCTTAGGTGTTCTTTCGAAAATATTTCAAAAACCATAACATTATGACTCTAACTAAACTATTCAGAAACAGAACCCACAGAAAGATTCAGTGAGGCAATTCTCCAGCCTAAGGTAACATGGAAAAGAGTGGCAAGACTCTGATCCATGGGGTTGGCACTATGCCAGAGGGAAGGAACTTCAGCCTCCCAGGAACAACCCCAGGGTGCCTGGGAGCAGAGGCTTCATGCAGCAGAGGCAGTTCCCTGACCTGTACCCCAGGGAGCACCAAGCACAACTTGGAAGATCAGCAGGGAAACCTCTGCCAGAGCAAGCATGAAGCCCAGTCCCTCAGTGAAGCCTAGATCCCAGGAAACAGAAGCAGGCTCTTGGAGCTGCCCAGCAGGAGCCTCAAGGCAGCTGCCTCCTGTGTGCTCAGCCCATGGAAGTAAGGGAGACTGCCAAGGTCTGTCCTCTGTCCCTGTAAATCTGGGGTTTTGAACACATTCAGACCCTGATAGCAGTCTATACCACCCCTTAGAGCAGGGACCCTCCCCTCATGGCCTCCGGAGCAGAGGGGTACTCTTGTGGTCATACACAAACCCAGAGAGCAGTCAGAGCCTCACACACTGAGTTCCTTGTGGTGGGGGAGTTATCCCAACAATATTCAAAAGCTCAGGAAGCACCTCCAAATCAGGCACAGTCTGGGGAAATGAGTAAACAGAAAAAAGGGAACATGACCATGGACAATTACTTTGGTCCCATGGAAGACAAAACCACACAATCAGAACATGAGAAAGTCCAAGCTTCTGCATCTAAAGACTCCAAGAAATATGGAAGTTGGGCTCAGTCTATGATAGAGCTCAAAAAAGATTTTGAAAATAAAGTAAGAGAGATAGAAGAAAAATTGGGAAAAGAAGTGAGAGAGATGCAGGAAAAACATGAAAACGAACTCTGCAGCTTAGTCAAGGAGATCCAAAAAAATGCTGGAGAAAATAACATGTTAAAAACCATCTTAGGCCAAATGGATAAAAACAGTTCAAAAAGTTACTGAGGAGAAGAATGCTTTAAAAAGCAGAATTGGTCAGATGGAAAAGGAGATAAGAAAGCTCTCTGAGGAAAACAAATCCTTCAGATGTAGAATGGAGCTAAAGGAAGCTAAAGACTTTGTGAGAAATCAAGACACAATAATTCAACATCAAAAGAATGAAAAATTGAAAGAAAGTGTGAAATATCTCATTGAAAAACAACTAATCTGAAAACAGATCCAGAACAGATTATTGGGCTAACTGAAAGTCATGATCAGGAAAAGAGCCTTGACCTCATTTTTAAAGATTTTCTAAAGGAAAATTGCCTTGATATCCTAGAAGCAGAAGGCAAAATAGAAATTGAGAGAATCTACTGATCTCCCCAGGAAAGAGATAAAAAAAAATACAACCCCCAGGAATATTATAGCCAAGTTCCAGAACTCCCAAGTCAAAGAGAAAATATTACAAGCAGCCAGAAGGACACAATTCAAATATCATGGAGCTGTAGTCAGGATCACAGGACTTAGCAGCAACTACATTAAGGGCTGGTAGGGCTTGGGATATAATATTCCAGAAGGCTAAAGAGATTGGAATACAACTGAGAATCAACTACCCAGCAAAACTGAACATCTTCTTCCAGGGGGAAAGATGGACTTTCAATGAACTGTTACTGTTGAAATGACCAGAGCTGAATAGAAAGTTTGACCTTCAAGTACAGGACTCAGGTGAGGCACAGAGAGTGGACAAGAAGGGTGAATTATGAGGGACGTAATGATGCATGTATTCCTGCAAGGAAAGATGATACTGAACATACTCATATGAAACTTCTCATTTAATAGAGCAGGTAGAAGGAGCTTTTATAGATGAGGCACAGGAGAGAGCTGAATTTGAAGATATAATATATTGTAAAAATTGAGTCAATGGGTGAAAGGGAAATGTACTGGGATTAAGAGAAAGGAGAGGTGGAATAGGCTAAGATATTTCATGTAGCTTTTGCAATGGTATAGAAGGGGGGAAGGCAAGAGGGAATGAGGGAGCATTCATTTTCATTGGAAATGTCTCAGAGGAAACAACATACACACTCAATATGGTATACAAATCTAGAAGAAAAAGGAGTGAAGTGGGACAGGGGGAGGGGAGGGGTGATATGGGTGACAGAAGAGAGGGTAGATGGTAGCAGAGGATAATCAGATATAACACACTTTCTTTTTTACTTTTTGCAAGGGACTAGGATTGGGTGGTCTGCTAGGACCACAGGACCTGGTGATTGCTGGGTCTCTGGGGTGGGATGTGGGTTTGGGGCCTCTTGGCCCCAGGGCTGGTGCTCTGTCCTCTGTGCCATTTGGCTGCCCCACAGCACATTTTTAAAGTGGGACAGAGTGAAAGGAGAGATAAAATATCATAGATGGCACTGGGGAGGAATGGATGGAGGGAATTACAATCAACAACAATAATTGTGGAAAAATATATAAATAACTTCTATGATGGATTTATAATAAAGAAAGTGATCCACCCCCCAAAAATAAATATTGAAAACTATCTTTTCGTGTAATTGGAAAAAATAAAGTACTATTAAATGGGAAAAAATAAGGTGTTAGAAGAGTAGAATGGTATGGGGTGTAGTGATTAGGTTGTTAGGAAGGAATATGAATGCCGAAATAGAGAAATTTTATTATATATGATTCTGAAGGTAATAGGATGTTACCAACATTGAGTTAGGGTGAAGTACATGACATCCGTCGATCAGGAAAATCACTTTGACAGTTGGGTGGATGAAGGACTGGAATAAGGAGAGGTATGTGACAAGCTGATCAATCTATAGCCTATTGCAATATCTCAAACATGAGGTAATGAGGGCCTACATCAAGGTGGAGATCAATCAGTCAGTCAATCAATCAACAAACGTGTATTAACTATGCAAAAGGTAGAAGGCATTGTAATAGGTATTGGGGCTATAAAGAGAGAAGTGAAACAGTTCCTGTTCTCAAGAAATTTTCATTCTATTAAGGAGAGAAACTTCACATATACAGATGCATACAAAATAGGTGTAACATTACAAAAATTGGTAGTAAAGGTACTATCAGCTGAGAGTGATTAACAATGGTTTCAAGTGGAAAGTGGCATTTGGGTTGAATCTTGAAGGAAACAAAGGTTTCTCAGCAGTTAAGAAAAGGGAATATATTTCAAGATGGAGGAAGATCAATTCAAAGGCAAAAAAATTGAGAAAAGCTATGAGTCAATAGTAAATAATACAGAGAGGTTCTTAACTGAATTGAGGCATTTGTTCTTCCTAAGCATAGTTTGAAAATTATGCCCATATGCACTTGAAAATTGTATCTAATGAGAATTATTGTTCATTGGAGGCTTTGAGCCTTAATGATAGCACATGTGCCTATAACAAATTCCCTATGGAGAGTGAGCTTTCTAAAATGAAAATACATTCATTTATTTTTTAAGAAATGGGACTTAATGTCTCTCTTTACACCTTTCTAAATGACTACTCTGTTTTCCCCTTGTCCAAGCTCTATTTCCAAGAAATGACAAGGTGGAGATGACAGATCTGATCTCAAAGTTTTCTCCAACACTTCTCTACATTATAAATGTTGAGTTAGAGTCAGATTATATAGATATGATAATGTGGGCTCAATGTGACCTTTCATCAAATGCCATATTTTTCAAATTCTTGTCATATACTGGTTCCAAAGCAATGACTGAGGAAGAGGGAAGAGAAAAAGGAAGATAAAGGAAAGAAAATAGAGGGATATAAAGGAAAGGAAAAGAAGGACAGAGAAACATAGGATCAGAATTAAGGATACAGGCAAAAGTAGAGGTGACCTGTTGGAGTAAATCCTGTCCTTAAAAAAAATCACAAATACTGAATTCTAATCCTTATTCCACAACAATTTACTACGTAATTTTCAGCAAGCTTACTTCACCTCTTTGATCTCAGTTTTTTCATCTGTAAAATGAGGATGGCATTAGATTGGCAAAGATGGTGACTTTTAAGTACTCAATGGGGTCTGTGCTCTCATCAATGCTATATTCCCTTTGTCAATACTGATTTTACTGTGCTTGTTTATTTTATACTTCTCTTGTTCATGACTTCCCAAAAATTTATCATGAGGGCTCATTCAACATGATGGAAGTTTCCCTCACTTTCTTCCAACTTTTCAAGGGTATAAATAAATCACTTTGTCTATCTGTTATCCCTCACTCATGCCACATGTTCAGTCATCTTTTCTTCTTAGAATATAATTCCTTGATTACAAATCTAATTCCCATTCTTCTCTGGAGTTCATTATTGGTTGGTTACATGATGATGCTTTCTCATATTAACAAGTACCTTTTCACTACCCTCTGTAGGAGACATTTTTCAACTCAATGGTATTCCTGCTATATAGAATATCAGTTATATAATTGGAAAATTGAGATTTTACTGTCACAGAGAGCTTGAAGTCAGTAAAATGACTTTGCAATTCTCTGCAAGAAATTTAACCAACTCTATTCTCTGTGTCCAACTCATTTTAAAACTTTTCCTATTGTTTTGTCATTGAAGACAAACTTTACTTTTAGATTTTGCCTTCTGGAAAGAGCTTTCATTTGGAATTTGGGTCTAGGACTAGTGCTATTTATTGTAATTCTAATGATAATCATAGAAACTTTAGAATCATAGAATATTAGAATTGAAAGGTACTTCAAACATTATTTCAATTCCCTCATTTTAGAGATATGATTAACTAAAGAGCATAGAAGTTAATTGCAGAAGAGAGATTATTATTTGTTTTTTGGAGGATAAAAGATATATTCACGGCAAAGATATTATTTGAGCTATACTTTGAAGGATAGAAAGGTTTATAATAGAGATTGATGTGTAGAAAGAGGAGATTCTAATAAATAAATCGAGCATTTATTAAAGACCTATTATGTGAAAGTTACTGTGCTAGGCAATGGAGATAAAAATACAATGAATGAAACAATGAAACAATCTCTAGCTTCAAGGAGCTTACATTTTTTAAAATATTGATATTTCATTTCATTTTATTCTTTTTAGGTTTTTGCAAGGCAATGGGGTGAAGTGGCTTGTCCAAGGCTACACAGTTAGGTAATTATTAAGTGTCTGAGGCTGGATTTGAACTCACGTACTCCTGACTCCAGGGCTGGTGCTTTATCTACTGTGCCACCTAGCCTCCCCTGATTTTTCATTTTAATACTCTCCAAATTCCCCATTGTATCCCTCTGCTTCCACTTTCCCAAGAACAATCACTTATAGCTAAGAATTAAACAACAACAAGAGAGTATGCAGAAGAGAGGGGGAAAAAATCAACCAAACTGATCAACACATTGGGAAAAAAATGATTTTATATATAGTGATTCACCACTATGGATACTAATCTGTAGCAAAGAGTGTGATGTGTATCTGTTAGAGAAAGAGTATTTTCCAGTAGTTCTTTTTTGGTAGGGGGGCTGAGTTTGTTCATTACAATTTTATAATGTGTCTTTCCATACTCCTTTTCAGTTTCTGGGAGTAACATACCATTTTATTCATATATAATCAGTTTTTACTTTGTTTCCACTCTTATACTACCATTAAAATTCCTTAATAAATCTTATAGTATGTATAAGGCTTCCTTAGATTCTTTTAATATTGAATATGATATTGTGACAATTGGGCTGATGATATAATTTCTCTCAATCTTTCACTATATGACTTGATTATCAATTTCTCCTAATCATATTTGTCCTTTATGAGATATTTTTTTTGCTATTTCTTTGATAAAGATATCATTGGTTATATAATATTAGTTATAATCACAGTTAATATATAGATGGAGTTTTTAAGGATCTTGAAGCCTTTGACATATATAATCTCATTTGATCCATGAAGCATCCCTTCAGGGTAGGTGTTATAATTATCCCTATGTTACAGATAAGGAAAATGAAAATTAAACTTACATATATCTAAGGGTTATTTGATCTTCTGACTCAAAGTCCGCCACATTCATCACCTAAGTAGCCTACTTCACCCTGTATCTTTGTTGCACATTTGAATTTTACGTGACTTTGATTCTTCTGAGATTGTGTTATTCTATGATTTACAGCAATAATTTTAAAAAGCAACTCAAACTAATGCATTTTTAAGCTTTACCAAGTGCTTTAAAAATGTACTTTTTCAGGAGGGCAGTATTTGGTATCACTAATAGCATTGTTTAGCATCCCAAATGTGATCCAGTCCTATTAATTCCTCCTCTTCCAATCTAAACCCAATTTATAATTACTGGTTGAGATAAAGCATACTGATATCTTAACTTAAAGAGTTGCCCTTTCAACCATACTATAATATAGACAAAACACATCTTTTAATCTACTCATGTATTTTTCTTATGTAGAATTTAGGTCAGTGTTATTTGACTAATTATGAATCTTCTTGAGAAGATACAGTACTGCTCTATGGCTTGATGTAAGGAGAACCATATTATTTACAAAACAGTGACTCTATTAAGAATTGCTTTTCTGTTTGGACTTTGTACAGGATATGCTTTATAACATTTGTGGACACCTTTTTTGTACTTTGTTTGATGTTGATATTTAGGGAATGGCTGAATAAAGTTATCACTGCCATATCTGTAATAGAAACTTGATTGATTTTCAGTTACACATGGATGACATTTTGCTTGATAATAAGTTGCAAGGTTACACTTAAATCCTTTGAGTATACTTGTCAAATAAATGGAAGGAACAGATATTCTCTCTCTCTCTCTCTCTCTCTCTCTCTCTCTCTCTCTTTCTCCTCTTTCTCTGTATATATATATATATATATATATATATATATAAATTATGTGATTATGAAATGTGGTTCACTAAAGAAAATTGACTGGTAAAACCTGTTTAATTTTATTTTCATATTTTTATGAAGGATACATTCAATTGCTTGTATAGACCATTTTCATAATGATAAGAAAGTTTTTATCAGATTATAGCTGTTCTCTTTTTAGAAAATAATATATAATGATGTGTATTATTTTGTGACTTTTTCTTTGAGACATCCTGAAAATTGGTCCCCAGGTGACTACAAAATTTTGTTGTCATTGGCATAGATTTCTTCATATGTGGTCAGATCTTAAAGACTTCATTTTCTTAAGCACTGCTTCTACATATTCACATAGCATATCAAATATTGAGGGGGCAGTTTTTCCATCATAAATAAGAATATATTGCTTTGAAAATTCTGGAAGATCTACTGCATTTGACATCTCTTTGTTGTTCTTCCAGTTTCATCTACAAATTATGTATTAATCTAAATCTCTGGCTATATCTCATGCCAAGCTTTTAGCAGACTTGTTTTCCATTCCGTGCTTTTTTTGTTATTTTGTGGAGGTGATATTACTTATAATCATCTGTCATTTTCATTGGTATGTTTTACAAATTAGCTTACACTCCAAACCACTGTTGTCTTTGGCTATCATGTCTCTCCTCTTGGCAAGATGACTGAATGTTTTCTGGCTGTGGTGGTATCTGAGTTCTTTAATTGTCTTTTTTGTGGCAACTGATCAGATGAATATCTGATTGGGAAATGAATCCCATGTCAACCAGTTGTTTCCTGAATGTTAAGATAAAATCAATCACTTTCGCAGTATTGTTCAATACTTGTCCCATTCAGATCTTCCAACCTTTTCTTGAAGTAATTATTCTTGACATGAATGCATCTGAATGGTCTAAAAGTCTTTTTACTCTTAAATTTTTTAATTTTATTTTCTGAACTGTTTCTCATCATTGGTCCTTGTGCATAGAAGTGAAGGTAATTAGGTAGTGAAGTGGATAGAGTTTGACTTGGAGTCAGGAAGACGCAAGTTCAAATCTGGGCCTGCAACACTTCCTAGCCCTATGGCCCTGGGAAAATTACTTCTGTTTTTCTTGGTTTTCTCATCTATAAAAAGGGGGAAATAATAGAACCCATCTCCTTGGGTTGCAAAGATAAAATATTACAGTTCTCATTGTTCATCTTTCATTCCTGGAGAAGACCAATGACACAGATTATATTTATAAAGGACTTTACAAATCTTAAAGCATTATAGAAATATTAACTATATAAGAGTTGTGTTGGTGACCAATTATGTATAATTTTCATAGTCAAAATATAGTTAACTTAATTTGGAAGATCATATTCTCCATAGGAGTTAAATATTTTCCATTTTTTGGGAAAGCAGGAGCATACATTACTTCCTACGCTGCAATCATTTTCACATTGGTCTCTTTGTTTATGATTACCAAAATACGCTATGATAAGAAGACCAAATAACTTATGCAATGAGGTTTCTCATTGTTTTTGGACATACAATAGAGTCAATTTTGCCAAAAATTCTATCCATCTTTTAAACAAGTATCTGTAAGTCATTCTTCTATTTGGCAGTAACTTCCTTTTATTCTCTGGTTTCATTTAGGGCAAGAATGTCAACATGGATAAAATTAAATTCTTTCATTAGTGTATCAACTCATAGCTCACTAGAAAATGATTTCATATTTTAAATATCAATAGTTAAATCAGTGTTTGTGGATAGCTTAAATTTGTGATGTTTATTTTGTGATATTTAGTATCCCCATTGCTGCCATTTCTGCCGAAAAGGAGGAACAAAAAGATTTTTTTTCTTTTGTTATGGTAGCCACACCAATGAACTTATTATCCAGTGCTTAACCCTATGGTGAAATATTCTTCAAATCAAGCTTCTTTAATCTGTAGACAATCAACACAGTTTATTCCTGGCACCATGTTTAATATCTTTTTCACATGGTAAAATGTCAATGAGCATTTCTCTGATAGCATAAATGTAGGATCCCTCTATAACCCCTCCTCTCAAAAAAAAATCAGAGTACAACTTTTGTGGAGGACTAAATTTATATAAATAGTGGTATCAAACCCCAATACAAACTAGAAACATTAAACTATACAGCAGAATTACTGACAGTCACCTATTGAGTTAGTTTGAAAGTATAATATTATTTATATTTTATTTTATTAAGTAACTCCTTATATTTTAATCTGACTCATGCTGCATTTATGAGGGTGGTGGACTGAGTGCAAACTGGGCATATGCTATGACATCTATGTTTTGATGTATGACCCAAATGTTACATTTCCTCCATGAATTAGTCTCTCATCACATACATCCCATAGAATTTTTTAAAGTAACTCTTTGAAAAAAAATCAACCAATCAATAAGCATTTATGATCTACTATTCACTGTCCCTGATGCTCAGTAATACAAATAAAAATGAATGAAACATTCCCTATTCTGTAGGATCTTACATTCTAATGGAGAAGATGAAAAGTTATATATACAGAATAAATACAGATAAATATAAAGTCATTAAATATAAGATACTTTTGGAGCTAGAATACTTGGAGAAAGAGAGATATAGGTAAGGTGGTGAGGAAATGTGTCTCAGGCAAGGTGAATGAGTAGTGTAAAGATAGGAGACATGTCACTTATGTAATATTTTATATTATAACTAGTACTATTTATATTTGTGTTGCCCATTAGGCTTTGAGATCCATGGGTAAGGGAAGGGAAGACAAGGATTATATTATATATACATTTTATCTCTCATCCTGGACTAGTATAATTCTTTGTTCATGGTAGATGTTTGTTGAAAGAATGAAGGGTAGGGCTTAGTCATATAATGAAGTCTTATTCTCTAAATCTCAGCTTATTCATCTTTAAAATAAAAGGACCTAATGATCTCTAAAGTCTTATACAGAGTATCCCAAAATTCTTGGGATTGTTTTTAAAGTATTAAAACTTTAAAATATTAGAGATGAAGAAAGTGAGACTAAAAAAGAAATTTTTTAAAGTAAGCTATTTTCTCTGGGAGGGAGAAAGAGAGAGGGATAACAACAGAAATAGAAGAAATAGAAAATGTCAGTAAAAACTTATTTGAAATTAAAAGTAAACTCTATCAAAGTTTAAAACTACATTAATATATGAGATGCCTCATAGTAATATAGCTTAATAAGTGCTTATTGATTTATTATTTGATGTGTTTCAAAGAGTGGACAAAAGTTATCTAAACCTAAGAAACAATATATGAAGAGTTAAACTATAGCATCTTAGATCTCCTCTAGCTCTGCATTTAGATCTCATGGTCTTCTTACAATGCCATATTAAGAACTTTACATTTTATTTGGTAGATATTTGAAGAGGAGTCACTTGGAAAGTTTTTGAGAGGAAGGAAAATGGTCTGGTCCTTATGAGGTAAGTTCTTGTCTTTATCATCTTCTTCCAAATAGCTGACATTAAGATAATGCTTTAGAAAGTCTAGAGAACTTTATATACATTATCCCATATGATACTGTATAACCTTATAGAATAAGTTAGCTTATGTTGTCACTGTCATTTTTTAAATGAAGAAACTAAACTTTACCAGAAGAGGTAAAACAGATCCCCCCTTTTAAGTTCTACTTTCTTACTGATATCTTGTTTTATCAATATCTTGATTTCTGAATATATCCCTCTCCTGCTCTATCCAGTAAGCCCTCTTCCCTTGTAACAAAGAACAGAAAAGAAAGAAAAATGAAAGCAATTTAACAAAAATAGCCAACACATGAACCAAGCTTGACAGTACATTTCATATCCATGGTTCTCCTCCTTTTCAGAGAAAGGACTCAGGGAATCAAGAGGGCTTAGGGCAAATGAATTGCCCAAGGTCACAAAACAATCAGTAAATAAACATAAGGTACATATAGAGTGTATCAGTCATTTGGTGGTGCAAATTCACTATTGGAAGAGGCCTTCAGGCTCAGGAATTTACTTTCTGAGAAAGTCCCTTTCCTAACTCCCCTAAACCCTCCAAAAAAGAAAAGGCAAAGAAAATTATCTTCTTATTCTATATTTTTTTTCCAGGTTTTTGCAAGGCAAACGGAGTTAAGTGGCTTGCCCAAGGCCACACAGCTAGGTAATTGTTAAGTGTCTGAGACCGGACTTGAACTCAGGTACTCCTGACTCCAGGGCTGGGGCTTTATCACTGCACCACCTAGCCACCCCTTATTCTATATTCTGATAGAGTTTTGTGACCTGGGATTGGACTGGAACTCCCTCACCCTTAGGTGAACAGCTAAAACTCTTAGGCTTGGTGTTTGCAACCTGTTTTTGTACTACTTCCCTCCCTCATCCTACCTACCCTACCCCACTACCACCTACCCCCACTCACAGCATTGAGCAATTCCAAAGAAAATCAAGCTTCTCAATTCTGGAAAATCAAATCCTACCGCAATTCGGAAATACATGGCTCTCTCCTATAAAGATTAGGAATTCTGGGTGGATAATAAGTCACACCCTCACTCTTTGGTAAGAATTTTTAATGAATATTTAGTGATTGATTGATCCAATAGTCCCCTGAGAACACTCAGAGGTTCACTCTCCTGAACCTTTGAAATTCAACCAGTCAGATTCTATCATCCCTTCATTTAAACTGGAAAAGCATAAACACAGAGAAAAAGAAGTGAAACCTGTTTACAAGAGAGCAGCCAAAGAGAATGCTGGTGGTCAACTAAGGTACATGGTCAGCAGACTGGAACCAGTTACAGGAATGTCTGTACACACTCTAAAATTCTCTTAAAGGCACATTCTCAGTCTCTTCCATGGGCAAATCTGCATCATGCAAGGATGTTGATCCACTCTATGCATTCACCACTTCCCCTTTACACAAAGGATGTATACAATGTAAATGGAATATAATTTAGAGAGAAGGGACTTGGTGTAAGAGTAAAACAAAGACCAGAAAAGGTCTTCTGCAAATGGTAGGATTTTATCTGACTCTTAAAGGAAACCAAATGTTATAAGATAAAAATTACTGTAACAGGAATAAACGTTGAGTACTATACTTAGGTTCAAAAGCACCAGTTGCACAATTTCAGGATGGGGAGAGTTGGCTAGACAATAGTTCATATGCAACAGCTGTGAGGATTTACAGTAACTGGACTACAAGCTTAATGTGAGTCAACAGTGTGACATGGTGACCCAAAAAGCTAATAATTTTAGGCTACATAGTGTTCAGAATAAGAGAGCTAAAAGTCCTGCTGTCCTTTGCCTTTGTCCATCCCATCTAAAGTTTTTTTTTCATTTTTGCCAAGTCACTTTTAGAAAGGTCATTGACAAACTTGAATATGTCTAAATGAGGAAAGCCAGGATAGGGAGTATACTTTCAGGAGAGTGAATTGAGGGAACTGTGGATATTTAGCTTGAAATAGAGAACTTAGAAGAACATGATAATTTTTGTCAAGTATTTGAAGGGCTATCAAATAGAAAGGGGAATTTGCTCTACTTGGCTCTAGGAGTAAAGACAGAAGAAAACAAATATTTATGAAGTGGCACTAAAGCTAAGCACTATGAAGCTAAGCACTTTACAAATATTATTTCATTTGAACTTCACAATAATTCTGTAAGGTAGGTACTTTTATTATTCCCACTTTACAATTGAGAAAACTGAGGCAGACAAGGGTTAAGTGACTTGCCCAGGGGTCACATAATTTGCAAGTGTCTGAGGTAAGGTCTGTACTCTGATCTTCCTGAATTCAGGCCCAGAACTCTATCTACTGTACCACCTAGCAGAATTTGAATTGGTGAATAAAAGATGTCCAGAGGCAGAATTGCACTTAATAGCAGTAAATTAGAGGCAGAATGGTATAATGGTTGGAAAGCCTGACTCAGTTTCAGAAAGGCATGGGTTCTGGTGCCCTCTCTGACACATATAGAAGCCACTTGTGACCAAGGATCCTTTGTATAGCTCTAACATTAGAAGTAATCAGTTTCTGTTGGAAGATGTTCAGTAAGGAATATCCTCTGACATCTAAACTAGCCTGCTCTACTTTTGGGTGACTTCAGTTATTAATGAAGTTAATGCTCACATTAAACCTAAATATGTTTCTCTGTAATTTTTTAGTCATTAATATTAATTACTCTTTTCATTCATAATTTGTTGGCAGTTCACTTTTTTCTTTTCATAAAAATTCATATCTAGCCACATGTTCCCCCATTTCTGAAGCTGATTTTTTAAACCCAGACATATAATTTTATTTATTCCTATTAAATATATTAATTTTAGTAATACAATTAAAAGAATTAAATTCATCCCTATTAAATGTCATCTCAGTCTATTGTTACAATGACTTTGAAGTATTTTGATTTAACCATTTCCATCTAAAACTAACTATTCATTTAATCTTTATTACTCCCACAAATTTAACAAGTTAGTCATCAATGTCTACATCTAAGTCAGTGGTACAAATGATGAATAATAAGCAACCAAGGATAGATGACTGTAACTCTCCATTAGAGACTTATTTCCCAGTTATCATCACTGCATTAACAAATATTTTTAAATTTTTCTTTCATTCAGCCACCCAGTTCTAAATCTACCTAATTATACCTCCTTTTAGCCAAATCTTTCTACCTTATCCATAGTTATATCTTGAGTATTATGAATGTAATTGAATAATTTACTGAAAGTATGCTAAATCTACATCACCCCTTTTATTTACCAGTATAGTTACCCTATTAAAGAAGTAAATGACATTTATCTAGAATATGGTTCTTGATGACTTCCTGCTAGTGTTTGGCAATCAATGCTTCCTTTGATACAGTAATCCCCTTATAAATCATCTCCTAATTGTGTTTTAGGATTTTCACAGGAATAGAAGTCATACTCCTCATCCTAGAGATTGCAGACTCTGCCACCTTTGCATTTCTTAAATATGGATATATTCCTTTCCCATTCTTCAAGATTGTTCAGAAAATGTGATAATATTTTAAAGCTTTTGCAACAAAATGTTATATTAATGCTAACTATTAATAATCACTAAAATATCACTAAAAATTTGGTTCTTCATCTTTGGAGACTTCATTTCTACTTTCATTTCTGATGACCAAGTACACAGGTTAAATAACATTGTCAGGAATGATATAGAAAGGATGTTGTTGAAGGGTTTTCTATTAGGGTACAAGTTAGATTAGAGAAACTCGGAGATTTCTTCTAATTGTCAGCTGTTGTGATTCTGTGACATTTTGCCTCGGGAGGATCTCTCATAAGGTTCCAGAACTCCACCAAGTTGTGAGGAATCTCCTTTTGGCAGGGAAACAACAGAAGATGCTTACTAGGGCCAAAGGACTTAGAACGCCTCCAGCCACATTCCCTTTGGGGTTATATGTCAACTTCAGAGTCATCAGTCAAAGGTTATAGCCAATATACTTATTGCTACAGAGCTATAACTGTAGAACCACTCAGGAGTCACATCTGAGATTTGTTATCAGACCAGGCAGTGCCTGGAAAGACTGTGCAGGGGGAACAAAGTGATTGCCTCCAAAATGGGGTAGGAGGCCAGGAAGTAGAAGAATGAGGTGAAAGAGAAACTGTTGCTTGTAATGAGAGAAGGAAAAGAGGAGATCATAGTGTTCTAAGAGCTCCCCATTTATGTCTGTGAAAGGAAACAATATGTAGATTGCCTGAAAGGTGGCATGGTAATAGAAAGAGCACTGGCTTTAGAGTCAGAGAATAGGGACCAAAATCCTGCCTTTCTCTTTTGGCTGGTAGGTTTAACAAGATACTTAGGCTCCTTGTGCCTCAGTTTCCTCATCTGTAGGATGTGGGAATTGGACTAGATGGCCACTCCTCTTGCGATCTGTGGTTTGTGGTGTTAGAAATGCTGAATGTTTCCCTAACATTACTTTTCTAGGGATAGAAATAGAAAGCAAACTTAGCTTAGTAACAATTCAGATATTCAGGGCTGGAATAAATATTACCTTTGATATTATCATGATGCTATCATTATCTTTTTATTTATTTTATTTTTCCAATTACATGTAAACACAGGTTTTATCATTCATTTTTTGTAAGATTTTGAATTTCACATTTTTCTGCCTCCCTCCCTTCTCTCCCCCTTCCCTTTTATGAAAGCAAGAAATCTGATATAGATTATATGTGTGCACATCATGTTTTGTATTTCCATATTAGTCATAGTGTGAAAGAAGGATCAGAAGAAAAGGGGAAAGAACCATGAAAAAGAAAAAAAGCAAATTTTAAAAAGTGAAAATAGTATGCATTGTTCTGCATTCAGATGCCATAGTTTTTTCCTCTAGATATGGATAGCATTTTTCAGCATATCTTTTAGAATTGTATTTGCTCAGTGAACTGCTCAGAGGAACGAAGTCCATCATAAAGTTGGTCATCACAAGATATTATTATTATTTATTTCTTCAGTTCTGATGCTTCCTGTGTACCTACCATGAGATACAAAGCAGAGCTGACAAAAGTACCTAGGAAGCATGTGATGACACATCAGTGATGACATATGAAGAAGGGATCAAGGTAGAACAGTATAAATGCCAGCAGCCTCTCTTCATTTATCTTCCTTAATAAGTCTAAATGATCTGTTCACATCAAGTAAGTAATAGGCAAATACAATTATGCCAAATCAATTCATGAAAGCCAATCTTGGCATCTACTAACCAATCAAGTGAAGCATCTTTTCTACTATATCAAAGTTTGAGTTTGCAGTACATCAAACTTGCTCTCTTTCCATAAAATAACAAATCAACAAGCATTTATTAGTCATCTACTATATGAAAGATACTACTCTCAGTGTTAAAGACAGAAAGACAAAGATACAATAGTCTTTATCCTAATAGTCTATATAGGAACTAATAGTCTATACAGAGAGTCAATATACATGTTCAATTATATAAACTAAACACACACAAAGTGATTTGAATTTGAAAGATATTAACAAATGGGAAGAAAGACTATAAGGAAGAGACCTCTGAAGCATACAGTGGCAATTCATGTCTAATTCTCTCATACATAGAATCTGACTTCATATCCTATACAGGAGATTTTTTGTTCTATTGATATTTTTCCAAAACCCTTCTAAGGGGTTATTGAACATGAACTGAACTGAAAGGTAACTGAACATCAGAGGTAAGGAAAATTATTTCTTATGAAAAATAATTCTGCCTATATCATCATCTTTAACTAGCCATGTAACTGAGTTCCTCCTTTAACTTTTAAGAAACTGGGTTTCATCCTCCATCTGCACAATGGGGATAATACCAACTTCTCCCAGTGTTGTGAGACTCAAAAAAGGTAATAGCTATAAAGTGTTTTGTAGTTATAAAGTAATATGCAATTTGTTCCAAATTTTGTCATTTCCTCTCTCCATTATAACTTCCAAACATATCACCTTCTACTCCATTCCCATTCACTTAGTCACCATGGTAATTCAGGCCTTCTCACTTAGAAAATTTCAAGAATTTCCTCTTTTGTTTCCCTGCCTCAAGTCTCTCTCTCCATTCCATTTATCCTTCATATAGTAACCAAAGTCAAAATCTTTGAATCAGGCCATGGTGTCTCTCATAAATTCTAATGGCTCTTTATTACTTTGAAAACCAAATATAAACTCTTTTGCTTGCATTTAAAACCCTTCTCAATCTGTCCCCTTCCCTCTATGATCCAGACATATTGGTCCACTTGCTGAGCTATTTCGCATCTCTAAGCCTTTGCCCTGGATATCTATCCTTTAAACCTAAAATGTTTACTTTTTTTCACTTCTACATTTGGGATTTCTGGTTTCTTCTGAAATCTGCTCAAGCTCCACCTTCTCTAGGAAGGCATTTCTGATCTTCCCCCATCCTATAGCTAATGATACCTTCCCATTTGAAGCTATTTTGTGTTAACACCTACCTATTTGTGTATCTTCTATCTCCTCAATACAACATAATCTCTTTGAAAGTAGGACAATTTCACTTTTGCCTTTGAATCATCAGAGTTTAGCAATATCTAAAAGAGGGCAAGATCTTTATACATATTTGTTGATTATTCTTGATTTCATGCCCATCTACTTATAGCAAATTGCAAAATTAAACAGCTTTATTCTCATTAGTTTTTCAAAAATCAATAAATATTTAAGTATCTACTCCATGAAAGGTTAACATGCTTTGTCTAGGTAGTTATCTCAGCTTTACTGACTTGTCCAAAAATATGTCCAGTGATAGAAAACTTTTACTGTGTACTTAGAGTCTGTACTTGAATGAGTAATTTTTTGGGGGGTGGGTGGGTGTGGGCAGATCTTGAGAAGGGAAAGGAAATGGGAACTCAAGCTTCCCAATGAATGTCATTGTGTTTCTAATCTCTGAGGACCTCCACTAGAGTTTTCTCTTCTGCCTAGATAATGGAAACAGACAGTATGGTATAATGAAAAGAATATTGGACAAGGAGTTGGAAGACTTGGTTTTCTACTCTTGGCTTCATCACAACTCACTTAAGTGATTTAGAGCAAGCAGCTTTTTCCTCTCTGTGCCTCAGTTTTTCAGTCAGTAAAATGAGAGTGTTGGATCAGATGGTCCATTAGCTCACTGCCACTTGACTAAAGCCAAGGCTCTTTGAAGTACAGTTTCCTTGCCACTCCCACTCCTACCCAAAAAACAGAATAAGAGAGGAACCCATTGAGTAGCAGTAGGGTGTGTGTGTGTGTGGGGGGGAACTGCTCTTTTCCCTATTCCTGGCCCCCTTGAAGGAACAGGCAAAAGAATGAAAATACAAAGTTAATAGCCAGAGAGAAGGGATCTGACAGGGGGCAAGAGAAGGGACAGAACAAAACAACAGCCCAGAGTCAACCCCAAATCCCAGAAAGCACGTCAGAATGTGTTTGAAGTCTCCAGGCAAATGCATGCTCTGTTCTAGGCTTTGGGTGATTTACGCATTCCTTGGAGGCAAAAGAATCTTCACTGATTTGAAGGGAAACAGATGTTTTTTAGGCTGGAAGCTGCTGCCTTGTAGGCACTGATTTACCCATCAAGATATTGGCAGTCACTCTTCCTCTCTCCATCCCCACCCCCTGCAATTGGTGTGGGCCTCCCCATCCTGGCATGAATCTATTTTGTTTAAGCCTGAATGTTCAGCCTCAGCTGGGGCAATCAAGGGAGCTTGGGGAACCTGTTGCTCATGCCAGCCATTTTAGAGTCAAAGAATATTGTAGTACAAATTGTAGGAGGTAGAAAGGGCTACAGAATACAGAATATTAGAACATAGAAAATACAGAATATTAGGAGTTTGAAGACCAACTTGTGCACCCTTTATAAAGAGACTAAGAAACTAAGAGTAGGATTATGTGATGGACATCAAAGGGTCTGTCTGCCCAACTTGTACTGAATTTCTTAAGGAACCAAATCTTTCCAAATAATATGAGACTTCAGTTTTAAGCACTGAAGAGCTCTTTGAAAAAAGCAAATATATTACTATCAGTAACATCACTTAACATTGTAGCAAGAAGAAGAGAGGTTGGGGAAAGACAAATTGGATTATAGAGTTGTCTTTGTCTAATTTGATTAAGTTCTTTATACATTTTTGCATTTCAGTTTTCCCATTTGTAAAACGAAAGGGTAGGCTGATAGACTAGAAGATAACTAAGATCCCTCCTAGTTCTGATATTTTATAAATCTATGAATTTCTTTTTAAATGAAACAATTGACACATGAATCTTAAGTTGAAGATAATACCATATGGGTATATATGCTTTGATTCAAAGTTTTGAACACTTTGAGCCTGAAAGTTATTACAACTAGTCCTATGCTCAATCCTCCATTATAAAGGAAGAAACTGAGACTCAGAGAGCATAAGTGATTTCATGATTATTGTACAGGTACTTAAGTAACCAAACCCGGGTTGAATCCAGGCCCATTTCCTCCAAATGTAAGATTCGTTCCACTAAATTATGCTTTATCTCACTTCTGTTCTACAGTCTCCTCATGCCCTCCTGAAAACATTTCTCTCTCTGCTCATCTATTACTAAAAATCTCCAACAACTTGGAAATACAAACTTTACCAAGATTCTTCACCTTTACTATTTCTATTATAATGTCATCAGGCCTCCCCACCACTTCTTTGTTGACTGGCCTTTAGTAATTGGTCTTGGGAAATTACCTTTCCCATGTGACCAGACATACTCCCCATAGCACAGCACTGATCAGATAGTAAGAATTGGAGGTAGTCTTAAAATACTTATAGGTCAAAGAACAGAATTCTGGAGTAGAAAAAAAAATTAAAGTCTTTGAATTTAGGAGGAGGAAATAGAGGGGGTGTCTTAGAAGCAGAGATCTAAATTTGGAGAGGCCCTTATGTACTATCTCATCCAAAACCCTCATTTTAAAACTGAGAAAAGTAAAACCCAAAGGGATGATGAAACTTGCTCAAGATTATTCAGGTAGTAACAGAGTCAGAATTTGAATCAAATGAATCTCTTACTACTATACCATACACAGACACACAGACACAGACACAGACACACACACACACACACACAGACACACACACACACACACACACACACACAGACATATACCCTTCTCCAGAGATAATAACAGCTTTCATTTCTATTTCCCAACAACCAACCTGTGAGTTATACTATGTGATAAAAAGAAAGGAGATTAAGAAGAAAGACAAAAGACAGACTAAGAGAGTCACACAATTTAATGAGGAGACAACATGCAAACAAGTTTTTACAAATATATATTCAAGAGAAATTGGAAATAATTAAGAAAGGGAAGATATTACTAGAATTAAGGGGGAAAAGTGCAAAGATTATTACACTCATTTTATAGATGAGAAAATGAGACTTGTAGAGGACAGGTGATTTGTCAAAAGGAATCAAAAAACTAAGTGAAATTTTAACATACGTTTTCTATCTAGGAACAGTAAGACTTATGGAACGAAAGCTGGTAGCATATAGTCATTGGACCATGATGCCTATCTTTTAGTCTTAAGATGATGAGGGCCTCTTATCAAGCCTGTAAGTCTAATAAAGTCAACAAGCATTAAACACTTTTGTGTTGGATATCTCACTAACTTCTCAAACCCAATAAGTTGCCTAGAAGAATATATGGAACAGCAATCCTGAATAATCAATGATTCCATCCCTAGTGTCTATCTTATAAAATTGGAAAATGGTTTCCCAATATGAAGAGCTTTCTTCTACTACATCTTTCTTAGAGAAGATGATCAGGAGGATATGAAAGCATTAAAGAGTAGAGTAGACCAAACTATGCCTTGTCTGGCTAGGAAATCTGAATGTATATGAAAACAATATCTTAAGATCTAGGTGATTACTGAAAATTGCACTTTTCTTTCATACCACATCTTGCTATTCATCCAGGCCATTTTATCATTTGACTATTAGCAACCCTTTCTCTAATCCTAAACTTGACTTTTCAGTATCTCCTAAATTCTTGCTCTCATCTCTTAAGAAGTTAATTTAGTTTCTTGTGGAACTCTCACACTGGACCCAGATAGCTTGATGATAACTGAGTTCAAATATAACTACCCCTTTATAATCTTGTTACCTTCAGCTCCTTACCAGACCATGTTCTTCCTTCATATACCTAATAGCCAGACATCTTATCTTGATATCTGTTTGCTTTGCTCTATATTCCTAATCTTCCCTCTTCTTCTTACCATCCTTTCTGAATTACCTCCTCCCAGATTTTTCCAACCCTTTTCCTCAGCACAAGGATCAAACCATACTATTTTTGCTTCTGGAAAGGGCTCCATAGTTTACTCCTGTATGGATTCACTTATCATTTCTAGTGAGTCTCCAGTTCAAAATTCCATTTTTTGGCTACCACTGCCCTTTTAAAATGTAAACTCCTTAATGGCACTGCCTTACTGTTTGTATTTATATTCTCAATATTTATATATTTTTTCCTTTCATTTATCATTTCATCACTACTGATCCTAAGTCTGGTGCCCTACTCCCCTTCTACATTACCTGACTGACTCAAACTGTCCTCTCTCTCTCACTCTGCATGGTGCTCCTTGTCAGAAGATGAGAGTTTCACAAACTATTTAACTAGTGCTACCAGATTGCGTGTCAAGAGACCTGGTTCTGTAATTAACTTCAAGTCTCACTCTGCACAAAACATCACTTATTTCTAGGCCTCAGTTTTCCTTCCTATAAAATAAAGGAGTTAGACTAGATGGTCTCAAAGTTCACATCATCTCTAACATTTTATGAATTTGAATCAAAGCTCAATGTTTCCTTTGTGACTGTAGGAGAATACTTTGCAAAGACCCAGGAATGACAGAAAGAAGATAGGTCCCACAGCTCCAAACATTGAGCTTGGAGTTGAAAGTTCTGGACTTGAGTCTTGGTTTGTCACATACGAGCAATGGGACCATAGGTGAGCTGCCTCACCTTACTTTACCTCACTCAGCTCTTAGTTACTTCACCTGTAAATAAGGAGTTGGTTTTTTTGATGTCTTAAACTCTTAACATTCTGGAATGAGAATTGAGAAGCAGAAACTTTCAGCCTAACCCATGTTGATTTTCCTATTTGTCTTTGCCCCCAGAAAATTCTGCATCTGCTGTATCCCTTCAATTTGCTAACATACCCCTCCTTTACCTACCCCCTCCACCCCACTTCATTATCTCAGTTCTCAAGCTGTCTAGTATGAGCTTTTTGCCAACATAAATATTTAATTCCTGTGCCCGGCACAGAAAGAGGCTCATGGCAGCAGCTACTCCAACCCAGGTTTCCACTTTCAAAACAACTCCCTGTCCAGGGCACTGTAGGAGGCCCAGACTAGGGACAGAGATGAGGAATGCTGAGACTGTCTGGGACTGGAAATTCCACTGATCTAGTTTATGTATAGGCCCTCTCAGCTTTTTCCTGAAGTGAATAGTTAATAGAGCAAGAGATGGGGAGAAAGGAGAGGAAGTATCCCTGAGGTAGAAGGTTCTAAATAATCTTCCCAGAAAAGAAGCCCAAATGATCATATGGTAGGTGCTTAATAAATGTTTAAATTGAATTGGCATATATGACGTTTGAATGACATCAGAAAGTACTCCAGTGTCTTAGATTCATACCATTTGACTTAAGACTCACCACTTTGTTTATCATAGAATGATAGACTCTAACCTTGGAAATCCCATTCCTAATCAGGAATTCCCACTACAACTTCATAACAAGGGATCCTCTACTCTAAGTGAGAGCTTGCAGGGATGGAAAGATCACTATCTAAAAGACAGTCCATTTTGTTTCTGATCATCTCCACTTTTAAGGAAGTTTTCCCTTCTATTCCCTTCTCATCATCCCTTCTCTTAACCTGCCTTTTTGCAACTCTACTCCTTAACCCTAAATCTGCCCCCGGGGCTAAGCAGAGGAATCATAATCCCTCTTATACTTGACAGTCCTTCAAGTACAGGAAGACAGCTATCATGTTCCCCTTCTTCTCTAGGCTACATATCTAGTTCCTTCCTCTGAACTATTCTCACATGGCAAGGTTTGGAAGTTGTTGGAGTTATTTTTCCTTTTTCCCACAATATTGCTCTCTTTCCTCTGGGTCCTTGGTAATGTCCTTTCTCAAATGTGGTGTCCAGAACTGAACACAATACTTCAGATGTAGCCCGAGCAGAAATTATCATCTCTCTCCTTATGAACTCTATGTCTATGGATGCATCTTTTGATCAAATGAAATTTTTGCATTTGTTATGTCACATTGTTGGTTCATACTATCCTAGCAGTGCCCTGAATTCCCCTAGTTTTTTCACAGAAACTTGTGTGTCACATCTACTCCATCTAAATATGCGCTTGAGGATAGTGTTGCTGGAAGGTCATTATTTTTTAATTCAGAATGACAGTTGTCTGTCATTTTGTCCCTATCAGTAGTCTAGATGTGACTTATTCTTATATACTGTGAAAAGAGTTATTTGTGAAATGATTAGTATAGTGTCTGGCACTCAGTAGGAGTTTAATAAATATTTGGTCCCTTCCTTAACCTGATATTTTAAAACATGGACTTGAGGTTAGGATGGCATAAACAGTCCTCATTCTATAAGTCAGGACCAGTGTTTATGTATCAATGCTTTGCCTGTTATGGTCCTGATGAGTTTCTTGATGATGAGTTTTTTTTGGGGGGGCAAGATCATGATGGAGTTCATTCCAAAAAAGTATATAGTGGACAGAGAGTCAGCAGGACTGTCACTACCCAGTTTTTTTTAAAGTGCTTCAGAGTCAGGGAGTGAGAGTCCTGATAACTCTCCAATAGCTACAGTCTCTTGGACTAAATTCCACCAAGATCTTGCCCCCCCCACCAAAATCTTATCACCAAGAAACTCATCGTGCAAAAACTTTATTATGTTTAGTCCACCTATTTAATCAGTACCCTCAGGACCCTTTCCCTCCTGACTGGAGGGCTTGAGAGTGAAACAAAGAATTCTTCATACTATTTAAAGAAGGTCCCTGGGCTGACCATCCCTTCTCTTAATCTTCCTCACTCTTTGAAATGAACTCTTTAAAATACCCTCCATTTTTCTTCTCTCCCCTTTCAGCTTCCTTTTGTGTGTTATCTGCAATCATTTTGTAAACTCTCTGAGGGCAGGAACTATCTTTTTTTTCATTCTTATAAGGTATTAGCACATTGTGAGGCACATAAATGATTATTGACTGATTTTAAAAAATCAGTGCCATACTTTAATGTAACCCTTCACAGTTATATCCATCACCTCACTAGAAGTTCTGTAATTCTGTGAAATAGTCAAGGCAGTGATGAAAATACTTATGGAATAGTGAGGAACTTGAGGCTCAGAGGTTGGGTGAGTCCAACCCCATGGCTTCTTAATGGTAGAGGAGAAACTACAATCTAGGTATACTTTCTTCTAGGTCAGTGATGTTTTCACCAAAGTAAAGAGGGAAAAAATGTTTATGCCTAATGAAAATATAGGATAAACTACTACAAACTCAACTATCTAACCAAGTCTTTTTTTAGATTTAAAGTGGGATAGAAAATGTATATCTTTTATTCATCCTTTTCCAACCCCCTCCCAAATAAAAGAAAACAAAACAAATGCCCTAAATTCAAGGAGGCAGCACCTAGAAAACAGAATCTAGAGTCAGAAGACTAAGACTAAGAGGACCTGAGTTCAAATCTACCTTCTGATGATTTCTACCAAAATGACTTTGAACAAGTGACTTCTTCTACCTGGGGCTCAATTTCCTCATCTCTTAAATGAGAGTATTGAACTGGATGACCTCTGAGGTCTCGTTCAACTTTAAATTTATGAACCTTGCAAAGACCCATGGAAATGTGTCTCTTCCACTTATAGTAGCTAAATTGTTGAACTAGAAATTAGGAAGGCCGTTCCTGCTGTGTGACAATGGATAACTCACCTTTATTCGGTTCTAGTTGTAAAATGGGGAGTGCAATACCAAACCCCAAAGGGCAACTATGAAGTTTAAATGAGATTACCTGTAAAACGCTTTGCAAACTTGAAAGTGTAACAAATCATGTCAGTTATTACTTTGATTAACATCATCATAAGTATCATTATTTGCAAAATGCTTTGGAATAGATGAGAACACCAATTGTTGCTTCTACTTAGGACTAATGATCCTGTGATCCCTCTAACCTCATTTTACTGCCACGCTTATTGGTATTTCTTCACAGAAACATCCCCATGCACCACAAGACTGCTCTCTTGGCAGAGAAACTAAAACACATGTGGAGCTTGAGGAAGATCAAAGCATAGGCAGCTATCAGCTCAGCGGCTGCAGTGATTTCATGTCTATTTGCTGGCCATCATAAGGAAATGGGGATTTTTCATCAGTTGGCACAGAATCAGAAGGCAGTGCTTTTAGAAACCTTGCTTATCACCAGTTTTCTCAGCCAGGAGGAGATGACTTGAAAGTGCTTGGCCTATAAGTCTTGTGCTGTAAAGAGGTGACAAGATTTATTAGGAAAAGAGTGGAAGAATTTGGGTTTTAAAAGAAGCACTATCAGATTGGTGAGCCTGGGCAAGTCACCCACTTTTCTGAGTCCTTCTAAGGACTCAGAATGAGGCTATGTATACTCATGTAGCCTGAATTATGGAGCTCATAATGTTTCAAGGACCAGAATCTCTGGTCCTTGGGTATGGGAACTCTTTCCAAGTAATGCTGATGGTGACCACTGAATAACTTAGACCTGGGGTTCTTGGCCTAGGGTTTTTAAACATGATTAAAAATATTGGATGGGACTTCTGGGTTGGAGTCAAGATGAAAAAGCTAAGAAACTCCAGGAGATTTTCCCCAAACAACTTTAAAGGAAGCCTTTACAAGATTCTAAAGCTATAGATCCCCCCAAAAGAGTAAAAACAGTTTCAGAAAAGGTCTGTCTCACCTGGATACAAGAAGAGCATAACCCAGTATAGGCTAGAAAGCCAGTGGGAGGTTTTTACCAACAGCACAGCTCAGGAAAAGGTTCATCAAGACTGTAGTGCAGCAGATCAGCAGTGAATATTCCAATTCCAGCTTAGAAGACAAAGTTCAAGCACTAGGAATGCTGGTGTAAGAGATGGGACTGTGTTGTGCCTCCCTAACTCTGGGTAGAAACTGCTGCATAGGCAACATCATGGATATGAGAAAAGCCATAGCTACCCTACTATGCCTCCAGTCACTGCATAGGTGATGCCATACAAGTGATAATCCAGGGATCAGATCCTGGCACCAGCACAAAAAGATTGAGGTGATGCTCCCAATATGTCAGGAGCAGAGCTCAACTATCAAATTGAGCAAAACCCCCACAAAAAAAAAAAAACAAGAAAAAGGAAATAAAGACCATAGAAAGCAACTATTCTGATTGGGACAATAAAAAGGTCACCTCAGAATAGGAAAGCAGTGACAAAATGCTTCCATGTAAAGCATCATATTAATTTATGAATTGTGCTCAAATCCAAAAAGGCTTCTTGGAAGAGTTCAAAAAGGATTTTAAAAAACAAAGAAAAGAGGAAGCAGAAAAATGGAGAAAAGAAATAAGAGCCATGCAGGAGAATTATGAAAAATTAACTGAGGAAATCATCTCCTTTAAAAGTAAAAAGGACTAACAAGAAAGGCACACTAGGTCTTCAAAAAATAAAATTAACCAACTGGAACAGGAACAGGAATAAAATTCATTTTAAATGAAAATTAACCAATTGTAAGAGGAAACAAAAAAGTTGACCAAAGAAAATAAAACCCTAAAAATTAGAATTGAAGAAATGGAAACTAATGACTCTATGAGACACCAAGATTCCATTAAACAACTAAAAAGTAAAAAAAATGTAAAAAATATAAAATATTCCTTAGGAAAATTGATCTACCTTGGAAAATAGAACTAAGAGAGATTAGTTATGAATTATTGGTCTTCCTAAAAGCCTTGATCAAAAAAGGGGCTTGGAAAATATCTTTCAAGAATTTATCAAGGAAAACTGTCCTAATATCATAGAATAAGAAGACAAAATAGTCTTTTAAAGAATCCACCAATCATAAGTTGCCCAGATTAAATGAAGAGGACATTTAAATACCTAAATAACCCTATCTCTGAAAAAAAATTCAACAAGCCATTATTGAACTCTCTAAGAAAAAATTCTCCAGGACCAGATAGATTCACAAATGAATTCTATCAAACATTTAAGGAACAATTGGTTCCAATTCTATAGAAAGTCTTTGGAAAAATAGGTGAAGAAGGAACTCTGTCTAACTTTTTCTGTGAAGCCAGTATGGTGCTGATATTTGAACCAGGAAGAGTTAAAACAGAGAAAGAAAATAATAAACCTATCTCCCTGATGAATATAGATGCAAAAATCTTAAATAAAATCATAGCAAAATGATTGCAACAAGCTATCATTAGGATAATACATTATGACCTAGTGGGATTCATCCCAGGAATGCAGGGTTGGTTCAAAATTAGGAAAACTTTTGGTATAATTAACTATATCAACAACAAATCTATCAGAAATCATATGATTATATCAATAGATGCTAAAAAGGACTTGGAGAAAATATAGCACCCATACTTACTAAAATTACTAGAGTGTAAGAATAAATGGGTTGTTCCTTAGAATAATAAACAGTATCTATCTGAAGCCATCAACAAGCATCGTAGGCATTGGGGATAGGCTAGAGGCATTCCCAATAAGATCGGGGTGAAACAAGAATGCCATTATCACCAGTACTATTAAATATTGTATTAGAAATGCTAGCTTTAGCAATAAGGGAAGAAAAAGAAATTGAAGGAATTAGAATTGGGAAGGAAGAGATAAAACTCTCACTCTTTGCAGATGACATTATAGTATACCCAGAGAATCCCAAAATTCATCTAAAAAACTACTAGAAATAATTAGCAACTTTAGCAAAGTTGCAGGATATAACATAAACCTTCATAAAAGCACAACATTTCCAGATATGACTATCAAGATGCAGCAGAAAGACCTGGAAAGAAAAATTCCATTCAAAGTTGCTTCAGACTAAACAAAAATACCTGGGAGTCTACCTGTCAAGGTAGACTCAGAAACTTTTTGAAAACAGTTACAAAATATTTCTCAAACAAATAAAATCAGATTAAAATAACTGGGCAAATATTAACTGCTCATATATATGATGAGCTAATATAACAAAAACGACAATTCTACTAAAACTAAACAAATTTTTTAGTGTCCTGCCAATCAAAATTCTAAAAATTTACTTTTATGAGTTAGAAAAAGTTGTAAGTAAATTCATATGGAGAAATAAAAAGTCAAGAATTTCCAGGGATTCAATGAAAAAAAAGTACAAAAGAAGGTGGCTTAGTCTTACCAGATGTAAAATTGTATTATAAAGGACCAGTCATCAAAACTGTCTGGTATTGGCTAAGAAATAGGGTAGTAGATCAGTGGAATAGACTAGGTGAAATAGCAGGAAATGTTTATAGTAATCTGCTATTTGATAAACCTAAAGAGTCCAGCTATTGGGATAAAAAAAACTCTCTACAATAAAAACTGTTGGGAAAATTGGAAATTAGTATGGAAGAAACTTGGATTAGACCAACACCTCACACCCTATATCAAGAAAAGATCAAAATGGATGCAGGATGTAGACATAAAAAATAATATTATAAGCAAACTAGAAGGTCAATGAGTAGTGCACCTGTCAGATCTATGGAAAGGGAAACACTTTAAGACCAAGAAAGAGATAGAGACCATCCTTAAGAACAAACTAGATAATTTTGATGACATGAAATTAAAAAGCTTTTGCACAGACAAAACCACTGTAACCAAGGTCAAAAGAAATGTAGTAAATTGGGAAACAATTTTTACAACTAGTATTTCTGACAAAGGACTCATTTCTAAAATATACAGAGAACTGAGTCATATTTTCAAAAGAATAAACAAGACATTGCCCAATTGACAAATGGTCAAAGGATATGCAAAGGCAATTTACAGATGAGGAAATCAAAGGGATCATATGAAAAATTGCTCTAAATCATTACTTATTAGAGAAATGCAAATTAAAGCATCTCTGAGGTAACACCTCACCTCTCAGACTGGATATTATGACCAGAAAGGACAATGATCAATGTTGGAAGGGATGTGAGAAATCTAGGACACTAATACATTGTTGGTGGAGCTGTGAATTCATCCAACATTTCTGGAGAGCAATTTTGAATTACACCCAAAGGGAAAGAAAAATGTGCATACCCTTTGATCCAGCAATAATACTACTGGGTCTATACCCTGAAGAGATTATGAAAAAGGGTAAAAACATCATGTACAAAAATATTCAAAGGAGTCCTGTTTGTGGTGGCAAAGAATTGGAAATTAAGTGAATGTCCTTCAATTGGGGAATGGCTTAACAAAATGTATATGTATGTGATGGAATACTATTGTTCTATTAGAAACCAGGAGGGATGGGGATTCAGGGAAGTCTGGAAAGATTTGCATGACTGATGCTGAGTGAGATGAGCAGAACCGGAAAAACATTGTACACCCTAACAGAAACATGGGGGTGATGATCAACCTTAATGGACTTTCTCATTCCATCAGTGCAACAATCAGCATAATTTTGGGATATCTGTGATGGAGAATATCATCTGTATCCAGATAAAGAACTGTGGAGTTTGAACAAAAATCAAAAACCATTACCTTTAATTTAAAACAAAACAAAAGCTAGAAAAAGAATTAATTAAAAATCCCCAAATAAAGACAAATTATAAATTTTTAAAAAATCAAAGAAGAAAACAAGAAAATTTAAAGTAAGAAAACTATTGAAAAATAAATAAAACTAAGAATTAATTTTATAAAAAATAAAATGGATAAACCATTGGATAATCTGACATTAAAGGAAATAAGAAAACCAAATTAGTAGTTTCAAAAATGAAAAGGGTGAACTTACTACCAATGAGAAAGAAATTAAAGTAATAATTTGGAGTTATTTCGCCCAATGTATGCTAACAAATATGATAATATAAGTGAAAGTTAGAAAATAGGTGGAAAATATAAGCTACCCAGATTATCAGAAGAGAATAAAAATACTTAAATAACCCTAGTTCAGAAAAAGAAATTAAAGGAACCATCAATAAACTCCCAAGAAAAAATCTCCAGGGCCCAGTGAATTTATAAGTGAATTCAACCAGACTTTTAAGGAATAATTCCAATTCTACTATTTTAAAACATAAATTAAGAAGGAGTTTTGCCAAATTCGTCTTATCATACCTATATGGTACTGATACCTAAACAAGGAAGAACCAACATCAAGAAAATTATAGTCCAATTTCCCTGATGAATATTGCTGCAAAAAATTTAAATAAAAGTTTAACAAAGAGATTATAAGTTATTACAGCAATAATATACCATGATAAGGTTTGATTTATACTAGGTTAACAGGAATAATTAAAGATTAGGATAGCAATCAACATAATTGACCATATCAATAAAAAATAACAGAAATCATATTATTATTTCTATAGATGCTTCTATTTTATGCTTTGATAAAATATAGGATCCATTCCTATTAAAAACACTAGAGAACATAGGAATAAATGGAATTTTCCTTAAAATGATAAGTAGTACCTATCTAAAATCATTAGCAAGTATTATGTGAAATGGGGATAAATTAGCATAATTTTCAATGAGTTTAAGAGTGAAACAAGGATGTCTATTATTGCCACTAGAATTCAATATTGTATTAGAAATATTGGCTTTCACAATGAGAAGAAAAAAGAAATTGAAGGAAATAGAATAGACAATTAGGAAACAAAACTTTCACTCTTTGCAAATAATATGATCTTGCACTTACATAACTCTAGAAAATTAACTAAAAAATTACTTGAAATAATTAACAATTTTAGCAAAGTAGTGGGAAATAAAATAAATCCATATAAATCATCAGCATTTATGACCAATAAATCCCAAGAGTAAGCATTTAAAGTAACTATAAATACTAAAGAATACTTGGAAATCTACCTCCAAAGACAAACTCAGAAACTATCTGAAGACAACAACAAAATATTTTTCACACAGGTAAAGTCATATCTAAACAATTGGAAGAATGTCAATTGTTCAAGATTAGGCTGAACAAACAAATATAATAAAAATTGCAATTCTCAAAATTGCAAAGCTCAAATTAAATGATTTATTCAGTACTATACCAATCAAACTACCAAAAACTGTTTTACAGAGATAGGAATAATAGTAACAAAATTCATCTGCAGCAATAAAAATTAAAGAATATCAAGGGAATTAATGAAAAAAAGCAAAAAGTGATGGCCTAGCTAAACCAGATCAAAAACTAAAAGCAAGAGTTATCAAAACTGTCTGGTACTGACTAAGAAAAAGAGAAGTTGATTAGTGGATTAGATTAGATGTAAAATAAATAGTAACAAATGACTATAACAATGTATTGTGAGATAAACCCAAAGACACTAATTTCTGGGATAAGAACACAATATTTGACAAAAACTGCCAGGAAATTAGAAAATAATATGGCAAAAAATTAGGCATATTACATCTCATGCCCTATACCAAGCTAAGGTCAAAATGGCTATAAGATTTAGACATAAAATTTGATACCACAGACCAAGTGTGAGAACAAGAAATATTGTTTCTTTCAGATCTATGGAGAGGGAGAAGTTTATTACCAAACAAGAGATAGAAAACATAATAAACTGCAAAATGAATGATTTCAACTATATTCAATGAAAAAGGTTTGTGACTTCTGGTCAAGATGGTGGAGAGAAACTGGGCACTATCCTAAATTCTCCTGGATTTCCCTTAGAACTAACCTGAATCAACTAGATTCACAAAACCCAGAAAAGAATGGTGGGGAGCCTCTGTTAATAAGGTCTGTGTCAGGGTAGCATGGGTGAGCCGGAAGCAGAGAGTAGAGAGCCAGCACAAGGATGGCAGGGTGAGGCCTGGTACTAATTGAAATCAGTCACATAAGCTTTGGCTGTGTGGGCACATGCAGCAGAACTCAGGGAGGTGGGGGGATAGTTCCAGTGCAGTGGGCAGGAGAGTTCCAGAATGAAGCTAGACATCAATTCAATCAGCTCAGCTGGTCTGGAAGATCAGGGCTATGAGTCCCCATGTTTTCAGCAGATTTTTCATGTTTTCAGTTAAGTCCCTTTCCCCCCATCCCTGTGGGAGAAAGTGACTCTTCCCAGAACACAGAAACAAAACCCCCAAGCCACCAGGCTCAGATGTGGGCAGCAGATCTCCCTCAATGCTGAGTGAGGATTAAGGAGATTAACTATGTAGTCCAAGGGTGCAGCCCACATTGAGGAAAACCTGCATCATGCTGTTCACCACTCCCCACTCTCAGGACTAAGGAGTGGATTACAAATCAAAGTCACAGAGACTCCAGTAAAAATGTCTAGCCATCACCTACTGACTGGCTCACTTGGAGTTACTAAGTCCAGTGAGCAAAGCCTCTAGGGATTTCAACACCAAAGGTCTGTGAACAACCCCTTTCCCAATACAAGATCCCAGGAAAATGAGGAAAAGCCATAGAAAGGAAGAACCATTGAAAACTACCTTGAAGACAAAAAATTCTAACTCAGAGAGATCTAGAACTTCTGAGGAGAATATGAATTGGTCTCCAGTGCAGAAGGAATTCTTAGAAGAGATCAGGAAAGAGTTTAAAAATCATTTGGGGAAATTGGGGGAAGAAATGCAAGAGAAAATTTTCACTGTGCAAGAGAAATTATCATCTTGCAACAAGAAAATGAATATGCAATTGGATAAGTGCAAAAAGAAAATAATTCCCTCAAAACCACAATTGGGAAAATGGAAAATTCCTTCAAAAATAGAACTGACCTATTGGAAAAGGAGTTGTAAAAGGTAAATGAAGAAAATTCTCCTCTTAAAAATAAAGATTGGAATCTGTGGTAACTAATGACTTTGTGAGACAACAAAAATTTGTTAAACAAAACCAAAAAAATGAAATAAATAGAAGAAAATGTAAAAATACCTAGAGAACAGATCCAGAAGAGACAACTTAAGAATCACTGGGCTTCCTGAAAACATTGAGGATAAAAAAAAGCCTGTATCAATACTTCAGGACATAGTGAAAGAGAATAGCCCTGATATCATGGAACAAGATGGCAAAATAGTTATTGAAAGAATACATTGATTGCCCTCATGAAAGGGATCCCCAAATGAAAACACCAAGGAATACTGTGGCCAAATTCCAGAACTCTCAGATAAAAGAAAAAATCCTACAAGCAGCCAGAAAGAAACAATTTAGTTATCAAGGAGCCACAATGAGGATTAAACAGGAGTTGACTGCCTAAACATTAAGGGATCAAAAGTCCCGGAATATGATATTCTGAAGAGCAAGAATGTAGAATGTAGCCGAGAATTTACTATCCAACAAAAATGAGCCTCTCTTCCAGGGGAAAAGATGGATAGTTAACAAAATAGGAGCCTTCCAATTTTTCCTGATGAAAAGAGCTAAATAGAAAATTTGGACTTCAAACAGGAGACTCAAGTGATATAAGAAAAGGTAAAAAAGGGAAAAGAAAAAAACTGTTATCCAGTAAAATGAAACTAGCTATATCCCCACTTGGGAAAAAGATTCTCATAACTCCTGAGAATTGTAAATCTATTGGAGAGAATATACTTAGCCAAAAGTTATGTACACTCATGACCTGTCCATGACTCTAATAGAATGATTTTAAAATGATGTCTCCTTAAAAAAGGGGGTGACAGTAAAGAGACAGGAGGATGGAGGAGATTGAATGGGGTGAATTACACCACATGAAGAGAAGCAAAGGCTCTATTGCTATAGAGGGGAAGAAGGAATGAGGTAAGAACCACCTGAATCTTATGCTTATCAGATTTGTCTCAAAGAAGGATTATACACCCACTCAGTTAAGAAACTTATCTTACCTTTCAAGTACTAAAAGGGAAAGTGGGACAGTAGAGGAAAAGTGGAACTGACAGAAAGGAGGGAAGGAAGAAGGGGCAAAGGGAAAGGGAAAAGAAAGGCAAGGGCATTTAGTTTTAAGGGGAAAATACACTGAATGTAGTAATATTCAGAAGCAAAATACTGGGGGGAATATGGATAAGGTGAAACAAGGGAAAATACAAACAGAGGGAAGATAGTGTGGAAGGCAATAAAGAGTTAGTAATTATAACTTTGAATGTGAAAGGGATGAACTCTCTCATAAAGCATAAGTATAGCAGAGTGGATTAAAAACCAGAATCCTACAATATGCTCCTTACAAGAACTCATTTGAAGCAGAGAGATACATATAGAGTAAAAGGTAAAAAGGTGAAAAAATGGAGCAGAATATATTATGCTTCAGCTGAAGTTAAAAAAAAGCAGGGGTAGCAATCCTTATCTCAGATAAAGCAGCTGCAAAAATAGATAGTGTTAAAAGAGATAAAGAAGGAAATTATATCCTCCTAAAAGATACCATTTTGTTACTAAATATGTATGCACTAATTATGTAAGCAGTATACCATCCAAAGTTTTAGAGGAGAAGGTGAATAAGTTAGAGGAAGACATAGACAAGCAAAACTCACTGGTGGGAAACCTCAACCTCCCTCTCTCAGAACTAGATAAATCTCACCATAAAATAAATAAGAAAGAAGTTAAGGAAGTAAATAAAATCTGAGAAAACCTAAACATGATAAATCTTTGGAGAAAATTAAATGGGGGTAGAAAGTATTATACTTTTTTCCCTCCAGTACATGGCACCTACATAAAAATTGACCATGTACTAGGGCATAAAAACCTCATAGTCAAATGTAGAAAGACAGAAATAGTGCATACTTCCTACTCAGACCATAATGCAAGAAAAAACAGATGCAATGATGGGTCATGTACAGATAGACCTAAAACTAATTGAAAACTAAATAGCCTTATTAGAATTATTAGAATTAGAATTAATGACTTCATCCCAGGCAATAATGAGACAATACACCAAAACTTATGGGATACAGTCAAGGCAATGATTAGGGGATATATTATATCTTTAAATTCTTACATGAATAAAATTGAGAAAGAGGATATAAATGAACTAATAATGCAACTAAAACAGTAGAAAGGGGAAGCTAGGTGGTACAGTGGATAGAGCACTAGCCCTGGAGTGAGGAGTACCTAAGTTCAAATCTGGCCTCAGACACTTAGTAATTACCTAGCTGTGTGACCTTGAGCAAGCCACTTAACCCAATTTACCTTGTAAAAACTTTAAAAAAGTAGAAAAAGACCAAATTAAAACCCTCCAATTAAATATCAAATCAGGAATTCTAAAAATCAGAGGAGAAATTAATAAAAGCAAAAGCAAAAAAACCCTATTGAACTAATAAATAAAACCAGGAGTTACTTTTATGAAACAAATCAATAAAATAAATAAATATTTGGTTAATTTTATTAAAAAAAGAAAGAAGAAAACAAATTACTAGTATCATAAATGAAAATGGTGAACTCACCACCAATGAGGAGGGAATTAAAGTAATAATTCAGAACTATTTTTCCCAACTGTATACCAATAAATTTGCTAATCTAAGTGAAATGGATGAATATCTACAAAAAATATGTTTTCCAGCTTAAATGAAGAGGAAATTTAATACCTAAATAACCCTATCTCAGAAAAAGAAATGCAATAAGCCATCATTGAACTCCCTCAGAAAAAAATCTCCAGGCCCAGATGCATTCACAAGTAAATTCTATGAAACATTTAAGGAACAATTGGTTCCAATTCTATATAAACCTTTTAGAAAAATAGGTGAAAATGGAACTCTGACTAACACCTTCTAAGACACCAATATGATGCTGATACCCAAACCAGGAAGAGTCAAAATAGAGAAAGAAAATTATAGAACAATTTCCCTAATGAATATGGATGCAAAAATCTTAAATAAAATTTCAGCAAAACAACTACAGCAAATTATCACTAGTATAATACACTATGACCAAGCAGGATTTATCCCAGGAATGTAGGGTTGGTTCAATCTTAGGAAAACTGTCAGTAAAATTGACTATATTAATAATAACCCTAACAGAAATCATATGATTATCTCAATAGATGCTGAAAAAGTCTTAGAAAAAATGCAGCACCCATTCCTACTAAAAACACTAGAAAGCATAGGAGTAAATAAATTGTTCCTTAGAATGATAAGCAGTATCTATCTGAAATCATTATCAAGCATTATATGCAACATGGATAAGCTAGAGCATTCCCAATAAGATCAGGGTGAAACAAGGATGCCCATTATCACCACTCATTCAATATTGTAGTAGAAATGTTTGCTTTAGTAACAAGAGAATTAAAAAGAAATTGAAGAAATCAGAATTGGGAATGAAGAAACAAAGCTTATACTCTTTGCAGATGATATGATTGTATACTTAGAGAACCCTAAACTATCTAAAAGACTACTTACTAGAAACAATTAGCAACTTTAGAAAAGTCATAGGATATAAAATAAACCCACATAAGTCCCCAACATTTCTATATATTACTAGCAAGATACGGCAGCAAGAGCTAGAAAGAGAAATTCCATTTAAAATTAGACAATATAAAATAATTAGGAGTCTACCTGACAAGAGAGACTCAGAAACTCTTTGAAAACAACTATAAAACACTTTTCACATAAATAAAGTCAGATTGAAATAACTGGGCAAGTATCATCTGCTCATGGATAGGCTTAGCAAATATAATAAAAATTACAATTCTACCCAATTAAACTACTTTTATTTAGTGCCTTACCAATCAAACTTCCTAAAAATTACTTTAATGAGCTAGGAAAAAAAATGTAACTAAACTCATATGAAGAAACAAAAATTCAAGAAAATCATGGGATTTAATGAAAAAAGTACCAAAGAAAGTGGCTTAGCCATACCAGATCTAAAATTATTTTATAAAGCATCATTTATCAAAACTATGTGGTCCTATCTAAGAAATAGAGTGGTGGATCAGTGGAATAGACCAGATGAAAAAGAGACAGCAGAAAATGATTATAGTAATTTACTTTTTGATATACCTAAAGATCTCAGTTTCTGGGTTAAGAACTCTTTTTGATAAAACTGTTGGGATAATTGGAAGTTAGGATGGCAGAAACTTGGATTAGAACAAATTCTCAACCCCATACCAAGATAAGATCTAAATAGGTCCAGGATTTAGATATAAAAGGCAATATTATAAGCAAACTGGGAGAACAAGGAATAGTTTACCTGCCAAGTCTATATAAAGGAAAACAATTTCTGAGCAAGGAAGATATGGAGAATAACATTAAAAAACAAAATGGATAATTTTGATTACATTAAATTAAAAAGCTTTTGCACAAACAAAACCACTATAACCAAGATCAAAAGAAATGTAGAAAATTAGGAAACAATTTTACAACTAATGTTTCTGATGAAGTATTCACTTCTAAAATATATGGAGAACTAAGTCAAATTTATGTATAAAAAAGCCATTCCCCAATTGGCAAATGGTCAAAGGATATGCAAAGGTAATTTATATATGAGGAAATCAAAGCAATCTATATCTATATGAATAATTGCTCTAAATAATTTCTGAGTAGAGAAATGCAAATTAAAGCATCTCTGAGGTACCACATCACATCTCTCAGAGTGGCCAATATGATTAGAAAGGATAGGGATCAATGTTGGAAGAGACGTGGCAAATCTGGGACATTATTCCATCATTGGTGGAGCTATGAACTGATCCAAACTTTCTGGTGAGCAATTTGGAATTATGCCCAAAAGGCAATAAAAATGTGCATACCCTTTGATTCAGCAATACCACTACTGGGTCTGTATCCTGAAGAGATCATATAAAAGCGTACAAACATCACTTGTACAAAAATACTCAAAGCAGCTCTATTTGTGGTAATAAAGAATTGGAAATTAAGGAGATATCCATCAGTTGGGGAATGGCTGAACAAATTTTGGTATATGTATGTTATGGAACACTATTTTTCGGTTAGAAACCAAGAGGTGTGGGATTTCAGAGAAGCCTGGAGGGATTGATGCTGAGCAAGATGAGTAGAACCAGAAGAACATTATACACCCTAACAGCAACATGGTAGTGATGAACATCCTTAATTGACCTGCTCATTCCATCAGTGTAATAATCAGGGACAATTTTAGGATACCCTCTGTATCCAGAGAAAGAATTGTGGAGTTTAAAGAAAGACCAAAGACTATTACCTTCATTTTTTAAAAAGTTATTTTATGAACTAAATAAATTTGCTCTCTAATATTTTATTTTTTCATCAAGGATATGTTTTTTCTTTCAACACATTCAATTTTGATCAATGTAAACAATGTAAAGATTATCAGATTGTCTTCTGTGGTGGGGAGGGGGGAGGGAAGGGTGGGTGGGGGTAAAATTCAAAACTTACCAAAAAAATGATAGGTAGAAACAACTATTGTATATAATTGGGAAACAAATAAAATATTTATATAATAAAAAAAGTTTTTGCACAAATAAAACCAATGCAGCCAAAATTAGAAGCTGGGAAACAATTTTCGCAACTAATGTTTCTGATAACTCATTTCTGAAATATAAAGAGAACTGAATCACATTTGTAAGATTACAAATCATTCTTCAATTAATAAATGGTTAGAGGATATGAGGCAATTTTCAGATGAAGAAATTAAAGCTATTTATAGTCGTGAAAAAATTCTTCAAATCATCAATGAGAGAAAATTAAATACCACCGCACACTGTGAGATTGCCTAATGATTACAAAAAAAAGAAAGTGAACAATACTGGAGAAGATATGGGAAAATAGGTACATTAATTATTGTTGGTAAAGTTGTGAATTGATCCAATCTTCTAAAGCAATTTGGAACTATCCCCAAAGGACAAGATTCACCAATACCTCTACTGTATCTATATTTCAAAGAGATCATAAAAAATGATAAAAGTTCCATGTATTCAAAAATATTTATAGTTTTTTAGTGACAAAATATTGGAAATTGAGGGGATGCCCATCTATTATGGGTTGGCTGAACAAGTTATTGTATATAAATGTAGATAAGCATGGAAAGAGTTGTATGAACTGATGCTGAGTGAAGTGAGCAGGAACAAGAGAAAAATGAACATATTAAAAACATTGTGAGATGATTAACAATGATGTATGCAGCTCCTCTCTGCAGTTCAATGATCAAGGACAATCTGAGAGACCTGTTATGGAAAATGTCATTCATATCCAGAGAAAGAACTATGAAATCTGAATGAAGTAAAGAGCATACTATGTTCACTTTTAAAAAAACCTCTTTAATGTTTTTTTCTTTATTTCTTATGGGTTTTCACTTCCTTAATTCTTTCTTTAAATAAAAGAAAGATTTTATTTATTTATTTTGAGTTTAACAAATTTTCCCCTAATTTTACATTTCTCCCCCCCCACCCCACCACCACAGAAGGCAGTCTGTTAGTCTTTACATTGTTTCTATGGTATACATTGATCTAGCTCGAATGTGATGATAAATCATATCCTTAAGGAAAAATTAAAGTATAAAGAAATTGAAAAATTAAATAATATATATATATATATGAGTGTGTGTGTGTGTGTGTGTGTGTGTGTGTGTGTGTGTGTGTGTAAATTAAACATGATAGTCTTTGTTCTGTGTTCAAACTCCACAATTTTTTCTCTGGATACAGATGGTATTCTCCATCACAGATATCCAAAAATTTTGCTTGATTATTTCACTGATAGAATGAGCAAGTCCATTAAGGTTGATTATCAAACCCATGTTGCTGTTAGGGTGTCCAATATCTTTCTGTCTCTCCTCATCTCACTCAGCATCAGTTCATGCAAATCCTTCTAGGTTTCTCTGAATTTCCATCCCTCCTGGTTTCTAATAGAACAATAGTGTTCCATGACATACATATACCACAGTTTGTTAAGCCATTTCCCAATTGAAGGACATTCACTTAATTTCTAATTCTTTGCCACCACAAAAAGGCTGCTATGAATATTTTTGTACAAATGATGTTTCTACCCTTTTTCATATTCTTTTCTGGATATAGGCTCAGTAGTGGTATTGCTGGATCAAAGGGTATGCACATTTTTGTTGCCCTTTGGGTGTAATACCAAATTTCTTTCCAGAAAGGTCGGATGAGTTCACAGCTCCACCAACAATGTATTAGTGTCCCAGATTTCCCATATGCCTTCCAACATTGATCATTGTCCTTTCAGGTCATAATGGCCACTCTGAGAGGTGTGAGGTGGCACCTCAGAGATGCTTTAATTCGCATTTCTCTAATAAGTAATGATTTAGAGCAATTTTTCATATGACTGTGGATTACTTTGATTTCCTCATCTGTAAATTGCCTTTGCATATCTTTTGACCATTTGTCAATTGGGGAGTGGCTTGTTTTTTTGAAACTTTGACTCAGTTCACTACATATTTTAGAAATGAGTCCTTTGTCAGGAATACTAGTTGTAAAAATTGTTTCCCAATTTACTATATTTCTTTTGATCTTGGTTAGGGTGATTTTGTCTATGCAAAAGCTTTTTATTAACAGTAATTAATTTTTATTAAAGATTTTATTTATTTTTTGAGTTTTACAATTTTCCTCTCTAGTCTTACTTCCCTCCCCCCACCCTCCACAGAAGGCAATTTGTCAGTCTTTACATTGTTTCCTTGATATACAATTGATCTAAATTGAGTGTGATGAGAGATAAATCATACCCTTAAGGAAGAAACATAAAGTATAAGAGATAGTAAGATCAGACAAAAAGGTATCAGTTTTTTTCCCTAAATTTAAGGTAATAGTCCCTGGTCTTTGTCCAAACTCCACCGTTTGTTTCTCTGGATACAGATGGTATTCTTCATTGCAGAGAGTCCCAAATTGACCCTGATTGTTGCACTGATGGAATGAGCAAGTCCATCAAGGTTGATCATTGTCTCCATGTTGCTATTAGGGTATTTAGTGTTTTTCTGGTTCTGCTCATCTACCTCAGCATCAGTTCCTGCAAATCCCTCCAGGCTTCCCTGAATTTCCATCTCTCCTGGTTTCTAATAGAATAATAATGTTCCATGACATACAAATATCACAGTTTTCTAAGCCATTTCCCAAATGAAGGACATTTACTTAATTTCCAATTCTTTGCCACCACAAACAGGGCTGCTATGAATATTTTTGTACAAGTTATTTTTTTTTACCCTTTTTCATCATCTCTTCAGGGTATAGGCCCAGTAGTGGTATTGCTGGGTCGAAGGGTATACACATTTTTGTTGCCCTTTTGGGCATAGTTCCAAATTTCTCTCCAGAAAGGTTGGATGAGTTCACAGCTCCACCAACAATGTAATAGTGTCCCAGATTTCCCACAAACCTTCCAACCATGATCATTATCCTTTCTGGTCACATTGGCCAATCTGACAGGTGTGAAGTGGTACCTCAGAGAAGCTTTAATTTGCATTTCTTTAATAAGTTATGATTTAGAGTAATTTTCCATATGACTAAGGATTGCATTGATTTCATCTGTAAATTGTCTTTGCATATCCTTTGACTATTTGTCAATTGGGGAATGGCTTTTAAAAAAATATGACTCAGTTCTCTGTATATTTTAGAAATGAGTCCTTTGTTAGAAACATTAGTTGTAAAGATTGTTTCCCACTTTACTACATTTCTTTTGATTTTGGTTACAGTGATTTTGTCTGTGCAAAAGCTTTATAATGTAATCAAAATCATCTAGTTTGTTTTTAATGATGTTTTCCATCTCTTCCTTAGTCATAAACTGCTTCCCTTTCCATAGATCTGACAAGTAAACTACTAGATCTTCTAATTTGCTTAGAGTTTTGTTTTTTTATGTCTAAATCCTGTATCCATTTGAATCTTATCTTGGTATATAGTGTGTGAGGTGTTGGTCTAATCTATGTTTCCTCCATACTAACTTCCAATTTTCCTAGCAGTTTTTATCAAAGAGAGAGTTTTTATCCCAAATAGCTTGACTCTTTGGGTTTATCAAACACCAGATTACTATAATCATTTCCTGCTATTGCACCTAGTCTATTCCACTGGTCCATCACTCTATTTCTTAGCTAATACCAGACAGTTTTGATAACTGATGCTTTATAATATAATTTTATACCAGGTAGGGCTAAGGCCCCTTCTTTTGCACTTTTTTCATTAAATCCCTGGAAATTCTTGACTTTTTATTTCTACATATTAATTTACTTACAACTTTTTATAACTCATTAAAGTAATTTTTTGGAATTTTAATTGGTAGGGCACTAAACAGGTAGTTTAGTTTGGGTAGAATTGTCATCTTTATTATATTAGCTCTATCTATCCATGAGCAGTTGATATTTGCCCAGTTATTTAAATCTGAAGTAATTTGTGTGAGAAGTGTTTTATAATTGTTTTCAAAAAGTTTCTGAGTCAGCCTTGGCAAATAGACTCCCAGGTATTTTATATTGTCTGAGGTTACTTTGAATGGGATTTCTCTTTCTAGCTCTTCCTGCTGTATCTTGCTAGTCATATATAGAAAATTTGAGGATTTATGAGGGTTTATTTTATATCCTGCAACTTTGCTAAAATTGCTAATTGTTTCCAGGAGCTTTATGGATGATTTCTTGGGATTCTCTCATCTCATCATCATGTCATCTACAAAGTGTGAGAGTTTTGTTTCTTCCTTCCCAATTCTAATTCCTTCAATTTCTTTTTCTTCTCTAATTGCTGATGGTATTTTCTAATACAATATTGAATAGTACTGGTGATAATGGACATCCTTGTTTCACCCCTGATCTTATTGGGAATGCCTCTAGTCTCTCCCCATTGAATATAATGCTTGTTGATGTTTTCAGATAGATACTGCTTATTATTCTAAGGAATAGTCCATTTATTCCTACACTCTCTAGTGTTTTTAGCAGGAATGGATGCTACATTTTGTCAAAAGCTTTTTCAGCATCTATTGATATGATCATATAATTTCTGATACGTTTGTTGTTGATATAATTGATTACACTAACAGTTTTCCTAATATTGAACCAACCCTGCATTCCTGGGATGGATCCTACTTGGTCAAAATGTATTATGCTAGTGACAACTTGTAATCATTTTGCTAAGATTTTATTTAAGATTTTTTGCATCTATATTCTTCAGGGATATAGGTCTATAATTTTCTTCCTTTGTTTTAACTCTTCCTAGTTTAGGTATCAGTATTATATTGGTGTCATAGAAAGAGTTAAGCAGAGTTCCATCTTCACCTGTTTTTCCAAAGGGTTTATATAGAATTGGAACCAAATGTTCCTTAAATGTTTGATAGAATTCACTTTGTGAATCCATCTGGCCCTGGAAGTTTTTTATTAGGGAATTCAATGATGGCTTGTTGAATTTCTTCTTCTGAGATAGGGTTATTTGGGTATTTAATTTCCTCTTCATTTAAACTAGGCAACTTATAGTTTTGTATATATTCATCCATTTCACTTAGATTATCAAATTTATTTGCATAGAGTTGGGTAAAATAATTCTGAATATTACTTTCATTTCCTCCTTGGTGGTGAATTCACCTTTTTTTCATTTATGATACTAGCAATTTGGTTTTCTTCTTTCTTTTTTTAATCAAATTGTCTAGAGTTTTATTAATTTCATTGTTTTTTTTCATAAAGCTAACTCTTGGTTTTATTTATTAGGTCAATAGTTTTCTTGCTATTGATTTTATTAATTTCTCCTTTAGTTTTTAGAATTTAGAATTTGGTATTTAATTGGGGGGTTTTAATTTGCTCTTTCTTTGATATTTTAGTTGCATATTTAGCTCATTGATTTTTCTTTCTCTAATTTATTCATATAAGAATTTAAATGGTCAATTTTTGTGTAAGTGCCATGTACTAGAGAAAAAAATATATTACCTTCTATCTACAATCAATTTCCTCCATTAGTTTATCATATCTGGGTTTTTTAATAATCAATTTACCTCCTGTTTTTTCATTTTAAGATTAGATTTATCTAAAGCTGAGAGTGGGAGTTTTGCTGTCTTTGTCTTCCTATATCGCCTTCAAGTTCTCCTTTAAGAATTTGGATGCTATATCATTGGATCCATATATATATATATTTAGTATTGAAATTACTTTGTTGTCTATGATAGCTTTTAGGAGGATATAATTTCCTTCCTTATCTCTTTTAATGCTATCTAATGCTTTTTTTCCACTGCAGTTGAAGCAAAATATTTTGCTCCAACCTTTTACCTTTACTCTATATCTGTTTCTCTGTTGCAAATGTAAGAAACATATTTTAGGATTCTGGTTTTCAATCCAATTCTGCTATTCACTTAGATTTTAAGGGAGAGTTCATCCCATTTACATTCAAAGTTACAATTACTAACTCTTCATTGTCCTCCATGCTATCTTCCCTCTGTTTATCACTTTATCCATATTCCCCAGTATTTTTTTCTGAATACCACCACCTTCACTGTGTTTCCCCTCCTATATCAACCCCACTCCCTTTTCTTTCCCCTTTCCCTTTGCCCCTTCTTCCTTCCCTTCCTTCTGTTACTTCCCCTTTTCATCCTCTCTTCCCTTTTCCCCACTCTACCCTTTTCCCTTTTAATACTTAAATGGAAAGATAAGTTTCTTAACTTAACTGAGTGTGTGTATATTAATTTTAAGCCAAATCTAATGAGAGGAAGGTTCAGGTGGTTCTCACCTCCTCCCTTCTTCCCCCTATTACAATAGGTCCTTTGTACCTCTTAATGTAATGACATTTACTCCATTCAATCTCCTCCATCCTCTTGACTCCTTCCTGTCTCCCTTTTCAAGGAGGTATTGTTTTTAAATCATTCTGAGTCACAGAAAAGTCATTAGTGTCCATCAATTCTGACTAAGTAAATTTTCTCTAATAAAGTTACAATTCTCAAAAGCTATGAGAATCTTTCTCCCAGGTGGGAATATAGCCAGTTTCATCTTATTGGGTAGCAGGTTTTTTTCTTTTTTTATTATACCTTTTCATGTGTCTCTTGATTCTACTGTTTGATGTCCAAATTTTCTCTTTAGCTCTGGACTTTTCATCAGGAAATGTTGGAAGTATCCCATTTCTATAAATGCCCACCTTTTCCCCTGGAAAAGAAGGCTCAGAATTGCCTGATAGTGGATTCTTGGATGCACTCCAAGCTTTGTTGCCTTTTTGAATATCTCATTCCAAGCCCTTAAATCTCTTAATGTTGATAAACAGGTCCCGCGTAATCCGTACTGTGGCTCTTTGGTATTTAAACTGTTTCTTTCTGGTTGCTTGCAGGATTTTCTCTTTTAGCTAGTTTAGATAGGTCTGGAATTTGGCCACAACATTCCTTGGTGTTTTCATTTTAGGATCCCTTTCTGGAGGGGATCGATGTATTCATTCAATAATTATTTTGTCCTCTGGTTCCATGATATCAGAGCAGTTTTTCCATCACCAAATCCAGTAATATTAAGTCCAGGCTCTTTTTCTCTTCGATGTTTTCAGGAAGACCAATAATTCTTAGTTTTTCTCTTCTCTTCCAGTTCTCAAGGTCAGTGATTTTGCCGATGAGATATTTTTACATTTTCTTCTATTTTTTTAGATCTTTTGGTTTTGTTTAACAGAATCTTGTTGTCTCATGAAGTCATTAGTTTTCACAAATTCCATTCTTTTTTTAGAGAAGAATTTTTTTCCTTTACCTTTTGCAACTCCTTTTCCAATTGGTCAATTCTATTTTTGAAGGAATTTTCAATTTGCTCGTGTAGTTTTGAGAGAATTATTTTCTTTTTTGCATTTGCCCAACTGATGATCTGAGAGAATTGTTCTCATTTTGTATTTGTCAAATTGTATTTTCTAAGGATTTGTTTTCTTGCTGTGAGATGTTAATTTTCTCTTGCAACATATTAATTAATTAATTAATTACATTAATTAATTAATTAATTAATTGATTGAATTTCTTTTTCCAATTGATTTTTACACACCTTCCTGATTTCTTCAAGGGAGTCTTTCTAGACTGGAGACCAATTCATATTCTCCTCAGAAGTTCTTGATCTCTCTGGGTTAGTATCTGTGCTTTCAAAGTAATTCTCAATAGGCCCCCATTTCCACTGGCCTTTCTTCATTTTTCTAGGATCTTATGTTGGAGGAGGGGCTGATTCTCAGGGGTTTGCTTTTGAAAACCCTAGAGGCTTTGTTTACTTGGCTTTATAACTTCAAGTGGGCCAGCCAGTAGGGGGTGCTGGTTACTTTTTCTGGAGTGTTTAAGGCCTCAGCAGCAGGGTCTGGATTGTCCTTGAACAATAGACTGGGACCTGGGGGAGGAAGTTAATCTTCCTTTCAGCTGAGGGAGCTCTGCTGCCCACACTTGAGCTTGAGGGGGTGAAGGCTGTTACTGTTTGTTCTGGAAAGAGGGCTCTGCTAAAAGTCTGGAACTCAGGTCCTGAGCCCAGGCAGTCAATGTCTAGCCATGCTCTGCAACTCTCTGTGCCAGAACTTATGCTCCAACCTGACTGGGACTCCTCAGACCCCTGCTTCTCTGGCTAAAGGTTCCACAGCTAAAGTTGGTCCTTGGACCCACCACTCACCAAAACGTCCAGGGACTTAGGTCCTCTGGCTTCACCCCACACTAGCTCTCTGCTCCCTGCTCCCAGTTCACTCACAGTCCCCTGAGACAGACCTTGTTGGTAGGTGTTCTTCTTTTTTCTGGGTTTTGTCAATTTCTCAACAGAATTTCTGTTAAGAGGAGACCTTAGCACAGTGCCTGTCTTCTCTCCACCATCTTGGCTGGAAGTCCTTCAATCCTTAATTCTAATTTTTCTTTCACAACATGACTAATATGGACATATTAAACATGATTTTATACATACAACTTGTAATCAGATTGTTTGCTGCCATAGGGAGGAGGAAATGAAAGAGAGGGTGGTAGAAAAATGTGGACCTCATAAACTTGCAAATGATGAATGTTGAAAGCTATCTTTGCATGTAATTATAAAAATAAAATAAAATAATAAAAAGAAAAGAAAAATAGTTGATAACTTTTAACATGTTATTTCTTTTAGAATTCAAATAATTTTAGTTTACATATTTATAAACATTATTCTAAGTCCATAGATTTAACTAGACTGACAAAGGGGTCCATGAAATAATGAGTCAGTAACCTTTGCCTAGGCATTAGTTCTATGATAAGAAAAAAAGGTTAAGAACTTTTGCATTGACAGGTAGGTGATGCAGTGAATAGAATACTAGACCTAGAACCAGGAAGTTATGAGTTTAAATTCAGTCTCAGCTATTTAATACCTGGGTGACTGAACAAGTCATTTAACCTTTCTCTGTTTCAGTTTCTTCATCCATAATATGAGCATCATAATAATAAAACTCCACATTTATTGTGAGGAATAAAGTGGAATAATTTTTCATTGTTTTTACAAGTTCTAATATGCTTATATAAAGCAATGAAGATGATTATGAGTTGTTCTGTGAGTTTCTGTAGCCTCCAAAATCCACTATCACATTGCCTAGCTTTGAATAGTATGGAGATAACATGGCATAACATATGCTGAGCTCTGTGTAATCATAAACTCTCTATATTTATGGAGTTAATATTCCACTTTCTGAGGATAGGGCTAAGTTGTGAGTTGATGATAGGAGAGTCAATGTCCTAGCATATGCTGATGATTTACCCAAAGTGAATGATGTCTTAGATGCCTGGCAAAATGTGAGATAACCTGAGGGAGATCACCATATGGACAAATTTACATTTCAGTGGGGTAAAATGTGGGTCCTTATGAATTGGTGACCCCAAAAGAGGATACTCTCCACTCGATTCCAGGTTCAAAATCTAGAAGTTTTTACAGTATCAGAGGAAAATGCTACCTTAAGCTTCCTTGGGGTTCTATGTCATAAATTCAGTTAGTGATAGGATAATGATTATGACATGATTTGGATATTATAGACTCTGGAGATAAGAGCTGTCTTCAGTGAAAGACACTAAATGAAATCATCATATATGCCCTCTGTCTCTGAAACTCCTCATTTGAATAGGGCTGTTTAGTGACAGTAGAGTGTAATTTAAAATAGGCTAATGAAGACCATTATAGTGTAATAAGGTATGAGTAATTTTGACTGCTCCTGGATTAGAAGACGCACTTAGACTGGATTTAGCACTCCTTGACCAAAAGGACTGTACTTGCCACTATCTTTAATGTTACCACATCTTTTGAAAGTACATATTCTGTTTTCCAATTGGTTAGCGTGGACAAAATTGAAAAATGTAAATTAGTGTATCAACATCTGGCTTGAAAAGGCTACAGAGTATATAGTAACTCAGAGATAATAGAAGTTGTATGAAATGTACTATTTTCAAAACTAAAAATAAGAAACAGGCAGAACTCATGAATAAATTAATGGCACAAGATTCATTTAGATGGAATGTGTGTGTGTGTGTGTGTGTGTGTGTGTGTGATTTAAAAAATGCACATTTGCATCTGGAGCATATCACTGAGTTGAGAAAGTTTACAGAATGATTAAAGCCCCATATATACATTTAAAATAATTTTCAACAAATAAATGATTTTGCATCATTGAATTGAGAAATGAGTGTTAATTTCTCTAATAGAAGAACCATTATAAAATTATTTGGTTTTGCCTGTTATGACATATTATTTATATAGATGCATATAATATTTCTCCTTATTATTATTTCTTCAGTTACAGGGAAATGAAAAGTAAGTCACTTGAATTTAAGGATATTCCCCTGTCCAAAGCAGGTCACCTTGAAGTTCACAGGGAAAAGAGGGCAGCATTCAGAGAACTTTGAATTCCAGCTCTAACACTTACTGCATGACCCTGGACAAACCACTCCATCTCTCTGGGTCTTAGCTCTTCATTTGTAAAATGATAGATACACTTTATGGTTTCTGTTTGATATAAATCTCTAATCCTATGGTCCTATATAACAAAGTCAAGTCTAGTAGACTAGAAAATAGGTAATGTTCTTCTTTTGTTTAGTGGGGATATAAAAAAATGGGATAAATTTAATAATTCTACAACACCCTTCAAATTCTTTCGTTAAGATGACAGAAAATAAACAACCACAATAGCAAACCACTTATGGTTAATTTGCACATTTGGGCTCTCCCTTCTTTCTAAATATTACATTCTATTTATATGAAGGGATTATTTAGAGAGTTTTGTCAGTCCCAGAGATGGGAAAGGAAAAACCACATGAAAAATAATTCTTAGAGCAATGCTTGTAGGATATTTATGTACTGAGAAGGACTTTTATGGTATTATGACTTCTTTTGTCCTCAGTTTCCTATTCTATAAAAATGAGGTGTTGGTCTAGATATTCATACTCGATATTCTAATTCAAAGAAAAAGATTCTTAAGATTTTTGTTTGTTTATTTTTTTGGTGGCACAGATGCTTTCCTATGGACCCTTTCACCAGAATAACATTTTTAAATTCCTAAATTTAAATATGTAGAATATAAAAGGAAACAAATTTTGTTGAAATATAGTTTTTAATATATTAACAAAGAAAAACAAAGCTAATTCAAAGATTCTGGACAAGGTCTTTTCTAATTGAAGATGGCTATGTCCTATAGGTTAAGGACCTAGTCTTGCACTCTGCACTCTAGAAGGTGGCTCAAATCCCACTTCTGACATTTAGAAGCAATGTGACCATGGATGTAAGTCATTAAAACACTCTTAGGCTTAATTTCGTTATTAGTAGACTGCAGATAATAATTTCCATACTGTCTATCTCACATGGAAATCATAGTATCACCTCCCTTACTTCATCGTCCTCCTTGAAATTTTAGGAAAAACGGAAACAAAACAGTAACATCTCATACTAGAAATGAGGCTGAGATAAGATCTTTCTATAGTATTCTGTAAACTTTAAATCACTGTATTAATATCACTCATTATTATTATTATTGATATTTATGTTTGAAGGCCCAAACCATATCCAATAACAGATGATTCTATAATCATATGTGAATGCACACTAATCATTGTGTACTATGTTTCTAAAGGAGCAAATACAATCCAGACTCTAGTTCTCAATGCATAAACTAGTTCCCTGGGTTTCCAGCCCATGTCTCATTAGATATCATTTCTAAATTGAGTTGAAGGGAGACTGGGGTGAGAAACCCCATAATAAGAGCTGAAGAAATTCCCTTAGTGATTCAAAAGTTTAGACTATTTCTGTTGAGTGAATTCATAATTAATATCCAGTTACAATGTTCTGATAAAAGAATAATATAAAAGATTTAGAGCCAATTATGGGGGAAATTAACCAGAATCTCTATAGTGATTCTTTTTTTGTCAAAATATGGACATTAAGTTCTAAGATTTCTAGAAGGAAAGAGCTTCTTCCTTACTGGCAGTAGCATTTGAATGGGGTCACTGATAGCTTCTACATAAGAGCAGGAAGGGGGTCATTTTAATTTATGTAAGAAATTATATGACTTTTGAAGTGAAGATTCTTGGTCATTATGTCTCTGAGCATTATACTTATTCTACCCACATCAAACTCAGCCTTATTGGGTCTCAAATAAAAAACTAAGGGCTTCCATTTAGTTAAAGCTAAAATCACATATAGACTTCATCAGACTGGTATGATGAAATAAATCCTAGGATCTTAGAAATTAAATTGATCCCAAGAGATATCATCTTATATGTACCTAAAAGAGGAATCTCTTTCAAAGCATCCTTCTCAAATGGTCATCAAGATTGCTTAAGTACTTCAAATGAAAAGAAGAACAACATTTCCAATGGTAGTTCATTCTAGTATTAGAACACCTCTCCTTAAAAAGAGTTTTTCAACATATGAAATCGAAATCTGTCTTTCGGCTCTGGTCAACCAGAAAAATGCTAACTCAAATTCTTCATGATTGTGCTTCAAGGATTTGAATGTTGCCATTATGTCTGCACTTAAGTCTTCTAATCTTCAGACTAATTATCTCTAGTTACTTCAGTTGTTTCTCTTTTAGTTGTCTCCTCATCCTAATCTGCCTCTTCTGAAGGAATCTGTTTTGCTGTCTTTCCTGAAATGTGGGTCCTTATTGAATCTACTCCTATGTAATACAACAGTGTGAGTAAATCTCTCATTCTGGACATTTTTTTAGAGACATTAGATTTTGACAAGATGGGTGGGTTAAATTTCACAAGAAATGTAATAGGGATAAATGTAGTGTGTAGTCATATACTTGGTATATGTAATTTCAGCAAATTTAACAAGTAAAAGATGGGGGAAATATGGGTAAACAACATTTTTGCTGGTTTTGCCAAATAAATGAACTGGAGGTTTCAGTCAATTTCATGGCTATTATAAATTTCACTGTCAGAAGTTTGCTCTTATCCACAGTAATTCATGAATTTAATCTACTAATATGTAATATGGGACGAGGTTCCAATAAAATCTTGAATTGTAGAAACAGCATAGTTATTTATGTTCATGACCAAAAAGATTATAAACTGCTTGAGGACAAGAATCTTGTCTTATTTAAACATTATCTCTCCCCAAACTAAGGAAAGTATATTCTTAATAAATGCCTGTTAACTTGAACTGAAGTGAAATTAAATTAATGGTGTGACATGGTAGGCAAAAAGAGACATCATTAATAGAAGTATAGCAACCAGAGTAAGGAAGAAGATAATCCCACTGTACTCTGGCCTGATTACATTAGAAGGGTTGCATCCAGTCCTGGGTATTACATTTTAGAAAGAACACATAAAATGGAGAAAGGAGACAAGGGTAGGAAAAGGAATCAAAACCATCACATAGGACAAGTTGAAGGAATAGAAGTAAAGACTTGGTGGGTGGGCATCAACTAATCAGTAAACAGTAACAAACAGTAAGAGACTGCTATGTAGCAGGTTACTAGGGTTAGAAAGACAAAAATGAAACAAGCCCTGCCCTCAAGGAGCTAAGGTAAAGTTTGTATGTTTGTATATTTTGAAAAAATTCTAAGAAGTGAATGAGAGGCAAGACATGAAGAATTTCAAGCAGGCCAAAATGACTGGACTTGAGAATGTGGGAAGTAGACAAATATATGTCAAATTTTGAAAGATAAATTGGGGCCAGATTGTAAACAGCTTTAAAAGCTAAACAGATGACATTATTTGATCCTGAAAGTAATAGGGAACTACTGGAGTTTCTTGAGTAGAGGAATAAAATGATCAGACAAAATTTTTTTATATATTTTTGTATTGTTATTTATGTTGTTTTTGGTGGGATAAAGGGGTTTTAAGTGACTTGCCTAAGGTCACACATCTAATAAGCATCAAGAATCTAAGATAGGATTTGAATCAGATTCTCCTGACTCCAGGGTCAGTGCTCTGTCCATTACAACATCTAGCTGCTCCCAGACACATACTTTTGGAAAATAATTTTTTTAGTTGTGTGGTAGATGTATTGAAGAGATGAAAGACTTGAAAAAAATCCAGTTAAGAGTTATTTTAATAGTCTAGGTGAAAGGCAATGAAGGCTAATCCTAAAGTGATAGCCTAGTAGAAAAAGAAGAGCATGACTATGAAAATATTTTGTAAAAATGACAATGTTTTAAATTAGGACAGCATTTTACATACACTGTAGTCTCACAATGTTGTAGCATGAAGAGTGAACATAGAATCGGGAAGATATGGGCTAAAATCCTAACTGATATAAATAGCAGTTTCTGTGGGTCTCAGTTTCCTCATCTATAAGTGAGGGAGTTTAATTTGATCTCCAAGGTACCTGTCTATGAACACACCCTTGTTCCTGTGAGAAGAGGTCCAGTATCATAATCTCCATTTTACAAACTAAGACTTAAGAGACTTCAAAGAGCTTGTCCATAGCCCTTTACTCATACTACATAAATAGTGTCCAAGACAGAATTTGAACCCATCTTCTTGATTCTCATGTCCTGCACTCCATCCATTATCTCAAGAAGTATTAAAAGGAAACAAATTACTTGATGCCACACTGAAGATAGTTAGAATTAGAATTAAATCCAAATATTTTGAATGCATGCTGTGTTCAGTATCCATTACTAACCACCTGTACAGGCCATATTCCTGAGGAAGTAGCCAAAAAGAGAAACCTAAAAGTTCTTTGGTGGTGTAGTAGGTGTTACAACAAAGGCAGAAGGCCAACATTTTGGTTCAGACACATATAGCATGACTCATTCCTGGACTATATTAGTCATACTATTATGGAGAAAGGAAGGAATTTAAAACTGGAAAGTTGTACTGGGTCTAATTTCTTCAATTAAAAGAAATGGAATCTGAAATCTATTGAGAGAAGATGACTTGCCCAAGGTCATATGGCAAAGTAATAGCAAAAACAAGATCAAGAGAATTTCCTTTTCATGGTAACTTAGTGAGATAGAAGAAGATGTATGAGAATAGAGAGTAAAGAAAGGAGGAGGGAAAAGAAGAAGAGAAGGAGGAAAAGAAGAAAAAGGATTGTGATAAAAAATAAGAGGAGAAAGGAAGAGAGGCAAATGTTAAGAGAAGAGGGGAGAGGACAAGGAGAATGGAAGAGAAAATGGAAACATTTTGTTAGTACTTTCTAGTTACAAAGAAAGTTTAGCCTTTGCACTGAGGTCTGAAGGAAGTACTCAACTGTTACAAGTTCTTCATGCCTAATACTCTATGGACTAGCAGAGTAGAAATTAAGAATGGGAGGAGATGTTACAAGTTCTTCATGCCTAATACTCTAGGGACTAGCAGAGTAGAAATTAAGAATGGGAGGAGATGTCAACGTCCTCCTTGTAACAGATCTGTGTTGTTCTTCCAGGGGCAGCAGAAGATGATACTGTTCCTACCAGGATTATCACTTATTTAGTGCTGGCATTGTGCTAGAGACTACTCAAATGGTGTGATTTTTAGGGCTATGAGATGATCTGCCCAGTAAACACACATACACCCCCACAAAACTCCTTTTCTATCTGGCTGATGATACAGAAAATTCAACATAAAAGGTGATAATCTTTTCCTCTTTGGCTTAAAGTTTTCTCTCAATTCCTCCTCAGTTGGCATATATGTGTGACTCTGGTAAGTTATTGTTAATCATTTACAGTTAAGTATGAATTAATTTATAAGCTCCCTTTTTTGAGAGGGAAACAAGTGAGAAGCAAATGAAGATTTGATTTTTCTGGGGACAGAGTGAGACTGGGAGTACAAGATAAATTTGGCAACTACTCAATTTTGTCATTTGTGGCTTGAATCTGATGGTCTGTCTCCCTATCTCATTCTGGAGATCTGACATACATCTCCCCCATCTGCCACTCTCATGATGATTAGTTTAATTCACATTTATGAAGGAAAAGAGATGCTAATTATGCCTTAACATTTGGCATTGTAGGTTTAACGATGACTCCTTGGGCTGGCATTTCTATGCTCTCTGTCTTCCTCTTAACAGAAACCATATTGCTATAATCAATTAATCTCATTCCTGAAAAGAACAAAAATGGGAACAGAGAAAGAACATACACTAGCCTTAGGGCTTTGGATGGGGTGGAGTTAAGAGCTTTTAAGATAGTGTGGTTCAATGCTTAGTCATAAAACAAGGGCTTTCTTCTAGCTTTTCCACTGATGCTCAAGCTTTGAGTCAATCATTATATTTCTCTCTAAGTCATTTTTCCCTGATATAAAATAAATATAATGGCTACTATCTGACCTTTGTCTTATACAGTGATATTATGGGCTTAAATCTCAATGACCTTGCCTTTGTTCTCTAAACACTCTAAAGATAAAGTTTGTATGTATATGCATGTATATGAGCTATATCTTTGAATGAAAGTATAGACATGTGTATGTATATGTATCTTTATACACATGTATAAATATATAAGCATTTATTTTGTATATTCATGTGATATATTCATATTCTTACACATACATATATGTAGGTATGTCTATGTTTGTGGGTATGGAATAGTTGTAATAATATGCATTGACTATGCAAATAAACCCTAAAGTAATGATTCTCAGATCTATATAGCCATAATCTCTGTCTATTGGACACACTCACCTCAAACATATGTCCAAAATTGAACTCCTCCCAAAAATTAGTTCTCTTCCATGATTCTCTGATATTATTGAGGGTATCACCATCCTTCTAGTTACTAGATTCACAATCCTTGACTCCTTATTTTCCATCTATGTACATATCCAATCAGTTGTTCAATCTTGTTATTTTACATTCATAATTATAATAGTTTAGTTATTATCACCTCTATGGGGAGAATTTTTAAATTAAAATCTAGCTCATTAGAATTTAGCCTTGCATGGGAAGAAACCAGATTTGTATTTCTTGGAAACGAAACTAGTTTAATGCTTAATTCATGACTTGCAAGTCATGCTGACCCCAGAAAACTTCTAGGGTATCTGAAGATAGATACACAAAATTTCTGATTTCCTAAAATAAAAATCTGAATTAATCTATATGTCTTATTTGGATACTTATTAAATACTGGCCAGACAACTATTTCCTAACTTCTTTTTTTGAATCCTGTATAATGTGTAACTCATAGAGATTCAGTGGATCACCTATTTTGACTCTCTGATCTGTTGGATGACAATAAACTTTTTAAAAATTCTTTTCAATTCTAGGTTGTGATCTAGACTAATAAACTGGTTTCAGAAGTGGGATCTCTAAATGCTTAATTGAGGAAGACTAAAAACTCACCAAGATCTTAGATACTGAGTAAGTCTCTGTGATCACAGGATCAAGGAGGGCAGGACTGACTTATACAGGATTAATATGTATGATAAAGAACTAGATGAATACCCTGTGGTTTGAATGGAACATAGGCAAATTGCCCATGACACCAAACTAGATGTTAGAACTACAGCTGTCCAGAAGTCAGGGGATTGTGTGATATATGGCCTGTGTCTTCAGAATTTTATTCTTGAGTGTTTCCTTTCCCTCCTATGATAACTTTCTTGCCACAATTTAAAGCCCTTTGATCCTATCTAGCCCTCTCTTAAATTCCTTGAAAATCTGTTTTCATGAAATTTAGAAAATATGTCAGACTATAACCAGTTTTCCTTTCTGTCACAAAATCTAAGATGAATATAATTCCAAAGTTAAATCCCAATTTCGTTCCTAATAAAAGATGGGAAGTTCCAAGCTTTCCATCATTTTCCCCAACCCCCGTCCCCTTACCAGCATCTGTTATCTTTTTGTGAGAATCAGATTAGTGTAAAAGTAAGGTGGTATCATAAAAAGAGAAATGAGCATGCAGTTAAGAGACATGTTTGCCCTGCCTGCAACGTTCCTAGAAGTGAACTTGGGCAAATCATATTAAGATTCTAAAACTTTTATTTGTTCATCTGTACAAAGGAGGATAAATCTTATAGGACACATTCCTTAAGTTTATGAGGTTATATTTTCTTAAAATAATTGGATCATTGTCTCTAAAATCTTTGCTTATTTTCATATTTTATAGTATGTTCTCTATTACAATCTAGTTGTAGAGATGAGAAGAAATATTGATTTGAGGAATAAAATAAAGAGTGCAACATCACTGTATTCTAATAGAAAATGAGCTAAATTGTGTAGAAATAATTTTGGTTGGGGCAGCTAGGTGGTGCAGTGAATAGAGCACTAGTCCTGGAATCAGGAGAACCTCAGTTCAAATCTAGCCTCAGACACTTAATAATTACCTAGCTGTGTGATCTTCAGCAAGTCACTTAACCCCATTTGCCTTGCAAAAACTAAAAATAATAGTAATAATTTTGGTCATTCAGTTGTTCTTCAAATTTGTCCCACTCTTCAAGATCCCATTTGTGGTTTTCTTAGCAAAGATACCAGAGTGGTGTGTCACTTCTTTCTCCAGCTCATTTTACAGCTGAGGAACTGAGGCAAACATAATTAGGTGACTTGCTTAGGGTTACACAACTATTAAGTGCCTGAGGCCAGATTTGAACTCAGGAAGACTATCTTGTCTCTAGATCCAGCCCTCTATCCACTCTGCCATCTAATTTCTCTGTAGAAATAATTTGACAGAAATAATTGGGAACTCATTACATCAAATAGTACTTTTTTGTTGGACAAACAAAAATAAAAAATAACAGAAAAAGAGGGAGATGAATGTGGGTTGGCATTCTCTGAGCAAGTGAGAAGAGGTGAGACATGAGCTGATTTTTATAGATAGATTACAGATTAGGGATTAGTGAAAGAGTATAGGAGGTCAATGTCTTTTATACAACAGGTGAAACTTCAAGAGGAGACAGGATCTAAATTCAAATCTCAGTTCTAAAGCAAGTAGACAATCTACCTCACAGTGAAAAGTGCCTAGTGAAAGGAAGGAATTGGACTATTCTGCAAGGACCTTCTGTCTCTAAATCTAATTACTCTTTAAAGTGAATTAACTAAAAGGCAGAGAAGTTGAGTGGAGAAAGTGATGGTCAGGTGCAAGTATGTTCTTCAGTCTAAAGCCAATAATTATTTCAAAGATACCCTCAGGGGAAGAAAGCTGAGAAAAATGAAACAAAATGTATTGATTTTAAATCTTTTTGGTATTCTGGACCTCTTCTCAGGATTATCATTTCAAATACATAAAATAAAATACATAAAGTTAGAAAGGTAACAAGTTATATTGAAATATTGTTATAAAATAATTTAAAAAAACCAGAAAGTTCATAAACATCAGGTTAAAAATTTGGGAGTATATATTCTTGACTCAATATGGCAAAGACCCTAATGTCTTTTTCTCAGAAGTGGACTGAGTTTTCAGTCTCTTTTAAGGCATCTGAAAAAAAAAGATTCCATTAGGACAGAATGGATACATTTGTCTTAGAAAACCTTGACTTGCAAGTATGGGGCAGGCTGGCAAGAAAGTTGTGATTACAGGGGCATCTTGAACTGATAAACAGATCCTCCAGAGTCATGCCAGGGTCCCTAAGACATATGGTTACGTAAATGTAAGATTAGAAGAACATATTTTTACTTATTATTTTTAATGAAAGAGGAGAAAAGAGAAAAAAATATCCTAGGAGAGATAAGACCCAGTGGTACTTTTTGTGCCTAGGTTTTGTTTAAATGGTTGTTACAAAAAATGCTGGTGTCAACTGAAAACAGACACAATTGCCATTCCTTCATTTTTTTGAGGTCATTCCATAGTAAGCTAGTTTAAGATTTTAGGTCAATAATAAAAAGGACAGGGATCAATCATATTCATATTGCAATCAACCTGATCCATATTCTAAAAGTTCTTAAAAGTAAAAGCACTCTTTTATTTAGTTTCAAAAATTCACTTCTATTAAAATTATATTGATGTTGTGGCATGGATAGGGCTTGGGTTAGCTTTAGAAGTGCTTCTAGGGGTGGCTAGGTGGCACAGTGGATAAAGCACCGGCCCTAGAGTTAGGAGTACCTGGGTTCAAATCCAGTCTCAGACACTTAATAATTACCTAGCTGTGTAGCCTTGGGCAAGCCGCTTAACCCCATTTGCCTTGCAAAAACCTTAAAAAAGTGATTCTAATAAAAGGTTCTGAATGTAGAGAAGCTTTGCATCAGAGGTGACAAGGGCCTACAGATACTAAAAGTTCTTAGTCACCCATTCTCTTCAACTTCTCATACCCATATACAAATCAAACTAGAAGTCAATTATCAGAAGATTGTCCTGGGGCTAGTAATCTGTGGTCTAAACATGTCTAGGAAACAGCATTTGAGGGTATAGAGTACAGACTATCCAGACAAGAGAATATAGAATTAATTTGAGTTGATACTGAGAATGGTTCTCTCAGAAACTGAGGTAGAATGCAGGAGGCTATAAGAATGTAAATATATTCTTTTGGATCCATTTATAGTTTGAGGATGGGTTGGATACCAGTCCTCAGAAGTTTTATATTTATCTCTCAGTATAGATCCTCTTAAGGAAAACCTTGATGAAAGGAACATGGAAAGAATGACTATGTTCCTAGACGGTGAAATCAGATGTGAAATCAGCTCCTGTTGTCTTCCATGGAGAGATGCTATCTTGAGAGGAACAATACCTGAATGGGTTTACTTCTGCAACCCCAGAAACTTCTATGCTGAAAAGGACTGCCTGGGTGGAAGGAGGTATTGCAATGAGCATATTCAGCACTTGGAGAATGTTTTGAGATCAATGTAACTGATGGTGGGCCTATAATAAAGTCTATCTGTATTCATATATAATACTTCAAGATTTGTAAATCTCTTTATATAGATTATTTAATTGATTTTTACAACAAACCCAAGAGGTAAGTGCTATGGGTAATTCTAATTCCCATTTTGTAGATGAGGAAACTGAAGCTCAGAAAAAATATGTGGCCCATGGTCAAACAAGTAGGAGAAGTGGATTTCCAACTTAGGTTAATCCAGAGATTATGTCTAGCAGTCTTTCCACTATAGTATAGTTGTCTTCTACTACTCATTATTTTGAGATAAAGAACCCCTGACATTTACCCTATTATTAACTGGAAATATGACAATAGGCAAGGAACTTCTCCAAACTTGATTTTCCTCCACTATAAGAAACTTAGACTAATTGTTCTCTAAGATTCTTCTGTGTTTTAATGCTCAGTATTCCTTATTTTATCATTCTGCATTCTAATGTCCCTTCTAGCACTGATCTCTATTCTAGCTCTAAAAGTCTGGTCTAATATCCCATTTGTCTAATATAAATATATATATTTATATATAAATATATATGTATATATATATAAATAATATATTATTTTTCCACAAGACCTTGAAGTGATCATTGAGTTTCTAGTCTGACCCCATAGAGGCTCATAAACACTGAGGACCACCATAAATATATTTGATCCTTTTATAGAATATCTCAATTAGAGCTATTGGTCAATATATGTCATTTAGAAATTATTGTAATTGCATTATTTGAATTAATTGAGTTGGGGGAGATGCTTATTCACAAACAGTTCTTTTGACCCTGACAAATGTTGAGGGAAAAAATTCACACTGTGATTTTTTAAAAAAATGTTGTATCACAACACAGACCCTACTTACCAATAACATAATTTTATGAGCATTTTTGTTTCCCACCAGAGTGACAATTTCATCTGTACAAGTCATAATTTTGCAGAAAAGGAAATAAGTCCCATAAAGTGAAGGAAAAGTAACTTCCTAAAGGATATATTGAGTAATACCCTAAGTTTGTATGATTACAAAGATAGAAATTGCTTGTTTGGCTGTTCATGGATTATTATATACTAATCTTTTATATTTTCTTCCAGGGAGAATAAAATCTTTACCTACATTTGCTTTTTATCTTTAGTTTTTGTAAGGGAGAAAAAGACCCCTCTCCTTCTTTTGTTGAGTTGATCCAGTCAAGTCAAATTCTGATATTTCCATGAAAACTGTTGATAGAGTTGAAAATATTTGATATTTTCATCAAATTCTTATGGTCTCACAAAAAAATTCTGGATTATAGGATGTGCAGCACTAAGAGAAATACTTAATGAGAAGTCTCAAAAATTAAACTCGATGTGTTTGAAACCACAAGCCAAAGGTTTTAATGTATGATCATAAAACATAGAAGGTTAGAGTTGAAAGAGACAATGAAAATAATCTATTTCTTATTTTGCAAATATGGAAATTGAGGCTCACAGATGTCTAATGACTTATTCTAAGTCACACAAGTAGTAAAAAGTAGTATCAGGTTTTGAACTGAGCATTCTGGCTTAAAATTAAGTACCAATTTATCTAAGTCTTCATTTATCATCAGAGGTGACACTTATGCTGATATAATACTGGCAACAATTTTTTCCTTAGTGTTCAACTCCTAACAGAATTCTAGTATAGCATTCCACCCCAATGATGCCATGGAGATTTGGTGATATTTGAGGAAATAACTACACATAGTCATTTTCTCAGAGTTATTCAAATTTCAGTGTATTTATTTAGGTATTGCCAGGCCCCAGTCTTCCTCTATTTGACTATCTAAGCAATATTAAACATATCTTTAATTTAATTTAATTATAATTTTTGAATGATAAGGAACCTCAGAGATCTTCAAGTCTAAAATGAAGAATGTCAGATTAATTAGAAAATTGTCTACGGTCACAGAGGTAGTAGGTATTAAAGTGGAAATTGAACCCAACAATAAGGTCATGGTGTGCTTGGGTCTCTCTACTTAGAATTATGCCTCCTCCTCCTTTCCCCCAGTTCCCAATTGGGAGCTTCCACTGCCTTGGGCCTTGTTTGTAGTGCTTGCCTTAGATGTAGAAATTCCTACTCATGACTCTGGGACTAGAAATTTATTAAGGATACTTTTAGTTCTGAATTTTCTTATGACCCGTGAATACTTTGGTGTATTCCCTGTGAGAATATAATGATGAATAAGATAATGCTCCTGCCCTCATAAATTTTTACATGTTAATTTCAGGATAGTAGGTTAAGGCAAAAAAACAAAAACTAAAATACAAAGCAAATGAAGATGCATGTATTATAAATACATGAATAATGTGACATGAGAACTCAAGAGAAAACTAGTGATTCATTTGAATCAGAGGTAATCAAGAAGAGGTGTCATATAAGATGAGTCTTGAAGGGCTGAAATGAGAGAAAGGAATTCTAAGTAATTGGAATTATAGAGGCAAAGACATAGGGGAAAACAGAGGGAACATTGCTGCTAGTTTATCTCTCTCTCCCCTCCCCCAAGTCTGTCTTACTCTGACTCTGTCTATGTATGTCTCTGCCTCTCTCTTCCTCTTCTCAAAACTCAAGTCAGTCCATGACTTGCTATTGACCAAGCAAGCAGAAGGCCTGAGAGATAAGCTGCCTAAGCACCAGAGGGGAAGTTGGCTACCCAGACAAAAATCCCTAGGGGACTCCAGTATCTTAAAAGAAACACATTTAGCTGGGAGTTTTACTAAGGCAATCAATATAGAAAACTACCCTTAGGTTCAGTCAAAGATATTGGCAGAAAAAGTAAAAAAAATATATTGGTTTGAAGAGCTCTATCATAGCTAAAACCAGAAAGACACCATAATCTCATGGTTTATCCTAGCATATCAACTAGAAGACGAGTTCAAATACTGCTTCTGGCATCAACTGTTATTGTGACTCTGAGCAAATCACAAGAGTTCAATATTATCTGCAATCTAAGACTAAACAGAAGGTTCTGATCTCCCTTGGTGGAAAGAGTTTCTTCATTTGAAAGTTCTTTGTATCAGTGGAATTGCAGCATAAGACCCAATCCTTATCTCAGATTCTCTATTCCACTGGACAAGTCATTTCACAACATTGGACCTTAGTTCCAAGTCATGAAGGTGTAAGAATTGCTTCTTTGATGGGAGTATTTCCTGGTGCTAAGCATTGTGTTGTCTCCAGCACCCAGCTAGCACCCTCAAAAAATCTTCACTCAAAATGATGCTGTAAATGTATATAACAAGTGCTTAGATTTCTGGAAGATGGATAGTGTCCAAATGTGATATATTATTCAAAATATTGTGGGGGGAAGATAAGGGAACTCTTTAAGTTTTTAGGGTTTTCTGTTTTTTTGGAATAAAAAGATAGGTTTGTTTACTTAGTGATCAACTTAGAAGTCAACAACATCTTTTTATTTGTTTATACTGTAGCTTCTGGATGTCTTGCCTTCTTTCCATCTCTGTCCCAGTTACAGTCCACAGATAAGATTAAGAAAGATATATTTTGTGGTATTAAGTTACTTCTCACTTTTGAGTGAAGGTAATCACAGGCAGACAAATGATAAGTTTGAAAGGAGCTGAGAAAGGAAGACTGGTGGGAGTCCAGTGGGCTGGTCACCCATCAACCTATCAACAAGCCTGACAGCTGGAAGAGTAGGGGAGTCTTTTTTCTCTCCTTCTTTCTTAAATCTGTGAACATTTCCCAGAAAGACATAGTAACTTCTTCTATTGCTGGCAGTGGAGCCTGTTGAAACTCCCTGAAAACATGGCCTTTCCCTCCCCTTCACAGTGGCCTCCAACGGGCTGATGCAAATAAGTCCTGACCCTGCAAGGGGTCTGGGGGATGGCAGCCAGGAGCTTTATAACAAATACGCAAAGAATGTTATTTCATTCCTGGCATCCTGGGGAACTGGGAAAGGGAAATCAGGGAGGGAGGGAGAGTGTCTGTGTGTGGGTGTGGGGGAGTGCAGGGGGTGGTGACAGCCACAAGTTGAATAGAAGGTTTACAAACTGCTCAGCTAGATGCAGAGATGCAGACTGGAAGGCAATAACTTTTTGGAGGGATACTATTAGTGAAGGTAACAATGACAATGGGCTAGATGTTTAGCAAAGTTTCACTTTGTCTACAATATGTCCAGAGGAATTGCCGGATGAAAGGAAGACAAAGGATCACAGAGTGTGAAGGACAGCAGGCCAATCATCATCATCACTATCATCATCATTGGAAGTTAACATGTATAAGATACAAAAATGGTATAATAGGAAGGCTTCTGTTTGGAAATCAGAAGATGGGGATTTAAATTCTGACTGTATTATTTATTTATTAGTCACGTACTCTTGAACAAGTTATTTCCCTCTCTGGAAGTCAGTTTACACATCTGTAAATTGAGGGGTAGGGTGAGGTTAGTTCACTTCTAAGCTCCTTTACAATTCTATATTCTATGACCCTATAGGTTGATTTTTCAAAGGGTTCAGGTGACTGCACTCTAGAAAGCAGAACAAAATAATCACAGTTTGGCATAATAACAAAGTACCCTGAGCTGAGATAAGGCCCTAGCTCTGTATTTCTAGACCCTAGACCTCAGTTTCCCCAGACTTTTAGTATGATCTATAAAAGTCCTTCTAGCTCAAAATTCTTTGAGATAACCTGAAAAGTCTTTCCAGCTAACACCGACTTCTGAAGTGTGTTCATAGATGTATTTTTGGTGTATGGGGCAGTTTTTTTAAATCCCCATGGGAAGTAGAGGAATGAAACAGAAAGAGAAATGGAAGAGGTCTGGGTTTTGTCTAACCTTGGACTTTCTACACATCATTAATGACAATCATGTGCATGCCTCTAACACCTTTCCAATGATGACCTCAAAATAGCTAATAGCATTATTCTGTTCTGCAGATGGAGGTGTGGTATGGGGGAAGGGAGAAGTTTCTGGTAGGGTGAGCAATGCGCCCACCCAAGATCAGTGGTGGCAAAAGCAGAAAACCCCCCTCCTAAACCCAGAATCAAGCTTGGCCCTAAGTCAAATCTTTTCTTAGATCATTAGTCAAGTAAGAAACTTAGGGAATCCCAGAATGGGAAAGGGACCTCAGAGGGTATTCACAATCATCTTGTACCTTCAATACAGCTCAAGTGCTCATAGAATTATAGATATAAAATTGAAAGAGACCTTAGAGGACATTTAGCATACTTAGCCTTATCTTACTTAGAAGAATCTAAGGCCCAAAGAGGTTGCAATTTTCCCAAGGATCCACAGGGAATAATAAGAATAGCTAATATTTACATACTGCTTTAAAATTTGCAAATCATTTTATGAATATTATCTCATTCAATCCTGACAACAAACTGGGTGGTATTATTATTCCCATTTTATAGATGAGTAAACTGAGGCAGGCAGAGGGCAAGTGACTTTTTCCCAGGATCAAATAGCTAGTAAGTCTAGGAGGCAGGATTTGAACCCAAGGTCTTCTCACTCTAGATATAGTTCTCTATTTACTGCACTGCTTAGATATCCAAGTAAGCAAATGAGTCAGGTTTCTAACTAATATCATATGATTCTGAGTTCAGTACTGTGTTATCTCCAATTATTCACCTTCTACTTGAAACACTTCCTATTTTGAAGACTAATTAATACCTCTTAAGCTAGTCCATTTTGCTTTCAGATATATTTCCTTAGAAGGAAGTTTTTTTCTAACAATATAATGTCCTATGTAACATATAAAACTGAAACATTTCTTGCAATTTTCACTCATTTCGTTCTTTTCTGATTCTTTCATCAAGTAAAGAAAATATTTGTTCTCTCACCTTTTCTTTTTCCTGAAAGTGCTATCAATATGAAATATGAAGGAGGGAAAGTATTTTACCACTCTCTCTTCCATGTTCTTCTTATCCTTTATTGGATTCTATCCTTTCCTTGAGTAACTTGATACTATCCTCTTAATTTCTCAGAATTTTTTAATTGATGTCCCTTTACAGTGAGCTCTCTCAAATCTGTATGTCAACATACAGGTTTTCTGTTCACTCTTACCCCTATAAGAACACATCTGTTTCCTAGCCCCAACCTGTTCCCCAGGTATATGACATGGTAGGGAATACTATAATACTCTAATTTGTATCAAAAGCTTCCATATAATAGTGACCTAATGTGGTACCTTTCTCAAGGGTGTTTTCATTTAGAGAAAGAGTTCTTCAGAAATATAATATCAGAACTCAAAGGGATGAATTTCTAATAATATACCTAAAGTTATCATGGCAGTGGAAAGAACACTAGACTTGGAGGTAGAAATCCCCAGAATCTAAAACCAAATTTGATGCTAACTTGCCAGGTCACCACAGTCAAAGCACTTTGCTCTTTTGACCTTATTTTCCCCATCTGAAAAATCAAATATCAGACCTCCTTTGACATTACTTCAAGTCATTCCCATATCATATGACCTGCTCTTTGTCAATCTTCTTCAATTCTATCCCACTAGAAACCTTTCAACCCTGCCACTAAGTCTCTGGGCTCTTAAAAGTAAACTTATTACCCAGATTTTCATACTCCTTTCTGTTCTCTTCCATATCATACACAATCCATTTCTCTATGTATGATCTTTCCCCATTATAATGCAAATTCTTTGAAGGTAGAGATTGCCTTATTTGCTTATATTTGCTCTCTTATAACCTCACTAAAATTCTTAAAATTTGTCATACATTCATTCATATATATCATATTCAACATTTATCATACAAACAGAAAAACAGGAATATATTGAAGAATCCTTCTGGCTCTGTGATATAATGTACTGTTTTCAGAACAACCAATGATAAATAGTGATAAAACAATTTAAAATAAAACTCCAACAAAAAAAGACTCTTGTAATAGACTGAAAGAATTATTCATTACAACTAAGTTGGACTTATACCTTGTAAACAACAATGGCTTAGTATTAGGGAAAAAAATAAAATAACTACATGATTATATCAAGAATTCCATAAGAAGCCTTTGATAATGTATGTTATTCATTTATGCTAAAAATCATGCAGAATTAAGGCATATAAATTCTCCCAAATGTGAAAAATGAAATGTCAACATTATTTGCAACTGGTAAAGAGTAGAAGCTTTTCCAATAAATAGGAGAATAAAACAAAGATGCTTCCTTTCAAATATAAGAAAAAAGAATTAAGTTAAAGACATAAATATCAGAAAAGAGGAAGTAATTATTCCCATTTGATGGCATGATGGTTTACCTCAGAGAATCAGCAAATAAACTAAAATAATTAATTAGATAATAAAGAAATAGAATTCATAAAAATTCACAAAAAGAATAGTATTTCTATAGAGCATTAAAAAGTATGAGTAAAATAATAGAAAAAGAAATCTCATTAAAATTAAAAAATATCTAGCAGTCAATCTACTAAGGGATATTCAAGACATATAAATACAATTCACAAAGTAGTCTTTTTAAGAAATGAATAACTCAAATAATTACAGTAGATGAATATTAACTGCTTATGAGTAGACTATACTAATATAATAAAAATAACAATACCACCTAAATTACAAATTTGGTACAGTACTGTAGACACTGAATTTCCAAGAAGATGCTTTATAGAGCTAGTTTATATAATAAAATTCATTTGGAGGAACAAGATTTAGAAAATCAAAGGTTATTAAAAAACAAGAACAAAATGGGAAATAGCACTTCTAGACCTCACATTATGCTATAAAGCAATAAATGTCAAAACTACTTGATCCTATTTAACATTTCTTAAATTAGGTCGGTGGAACAGACATGATAAGCAAAAAGCAAAAGCAATTTCAATAACCTTGTATTTCTTAGGAAATGAATCCCTATTTGACAAGAACTAATGAGAAAAACAAAAAATAGTTTGGCAGAAATTATGTCTAGCACAACAACTTATGTTATTTACAAAATAAACTCTATAGGACCAGATCTTAAAGTTAAAATTATTTTTTATAAAGAAGACAACCAGAGATCATGTATCTTTCATAGCTGTAGCATAATTCTTAATTAAACAATGGAGAAATTATCACAAAAGATAAAGCTTATTATATGAAATAGAAAATGATTTTGCTCATTCAAAATTAAGACAGTTATGGGGGCAGCTAGGTGTATGTGTAGTGGATAGAGCACCGGCCCTGGAGTCAGGAGTACCTGAGTTCAAATCTGGCCTCAGACACTTAATAATTACCTAGCTGTGTGACCTTGGGCAAGCCACTTAACCTCATTTACCTTGCAAAAACCTAAAAAAAATTAAGACAGTTATAAGAGAAACAATGGGTTGAGAAAAAATTGTCTTTGTTAAAATAACTTTGATAATGGTTATATATATATATGTGTGTGTATATATATATATATATATATATCCCCAAGATAAATAGGGCTTAACACAAATATATAAGAATAAGAGCCAGTGGAGGATGAAAACAAATATATCTTAAGCAAAACAAACTTTTAACAACCATAGAAATGTCTGTTCTAAGTCTCAAATAAGAGCAATACAAATTAAAGCAACTCTTAAGTTTCACTTCACATACATAAAATTGGAAAAGGTGATGAAAGCTGGCAATAGTCATTAAGAAGAGTTTAAGAAATATGCATAAACAAATAGTGTTGATGGAGCTATGATTTAGTTGAATCTTTTAGAAAGTTATTTGTAATCATGTTTAAAAAGTAACTAGAATTTATATATCCTTTAATAATAATGATAATAATAACTAATTTTATAAAATTTTTAAGGCTTTCAAAGCACTTTGAAAATATTAATTTAATCCTCACATTGACCTTACACTGATAAATTTACTTTGCTCTTTAAAAAGGATGCTGCTCCAGCTATGTAGGTGAATTCATTTTTTCCCCCTTTCTCCAAGTATCATTCATAATTTCCAATCCTTGCACTCTTAGAAATTGTTGAGCTTGAAAACTTCAGTTATTTGGGTCTACCCATACAAACTTCTGGTATGATTTTCTTCAGAAGATCTATTTATGCCCTAAGTACTGCTAATACTTCTCAATGGGAAGCCCACTCTTGGGAAGTCAAGTCTTCTGAAGTGACAGAAGTTATTGATGAGCATATGAAATTTACCCTGACCTTCTTCCCTCAGCAAGACAAGCATTACCAAGTTCTGGAATAGGGAGCAAGATGCTGCTGCATTCTGGAAGAAAAGCTCCAGGCAAAAGTAGGAGTTCACTATAAAGAACAGACTATTCTGTCTTTTATCAGCTATGGTAAAAGGTAACTTCTACATGAAGAATCTCCTCTCATGAGAATCTATCAAGATTTTACTATTTTCCCTCAATAGGGTGCCTTTGAGCATGAACATATCAGCATTCCACAGTTAGTAGATTGAGATACCTCCAAATAAAGCCCTGTAATCTACAATCTGATTAGATTCATGAGATAATTCATCAGATTGATTAGACAATTAGGTAATCCTAATATCATTCTCATCCACCTACTCAACTAGAAATTTCTTGAGGACAGACAGGTGGGGAGGGCTAGTTTTTTTCCCCCTCATGACAGTGCTTAACACAAAGTTTTCCTTGTACATAGTAAGTACTTAACAAAAGTAGTAGAGTTAGAAGGGGCCTGAGAACACAAAATGATAAGAGCTAGAGTAAGTATTGGACATAAATTCTTAATGTTGTAAATTCATAGAGAAAGGGAATAATTTGCTCAAAATCTCTTATTAATCTCAAAATAAGCTTATGAGATATGTTATGTTGTCATTTGACACATAAGGAATTGAGTGTTGGAGTTTTTTTGATTTGCTCACAGTCATATAGTTGGTTTTGGAATAGAAACTAGATCATGACTTTTTTTTTTGAAGTGGAATCTGGAACTGTGTTTTCATCTGATATGAAGAGCTCTTTACACCAATGTAGACCTCTCACTCGTCTTGAGCATACCATCTGAATTCTTCCTGAGACATCGAGTAGGTCAATGATTTTCTTGTGCTCACACATCTAATACATGAAAGGAGAATTTGAACATCCTTTGGACTCCAATGCCATGCTGTCTTTCACCATATAACATTAATTTACATTTTATATTACTATCTTCCACTAAATTCCTCATAGCTTTAAAAAGACTTCAGATTCTGAAAGGCTCTTCTTACAGAATACAAACTATAGTGGGTCCAACTTCAATGGCAATATATTCATTCCCAAAGCTAGTCTTTACATCTTCCCAGACCAGTCTCTAAAGAGGTTTGCTGACTGCTCATGACAATTCTAGAACATTGCCTGGTCTGGTCAAGTGAACATTGTACTAGACTGAAGTCAAGAAGACCTAAGTTCATTTTCTCCTTTTTCACTTATTTGTGATATGACCATGAGTAAATTTCTTAATTTCCCTGAATCCCAGTTTCATCAAGCATATTATAATATTAGTTAGTATTTATATGGCAGGTTAAAGTTGCAAAATACTTTACAAATATTATCTCAGGTCTTCCTGACTTCAGGTCCAGCATGATATATATAGTATGCCAGATAGTTTTTAATCACGTGCTCCTCACAAACTATCACAAGGTTCAAGTAATGTATGTAAACATCTTTGCATAATATTAGATTACAAAGGGGTTGTGCTCTGAGTAGACAGAATGGTGCCACCTTTGAAATAATAACTCTGCAATGGACTAGATTACATACCTACTACAAGATGTCAGTACTATTCTCATGTTATATAAATGCTATAAGGTAGATCCTGGTGCAAGGGAAGGTAACAAGACATCACTGGGATTACAGTTAGTAAATATCAGAGTCATAATTTGAACCTGGATGTCCTGATGCCAAGTACCCTTTTCCCCTCTCCTACTATTCTTTCAGAGAATATCAAATTGTTTGCTTGTCACTTGGCTTTGGGAATTAGGAAACAGATACAGGTATGACTCAGCACTTGTAGATCTCACTTTCCTTATGTTAATGTATGAATAACTTTTAACCCAAGAGAATAGGCTACTGTGACAGAAGTAAAGTATCAGAGTGAGAGTTTAGATGTCTACTCAGTTTATTTACAGGCGCATGCTGCTTGATGGCCAGCAAATGGAAAGATGCTAGTATATATATATATATATATATATATATATATATATATATATATATATATATACATATACATATATACTTCTATATTTATATATGATACTTCTAACCCCAAAATATTAAAATATCATCTTTGAATTGTTTTTCAAGTAGACACAATGCACTTATTCCTCCACAGTCACTCAATCCCTTCTGGAGTCAGTCAGTCAGACTTAAGGCAATCACCTCCCCTCCCTCGGACTTTCCTCATTTGTAATAATGAAAGTATTGAACTCAATGATCCTGAAAGCCCCTTCCAGCTCAAATACTCTAATCCTTAGGGAATATAGCCTATAGCTATGAGGTATAGTGAAATGAGTGACCCATTTGGGGTTCCAACACTGAACAAAGTGCCCTACCCACATGATTTAATCAGTTGTATTTTAATAGTGACCTAAGAGAGGGAGAAGAGAGAAGTGGGAAGGCAGAAAAAAGTGAAGAGGATGTGGAAAAGAGATAGGAGAGAAGAAAGAAGAATCAGAAAGGGAGAAAGAAAGCAGAGGAGGGCAATATGAGACAAGGCAAAAAGGAGAGAGAGAGAGAGAGAGAGAGAGAGAGAGAGAGAGAGAGAGAGAGAGAGAGAGAGAGAGAGAGAAAGAAGAAAGTAGAACAGTATTCCAATAGCCTGGTTTCTTTCACTGGAATGACCCTGAGTCAACCTCTGGGCTCAGTTCTCTAGATACATTTGGTTAAGTGACTGAAGCGGTCATAATCATTACAACATTAATGGTGATATTATACCTTTTTTAGATGAACTACAAACACTTGATGAATGTTGAGAGCTAAATCTAGGAGAGATTGAAATCCTCATGAAACAGAATGGGAAACTAAAGACCAAAGAATAGATGTTCATACTTTAGAGTCTCCTATCAGTCTTTGTACTTACACTAATCTTGATGCTGAGAGCACATACCTTTGCTCTAAGACTCCTCACCCAAGGCAAAGGAAATGTGGGAGATATTCAGATGAAGGAGCCCCTTCTTTGGTATCGATCAATCTATTCTTCTCTTTTCATCTTTCACCAGCTACATAAACTCTGCCATCTCCCTTGGCTCAGGAGTGAGAACATCACCTAGTCAGGAAATGTTTGGTGCCCTAGTTTTCATTCATTTGTCAGATATTGGGGCAGGTTGGTCCTTCCCCAAGAAGGAGGGTGGGGGACAGGCATCTGGCCTCATCTTGGTCCTACTCACAGAATGAAACCTCAAGGACCTGTCCAGTGGGAGAATGAGCTCTGAAAAGCTGGCCTGGAGGAATTCCTGATGACTTCCATATTACTTCCAGTAAATTTTGTGCTGATTCTTGGCACAAGTGGCGGAAATGAAGAGGGTAGGTTAGGAATGTAAATAAAGAGAAACATTGGGATTTAATCTAATATATAATTATAGTATCCATCGCGGTGGTGAAGGCAACCTCGGCAATGGGTTACACAGGCAGCTCCCCCAAAGGATTTTATGGGGGGGTCTGGGTAGGATAGTGTGGGGAACAGAACTGGCCTTTTCTAGAGTCCTTGTCTTTCCCCCCTTGGGTTTTGTATATATATTTGGGGGGTGAAGCAAATCATCTTGTCAGAGAAATAAGACTTCATTATAAATTTGCATAGACACTAAAAGGAAAAAAAAGGAACTGTATAAATGTCCCATCTCCAAGAAAACGTTTAGCAGAGAGGGAAACCTTAAAAACTGTCAAAAGGCTATGTTGAGGAAGTGATCACACAAAGAAAGCAAACATTAGAAGTAAGCATTCAGTAGTAAGTTCTACAGTGATAGATCTAGCAGGCTTCTCCCTTGGGGTCTCATTATTATCATCTGTAAAATGAAGGGATTGGCCTAGATAATTTTAAAACTTTATTCAGCTTTCATTCATATGATCTTATGTTATTTGGAATTTGAAAGGTGAAATGCCAATCATTCTGTTTTGCAGTTGTTTGGCTGTTTCTGGCTGTGTCTAGGACAATAGGAACTAGTAGTCTTGTAAAGTAGAGAGTGGTCAAGGATCTGGAAGGGACTTCAGAGGCCATTTTATCCAACTCCCTCATTTTACATTCAACACCAGCAATTGACCAAAGGACAAAGAAGTTGTGTCTTCCTTTGAACCCCGGACCCAGTCTTTTACTAGACCAATGTTCTTTCCATTTCACCAAATTGCTGTTAAGTCTGATTTGAACTCAGATTATGATCTTTCCACAATAGGGGAAGTGGAAAAAAAGGCAGAATCTAAAAGTTCTTTGTGCAAGTTTAGAACAATAATAAGGGTACAGTTCTCTAGCTAGTAACTTTTATTCTGAGATATATAGTGACTCGTCACTGATATTTGCTCAGGGTTGAATTTTCTTTTTTGGGGGGGGGATTGATTCTCACTGAATTGATGGGTTAATAGATGTTTATTTATGGAGTTGGGGGTGAGGAGAATTAATTTGTAATCTATTGTAATTTGTATTCTGAGGTAACTGAACCACAAGGCTCAGAACATACTCCCTCAGCATATTATGATAGAACTTCTTGTGAGTGAAGAAGAGTACTGAGAAATTACTAATTGCTTTGGGCTATTCCAAAGGGAGGTAGAAAAAACAAGGTTGTTTAGATCCACGATCAGGGATGCACAGGAAGCACTGGTGGTGGACATGTCTAGGGTCAGCCAACCAATCAAGAGCATCTGCACTAAGCAGGGATTCACCTGATAAATCAAACAAAAACCATAAAACCAAGATCTCTCATGAGTGGCCAATTTCCCCAAGGGCTTAGGAACTGCTCCCATTAATGAAACATTTGAGGATCTTACCCTTCCCTTTCTTACTCAAAAAACAAGACAAGAGAAACAAATAAAGAAATTCAATTTAAAAATGACACTGAACCGATGTTTTTACTTTGTCACACTGGGGTGAGTTTAGGACACAGAATTAGCAGTGACTTTCACTTTTCTGATGTCTTAGCCTGTGGAAATGTTTGACATTACAGGGATGGAGGGGTTTCAAATGCAATTAGTCTTCCTAGGGCAGGGGTCTATTTGAACATGCCTCCCTGTGAGTTTGAGCATATGTGTGTGTGCAAACTCCCACATGGCTGTATACTTGGTTAAGGCCTGGCCTGTTTGCCTTTGACTTACCCTGCATGTCACTTCTTCATTTTTTTTTTCATTTCTTCCCTTCCTTTCCCTCATCCCATATAGCCACAAAAGTCATATAATCATAATATGTGATCCTGGAGAACCCAGAGTCCAACCCTTTTGTTTTAAAGATAAAGAAACTAAGGTCCAAATTAGGAGACGTCCAAGGCTAAATGGGGAAATATTGGTACCCCCGGGAAGAAAATTTAGATCTCCTGACTCTTAACTCAGTGTCCCTTCTATTCTTGAAAGTGACTTCTTGGCTGTTCTAGAGTACATCCTTGTTTGTGCTATCCCTTGGGTCTATTTATCAGAAAGTATCCATTCCCTAGATTTTTCTACTTTATTTCTCCCTACTTTTTGACTCGAAATGTGTCTGTGTTATTTCCTAACTCCATGGTCTTTCTTTTTTTTTTTTTGGTTGGGAAATTGAGAAACTAATTTGAGATATAATACATTAGTATTTTGACACTAATTGACACTAGTTTGATCTACTACACTCTTTTCCCTGCATCTCATGTATATTTAAATTTTAAATCGGGTAAAGTGCTGTTAAGCAATGAATGATTATTGGAATTTCGGGAAATATTACAAGTCAATGAGATAGATACTTTTGGTTGGGGTAAGGACTTTTAGTACAACTCTGTCAATTTTAGTGTGTCACTTTGAGTCCTACTTTTCTCATTTATAAGATGAGATTAGTTAGTTTCTAAAGTTCTTTTCAGTTTTAACACCCTTTAGAGAAGAAATATAGAAGAAAGAAAATTGGCATTGAAATCAGATAGACCTGGGGTTGAAGTCCTGACTCTGGTTATTTGACTTTGGGTTAGTAACTTAAATTCTCAAAATTCTTGACAATTCTCTTAAGACTAGAAATTATAGAGAAACTGTTGACCTGCAATGGTTGTTTTCTTACCTGAGGGTTCTTCATACCAATGAAATTACAGACCAAATTTCTGTCTCTATTATTGTGTAAACTTTGTGCTCTGCAGAGTTTAAAGTAGTATAAAGATTTGAATCATTATTACTATTTGTCTTTATATGTAGAGCAAGCTCGAGACAGTGGTAAGGGCTGTACAATAAATTGTGTGACCTCAGGCAAATTACCACTCTAGGTCTCAATTTCTTTAAGTATAAAACAAAGAAATTGGACTAGTCATTGAAAGTCCCCCTCCCTGCCGCAGCTCTAATTTGTGATGATATTTAAAAAGAAAGAGGAAAAACAAAATAGAGATGACAAAGAAATATGAAAAATAAGAGAGCAACAGAAAGAAGAAATACAATAAGAGAGATAAGACAGAGGTAGGAAGAACAAGAAAGAAAGAGGGAAGAAAACCAAATGAGGTTAAGAGGGAATGAAGAAAGGTGGAAAACCTTAAGGGTTGAAACAAACTCTTTTCAAAGAGCTTCTCTCTCTCCTAAAGCTATATAGGCAACCAAGCTGAGTTGTTAGTAGACAGCAAATTATAATCTTGAACTTTATGGGAGGAGAGGAGCTAGAAAGATTCAAAACTATTCCAGACACTAGCCTGGCATTTATTCAGAGACGCCTAATTCCCATTGATATTAATAAAATAAATTAAGAAAAGGAAGCATGTAAAGTTATAAACAGAAAGTCTTGCTTCAAGCATGTTTCCAGACAGAGAATGAGAGATGAGGAAGAAAGGGCTTTTCCTCTTTTGGAAGCTGTCAGTGAATTGCAGAGGGACCAGCCCAGGGTGGGTAGTGGGGAGAAACTAGAGGGGGAACGGGAAAAGTATTAATCAAAATATTTGAAAGTTGACAGTCGATTTGCCAGCTCTCAACTTTAACTGCTTTTGGGATTCCATAAAATGTTTCATTACTCACTACAAACCAGGGTTTAATTATTTCAGTGGTGCTGACACCAAGTCCCTCAGCGCCTTTCTTTCTTTTTCTCTTTCATGTGGGTTTCCTAAAGAAACTGTCTTTTCCTCCCACTCAACTGGGCAGCTGGTCTTCTGACCCTTTGCCTGGGTACCCTTTTTAAGAAGATATCTACTACTCCAAGAGAGTCAGAAATAGGTGTGTATGTGAGGGGAAGGAGTGAAAGGGGGAAGGGACTGGGAATCAGAGGAGTGAGAAGAGATGAGACAGAACAGGCCAGACAAGATCCAATATGTAATAGAAAGACCTCATCACTTCTTTTCTCCTAAAACTAAGTCATAAAAGATTATGGGATGAAGGGGCTGGGGGAGATATTATTAGGAAATTTTTATAAAAATATTATTTTGATTTAGAATTATACATCTGAAACTGGAACTTCCTTAAGAGGCTATCCCAATTGAGTCCTCCCAGATAAGAAAAATGAGGACCAGGGAGACTATGTACTGTGCCTAAGATCACAAAGGGGGCAGAGAACAAACTTGAATCCAGGTTTTCTGACTTTAGAGCATCTTCTTTCCACTATCCCATGTCATTCCCCTGCTTTAATGATAAAAAAAGTCTTTGACTTACAACCACTTCTAAGGTTAAAATCCAAACTCCTTAAACAAACAGTAATGCTGTAAGTTAACCATAACCCACCTGTTCAGTCTCTTCTCCCAGTGTTTCCCCAAATACAAAGTCTAATCTCTCTATCATGTCTAGAGCATGTCTTGTTTTGCCCCACCTCTGTGGGGAGTAGTGTGCCTTTGATTAAAGTATTGCCCTTTCCTAGAATGTCCCTCCTATAAGGGACATTCCATGTTCTCCCTAGTCTTCAAGATCCAGCTCACATTCCATCTCGTATGACCTTACCTGGTTCCTGAAATCTAAAATAATTTCTTCCTCTTCTTAATTTCCATATAATACTCGAAAAGAATCATATTTTCCCTCCAAATAATGACATCATTTAGGCAAAATGGGATATCAAGATAAAGTTTTGGTCTAAGCCCACATAGTTCACATTCATTGTTATTGTCTGGGGCTATGAATTTATCTATGGAAGAAGAAATAATCATTGAGACTGAAATACATAAAGAATCAGTATGTATTTTCAGCTTAAATGGACAGATAAGTCTTACAGTTTTCCTTTTGGATTTTTAAGGAAGAAAGACTAAGAAACTAATGAGCTCCATGTATTAAATAAGAAAATGGTTATAAATTTACAATGGACTTCATGGTCCTACCATGTGAAAAAAAAAACTTAATGTTATAAAAACCTCAATTTCTTAAGAAGTGCTATGGTTTCATGGAAATATATACTTTACTTAGATTTCTGTAGTTATCTGTATACATTTTTGCAAGTTAATTCTCTTCCCTGAGACTCAGTTTTATGAGCTATCAAATAAAGTAATTTGACTCAATAATTTCTAAAGTCTCTTCTAATTTCAACAATCTCCATTTTAACATAGTGCAGTATGTTCTAAGGTTCTTCCAGTTCTCATATCCAATGTCTTCCAACACTAGCAGTATATTTTCTCTGTTCTAACATTCAAGAATATTCTGTGTACCAAGTTATAATAGTCTATGAATTATTGTAGGCATGAACAGAAACTTTTCAAGGTGCACAGGTAGAGAATATCTTTGAGACCTAACCAAGATGGACACATGACATCCCTTTTAGAAACAGAATCTTGTTACAAATCAGGATTTATCACCTTATTGATATTGACATCAAGTTCAAGTGCTTTTCTTGCCTTTTCTTTTTCATGTGGGCTTACCAAAGAGACTTTTTCCTCCCACTTTCCTCATGTTCCCTCAGGGCTTTCATTATATCTTACTTGTAGAGACCATCAGGCTCCAGACACTTGAAGATGACTGAATAGATGTTAACTTCTGGGACCTCACCATGGCTTCTACCAGCTGCTACACAGGATGTTCCAAGGCCAGAGAGCAAATCATCAGCAAAACTTAAGAATTCTCCTGGAAGAAATCAAAAGGTTGAGAGTGAAGGTTAGAAGAATAAAGCAATAACAATTCTCAGGTCTAGATATGCTTCTATTTCTGATATTACCAAAATGAATGTCTCTCTCTCTCTCTCTCTCTCTCTCTCTCTCTCTCTCTCTCTCTTTGTATATATATATTCTTAATAGGTCTTTTATAATATAAAGTTATCCAAAGACACAGGTTGATATATGTTTTGTTCCTTAGAATAATAAGCAATATCTATCTGAAACCATCAACAAGCATTATATGAAGTGGGGATATGCTTGAGGCATTCCCAATAAAATCAGGGATGAAACAAGGATGCCCATTATCACCACTACTATTCAATATTGTGTTAGAAATGTTAACCTCATGGGGTGGCTAAGTGGCACAGTGGATAGAGCATCAGCCCTGGAGTTAGTACCCGAGTTCAAATCCAATTTCAGATACTTAATAATTACCTAGCTGTGTTGCCTTAGGCAAGCCACTTAACCCCATTGCCTTGCAAAAACTTTAAAAAAATGTTAACCTCATCAATAAGAGAAGAAAAAGAAATTGAAAGAATTAGAATTGGGAAGGAAGAGACAAAACTGTCACTCTTTGCAGATGACATGAGGGTATACCTAGAGAATCTCAAAAAAAAAATCATCTTAAAAACTATTTGGTGTACCTAGAGAATCCCAAAAAGTCCTCTAAAAACTACTAAATATAATTAGCAACTTTAGCAAAGTAGCAGGATATAAAATAAACCCTCATAAATCCTCAACATTTCTATACATGACTAGCAAGATACAACAGTAAGAGTTACAAAGACAAATTCCATTCAAAGTAATCTCAGACAAAATTAAATACCTGGGAGTCTACCTGCCAAGGCAGACTCAAAAACTTTTTGAAAACAATTACAAAACTCTTTTCACACAAATAAAATCAGATTTAAATACCTGGGCAAACATCAACTGTTCATGGATAGGTTGAACTAATATAATAAAAATGACAATTCTACCAAAACTAAACTACTTGTTTAGCACCCTACCAATCAAAATTTCAAAATATTACTTTAATGAGTCATAAAATTTTTTTAAGTAAATTTGTATGGAGAAATAAAAAGTAAAGAATTTCCAGGGATTCAATGAAAAAAAGTGCAAAAGAAGAGGGCTTAGCCTTACCAAATCTAAAATCATATTATAAAGCATCAATCATCAAAACTATCTGGTATTGGCTAAGAAATAGAGTCATGGATCAGTGTAACAGACTAGGTGCAATAGCAGGAAATGATTATAGTAATCTGCTTTTGATAAACCCAAAGAGTCCAGCTATTGGGATAAAAATTCTCTCTTGCATAGACAAATCCACTGCAACCAAGATCAAAAGAAATGTAGTAAATTGTAGTAAAAAAAATTTTTTCAAACTAGTATTTCTGACAAAGGACTAATTTCTAAACTATACAGAGAACTGAGTCAAATTTTCAAAAACACAAGTCATTCTCCAATTGACAAATGGTCAAAGGATATGCAAAGGCAATTTACAGCTGAGGAAATCAAAGCAAACCATAGTCATATGAAAAATTGCTCCAAATCATTACTTATTGGAGAAATGCAAATTAAAGAATTTCTGCAATACCACCTCACACATCTCAGAGTGGCCAATATGACAAGAAAGGACAATGATCAACATTGGAAGGGATGTAGGAAATCTGAGACACTAATGCATTGTTGGTGGAGCTGTGAACTCATCAAAACTTTCTGGAGAAAAATTGGGATCATGCCGAAAGGGCAACAAAAATGTGCATACCCTTTGACCCAGCAATACCACTACTGGGTCTATACCCTGAAGAGATGATGAAAAAGGGTAAAAACATCATTTGTACACAAATATTTATAGCAGCTTTCTTTGTGGTGGCAAAAATTTGGAAATTAAGTGAATGTCCTTCAATTGGGGAATGGCTTAACAAACTGGTATATGTATGACATGGAACACTATTTTTCTATTAGAAACCAGGAGGGAATAGGAATTCAGGGAAGCCTGTAAAGATTTGCATGAACTGATGCTGAGCAAGATGAGCAGAACCAAAAAACATTGTACACCCTAACAGCAACATGGGGGTGATGATCAACCTTGATGGACTTGCTCATCCCTTCAGTGCAACAACCAGGGACAATTTGGGACTATCTTCAATGGAGAATACAATCTATATCCAGAGAAAGAATTAAGGACTTTGAACAAAGACCAAAGACCATTACTGTTAAATTAGAAAAAAATGTTTTATTATTATGTAATTTTACTATCTCATACTTTATTTTTCTTCCTTAAAGATATGATTTCACTGGCATCACATTCAACTGAGATCAATGTATAACATGGAACCAATGTAAAGACTAACAGAATGCCTTCTGTAGGGGTTGGGGCAAGGGAAGCAAAAATGGGGGGAAAATTGTAAAACTCAAAATAAACAAAATCTTTCTTAAAAAATAATATAGAGGCAGCTAGGTGGCACAGTGGGGTGGCTAGGTGGTGCAGGAGTCAGGAGTACCTGAATTCAAATGTGGCCTCAGACACTTAATAATTACCTAGCTATGTGGCCTTGGGCAAGCCACTTAACCCAATTGCCTTGCAAAATCCTAAAAAAATAAAAATATAAATTCATCCAAGGACACAGGTTGATAGGACCAAAAATTTAGGATTGAAAAGTATCTAAGAAGTCATTTTTTTCCTAATAAGGAAAATGAAACATCAGAAAGGTTGTAAACTGGCCCAAGTTTGTACAAATAGTAAGATGTCATAATTTAATTTGAACCAAGGACTGCAGCTCTAATATCTAGTTCTCTTTCTTTTCTATGATATTTGCAAGGACACATGGATAACTAAAAAAAATTTCATCATGTTATTTCTCTAGTCAAGAACATTTAAAGACTCCCTAATAAAAATAGAATAAAGCCCAAACTTCTCAGGCTGACATTCAAGATCTTTATAATCTTATTCCACCTATGCAAATTTATCATCCATTTATCCCCATTAACTAGAAAAACCTCTTGGCAGACTCTCTACTTATCTTTAGCAATGGGACAATTAAATATTAATTTGAAATAACAAAAAAGAATATCTGAAATGGATTGACCAATATAACTAAAAAGGAAAATGATCAGTACTGGAGGTGATATGGGAAAACTAGAACACTAATGCATTTCTGGGGGAATTGTGATCTGATTCAACCTTTTAGGAGAGCAATTTGGAATTACATTCAAAGGGAATAAAACTAAGCATATTCTTTGATCAACAAAACCACTATTACATCCAAATCCCAAAGAGATAAAAAAACAGTAAAAAATCTCACATGTACAAAAATATTTTTAGTAACCCTTTATGTAGTGACAAAGAATTGGAAATTAAAGGGATGTCCATCAAATAGGGAATGACTGAACAAATTGTGGTATATGAATATAATGGAACACTAGTGTTTCATAAGAAATCATGAGGGATGGAACTTCAAAATAGCCTTGAAAGACATGCATGAACTGATGCTGAGTGAAGTGAGCAGAACTGGAAGAACATTTATACACACTATTAGCAACATTGGGTAATGATCAACTATGATGGACTTGTTCATTGCAGCAATACAATAATCAAAGACAATTCTAAAAGTCTTGTGATGGAAAATACCATCCATATCCAGAGAAGAAACTGTGGAGTTTAAATACAGACCAAAATTTACTATCTTCAATTATTAAAAAATTGTCTTGGGAATTATTTTTTCTCTCAATGTTTTCCATTTGGATTTGATTCTTCTCTCATAGCATGATTAATATCAATTAATTATGTAAAGCCTATATTGGCTTGCTTTCTGCTAGGGGGAGGGGAGAGAAAAATGCAAAACTTAAAACCTAGAAAAAAATGATTTTTGAAAACTAACTTTCCTTGTAGTTGGAAAAGTAAATAAATAAAATATTATTTCCTGGAAAAAAGAATTTCTGAAATGACAGGTTAAAATTAACTTCTTTCAACAGAATTTATGTCTAGGTCACCACCTTTTTTACTAGAGTGATGTGTAAAACTTCATAACAATTATAAACAATTTTAGATTTGCCTCTTCCAGATTGAAAAAAATAGAATTTCATATAAATTGCAGTGAAATAGGATTGCAATGGGAAGGACACTGACCAGGGAGTCAAGAAACCTGAGCTCTAATGCTGGCATTCCTTTGAGTCACTTCCTCTCGTTGAACTTCCATTTTCTCCTCTATAAAATAGGGGAGGAGAATTGGCTTGTATCTTGAAACATTCAATGTGATGGAAGACTAACACAATTGCACATAAATATTAAACATTCTAAATGAAACTGTGAAGAGTCACAGAGCATATGACAAAGTTTGGAGTAAATAAAAATTACAAGAGAGAGGAAAAGCATTCAATTTCCATTCTATTGTTTGCTATTCAGTAATAATTTCCAAGTAGTCCATGGAAAAGAATGTCTATCAATCTCTTTTCCTAAAGAATTCAAATGGAGAACTTGTATCCATCACCATTTACCACTTCTGAAGGATTATCATTTGAAAAATCAACAAACCAAAAACATGACTAAACTGTCATTCCAGACATAAGGGATTACTTTTTGTCTGATTTTATTAACTATGTGTGTGACTTTGGGAAAGTCATTCCCTCCCTGATGTAGGGAAAAACAACATTGGAATGAGAAACAGAAGCCTAGCTCTCTTATATTTTCTCTTGGTTATATTTTGGAGGTCTTTTCAGTTCTGTCATCTCTCAATTTTCTTCTACTAAAAAATGAAGGGGTATGACTACTAATTATTAACATTTATATAGCACTTATTACGTGCTAAATGTTTCACAATGATTATTTCATTTGATTCTCACAATAACGCTGGTGCTATTATCATCCCCATTTTACAGATGAAGAAACTGAAGCAAACAGCTATTTAGTAAGTTCTCCAATTTAGTAAGTTCTACCAATAATACATTGATGTCACAATGTTTCCCCATGCTGTCTAGTGTTGGGGAAATGCTTTTTTTTCTGTCATTTTAGCCAATCTGATAGGTATAATGTGTTCCCTCAACAACCTTCAACAAATGTTTCTTTTTTGTTTGTTTGTTTTTTGTGGGGCAATGGGGCTAAGTGACTTGCCCAAGGTCAAACAGGTAATAAATATCAAGAGAGAACTCAGGTCCTTCTGATTGCAGGACTGATGCTCTACCCACTGCACCACCTAGTTGTTCCTGCTAATATGTTTCTAAGACCAAATTTGAACTTAGATCATCCTGTCCGATGCTCTATCCACTGTACTACCTGGTTACTCTATAGGCTCCCTTGCAACAACAAATCCTATGATCTTACAATGTCTGCCATAAAGAATCTATATGCCATCTTCATTAATAATGATGATAATATTAAACTTACTATGCTAAACTATATGACTTTTGGAATTGTAAAACATCTGATTTGATACTCTTTGTTATTAGAGGTAAATAGCTAAAGTACCTTGTTTTGTGTATTTGGATCAGTCTGATATCATTGGCATAAGGAATTCTCAGTGTGGAAAATGCCTATATTACTGCACATTGATATGTGCTCTGAAATTTACCATTTCTGAGGTCACTGAGAGATTAGGCTAATTCCCAGGGACACTTAGTAATTGTCTTGGGCAAGATTTGAACATAGGTCATTCTAACTCTATAACCAACTTATACTATGCAAAATTGTCTCTAAATATGAATGTGCCTAAGAATTTGTAGGCATGATAAATAAAAGAACATGTCAGTCCCCTATTCAAAAAACTGAGTGACTCCCTGTTGCCTTTAGATTTAAATACAATCTCCTCCAAAAGTGTTTAGGGCCCATTACAGCTTGAGCGTAGACTACTTTTCTAGGCTTATAAAGTATTATTTAATTTTACTCTGTAAATGTTTGTTGAGAATAGGGACTATTTTAATTTTATCTTTCAACCTCAATACAATGTATAGAATTTTTAAAAAGTTTAATAAATGGTGGTTGATTAATTTATATGAAAATATATTTGTCATAGTTATACATGTATAACATGTATAACTATTATTAGAGGAGAGGAGGGAGGGAAGGAAAGAAGGGAGAAAAATATGGAACTCCAAAACTTACTTAAAAAATGATTGTTGAAAATTATCTTTACATGTAGTTAGAAAAATAAATAAATAAAAATTTTAAAATCCACAAAAAGAATGTGTTTGTTGATTATTAGAGTAATGCATCAAGCATAAAGTCAAATACAAATCAGTTTTCTTCTAGCCTTTCCATGAAAAGTCATATTGCACCAATATAAGTAAAACCTTCCTTTAAGACATATAACATAAAGATTATTATAGCAACAACCTTCTGACTCTTCAAAGAACCGTTTTAAGTGGAATTTCTCTTCTTGGTTACACTTTTTTGAAAACAACAAGACGAGAGAGAGAGAGAGAGAGAGAGAGAGAGAGAGAGAGAGAGAGAGTGAGCAAGAAGAAGCAGGACATCCTATTCCCACAACTACTCCAAATAAAAATTTAGAAATAGAACCAGACTGAGTAAAGGTTAGGAAATCAAAAAATAAAAGCCATGAGTAATTTTTTCAATCCCACAATTGTGAAATCAGCCAGGTAAATGACCACAGAAAGAACTTTGGAGCAGAGGTGGACCTTCAGCTCTGAAATTGCAAACTTCTAGATAGAGTCAGTAAATCTCTGAGTTCCAACATGGAGTAAACCTACAAGTCTATATCTCAGGAAGAAACCAGAGTCTAGAGCCTACAAAACTCAGAAAAGGGGAAAATAGTGATCAGTCCATGACTTTGATAATACTGCTCAAAGTTATTAGAAATTTTGCCTAACTCTTCAGTTCCTGTTATGAAGACCTACATTTCAAAGGTGCAAACCCAGAAGAAGAGAATAATTCAATGTCTTTACAAATAAAAGCTTAAAGCAAAACAGAATTTGTCCACAAAGTCACCTATAGTTCCTGAAAGAATTGATGGAAGACTTTATAAAATTATTTTGATTTATCTATTGAAATTTTTCCTAATTACATGTAAAAAATTAACAAGCATTTTTTAAAAAAATTGTTTCAAATTTTTTCCTTCCTTTCCAAAAAGCAAGTACTTTGATGTCAATTATACATGTGATGTCATGCAAAACAATATATTATCCATGTAGCAAAAGAAAACACTGATAAAATAAGTAAAATAAAGTTTACAAAAGTATGTTTCAGCCTGCATTCAGAGTTTATCATTTCTCTCTCTGAAAATAACATCTTTTAACATATATCATTTGGAATTGCCCTGGATCACTGTCTTGCTAAGGGTAGCTAAGTTTTTCACACTTGATCGTCATCTCAATATTGGGGTTATTGTGTACAATATTCTCCTAGTTCTGCTTACTTTGCATCAATTCATATAAGTCTTCCTAGATTTTTCTGAGATCATCGAACTTTTCATTTATTATATAACAATAGAATTCCATCACAATCAACTTGTTCAGCCATTTATACACTGAAGGACATCCCTTCAGTTCTCAATACATTGCCACTATAAAAAAGGTGCTATAAATATTTTTTAAACAAACAGGTTCTTTGCTCTTTTCTTTTATCTCTTAGAGATACACACCCAACAGTCATATTACTGGGGCAAAGAGTATGAACAGTTAAATAGTCTTGTAGACAAAATTTCAATTTGTTCTCCAGAAAGGTTTGAATAGTTCACAACTCTACCAATAATGCATTGATGTCACAATGTTTCCCCATGCTGTCTAGTGTTGGGGAAATGTTTTTTTTTTCTGTCATTTTAGCCAATCTGATAGGTATGATGTGTTCCCTCAGAGTTGTTTTAATTTACATTCCTCTAATAGTGATTTAGAGTATTTTTATGTGACTATTAATAACTTTGATTTCTTTTTTCCCAGAAAAGCCTGTTCAAATCCTTTGACCATTTATCAACTGGGGAATGATGCTTATTTTTATAAATTTGGCTTATTTCCCTATTTGTTTTTGAGAAATGAGTCTGTTATCAGAAAAACTTGTCAAAAAAATTTCCCTGTTTCCTGTTTTTCTTCTATTTTTGGCTACATTATTAGTTTTGTTTGTGCAAAAGCTTTTTAATTTCATGTAATCAAAATTGGTTACCATAACCTTCTCTTTTATTTAATCATAAAGTCATCCAAAGATCTCACAGATACATTTTAATTGGTTCCTTAATTTACTTTTGATATCACCCTTTATATCTATATCATTTATTCATTTTGATCCTATCTTGATGTAGAGTATGAAAAGCTGGTTTCTGTATATGCCTAGTTTCTGCAAAACTGATTTACAGTTCAATTTATGCATGAATCAAAAGATATCACCCATACCATATTACCATTTTTACTTATCTCAAAGTCCTGACAACAGACAAGTGACAAAGCCCAGGTTTGGATACAATGATTACTGTTGTTACAATTCTGCACCCAGGCAGCCCAGGCCATAGTATTTTCCTTTTGCTGGAAGTAGTAATGAGATTCAGAAGTGCCCTGGGTATCTGAGAAGCCTTTTAAGGACCATATTACTTACCTCCTAGTGTGAGAAAGGGGCTAGACAAGATGCCCTAAAATCTGCCTGTTTACCCAATCTTGACCTGATTACCACAGCAGGTGGGGATCCCACATTGTGCTCAAAACACAAACACACACACATGCATATTGACACATATAACATGTGAAAAAGTTTCTTTAAAGATGATTCCATTTATCATCAATATGTTGAATCTGTTCACACTTCTAGACAACACAAATCCAATAGACTTGAAAGATGAACAACTCTTATTGGGAGAGAATTTAGCAAATTTTGCATTCAAAATTTGAGTGAAACAATAGTGGCAAATAAAGGCCAGCTTACTGAAGCTGGAGCAGGAAATATGTTTTTCTGAAGTGGCTGCAGTAAAGAAAGCACTCTGAAGTTGGAGTAGTTTGCCCAATCAAAATTAACTAACGTGTAAATATATGCATAAACGTGTGTAAATCTCAGATGTAATGGAATCAGTACCAAGTGAATGATATTGCCATTTCCACTTGCAGGAAAATTCCATGACACCATCATCAGTGCCTATGCTCATACCATGACAAATGCTGATGAGGTCAAAGAAAAGTTGAATGTTAACCTAGAGACCCTTAAAATCAATATGCTAAAAGAGAACAAACATAATTCTGAGTGATTTTAATGCTAGAGTAGCCTCAGACTATCAGACATCCCAGGGAATTCTTGGGAAAAATGGAAATGGAAACAACAACAGCAAAGGTCATTTACTACTGAAGACCTGTGGATCTTATGATTTTCTCATCACCAACACTATTTTTCACTTACCTAAACACAGTGAAGTTTCATGGACTGTCATAAAAATTTTGACATGATTGTAAAGAGAAAAGGCAGACAGGATGTGAGAGTGACAAAGGCAATGTGTGGCACAGAATGGTGGACTGATCATAGACTTATTCTCTCCAAGCAAAATATTGACATTCAACAAAAGTTGGAGTGCCAAAGAAAAATGACTATTAGAAAATCTAATGCTAGCAGATTACAGAACTTCTTTGAGAGTTTGCTGCTTGGAGTGAAAGTTGAGCCAAAATGCAGTTGTCAACAGTAGAAAAAAAAAGAGTGGGCAGTTTTCAGATATTTGGTGTACATCAAGGCATTTCCTCATCTGAATAAGAACACTCATAAACATCATTATTATTGGTTTGATGAAAATGATGGCAAAATTCAGAAACTGCTAAATGAAAAATTAGAACTCCACAGGGTTTACCTGTAGGATAGTTCATTCATTTCTTTGAAGGCATCGTTTAACTCCATCAAAAGTAAAATATAAGAAAAAACTTAGAGAGATGTGGAATTCTTGGCTCAGTAGGAAGATAGATGAAATTCAATTTTATGATAGTAACAATCCAAACAAACCAAATATTGCTTTTAATATTCTCCTAAAGCTATTTAAGGACCAAAAACATGGTGCATCTCAACTACTAAGTGCTGATGGAGTCAAACTGATTAGTGAGAGAGACATGATTCTAGGATGATGGGCTGAAACTTCTATTCTCAACAAACCATAATCAATCAATATTTAAGTTATTGTCTGTTTACAAGTTATTGTTTGTTTACCTCAGGTGAAAGTCTATCCCTCTCTGGACAAATTTCCAACTGAAGAAGAGATTTGGAATGCTATTACACTCCTCTCCTATAGTAAAGCACCTGCTGTTGATTCTATTGCATCTGAGATTTACACATGCATATTTATATATGTATATATGCATATATATATATATAAATGTATAGGCATGTATTTTTCTTCTTTGAACTAATTTAGATGTAATTGAAATTCAAATGTTGTTTGTCTTCCTGTCTCCACTATAAAAGCTCTTTTCTTGCATGCATCTTTTATGTGAGATAATTTCCTTTATTCTTCTTCTCTTTCCTCCTTTACCCAGGGCATCCCTCTTTCTGACATTTGGTTTTTACATAAGAGCAATATATTAAATTCATTCCTATACCTTTCTTCTATGAATAATCCTTTCCTTAGGTTTTAATAATAACAAAGCTCTAAGGGCAGCTAGGTGGCGCAGTGGATAAAGCACCGGCCCTGGAGTCAGGAGTACCTGGGTTCAAATCTGGTCTCAGACACTTAATAATTACCTAGCTGTGTGGCCTTGGGCAAGCCACTTAACCCCGTTTGCCTTGCAAAAAAAAAAAAAAACTAAAAAAAATAATAATAACAAAGCTCTTATAAGATACATGTATCATCTTCCCATATAGAAAGGAAAACAGTTAAACCTTATTGATTCCCTTATGATTTTTCTTTCATGTTTACCTTTTTATCTGAAAGCAATATTTTCTATTCAGCTCTGGTCTTTTCATCAGGAGTGCTTAAATGTGTTCTATTTCAGTAAATAACCAGAAGAACTATATTCAGTATTGTTGAACATATTACTCTTAGTTGCAATCCTAGCATTTTGCCCTTCAGAATATCATATTTCAAGTCCACCATCTTCTGTGTGATCCTGACTGTCACTACACAGAATATGAATGATTTCTTTCTGGCTACTTGAAGATTTTTTTTCCCTTTCACCTGGGAGTTCTGGAATTTGGCTATAATCTGAGTTTTTCTTTTGCTGTCTCTTTCAGAGACTGATTGGCAGATTCTTTCAACTTCTATTATACATTTTTGTTCTAGGATATCAGACAGCTTTACTTGATAATTTCTTGAAATATGATGTCTTTCATCATGACTTTCAGGTAATTAAAATATTCTTAAATCATGTCTCCTCATTCTATTTTTCAAATCACTTTTTATATGAGATATTTCACATTTTTTTCATTCTTTTGACTTTGTTTTTTTCTATTTCTTGATATCTCGTGGGGTTATTATCTTCTATTTGCTCAATTTCAATTTTGAGGTATTATTTTCTTCAGTGGCTTTTGGACCTCTTTTCTTATTTGTCTAATACTGTTTTTAAGGTGTTAATTATTTAATTACTTCAGTCTTAAAAAATTATCTTCTTTTGCCTTTATTTTGTTACTTAATTTTTTCTCTATCACTTTTATTAGATTTTGAAAATAATTTTTTGTCTTTTTCAGGAATTCTTGTTGATCATGTGCCCAATTCCCTATTTTATTTTAATTTTTGCTTGTAATTATTTTAATTTCATTGTCTGAGTTACATCTTGATCTTCCCTTTTGTCATAATAGTTTTATATGGTCAGCTTCTTTTTTTGTTGTTGCTTCTTCATTTTTCACTCTATTTCTTATTTGAAACTTTTTATTAATGATTGGTTCTGTTCTCACATGGAACAATGGGTGAATGATAGAGAACTGTCTTAAGGTTCAGACTCCTTTACATTGCTATTTTTCAGAGTAGTTCTGGAGGTTTGGAAGTTTTTGATACTTCCAAGGTTGTATGATCTGGGGAGAGGTATCACTGCTTTTTTGCTTTATACTCTGGTCTTTACTTAGGAAAATTTCCTTATCACTTTAGATAGAAGTCAGTACTACTCTTCAGAACCCTTCTCCTTTGGGGAAGGAATTTATAATGACCCAAGGGCTTACACTCCCTGTAGACCAAAAGTGCTTCTTTCTACTCTCGAACTATGATCCAAAGGTGGAAATAGATAATGAGTTGCTAAATAACTGGTACTCCCATTTTCTTTCTTTTTAAAATATTTATTTATTTATTTTCCTCCTTATTTACATGTACATTTTTAAGTTACAAAATTTCCTTCCACCCTCCCTTCCCACCCCTCTCCCCTCAGTGGTTCATAATCAGGTTAGCAATGTACATACATATTTTGATAAACATGTCTACAAATTAATAATTTTCAGGGTGAAAAAATTAGAATTAAGGGAAATAAATACATGAGATAATTTTTATAAAGTGTTCATCAGATTCTGAAGGGTTGTTTATTTTGCATGTTTTGTTTTGTTTTGTTTTTCTTCCTCTGGAGGGGGATAATATAGTTCATAGACAGTCTAATATAGTTGTCCTAGCTCTCAGGGTTGCTGAGAAGAACTGCTTCTGTCAAGGTTGTTCATGTCACAGTGTTGTTATTGGAGTGTACATTGTTCTCTTGGTTCTACTCTGTTTGTTCAGCATCAGATGCATAAGTCATTTCATGCTTCTCTAGAGTCTGAACATTTATGGTTTCTTATAGAGCAATAGTATTCCATAGTATTCTGTACCAATTCTTTGCCACTACAAAAAAAGCTGCTATGAATATTTTGGAACTTTTCCCTTTTTATAATTTCTTCTGGATAAAGACCTAGAATTGGAATTGTTGGGTCAAAGGGTATGAACAATTTTATTGCTCTTTGGGCATAGTTCCATATTGTTCTCCAGAAAGGTTAAATCCATTTAATGCATCAGTGTGCTAGTTCTCACACAACCTCTCCAGCATTGATCATTTTCCCTTTTACTTATCTTGGCCTTGTTATTATTTTAATTTGCATTTTTCTCTAATCAATAATGATTTGGAGCATTTTTCATATGATTATATAGAGCTTTAATTTCTTCATTTGAAAGCTGTCTGTTCATATCCTTTGACCATTTATCAATTGGGGGATGACTTGTGACCTTGTAAATTGGATGCAATTCTCTATGTATTTTAGAAATGAGACCTTTAACAGAACACCTAGTTGTGAAGATTGCTTCCCAGCTTTCTGCTTTCCCCTCTAGTTTTGGCAACATTTGATTGTATTAATGCAAAAATTGTTTAACTTAATATAGTCAAAATAATTCATTTTGCAGTTTATATTATGCTCTAATTCTAGTTTGGTCATAAATTTATCCCATTTCCATAGATTCCATAGATAATTTCTTTGTTTATTAATTTATCTATGGTATCACTCTTTATGTCTAAATCCTGTACCCATTTTGATCTTATTTTGGTATAGAGTGTAAGATATGGATCCATGCCTAGTTTTTACCATACTATTTTCCAGTTTTTCCAATAATTTTTGTCAAATAGTGAGTACTTGTCCCAGAAGCTGATGTCTTTGTCTTTGTCAAATACTAGAATGCTATAATCATTTACTGAGGCTTCTTTAGAAGTTATTCTAATACGGTTTTTAGTACAGTTTTAGATCTGATAGAGCTAGGCCACCTTCCTTTATATTTTTTCCATCAGTTCCCTTGCTATATTTTACCTTTTGTTTCTCCATATGAATTTTGTTATTATCTTTTCTTGCTCAATAAAGTAGTTTTTTGGTATTTTGGTAGTTTGGTTGGTATTTTTTGATTGGTATTTCACTGAGTAAGTAATTTAATTTTTCCAATTATTTAGATCTGACTTTATTTGGGTGAGAAGTACTTTATAATTGTGCTCATATAGTTTATGGGTTCATCTTGGGAGGTAGATTCCCAAGTATTTAATGCTGTTTATAGTTATTTTAAGTGCAATTTCTCTTTCTATCTCCTGTTCTTGGGTTTTGTTGTTCATATTTAGAAATGCTGATCATTTATGTGGATTTCTTTTATATCCTGCTACTTTGCTTAATTTGTTAATTGTTTCAAGGAGTTTTTAGATGATTTTCTTGGGTTCTCTAAGTATACTATCATAGCGTCTTCAAAGAGTGAAAGTTTTGCTTTATCATTGCCAATTCTGATTCCTTTAATTTCTTTTACTTCTCTTATTGCTACTGCTAGCATTTCTCATACTACTGAATAGTAATGGTGATAATGGACATGCTTGTTTCACCCCTGATTTTTTGGAAATGCTTTGAGTTTATTCCATTACATATAATATTTGTTGATAATTTGAAAATTCCATTTATTCCTAAATTTCCTGGTATTTTAATAGGAATGAATGTTGTATTTTATCAAAGGCTTTTTTTAGCATCTATTGGGATAATCATATGATTTCTGTTGGTTTTGCTATTGATAAATTTAATTACATGGAATGTTTTTGTAATGTTGAACCATCCCTGCCTCTCTGTTAAAAATCCTACCTGGTCATGCTGTATTATCCTAGTAATAACTTGCTTTAGTTTCATTACTAACATTTTATTTAAGATTTTTACATCAATATTCATTAAGTAGCTTGGTCTATAATTTTCTTTGTCTGTTTTGGTTCTTCCTGGTTTAGATATCAGTACTGTGTTGGTGTCATAAAAGGAGTTTGGCAGAACTCCTGTCTCTTCTATTTTTTAATAGTTTATGTAGAATAGGAATTAATTTTTCCTTAAATGTTTAGGAGAATTCACTTGTAAATCCATCTGGACTAGAGACTTTTTCCATATGGAGTTTATTGATGGTTTCTTCAATTTCTTTTTTTCTGAAATGGGGTTATTTCTGTAATTTACTTCCACTTCTGTTAATCTGGGTGGTTTGTATTTTTGTAAAAATTCATCCATTTCACTGAAGTTATCCAATTTATTGACATACAGTTTGGCAAAGAAGGTCCAAATTATCTCTTTAATTTTCTCCCCATTGGTGGTTAGTTCACCCTTTTCATTTTTGATACTGGTAATTTGGTTATCTTCTTTCATTTTTTAAATCTAATTAAGGTTTGACTATTTTACTGGCTTTTTCATATATCCAAATTTTAGTTTTATTTATGAGAGCAATGGTTTTCTTATTTTCAGTTTCATTAATCTCTCCCTTTGTTTTCAGAATTTCTAATTTGGTATTTAATTGGGGATCTGTAATTTATTCTTTTTCTAGCTTTTTTAGTTGCATACGCATTTCATTGATCTCTTCTTTCTCTATTTTATTCACATAGGCATTTAGAGATATACAGTTTCCTCTCAAAGCTGCCTTAGTTGCATCCCATAAATTCTGGTGTGATGTCTCATTATTATCATTTTCTTAGATATAATTATTGATTATTTCTATTTGCTGTTTGACCCATTACTTAAGATAGTTATTTAATTTCTATTTAGATCCTGGTTTATCTTTCTCTGACCCTTTATGAAATGTAATTTTTATTGCATCATGGTCTGAAAAAAGTGTGTATTTATTATTTCTGCCTTTCTGCATTTGATTATAAGGGTTTTTTTGTGCCCTAGTATATGGTCAGTTTTGGTGTAGGTGCCATGTACTGCTGAGAAAAAAGTATATTCTTTTTTTATCCCCATCCCATTTTCTCATGAACTAAATTTATTTTATCTGAACTTGGCCTATGACCCCAAAGTGGGTAAAGACAATAGAAAAACCAAAAAATATCTGGTCCTGCATCCAATAATAGTACTGGGGTACTATCTAATATCTTTCTGACCAGTTGTCAGATCCACTTGCCATCTCTGACTTGAGAATTTCTGAAGCTGCTGCTGCTTCTTCTTACAACTACCTCATTCTACCCCCAGTATTTTATCTATGTGGACTCTGGACCAGCCTCCACTTCTGTGTCATCAATCTCTCTGAACTTCTATGTTGTCATGGGTTGGAAGAATGATTCTTTCTGGAATGTTGGGAGAGCTCAATGCTTTTTCTATTCTGTCATTTTGACTCTGCCCAAAGAAGAAGTATGTTTTTTAAGGAATTAAAATTATATTGTAATGAAATGAGATTTTTAAAGGAGAAAATGGAAAAGAAATGAGCTCTGGATAATATTATGGTTCAAATTGTACTAATATAACAGAATACCTTAAATTCAAAATAAATCAATGAGAAATCAATTTCATGTGATAACATGAAATTTTAACTAAAATTGATACCAAAACATAAGAGAACATATAGCATATTTGATTATTTGATATTAAAAGTAATTTACTTAAAAATATATCAAAAAGAAATAAATCAAGAATTATTGTACCACCTAAAAGCCATAACAAAATATATAACCTAAATATCATATTTCAAGAAAGCATGAGGAAGATTTTATGGCTCTATTTGATCCAGATAGCAAAGTGAAAAATAGAAAGAATTATTTGTCACCTTCTAAATGAACTCCTAAAATTAAAACTTCCAGTTTAAACTTTTATAGTCAAAATACAGAGGTTGCAGATTAATACAGTCAGGATCACATAAGATTTGGCAGCTACCACCAAAAGGAGAGGCAGTCTTGGAATTAAATAAAATTATCATGGTTGGGGAAAATGTATTCCTTTCAGAACAAGACTAATATGATGGAAAGACATAAATAAGAAATACATTAAGGAACTGAATAGAATTTTGCAAGAGTTAGCTATGAAAATCTCTGGTCATTAATGAAGAATTAAAAGAATCATATTTTCTCAAAACTGCATGAAAATTTACCAAAAAAAATTATGTAATTGTGAATAAAAAAATCTCACTAAAATGTAGAAAAGTAATATCAATACATAATTTACTGATCATAATATAAATTGGTATTGAAAAAAGGATTAAGACTCCCAGGGCAGAGTCAAGATGGTAGTATGAAGCTAACATGCTCTGGGAGCTTTTCCTTACCAAAGATAAATGAAGCCTCTAAACTGACATTCAAGTTACAGATCCCATCCCACCAAGAAAAAGAGAAGGATGAATAAGTTTTCAATGGTAGACATCATGGAGCATCTTCAGTGAAGGTCTGTCTTCTTGGGGGGGATAAAGCCCAGAAAGCAGGAGAGTAGGAAAGCCAGTGGGAGGCAGTCCAAATCCCTATAGTTTGACAGCAGAAGAGGTCCCAGCAACTAGATAGCAATCCAGCAGGGAATATTCCAACCCCAAACAAAATCTGAACCCTGGGAACACAAGGGCAAAAGGCAGGACTGAGTTGGGGGAAAAAACCACTGTTAAGTCAGAACCTGGAAACAAAGGAGGAAATAAACCTCTGCAAAGGCAAGGCCTGGATTGCATAGACAACATCTTATCCAATGACAAGTCAGGGATGAGAACCCAGCCTCAGCAAAATAATAAATAAACTAAACAAAGATGAGCAAAAAAAACTAAAAGAGTACTCACTATAGAAAAATATTTCACAGATAAAGACAGCAACAATGCCATGGTGGAAGAAGAAATCAATGAAAAATCACTCATAGGGAAGTCTCAAAACAATCCATAAATTGGACTCATCCAAAAGCTCAAGAAGAATTTTAAAAAGAATTTTAAAAGCAAAAAAAAAGAAAGAAAATGGAAAAAAAGAAATGAGAGTCATGAAGGAAAATTATGAAAAATTGACCAGAAAATTCAACATCTTTAAAAAGGAAACACAAAAGGTAATTCAATAAAATGAAACCTGAAAAATTAGAATTGGACAAAGAGAAACCAATTAATCTTTTAGACAAGCAGATTCCATCAAACAAAATTAAAAGTGTGGAAGAAATGAAGAAAATGTAAAGTACCTTTTAGGAAAAAACGAATGATCTGAAAAATTGATGCAGAAAAGATAATCCACGAATCATCAGACTACCATAAAGCCTAGATCAAAACAACAACAACAAAAGCAACCTGGAAAACATCATGGAGGAAATTATCAGGGAAAACTATCCAAATCTGCTAGAACAAGAAGACAAATAATCATTGAAAGAATACACAAAATTCCTCCAGTAAGAGATCCCAGGATAAAAACTCCAAAGGCTGTTATAGCCAAATTCCAAAACTCTAAAATAAAGGAGAAAATACTGCAAGCAGCAAAAAGGAAACAATACAAACAAAAGGAAATATAATCAGACACACACAAGACCTATCAGCTTCAACCAGACCTGGAGAACCTGGAATACCAGATATTGGAAGGCAAATGACCCAGGATTACAAACAAGAATTTACTACCCTACAAAATTCAGCATATAATTTCAGAGGAAAAATGGATATTCAATGAAACAGAGAACTTCCAGAATTTCTTGAAACAAGACCAGAACTCAACAGAAAATTCAATCACCAAATATACAATTCAAAAGATGCATAAAAAGGTAAATCAAAAGGGGAAGGAAAAAGCAAAACAAAACAAAGAAAATGTTAGTCAAAAGCATCTAATTGCATATAACCATTAAAGGAAAGATAAAACACATATAACTCTTCAGAATTCTACTTCTAAAGGGCAGACTATAATTGAAGAGATTGGTCTTAGAGGATATGAGTATAGTTGGGTCTTGTCTCTCCATTGAAGAGGCCCAAGCTGATTTTACTATGTTTGAGACAAAAAAACCTGATGAAAATCAGGGGTGTTAACTCTAAACCTAAGTGTCTCAGTATTCTTTGACCCACTTAAATTCTGCTATTTTGACAAAGCTTAGCACTTTCTCTGAGGAATGCATCATAATCTAGGTGGTCCTGTCTCAGTGTCTCCCACAATTTAAAATCATTTGTAAATTTCTCAAATGAGACCTTAGAGCCTCCTAGTTAATTAAATCAGGGTTTGACTTAATCCTAACTTTGATTAAAAAGGGATTAAGTACCTATAGTGGGGAGGGGGGAAATAAAGTGTGGGAGAAAACAGGCATGGGAAAAGGGGTACAAATAGTTCATGAATTGTTTTGACTTTAGATGATACTTGGAAAGGGGATAAGGAAAAAATGATTATAATTGATGTAATATAAGACACTTGAAAAGTATACTTCTAATGAGACAGAAGAGGGGAGAATACTTAGTGACTTTGAGGCAATGCTGCTTATCAAACAATAAAACAATCAATCTCTTAATCTGTTATGTACTTTGCTAACAATTTAAACTTATCAAAAAATTAGTCAAGCTGTGACTGATGACACCTGATTAATAGTACCAGGTGAAGAGGCAAAAGGATTTCTAATTTTAGAGGGATAGAGGGGAAGGTGTGAACACTGAGAAAATTCTATTCAATAGATCTGGGCCAAAGAGGGAATAAGATACATTCCCACTTGGGTTTAAAAAACCTATCCTACTCTCCAGGGAAGGGGGTGGGGCAGGGAAAGGTAAATATAAGGGAAGAAGGGATGGATAAAAGGGAAAGTGAAGATTATAAGTGAAAATAAACTAAAAGTTAAATATTAAAAGAAAAGTTAAAGGGGAAAGGGAACAAAACTTTGGTGAGGAGGAATAAGAGGAAAGGAAAGAGAAAAATTTAAAGGGGAAAGATAGCATGAAGGGAAATACAGAATTAGTAATCTTAATTGTAAATATGAATTGGATGAACTGTCCCATAAAAGGGAATGGATAGTAGAATGGATTAAAAACCAGAATCAAATAATATGTTGTTTACAGGAGATAACATTTGAAGCTAAGAGACACAGAAGGAAAAGGTAAAAGGATGGAACAAAATATACTATACTTCAGCTGAAGTAAAAAAGTCAGGAGTATACATCCTGATCTGAGATAAAGTAAAAGCAAAAACAGATCTCATTAAAAGAGATAAGGAAGGAAACTACATCTTCTTAAAAGACACCTTAAAAGACATCTTAAAAGACAAAGGCAATGAAGCTATATCATTATTAAATGTGTAGGCATCTAGTGGTATAGCATCCAAATTCCTAGAAGAATAGTTGAGTGAATTACAAGGAGACATAAACAACAAAACTTTAATAAAGGGGGATCTCAACCTCCCTCTCTCAGAACTATATATCAGAACACAAAATAAACAAGAAGTTAAGAAGGTGAATGAAATCTTAGAAAACTTAAGTATGATAGACCTCTGGAGAAAAATTAATGTGGATAGAAAAGAATATACTATTTTCTCAGCAGTACATTGCACCTATACAAAAATTGACCATGAACTAGGGCAAAAAAAAACCCTATTAATCAAATGCAGAAAGGCAGAATAAATGCATACTTCTCAGACCAGGATGCAATAAAAAATATGTAATAAGAGGTCAAGGAAAGAAACTAAAAACTAATTGGAAACTAAATGACTTAATTTTAAATAACAAGTGGATCAAACAATAAATTATATAAATAATCAATAATGATAATGATGAGACATCATCCCAAAATGTATGGAATTCAACAAGGCAGTTTTGAGGGTAAACTTTATATCTCTAAATAATTTTATGAACAAAATAAAGATATCAATGAATTGGATATGCAACTAAAAAAGTTAGAAAAAGAACAAAATAAAGATCCCTAATTAAATACCAAATTAGAAATTCTGAAAACCAAGGGAGAGATTAATAAATTTGAAAGTAAGAAAATCATTGATCTCATAAATAAAACTAAAATTTGGATATATATGAAAAAGCCAATAAAATAGTCAAACCTTAATCAGATTTAAAAAATGAAAGAAGATAACCAAATTACCAGTATCAAAAATGAAAAGGGTGAGTAACCACCAATGAGGAGGAGATTAAAGAGATAATTCAGACATACTTTGCCCAACTGTATGCCAATAAATTTGATGACCTGAATAAAATGGATGAATATTTACAGAAATACAAACTGCCCAGTTTAACTGAAGAGGAAATAACATACTTAGATGACCTCAATTCAGAAAAAGAAATTGAAGAAACCATCAATAAATTCCCTAAGAAAAAGTCTCCACATGGATTTACATTTACAACATTTACATTTAAGAAACAATTAATTCCTATTCTAAATAAACTATTTAAAAAATAAGAGAAAAAGGAGTTCTACTAAAATCCTTTTATGTCACCAACATGGTACTGATACCTACACCAGGAAGAACCAAAATAAAGAAAAATATAGACCAATCTCCCCATGAACAATGATACAAAAATATTATATAAAATTTTAGCGATGAGATTATAGCAAGTTATTACTAGGATAATACACCATGATCAGGTAGGAGTTATATCAGTTAAGCAAGGACTGTTCAATACTAGGAAAACACTCAACACAATTAAAGATATCAATAACAAAACCAAGAGAAATCTCATGATTATCTCAATAGAAGCTGAAAAAGACTTTGCTAAAATACATCCATTCCTATTAAAAACACTAAAAAGTTTCGGAATAAATGGAGTTTTACTTAAAATAGTAAGTATAATAATAAATAGTATATGCAGTAGAGATAAATGCAGAACATTTCCAGTGAGATCACCAGTGAAACATAGATGTGCATTATCACCATTACAATTAAATATGGCTTTAGAAATCTTAACTCTAGCAATAAGAGAATAAAAAGAAATTGAAGGAATCAGAACTGGCAATGAGGAAGCAAAGCTTTCATTCTTTGCAGATGATATGATGGTATATTTAGAGAACAAGAGTAAATCATCTAAAAACTCCTTAAAAAAATTAAATTCGCAAAGTAGCAGGATAAAAAATGAACCTACATGAATCATCAGCATTTCTATATATGAACAACAAAGTTCAAGAGCAAGAGGGAAATTCCATTTAATGTAACTGTAGACAAAATTAAATACTTGGGAATCTACCTCCCAAGATAAGCTGTATGAACACAATTATAAAGAACCTCTCACCCAAATAAAGTCAGATCTAAATAATTAGAAAAATGTCAAATGCTCATTGTTAGGTCAAGCTAATATAATAAAAAAATGAAAATTCTATCCAAATTAAATTACTTATTCAGTGCCATACCAATCAAACTACCAAATAATTAAATTAGGAAAAATGGTGACAAAATTCATCTGGAGCCAAAAAAGGTCAAGAATAGCAAGGGAACTGATGGAAAAATTGAAAAGTAAGGTGGCCTAGCTCTACCAGATTTAAAACTATACTATAAAGATGTAGTTATCAAAACTGCTTGGTACTTGTTAAGAAATAGAGAAATGGATCAGTGGATTAGGAAAAGTTTCAAAGAAACAGTAGTAAATGACTAAAGTAATTTGGTTAACAAACCCAAAAACATCAGCTTCTGGGAAAAGAACTCATTGTTTGGCAAAAATTATTGGAAAATAGTATGGCAAAAACTAGATATAGACCCACATCTAATGCCCTATACCAAAATAAGGTCAAAATGGGTACAGGATTTAGACATAAAAGGATGACACAATAGATAAACTAATAGACCGAGAAATTATCTATCTGACTTATGGAAAGTGGACAAATTTATGATTAAACAAGAATTAGAGTCCATTATAAACTGAAAAATGAATTATTTTGACTATACTAAATTAAAAAGTTGTTAGACTAATAAAATACTGCCAAAATTCAGAAAAAAGCAGAAAGCTGAAAAACAATCTTCACAATGGGGAGTACTGATAAAGGCTTCATTTCTAAAATATATAGAGAACTGCATCAAATTTATAAGATTGCAAGTCATTCCCTAAATGATAAATGATCAAAAGATATGAATAGACAGTTTCCAAATGAAGAAATTAAAACTATATATAATCATAGGAAAAAATGCTCCAGTGGTGGAGCCAAGATGGCGGCATGAAGGCAGGAATTCCCAGAAACTAGTTCCCCCCAAAAGCTCTAAAAGCCATCAAATAATGACTCTAGCCAAAATTTAGAAGGACAGAACACAAGAAAGCCTAAATGACTGAATTTCCCAGTCCAAGACAACTTAGAAGTTCCACAGGAAAGGTCTGTTCCACTGGGACTGGGGGTTGGAAAAAGCCACAGTTGCAGCAGAGCACAGCCAGGCCGGTTGCCTAGGTCCATGGTAGAGGGGATGGTTTCTAGACCTCTTGGCCCAGGAATCATCAGGGACAGCCAGAAGGGGTGGTAAGAGAACTCCACACACCAGAGTGAGAGCAGAGCTCCTGCCTCAGAGCAGCCCTGCAGTGAGAACCTGCAGTGGAAATCAGAACCACCTAGAACTTCCAGAGCTCTCAGCCCACAGACAGTAAGGGGATTGGGAGAGACTGCAGGAATCTCTCTGCTCTCCCTGGGGCAGGACTAAGATATTTACCCACACTCAGATCCAGAGTGCCCCCACAACACCACCATAGCTGAGTAGAGACCATCCTCACAGCTCCAGGGAAGAGGGGAGGGCCTGAACACAGAAGAGAACAGTTAGAGCCTCTCATAAGGAATTAAGGTCCCTGTGTGTTGTCCTAAAAAATCCCAAGGCCTTGGAAGTGTGGTAAATCAGTCAAAGGCTGAGGAAATGAGCAAACAACAGAAAAAGATGAATGTGACCATAGAAAATTACTTTGGTCTCATGGGGGATTAAAATACAAACTCAGATGACAACAAAATTGAAGCTTCTGTATCTAAAACCTACAAGAGAAATAGAAACTGGGCTCAGGAGATGGGTGAGCTCATAAAAAACTTTGAAAAGCAATTAAGGGAGGTAGAAGAAAAATTGGGAGGAGAAATGAGAGCAATGCAGATAAATCATGAAAACTAAGTCAGCAACTTAGTGAAAGAAATACAAAAAATGCTGAAAACTAATATATTAAAAATCAGTTTAGGTCAAATGGCAAATGAGAAGAATGCCTGAAAGAGCAGAATTAGCCACCTAGAAAAGGAGATTAAAAAAGCTCTCTGAAGTAAATAACTCCTTCAAATGCAGAAAGGAACTAAAAGAAAGCAAAGACTTTGTGAGAACTCAGGCAGAAATAAAACTAAGCCAAAAACCCACAAAAATTAGAAGAAAATGACAAATATCTCATTGGAAAAACAACTGACTTACAAACAGATCCAGAAGAGAGAATTTAAAAATTAGTAGGCTACCTGAATGTCTTGATCAGGAAAAGAGCCTAGACCTCATTTTTCAAGAAAAAATACAGCAAAATTGCCTTGAGATTCTAGAAGCAGAGGATAAAATAGAAATTGAGGGTAAGTAGGGGCGGAGCCAAGATGGTGACATGAAGGGATTGAGTCTTAGGAACTCTCTGATAAAAACTCATAAACTAAGGACTCTAACTAAAATTTCGAGAGACAGAACCCACAAAGGGACCCAGGGAGGCAGTTCTCCTACTCAAGGTAACCTGGAAAAGAGCAGAAAAGCTCTGCTCCCGGGGGCCAGAGGGGTGACTCGCCTGAGGGGTGGCCCACCGGAGGGGTGGCCTGCCAGAGCCAAAGAACTTCAGCCTCCCGGAGGCAGCCCCAGGGCACTGGATGTCCCAGCTCACAGCAGCAGGGCAGTCTCCTGAGCTGCACCCCAGGGAGCACCAGGCACAAAGTGGGGGAACAGCTGGGGACCTCTGCCAGAGTGAGCACATGGAGCCCAGCCCTCAGGGCACACAGCCAGCAGCTTGGTCTTTCAGCAGCCTAGACCTGGAAAAAGAAGCAGGTGGGGCAGGTAAGCAGGAGCCCCCAGGGCATGAGCCCATTGAGCTAAGGGAGGGGAGTGAAGAGAGAGAGACTGCCAAGCTCTGTCCTCTGCCCCTGGAACAGGACTCTGGGGTTCTGACCACATTCAGGTCCTGATCCCAATCTAGGCCCCCCCACAGAACAACAGGCCCCCCCCCCACCTCGGCCCCATGGCACAGGGGGGCGCTTATGGTCATTCACAGACCAGGAGGGAGGACAGAGCCTCACACACTGAGACTCTTGTGGGAGTGTCCCAAAAGCTCAGGAAGCACCCCAAAAAACAGGCTTAGGCTGGGAAAATGAACAAGCAAAGAAACAAGAGGAAGACCATTAAGAAATATTTTGCAAATGAGCCCAAGAAAGATCAAAGTATTCAGTCTGAAGATGAGGAAGCACAAGCTCCTGCATCTAAAGACTCCAAGAAAAACAGAAATTGGGCTCAGGCTATGATATAGCTCAAAAAAGACTTTGAAAATCAAATTAGGGAGTTGGAAGGAAAATTGGAAAAAAAAGGAGAGAGATGCAGGAAAAACATGAAAATGAAGTCAGCAGCTTAGTCAAGGAAATCCACAAAAATGCTGAAGAAAATAGCATGCTAAAAACCAGCTTAGGTCAAATGGATAAAACAGTTCAAAAAGTTATTGAGGAGAAGAATGCTTTAAAAAGCAAAATTGGCCAGATGGAAAAAGAGATAAGAAAACTCTCTGAGGAGAACAAATCCCTCAGACAAAGAATAGAATTCAGGGAGATTGATGAATTTACCAGAAATCAGGAATCAATACTTCAAAACCAAAAAAATGAAAAATTAGAAGAAAATGTGAAATATCTCATTGAAAAAAACAACTGATATGGAAAACAGACTTAGGAAAGATAATTTGAAAATTATTGGAATACCTGAAAGTCATGATCAGGAAAAGAGCCTTGACATCATTTTCAAAGAATTACTACAGGAAAATTGCCCTGATATTCTAGAAACAGAGGGCAAAATAGAAATGGAGAGAATGCACCGATCCCCCCGAGAAAGAGATCCCAAAAAACCAACCCCTAGGAATATTATAGCCAAGTTCCAGAACTCCCAAGTGAAAGAAAAAATATTACAAGCAGCCAGAAGGACACAGTTCAAATATCATGGAGCTGCAGTCAGGATCACACTGGACTTAGCAGCAACTACATTGGAAGCTCGTAGGGCTTGGAATACAATATACCAGAAGGCAAAAGAGCTTGGAATGCAGCCAAGAATGAACTACCCAGCAAGTCTGAATGTCCTCTCCCAGGGAAAAAGATGGACTTTCAATGAACCAGGGGAATTTCAAAGGCTCCTTTTGGAATGGCCAGAGCTGAACAGAAGCTTTGATCTTCAGATACAGGACTCAGGTGAAGCATGGAGATTGGAGGAGAGGGGGGAAATATGAGGGACTTAATGAAGATGAACTGCATGTATAGAAAAATGATACTGATAATATTCATATGAACCATCTCAGTTAATAGAGCAGGTAGAGGGAGCTTTTATAGTTGAAGCACAGGAGAAAGCTGAATTCGAAGATAAAATATGGTGTAAAAATGGAGTCAATAGGAAAAAAGGGAAATGGAATGGGAGAAAGAAAAAGGAGAGGGGGAATAGTCTAAGATATTTCACATAATAAGATTTTTTTATTACAATGAGCTATTGCAATGATATGGAAGGGCGGAGGCAAGGGGGAATGAGGGAACCTTTGCTCTCATCAGAGATGGCTAGGAGAGGAAACAGCAAATATACTCAATGAGGTATAGACAACTGGAGTAAGAAGGAGGGGGGGAGCAGGGGGAAGGGGTGGGGATGTGAATAAAGAAGGAGAGGATGGACCATGGGGGGACAGTGGTCAGATATAACACATTTTCTTTTTTATTTCTTGCAAGGGGCTGAGATTGGATGGCCTGCCCAGGACCATAGGGCCAGGTGGATTCTGGGCCTAAGGGGTGGTATGGGGGCTCAGGGCTTCTTGGCCCCAGGACCAGGAATCTGTCTGCTGCGCCACTCAGCAACCCTACAGCAGAGTCAGAGTGAAAGGAGAGAGAAAATATAGTACATGGTAGTGGAGATATAAGAAAGGAGGGAGTTGCAATCAGCAATGGCAACATTGGAAAAATATGGAAGTAACTTTTGTGATGGACTTATCATAAAGAATGTGATCCACCCACAACAGAGTTGATGGTGTTGGAATAAAGATTGAAGCACATTTTTTGTTATTATTATTTGGGGGAGGGTGCAGGGCAAGTGGGGCTGGGTGGCCTGCCTGGGGCCACATAGCAGGGTGATCTTTGGGTGTCTGAGGCCGGATTCGGACCCAGGCGCTCCTGGCTCAAGGGCCAATGCTCTGTCTGCCACCCAGCCACCCCTACTATTATTATTATTTTATTTTATTTTGGGTCTTTCTTTTTCTTCTTTTTGGTTTTTGCAGGGCAGTGGGGATTGGGTGGCTTGCATGTCACATCGCTGGGTGATTATTGGGTTTACGAGGCTGGATATGGACTCAGATGCTTGTGGCTCCAGGGCTGTTGCTTTGTCCATTGTGCCACCTGGCCATACCTACAATTATTACTATCATTTTTTTAATTTTAATTTTTTTCCTCTCCCCTTTACTTTTTCGCCCAAGCAAGTCTATCTATATTCATGGGGGAGGGGTATTTTGTTTACTTGTAAACAAGTACATTTTATTAATGTAAAAAAAAACATTTGTACAAAATGAGAATAAAAAAAATAAATTAAAAAGAAAAAGAAAAAAAAGAAATTGAGGGTATTCCCCGATCACCTCCTGAAAGAGATCTCAAAAGAAAAACTTCCAGGGATAAAAACTCCCAAGTCAAAGAGAAAATACTAAAAGCTGCCAGAAACAAGAAATTCAACTACCATGCTTCTGTAATCAGGATTACACAGGATCTGGCAGCATGTACATTAAGGGCTCATAGAACTTGGAATCTGATATTCTGAAAGTCAAAAGATCTTGGTTTAAACCAAGAATCAACTACCCAGCAAAACAGAACATCCTCTTTTAGAAGAAAAGATTGTCCTTCAATGAAACAGGGGACTTTCAAACTTTCCTATTGAAATACCAGAGCTGAATAGAAAGTTTCATCTTCAAATACATGACTCGAGGGAACCATAGAGGGGGCGGATGAGAACGACTATTTATGAGAAACTTAATGATGTTGAACTGTTTATATTCCTGTATGGGAAGAAGACACTGATAACTCATATGAACTTTCTCATTTATAGGAGCAGTAGAAGGAGCATATATAGACAAGGCACAGGAAGGAGTTGAATATAATGGTATAATATAGTAAAAAGATGGAATCCATGGGTGATAAAGAAAAGTACTGGGTGGAAGACAAAGGAGAGGAAGAAGGGACTAAGATATTTCATGTAAGAGTCAAGAAAAAGCTTTTAAAACAGAGTGGAATGGGGGGAAGGTGAGGGGGAATGAATGAGTCTTCCTTCTCATCAGAAATGGCTCAGAGAAGAAATAACATACACAATAAATAGGGTATAGAAATCTATCTTACTCCAGAGAAAAATGAGAGGAAAGGAATTGGGATAAGGGAGAACAGAGGGAAGGAAGGGGGTTGTGGGCTATAGAAGAGAGGAAAGATTGTGGGAGAGGGTACTCAGCTACAACATACTTCTGAACAGAGACAGGATGAAAGGAGAAAGAGAATGGAATAGAAGCGAGTGGGGAGGAATAGAGTAAAGGGAAATACAGGTAGTGATAGCAACTGTGGGGAAAATATTGAAGCAACTTCTCTGGTGGCTATGATAGGGAAAGAACTCATCCCAGAGACAGAACCATTGGAATCTGAAAGACTGAAATACACTTTTTTCCTCTCTCACTATTCTTGAGGTTTCTCATCTTTTTGAGGGGAGAGGGGGTTTATGATTATTGTCACATCAAGACTATTGTAATAATATAAAATAAACAAAAAAAGAAAAAAAAGAAAAAATGCTCCAAATCATTACTGATTAGAGAAATACAAATTAAAACCACAATGAGTTATCATCTCACCTATTAGACTAAGATGAAAAAAAAAGGGAAATGATTAATGTTGGAGAGGTTGTGGGAGGACTGAGATATTAATGCATTGCTAGTGGAGTTGTGGAGTAATCAAACAATTCTTGAGGGCAATATGGAACTATTCCCCCCCAAAAACAATAAAACTGCTCATACCCTTTGACCCAGCAATTCCGATTCTAGGTCTATACCCAGAATAAAGCAGAAAAAAATGGGAAAAGTCTTACACGTTCCAAAATATTCATAGTAGCTTTTTAGTAGTGACAAAGAAATGAAGGGATGTCCCTTGATTGGGGAATGACTAAACAAATTATGGTACATGAATATTATGGAATACAATTGTCCTATAAGAAAGCATAAATGGTCAGACTCCAGAGAAGCATGAAAGGAATTGCAAGACCTGATGCTGAGTGAAGGGAGCAGAATCAGGAGAATAATTTACAAGAGTAAATTAACAACAACATTGTGAGACAATCACCCCTGATGTTATGCAGCTGCTTTCAGTAGTTCAGAGTACTAGGACAATCCTATCTGACATCTATGGACAATGCTATCCTCATCCAGAGGAAGAAAAACAAAACAAAACAAAAATCCTTCAGAATCTAAGGAACACTACATTCACTGTTTTTTACTACATTCACTTTAAAAATGTTATATCTCTTATGTATTTCTTCCCTTAATTCTAATTCCTCATACCAAAAATGACTAATCTGTAAATATCTTTAATACAAATGTGTAAGGACCATATTAACCTGGCTGTACTTGGCTGAGGGGAGGGGGGGTGGGAAGGGAGGGTAGAAGGAAATTTTGTAACTTAAAAATATGCTTAGGCATATGGATGAATGTTTAAAAAACCTTTCATAGGGTGGCTAGTTGGCACAGTAGATAGAACACTGGCCCTGGAGTTAGGAGCACCTGAGTACAAATCTGGCCTCAGACATTTAATATTTGCCTAGCTGTGTGAACTTGGGCAAGTCAATTAACCCCATTGCCTTGCAAAAACCAAAAAAAAAAGAACTTTCATAACATGTGTTTAGAAAAATAAAATATCAATAAAAATTAAATAAAATTTAAAAAAGAAAAAAGGATTAAAATTAATTTTATACTAAATACCTATATTCTCATGAATTTCTTGGTCATAAAAAACCATGAGTGGGTAAAAAAAATGGAAGTAATGATCCATCACCTCAAACATTTTGAGGAGTCTGAGAATTCCTCAAGGGAAATTTTATATATCAAAATATTTCATTAGCAAGTAGAACAGCTCATTTCAAAAACAAACAAATAAAGCCAAAAATCTCCATTTCCAACAGATATTCTTAGAAAAGTAAGGGAAAAGTTTTAAAAAGTCAATGAATATAAGTAGAAACTCTTAAAATAGATAAATCATAAACTAACTTAATTTTTAAAAATGAAAATCTATGACCAGTACAAAAATGAAAAAATTCATGATAAATGAAGGAAAAATTAATTCATTATTAAAATCAACTTTACCCAAACACATGTCAATATTACTAAAAAAAAAAAAGAAATTTAACAAACTATAAAACGTCTCTAAAGGAAAAAACATAAAACAGATAAATTTATACATGAATTATGTGCAATGTACAAAGAATAGTAAATTCAATTATTAAACAAAGTATTTACAAAAAAAACAAAAGAAGAGATCCTAATAAATTCTATTAAAATATAATTTTGGGGGGGAGGCTAGGTGGTGTAGTGGATAAAGCACTAGCCCTGGAGTCAGGAGTACCTGGGTTCAAATCCCACCTCAAACACTTAATAATTACCTAGCTGTGTGGCCTTGGGCAAGCCACTTAACCCCATTTGCCTTGCAAAAACCTAAAAACAACAAAAAAATATAATCTTGGTAACCAACCCAGAGAGAGTCAAAAACAGAGAAAGAAAATCAGTTCATTATTCCAATTAATGCTAGTGCCTTCCCTTTGTGCCTATTTCCATTTTGTCTTTAATATCTTGTTTTCATATATTTATTTACATATTTCTCCCCATTGTAATGCAAATTCTTTAAAAGCAAAGCTTTCCTTTCTTTCTTTGTTTCAGTCTTTGATATTTAGCACATTCTCAGTGACTTGATTTGACCAAAAAAAATTAGATAAAATATTAATGAAAAGGCTACATCAACATATCAAAAACCAGTTTAGCTATATAAGAAATGAGGGGTTGATTCAATGTTACAAAAAACTATAGACAAAAATAATCAATATCAATAACAAAGCAATAAAAATCATAAGATTATATCAACAGATGATATAAAACCCATTCCTTTTAAAATTAGGAATAAATATAATTTTCTTTAATTTTGAAAGTAGATTTATCTAAAAACCATGATCCTTCAATTATTTGCAGTGAGTAGACTATCAAAAGTACAAAAGAATCAATGGGATCTTATTTTTGAAGATGATAGAGTTCATTTACAGAAACCTAATAAGTCAAGTAATGCAATAATTGAAACTACTAGTAAAATCATCAAAGTTAAAAAGATGCAAAGTAATTACACAAAACAATCAGTGTTTTGGTACACTACAAATTCTAAAATAATGATAGAATTTTACATGCGAAGACACATACAGCAACTAAATGAATAAAATCATAAAACATTCTTTATATGAACACAGGTCTAAATAATTACAGAAATATTAATTGCTCATAAGTAGTCTGAATAATATAAAAATAATAATATTTAAATTAATTTATTCATTGCTATATTAAAATATCAAAGGATTAATGATTAAAAATAATAAATTTCATCTGGAGAAATGAAAAGTGAAGAATCTCAAGAAAAATGATCTAAGAGGGGTGGCTAGGTGGCGTAGTGGATAAAGCACCGGCCCTGGAGTCAGGAGTACATGGGTTCAAATCCGGTCTCAGACACTTAATAATTACCTAGCTGTGTGGCCTTGGGCAAGCCACTTAACCCCATTGCCTTGCAAAAAAAAAAACTAAAAAAAAAGAAAAATGATCTAAGAAAGTGGGGTATCTAGCAGTAGTACAAGATGTGAAAAAACAAATCCATAATTACCAAAAAATTTGCCATTTGTTAAGAAATTGAAGCTGATTAGGGTAAAAGATTAGGTACCCAACATAGAGAAACAAAGGAAAATGATAACTTTGATTTTTGTTTTTTGGTTTGTTTTTTTTTTAACATAAAACAAAAGACAAGTTTCAATAAGCTCAAAGACTTTGGCTACTGTAGTACTCACTATTTGTCTAAAATTTCTAGGGAAAAGTAGTCTGGGCAAATCTAAGTTTAGACTTGTATTAGTCTTACACTAAAAACTTAAACCAAGGTAAATTTCAAATGGATTTATCACTTAAAGGGAGAAAGAGAGAGAATCCCAGAACTTAAAACGATTATATAAATTTTAAAAGTCCCCCCCAAACAAAAGAGATGTAGCTAAAAATTTTAAAAAATAAACACTTGGTTGAGAAATGGGGACTTTTCCTATCCCCATTTTTTTTTGTCTGTAGCTCACATAGATCCACTTTTCCAAAGAACAGAGTGTAAAATGAAGCAAATAAATTTACTGGACATGATAAAGTTAATGGCTTCTCAGAAAAATGCCAAGGCAATGAAAAATGTATCTAAAAGTTCTGAAAAGTGAGATCGATGACCACTGAGATGAGGTAGCTGACTGATGGTAGAGACACTGCTGAATTAAGAAAGGTAATTAAGGGGCGGCTAGGTGACACCGTGGATAGAGCACTAGCCCTGGAGTCAGGAGTACCTGAGTTCAAATTTGGCCTCAGACACTTAATAATTACCTAGCTGTGTGGCCTTGTGCAAGCCACTTAACCCCATTGCCTAACAAAAACTAATAAAAAAATTAAAAAAAAGAAAGGCAATTAAGAGTGGCACCTGACTACTATCTCCAGCTGAATTCTCTTAGAAGACAGTGTCAAAAGTTTTTTGTTTTAACTCCTTTCTTGTCATTTTTCTAAACTTCCTTCAAGCAGATGTTGACCTGATTTTAGATCTTTAATCTCTAAGCCATACTTCATAACTCCTTTCCCCTCCTCTGGATAGTTCACCTCTCAAATCCTAGAATTGATCTTTCTCTGCATTTTTTATTATTCATGTGAGTCTCAGTATGGAGAGCTTTCCTTTCCTAATTGGGAATGTTGTTACTTCTAGTTCCAATATGTCCCCATCAGGTGCAGGAATGAATGATAAATAATATGAAGAGAAATCTCCATTTGAAACCACCTGTTCAGGATTTCATTTCTGACTGTGCCTTTTTGCCCCATGGTAATTTATTTTTTTTTTTGCAAGGCAAACGGGGTTAAGTGGCTTGCCCAAGGACACACAGCTAGGTAATTATTAAGTGTCTCAGACCGGATTTGAACCCAGGTACTCCTGACTCCAGGGCCGATGCTTTATCCACTACACCACCTAGCTGCCCCTACCCCATGATAATTTATAAAGAAAGTGCCTGAATAATGAAGTGTGGTATACTATTGACCTAACACAAAAAAGTTTAAATAGGTAAAAAAGTTAAATTTCCAATGAATAAAATAAGTTACATCCCCTATAAGTTGTGATAAACATTGTTATTCTCATTTTACAGATAAGGAAATTGAGATTGAGTAATATGAAATAGTTTTCTCATGATCACATAGCTAGCAAGTATGAGGCAGGATTTGAACACAGGTATTCAGAATAATTTGATTTAAGTATTACAGAAATATGTGATGTCATATGAACATGCCAAAAATTCAATGAACCACACCTCTTCTAGATCAAGATTTACCTAAGATTTTTTGAATAATGATTTCAATCAGTGTAGATAATTTTTCAAGTATTCTACTAATCAGATAATGCCAGTTCTACAAATGTCAATAAAGAAAACAGATTTAAATTGAGGGAAGACAAATATAGATTAGAACATGAAGTTTCTCAATTTTATTTTGTTTGAATAAATTAAATTCCATTGGAAGGAAGATTAGAACAATAACAAACATAATTCAAAGACTTTAAATATTTCTCTTCTTATAATGAGATAAGTTGTTAGACATAGAAATAGGAAACAGAGTAAGTTATAAAATTGCATTTCTTGTAGATCTTTGTGAGGAGGTATAAATTCAGTAGGGTGTGGAAGAAGGGGACTGCCTTATAGCTCTATCCCATACGACGAATCTATATCGTATTCTATTAAAAAGGACATGGGAAAGGTCAGGCAGGCAAAGACTGAGAGATCCTGTCCTTGAACCATTTCATTTTACATATAAGGAAACCAGGATCCAGAGAAAACACTCCTATAAAATCACAAATATGGAAAATGGCCAAGCTAGAATTTGAAACCAGATTTTCTGTCTAAAAATCAAGCATTATTCTATTATATCATGTAGCTTTCCACCTAAGACCCCTATTCCTCTATCCATGTTAAAGAATTTTAGAAATAGAAAGATTCTATTCTGGTTAAGCCTTCTTCCAATGCCTTCCTCTTATGTCTCCATTTGGAAAACCTTGATTTTTTTAAGACTATAGTAATGAAACATAAGCTCTGGAAAAACCTGCTTGAACCCAGTGACTAGTTATAATTAGATGCATAATTATCTACAAATATCATCAATGGAACAGTTTTTTTTTCTTTTTTTAAGCACAATTTATGAAGCCTGCTATGACATGTAATGATCACCATTGGTATTGGTTGAAAAAACATCTATTACAATGACTTCCTGGATCTTTTGAAATATGGAAATCTGAAGAAAGGATGTTAGAGATTACCTAGTTAAATATAATTATTTTATAGATAAGAAAATGGCAATCTGAGAAGTGAAATTATTTTTATAGAATCATAAAATCTGAAATTTGAAAGGGTAACTTTACAACAATTGTTTTATAATGTTCCTGACTAGTAGGTATCTAGCTTCCCTTTGAAGATTTAGTTTCAGAGTCCTAGAACCAGAGGATACATTACAAAGTCATTGAGTCAAATACCCTCATTTTACAAATGAGAAAAAAATATATTTATTGATTATATTAAACTAATTATTTGAATACTATTATTATCTGAAAAATAATAAAATGTAACATTTATATTGTGCTTTCAGGATGATAAAGGGATTTCTCTTTCATATATATTTTTTTCTCTCATATATATATATGTATATATATATATATATACACACACACACATATAAAAATCTCATTTTCTCCTCACAACTGTAAGAAATAAGTGTAATTATTATCTCTATTTCATATGATGAGAAAAATGAGGCATACATAGGTCAAAATTACTCCTTCAGAGTCACCCAGTATCTGAAGCCATATCTTAACTTAGATCTTCCTGACTCCAGATACAATGTTCTATTTCACTATCTAGAAATGAGGCTAAATGACAAGACCAGAATTACTATTTCTTGAGACAGTCTGTTTCACTTGTAGAGAGAGAGACCTAATTGTTAGGAAGTTTTTCATCATTTCAAGCCAACATCTGTCTACCAGCAATTTCCTCCCTATTGGTCTTTGTTTGCCCTTTGTGGCCTAGAACTAACTAAATCTAATCCTTCTTCCACAGCACAAGTTTTCAAATGTTTGAAGACAACTATCATTTCTTCCTGAAGTCTTGACTTCTCCAGGATAAATAAACATTCTGAGTTCCTTCAACTAAATCTCACATGACTTGGTCCCTAGGGCCCTCAACATGCCAACATGTCTCTTTTGTATGTTCTCTAATTTTCTAAAATCCTTACCAAAATGTCACTCAGTTACACACTAGCAGATCTGAATTGACTATTGATTATTCTATGAAATGGGTGTCCCTGAGAATATAGTTTCTTTTAAGCATAAATCTAGTGTCTAAAATGCTGTCAACTTTAAATGAGATGACCTCTTCCAAATAAATCTGAAGCCTTGTCCAGTGAGTTCCTTAATACATGATGAAGTGCCATTTCTCTACTTGTCAAGGCTCCTCTTGGTGGCAAATGTCTACCACTTAAACTCATCTATCTTGAGAATAACTCTCAAGTTTATCATCAGGCAAGAAGCCTTCCCTGGGTCCTGGCTTGCTGGGTCTGCTTTGTCTATGCCCGCAAGGGCCTCTGACATTCTTCTCTGTTTTTCTTTCCTTGAAAACAGATAGGGAGCTGGGAGCTGCTGCATAGGAATGTGCCTGTTCCCCATTATGGCTCTTCTGGGGCTGTAACCCGAGCAGGCCTGGGCCAGACCCCCACACATTTATTCCTTCATCCAGGCTCTCTCCTTGTTCTCATTAAGTTGGGCAGAAAAGGTTAATCTTACTTTTGCTGAAGCTTCAAAACTAACTCAGGGAAATAAAGTGCTATTTTAAAGATACTTCCCCCTCCCTTTCTCTGATTGTCTGTCTGTGTTTGTCTGTCTTTCTCCCTCCCTCTCTCCTCATTCTTTCTCTATTCTCTCCCTTTCTTGCTTGAGTCCCAGATTAAGTTGAGGTCACATTTAACGTTGGCCACAAGAATAAATTGAAAACAGGTCAGAAGAAAAGGAAAGAAAAGAGTAAAAAAAAAAGTAAAGTTACTGGCTAGAGGCTGGCAGTTTTGAATAAGAGGAAAAGAAATCCCACTCAGGTGGTGGAACAGACTCTCAGTTCTGAAATCAACTCTTTTCAGATAGCACACAAAGGTTTGATTTCCAGGCCAACTTAGTCTGTTTATTGTCTCAAACCAAGATTATTCTGATGGGTCCAATTGACAAGTGACATTCACTACCATGTGGGCAGAAGGGAACTGACTGGAAGATGTCCATCCTATACACTTTGCTTTTGTGGTTCCTTTCAAAGAATCTCCTGGGCTCTAAGTTTTCCTGTAAGAAGACCATTATTGTTTCCAATCTTCAAACTGGTATGACTCTGGAGAGCATGGAGTGGGAGGATAGAAATTAGAAATAAAATAACATATAGTCTTTAATTCCTTTAGGGCAGGGGTTCTTAACTTGTGTTCTGTGAACTTATTTTTAACAACTATTTTTAATTAAATGGCTTCCTTTATGATCCAATGTATTTTATATTTTACATCTAAAAACATTCTGAGAAGGCTTCACAAGAATATCAAAAGGATTTAGAAAACAAAAAAAGTTAAGAACCCCTGATTTAAGGTTAATTTTTATAAAAAGATTCTTCAGTCAATAGGAATGTTTAGTAGTATCAAGTTATACTATTTTTTCCTATATCAGTTATAAGATGCCTACCACTGTATTAGAATTGAGAATACATGATAGGAAGTACATGGCATAGTAGGGGACAGAAGCACTGGTACTAGAGTCAGGGTTTGGGATTATACTCTGCTATTGTCAAAGAACCAAAAGAGACAGAGAAAATTATAGACCAACCTCCCTAATGAATATTGATGCAAAAATCTTAAATAAAATTTTAGCAATGATACTAAAGCAAGTTATTACTAGGATAATACACCATGATCAGGTAGGATTTATACCAGAGAGGCAGAGATGGTTCAACATTACAAAAACATTCAACATAATTAAACATATCAATAGCAAAATCAACAGAAATCATATGATTATCTCATAAGATGCTAAAAAAAGCCTTTAATAAGATACAACATCCATTCCTATTAAAAACACTAGAAAGTTTAGGAATAAATGGAGTTTTCCCTTAAAATTATAAATAGTAACTATCTAAAATCATTAACAAATATTATATGTAATAGGAATAAACTCAGAGTATTTCCAACAAAATCAGAGGTGAAACAGGGATGCCCAACATCACCATTACTATTCAATATAGTATTAGAAATGCTAGCAGCAGCAATGAGAGGAAAAAGAAATTGAAAGACTCAGAATTGGCAATGAAAAAGCAACATGTTTACTCTCTGCAAATGGTATGATGGTATACTTAAAGAACCCAAGAAAATCATCTGAAAAACTCCTTGAAACAATTAAGAAATTCAGCAAAGTAGCAGGATATAAAATGAACCCACATAAATCATCAGCATTTCCATATATGAACAACAAAGCCCAAGAGCAAGAGATAGAGATATTCTATTTAAAATAATTACAAACAACATTAAATATTTGGGAATCTACCTCCCAAGACAAACCCCAAAACTGTATGAACACAATTATAAATCAATTCTCACCCAAATAAAGTCAAAACTAAATAACTGGAAAAATGAAAAATGCTCATGATTAGGTCAAGCAAATATAATAATTCTACCCAAATTAAGTTACTTATTAAGTGCAATACCAATCAAATTACCAAAAAATCTACTTTACCGAGCTAGAAAACATAGTAACAAAATTCATCTGGAGAAAGGGGCAAGAATAGCAAGGGAACTGATGACAAAAAAAAATGTAAAGGAAGATGACCTAGTTCTACCAGATCTAAAAACTATACTATAAAGAGGCAGTCTTCAAAGCATCCTTGTACTGGTTAAGAAATAGAGCAACAGATTAGTGGATTAGGATAGGTTCTAAAGAAGTTCTAAAGAAGTTGCAGTAAATGATTAAAGCAATCTACTCTTTGACAAGACCAAAGACATCAGATTCTGGGATAAGACCTCACTATTTGACAAAAATTGTTGGGGAAACTGGAAAATAGTATGGCAAAAATTAGGCACAGATCCACTTCTCATAATCTATACCAAATAAGGTCAAAATGGGTACAGGATTTAGATATAAAGAATGATGCCATAGATAAATTAATAGATCAAGAAATACTTCATCTATTAGATCTATGGAAAGGAATTAAATTTATGACCAAACAAGAATCAGAGCACATTATAAACTGCAAAATGAATGATTTTGTATTAAATTAAAAAGGTTTTGTACGAATAAAATCAAGGCTACCAAAATTAGAAGGAAAGTAGAAAGCTGGAAAACAATCTTCACAACTAGAATTTCTGATAAAAATCTCATTTCTAAAATATATAAAGAATTGCATCAAATTTATAAGGTCACAAGTCATTCCCCAATTGATAAATGGTCAAAGGATATGAATAGACAGTTTTCAAATTAAGAAATTAAAGCACTATATAATCATATGAAAAAATGTTTCAAATCATTACTGGTTAGAGAAATGCATATTAAAACAACAATGAGATATCATCTCATACCTATGGTCAATATGAGAGAAAGGGAAAATGATCAGTGTTGGAGAGGTTGTGGAGGATTGGGACATCGATGCATTGCTGGTGGAGTTGTGAATGAATCCAGCCTTTCTGGAGAGCAATATGGAACCATGCCCAAAAAGCAATAAAACTGTTCATACCCTTTGACCCAGCAATTCCAATTTTAGGTCTTAATCCAAAAGAAATTATAAAAAAAGGGAAAAATCCTACATGTCCCAAAATATTCATAGCAGCTCTTTTAGTTGTGAATTGGAAATTGAGAGGATGACCATCAATTGGGGAAATGGCTAATGGTACATAAATACCATGGAATATTATTGTTCTATAAGAAATTATAAATGGTCAGCCTCTAGAGAAGCATGAATGACTTATGAGATCTGATGCTGAGCAAAGGGTGTAGAACAAAGAGAACAATGTACATATGAACAACAACATTATGAGATGAACAACCTTGATGAAAGTAGCTCCTCTCAGCAGCCCAAGAACTAGGACATCTGCATTAGACTTGCTATGGACTCTATTATCCCCATCCAGAGGAAGAAAAACAAAACATAACAAAACTCACTAACACACACACACACACACACACACACACACACACACACACACAACCTTTCAGAATTTGATGAACACTTTATAAAAATTATCTCTTGTGTATCTCTTTCCCTTAATCCTAATTCCTCAAACTGAAAATTACTGATTTGTAAACATGTTTACCAAAATATGTATGTACAATGCTAACCTGACTGTTCGCCGCTGAGGAGTGGGGGTGGGAAGGGAGGGTGGAAGGAAATTTTGTAACTTTAAAATATACATGTGCATATGGATGAATATAAATAAATAAAATTTAAAAATAAATAAATTTGCTATAGTCACTAAATTGAACAGAAAAAGAAACTTTGAAAGCTGAAGAAATCCAAAAAAAAAAAAAAATACACTTTGGGGAATGAGAGGGAAAGCATAATCTTCCCTTAAGAGCTAAGGAGTGATTGTAAATGAATATCAGGACTAGTTTTGGCACAGTTTGGGGTAGACAAGTACCTCCTCTCCATCAAATCGTCTCCTAAAGACACTTCCTACCACTAAGCAGAGTAGCCAAGCAAAGTGCAAGGTCTGGGGTCAATAGTTTTTAGTTGTTTTACCCCATAGGTGACTCCAGGGGTGGGCTTCAAATAAATTAACAGCTGGTTCTCTGCCCTAATGACCATTTTAAGTATGCAAAAAGATATATTGAAAATTAGTTTAATATTTCATACATTTAATATTCAAATAAGAACAAAATAAGAGCTACACAAAACTAGATTATGTTATATTATGGTAAGCAAACATAGCCTTATGGAGTGAAAGTAGCCATGTGACCATAACAGCCAATATTGGAACATGCAGAACTGAAACTCATCCTATCTATTCTAACTCTTTTTCTTCTACTTTCATGACTCCTGAAATGGGCAGTAAGATAACCCTTGAAATCTACATTTCTATTAATTCATTGTGTTCAGCTTTCTATTAGTTTCAACATTCAGGGAACACCAGCACACTCATAATATATCAAGGGAATTTAAGCATAACATAAAGCAAAAACAAATGACAGTTTGTTGCTCCCCGGTTGTTTGGCACTTTTTCTCTTTCATTATATGTTTGTTTATTGAAGAAACAAAAATAAGAGAATTAAAATATAGTATTTCACTAAAGGTATAATCATATTTAATAAATAAATATTACAAGCATAGTTCCATTATTTTTTTTCAACCATGGTTGGAATGAACCTTACTACAGGCACTTAGAAAATACTATTGTACAGATGAACATTAAAAAAGAATTAGGAATGTAAACATGTGATTTCCACATTGAGTAGCTGCCTACCTTAGTGAGAACCCTGACTAAAAGTGCCATTTTAAAAACTAATTCGCCAAACTCAGCCAAATAAAATTAGGTACCAGTAGTGCTGAAATAGGGCAAACCTGCTGAACCCCACAATTGGGTAGCTCTGAGTCCAGTAGTTCTATTAGCTAAACCCTGGCTGTTGGAAATATTCTAAAGTGAGGCTAAATTGCCTGGAATGGTATTATTTACAGATGTGCTTAATTCTCACTAATTCCAAATGTTTTCCTTGAGGGTGTTGTATTTTCATCAGTAATGGAACATTATTAAGCTGTGGAAGGTCAAAAAAATCAGTTCATAAAATCAGAGATTTAGTGCTGGGAGACACTAGACTTCAGAAGTCTCCCAACTTTATTTTACAGTTTTGGAAATGAAGGCCCAGATAGGGTAAATAATTTGTTCAAGGCCATTGTAAGAGACAGCAGATGGATTGAACTCATATTATATAATCCATATCTAGTTCTCTTTCAGCTGTGCCTCATTTATTAGACTTTCAGAATTGTGGGGGACTGGAGACAGGACACCAGACTGGTTTGAATTTAGCTTTCCCACTTGTTGAGTAGTAGTGAGCAAATCACTTTCTTTTTTGATCAGTTTCCCCCTCTGTAAAATTAGGAGAAGAAGGCAGTTGGATGATCCCTGAAATTTCTTCCAAATCTGGCATATAATTCTTACCATAACCCTGTAAATTATGAAGGGAAGTTTGGCACCACTACTTTTGGGATTGAAAAACCTGAAGAAAAACTAACTTCTTTGTAGGTAATAAGCAGCCAGTAAGGATTTATTAATTAATATATATATATATATATATATATATATATATATATAATATCCCAGGCATTGTTCTTGAGGGAAGGAGAGAACTGTCCTTATCATCAAGGACATCATATTCTAATGGCAGAGCAATAAAAAACATTAAATTAGTACATGCAAGATAAATATGGGAAAGATGGAAGAAGCAGAAAAGATCTTTGGAAGTTGACACCTAAATCGAATCTTGAAGAACACAAAGAACTGCAAAGTAGTGGAAGTGAGGAGGAAGACTCTTCTAGGAATGTGCCTGATCAGTACAAGAGCAAAGAGATGGAGGCTTGAGTATCATGGAAGAAGCAGCAAGTAGGTCAGTATAGTTGGACCATAAAATTTATGGAGAGATGTGATGTATTAACAGACTAGAAAGATAAGGCAATAATAGGGGTTGATTGTAATTTATTGAGCAAGGGGGTGACAAGGTCAGACTAAATTTTAGCAAAATCATTTTGGCAGCTCCTTGAAGCCTTGATTGAAATGGTGAGAAACTTGGGACAAGAAGATCAGTGAGGAGGTTATTGCAATAGTCAAAACAAGAGATGATGGTGTTTGCCTGATCTGAGAGAAGGTTATCATGTAAGAAAAAAATGTTAAAAAAAGTCACATGATTTAACAACTTTTTTGAAAGGTACATTGAATAAGAGAGAGGAGCAAGAGGTGACATTTAGGTTTGGATGCCCAAATGACTAAATGCCATCAACATTAATAGGGAATGTTGGAAAAGGGATGAGTTTAGAAGGAAAGATAATAAATTCTGTGTTGGACATGCTGAGTTTGAGATGTCTATGGAATATTCAGTATGAAATGACCAATTGGTAGTTCACAATTTAAGACTGAAATGAAGAAACAGATAAGGGCTAGATATATAGATTTGGGAATTATTTGCATGAAAAAAGGAAAAAGTTCTAGGCTGGATTCTTGGAGGGATACCTTTATTTATTGAATTAAGGAACTTATGAAGAATCACATAGATAATTTTTTCTGTTATCTGCTATCTCCTGTGTAGAAAGCTTTAAAAGCAAAAATTTATCAATTACTTTATCTTAAACATTTATCAAATACCTACTATGTTCTGATTCTGTATTAAGTCAATATAAAGACCAAGATGAAAACAGTCCCTGAACTTTTGGAATGTTATTCTATGAGGAGACAAAATGTTCACATCTATATGCAAATATATGCATGTATATACATACATGGGTGTATGTAAGGATGTAACTATATACAGAAACATGTGTGTATATATATATATATATACATATCTATACAGATCCATAAAGATAAACACACATTGATGTATATGAATAGCCAGCACTTAGCACAGTGTCTTGGACATAGTAACCACCTTATAAATGTTTATCAATTCATTGGTACTTATTTTGAACCAGACCCATGATTTCATCAGTATAATCAGCTCTCAATGGAGACCTTCCTTTACCAATGTAGGGCAGGGTTTCCTGACTCCAAGGCCAGCTCTTTCTGCACTGCCTCTTATTCAAAATATATACAAAGTAAAAACAAAGTCATTTTTGGCCTAGAAACACTCTTTAGGGGCACCATGTCTTCCAGATGTGTTGCAAAATTAGTCACTGGATCCCCTAGTTTGGATCCAACAGTACTAGGTTTATTTTATGGCTATAGCCTATATTTTTCCTTCTCCAATCCCTCAACTCTGGCTGTCAGCCACCACACCCTTATCCTTGGAATATCACCCTTGAAGGAGTGTTCTAATGCTTCCAATAAGGACCCAGGGGTGAATTCTACTCCATGTGTATAAGGTGCACCTGGCCAGGGATGAGTGCTGATGTCTACAGGGGCATTCCACAGACAAAGGCAATATCAGGAGATGAGCTGATATGGCCTTCAACATTTAGGGCAAGGAGGGATTTAATGTTGTAGTTCCGTTGCCATCAAAAGCAAGTTGTTCCACTTACCCGGGACCCTACAATGTGCCAGAGGCTCTGTAATTTATTATTATAGAACATAACAATATAAAATGGGTTATTAGCATGTACTTGGCTAATGAGGCCTGCAGTGCTATAAGATTGGATTAATCAGCATAATAAAAATCATCATGGGCCTCGTCATCTCTCAACAAATGATTATAAGACACTTGGCTGATATTTGGATTGTTAACATGTGTTAAGAGCAGATTAATCTAGTAGATGAACAAAAAAATAACAAGATGAAAGCAGAGGAGGAGAAGGAAGGTGGGAGTTGGAGAACGTGAGAAGGAAGATGAGGAAGGCTAGGGGAAAGGGGAGAGAGGAGAATGACCTGTATTTATCATTCTTCAAGGAGTACAGATTGGGTTCACAGCCAATGGTGGATTTGGTCACATACTGCATTCCAAAATATGGTATTGTTTTAAATTAAAAGCCAACAAAATTAAAACGTGCTTTTCATAAGATTATAGTTTGAGTAACATTTCCCCCTCTCACAGGGCCAAATAGATCATTAAACTACTGCACCTTCCTGGGTGAAACAAACAGACAAAGAGAAAAGCTCCAAAAACATTTACAGCAACAAACATGATTGTGGAATTCCAAAGCCATCATTCCTCTTGATTTGCCATGAAGCACCTCTTAACTTCTAATTTCCAGGGCCTCACTTGGGGAACTTCAAACTTGGCTGACTCTCAGCCATCTTGCAACTTCCTTTTTCCACCAATGCATTAATATTAGAAAATATTGTTTTTGTTCTCTGAAAGTCATTAGTTTACCTGCCTCTTTTCTTCTCATCCTAGTTTTCTGGTAGTGGGAAAAAAGAGTTGAGTATTTTTAGTCTTTAGAATAAAAAGGTGATGGAATCATAGTTACTGTTTTTATATAATTGTTCATAGTAGTCCAGGTTCTCATTCCTTCTTAATAGCAAAATTCAAAGAACTCCAACAACTGATAGGATTGAGAACTGGCAGAAAATTAAGTGTCTTACATGAGGTCACACAGGTAGCAGGAGCCTGGATTCAAACTCAATATTTTAGTCTCCAAGACCCTTACTCTTTCTACTGTACTACCTCTTTTCCTACTTCCACCAGCTTTATTTATCTAATGAAGACAACTGATCATTACGCTTTCCCACTCAAAAGCCTTCAATAGATATCTTTCCTTAGAGAATTAAAGATATAGCTTCTAGGGCACAGAAAGTTCTTAATACATTTTTGTTGACTGGTTGACTGAACCTTAAAGACATGAATCTTGCATGTCTTTCTGATGTTCTATCAATGTTGAGGTAGAGTCCCAGAAGAGAGAGGGAGGAAGGAAGGAAGGAAGGAAGGAAGGAAGGAAGGAAGGAAGGAAGGAAGGAAGGAAGGAAGGAAGGAAGGAAGGAAGGAAGGAAGGAAGGAAGGAAGGAAGGAAGGGAGAGAGAAGGAGAGAGGGAGAAAGGAAGAAAGGAGGGATGAAGGTTGTCCTTGTCATTAAGGAGCTTGTTCTCTGATAGAAGACAACAAATAAAAATAAATGTAACGAGGGAAAGAAAGTACACTTAGGGGGCACAGTAAAATAGAACAAAACAGCACAACCTGGTGAAGAAATGACTGGTTTAGAACCCTCCTTAAAGAATGTTTTGATAAGAGGAATAAGCTTCAGAGACTGAGAGTTCTTCTGAGGTATGAACTCCAGGGCTGAATGAAGATAGTCCGAATATTATGGATATTTTCATAGTGTCATGGCTTTAAAATTGGAAGAGATCTTAAAAGCATGAAACCAACCCCCTCTCCTCTCTTCCCTCCCCCACCTCTCATCATATCAGACTCAGAGATATTAAATGGCCTATTTGATCCAATTCACAAAGCTAGCAAGTGACCCAGGCAGAATTTAAACTCAGGTCCTCCAGACTCCAGGTCTAGCACTCTATCTATCATGTCAGGATGCCCCTCAATATTGGATGATCAGCAATAGACACTGCAGAACACTCAGGGTCAACTTCTTCTGGTATGGAATAGCCTTAGTCTACAATTGTAAAAGAGGGGCCGGAATATTGTATTGAAGTTCCAGGGCTTTTAAATCCTATGCAACATCAGTTTACTCCTTAACTTCTCTTGGTCTCTGTTTTCTGATCTAAAAACTGAAAGAGTTGGGCAAGACAATCTACAAGGTTCCTTCCAGTTCTAGAAACCAGGATTCTTAGAAAAATAACAGTGACAACTGGGTCTATAACATGCAGAGATCTTAAAAAAGGTAAAATTCCCACATGTACAAAAATATTCATAGCAGCTTTTTGTAGTGACAAAGAATTGGAAATTGAGGGGATGCCCAACATTTGGGGAATGGCTGAATGAATTATGATATATGTAAGTGATGAAACAGAATTGTTCTATAAGAAACATTGAGGGATGGGATTTCAGAAAAGTCTGGAAAGGCTTGCATGGATTGTTATAGAATAAAATGAGCAGAACCAGAAGAATATTATACACACAAATAATAACATGGGGTGATAATCAACTTTGATGGACTTGTTCATTTCAGCAGTACAATAATCAAAGACAATATTAAAAGACTTAAGATGGAAAATGTCATCCATATCCAGAGAAGGAACTGTGGAGTTTAAATGAAGACCAAAGCTTATTTACTTCAATTTTTAGAAATTGTCTGATGTGTTATGTCATTTTTTCCTCTTTAATATTTTCTTTCTTCAATTTAGATTTTATTCTTCTGTCACCACATGATCAATATGAATCTATTGTTTGTCATGGTTATAAATGTAGAATCTATATCAAATTGCTTTCAGTCACGGGGAGAGGGAAGGGAAGAGGAGGAGGGAGAAAAATGTAAAACTCAAAACCTTGCCAAAAAGATATTGCTGGGGCAGTTAGGTGATGCAGTGGATAGAACACCAGCCCTAGAGTCAGGAAGACCTGAGTTCAAATCCAACCCCAGACATTTAATTATTACCTAGCTGTGTGACCTTGGGCAAGTCACTTAACCCCATTGCCTTGCAAAAATCTTATATATATATATATATATATATATATATATATATATATATATATATGTATATATATTGCTAAAACTACCATTGCACATAGTTGGAAAAGCAAATAAATAGAATATTAAAATAATAATAATAAAAATACTGACATTGTAACTTTAGTATAGGAGGGGTCTTTCTGGAAACCTTCCCACTACTGCACTCCTTACTTTCTGTAGTATTGATTTCATCATAATTTGAGTTTTCTCTTCACATTTTCTTTTTTTTTTAGGTTTTTTTTTTGCAAGGCAAATGGAGTTAAGTGGCTTGTCCAAGGCCACACAGCTAGGTAAGTATTAAGAGTCTTGAGACCGGATATGAACCCAGGTACTCCTGACTCCAAGGCCGGTGCTTTATCCACTACACCACCTAGTCGCCCTCTTCACATTTTCTTAAGGAACTTTCCTCACAGGTATAGTATGAGGGAAGAGGGTCAATATTATTATTTCTATTTTTCACATGAATTCACTGAGACTTAGATTTTTCTGAAGGGACTCATCTATAATCATGGAGCTAGAGTCATGAATAGGATTTGAATTCAGTTCTGAATCCAAGTCCCACCCTGCTTCCTAGCATACATGTCCTTATTGTTCAAGCATTTCTGACTCATTGTTACCCTATCTGGAGTTTTCCTGGCAAAGATGGTGGAGTGTTTTGCCATTTTCTTTTCCAGACCATTTTACAGAGAAGAAAACTGAGCTAAACAGGGTTAAGTGACTTGTCCAGTGTCATACTAACTAATAAGTATCTGAGTTTGAACTCAGGAAAATGAGTCTACCTGGCTTATGACAATCTTGGCATTCAATTCACTGAGACACCTACCTGTCCACATGACCATATGTTACTTAGTATCTTTTTAATAAATACACAACTATTTTGTCTTTCCAGTTAGTCTTCTCAGTTGTCTTCCCAGATCATAAAGTCCTTGGAAATCAGGGACCATCTCATTCTTTTGCTTTTCAATGCCCTCAGGTAAATAGGATTTACCAGTTGTTCTTAAATATTGTGTAAGTCCTGGATTAGAAAACAGAATCTGGGTTCTTTCTTTCATGTGGGACCTTGTGATAGTTATTTAAGTTAACTGGGTCTCCATTTTCTCATTTATAAAATTATTAGATACCCCTTAATTTTGTTTACAATTCTAAAACTCTAATAATATGATACAGCTTTTTTCTTGAGTGATTAGTTCCACTGAATTTGGTGGACCCATAGAATGTAGTCTGGATGTGGGGAGGAAGGAAAACACAAAGTGGGGGGGGGAGACATTAGTGCAGAAACACACTGAAAGTCAATCATGTGAAAGCTTAATTCAGTTGGCCCTCAAATGCTCCTCTACTCCCAAATACCAAGTACAAACTATGTGCCTAGGATAAAAACTGCTGAATTACCATAGCTTTCCTCCCCTTTCTAAATATAAAATTCCTGAGCACTAGCAGATAGTTGGGATATCTTGGAAAGATAAGAATTATTTGTCTTTCTGCTTCTGACAAAGCTTTAAGAATAAAGTTTCAAAGGAGATCTTGTCTTACCTGAGGCAGGGAATACACGAACTACCTCCAAGGTAAGCAAGTGAGGAATTAGGAAGAATTTACCAAGATCCTCAGCCCATCTCTGCCACCTCCCCCACCTCCGCCTACAGCCTGGGGCCTAGTTCCCACATCCCAGAGAATCCAGAAGTGGTGGAAAGAACATCTGGGTAAAGATGAGTCAGGGTTTCTGATGGTTTGAGGGACACCATTCCATGGGACTGAAGTGAATCACTGAGGGAGGAGTGGTCACTGGAAGATGGCAGGAAGAAGGCTGAATTCCAGCCCAGAAAGAGACAAAATACCTCTTCTGTGGCTGTGGGGCAGGTAGAATGAGAGAGATAACCAAGGGTTTACTTACATCTAATGCCATCTTTCCTGCCTTAGTACCAGAGCTAACTCATACAACCATTGCATGAAGTCATCTGGTCTGCTTCTCATAGCCAACATTGGATTATTTCTTGTAAGTCTGTTCTCGAGGGCCTTGTCTGGTGCTGTTTTCAAATGAGTCAGAAATAGGGCTCTAGGGTAAGACTTTGTTCACTTCACTTTGGTTCTAATTTCAGGTTGGCCAATAGCCTTGTTTCCCCAGTGACTAGCTGGAGGAGTTCTCCATACTTTGACACCTTCCTTCTCTCTGAGAGAAGTCAGGGGGGTATTGATTCAGTTGCTCAGACTGAGAAATCCTTCCAAGAGAGGGAACCAGCAAGTAATAGACTAGGAAGGGTCTCAGTTACTGCATCTGTAAAATGAACAGGTTAGACTAGATGACCTCTAAGTTTTAACCTTCTGGATCCTACATCTTATCACTCTATTATTCAAAGTTTTGGGTAGTTGAGGAGCCATTATTGAACATAGATTATCTAGAAAATTTATTCTCCTTGTAAATCTTGAGGCAAGAAAGATGATACTTTATTAACCATTACTTCTTCCCCCATTAGTTGACTAAGGGAATAATTCCTCAGCTCCTTTGTTTACTAGCATTCCCTAAGATTTTGATAAATGTCTTTTCTTTTTTGTTTGCTAAATTCCTCTCCACTGCTGTTAAAACTATTTTTTAAAAAAAGGAAGGAAGAAAAATGCCTCCCATAACTCTACAATGAAAGTTGTAAAAAAGATTTTTAGCTTGGAAAATTTTGCTGGTCAATTTTTCCTACTGTTTAATCCCTCCTTTGAGTTACCCTGAATGAACAAATCAGTTTTATAAGGTACTAATTCATAACTAACCCATAGAGTTTATAGCTTTACATAGTAAAATATGCACATATATATATGTGTGTGTGTGTGTGTGTGTGTGTGTGTGTGTGTGTGTGTGTGTGTGTATAAAGAGGAATGACTCCATACCTGCTTTCCTGACAGGTATGGTATTTTCCCAACCAATGCTAGATACTGAGAAAAATATTGGCTTAGGCTTTATATACTTTGTGTGTATATGTGTGTGTGTGTGTGTGTGTGTGTCTGTGTGTGTCTGTGTGTGTGTTTGTGGTAGAACATAAATCATGTATATTGTTTTTCAATGGATCTTCCTCAAAATCATTTTTCCTTTTCATTGCAGCTCCAAGGAATAAGCCAAAGATACAACACATTGAGTGTGATGTTTCTGGATTTCATAGATTATTAGAATTGGAAGGGAACTCAGAGATTGTATAGTTACAAAACATAAAATTTTAGAGATTGTTTAGTTATAGAATAGGGAATATTAGCGACAAAAGGGAATTTATAGACAATATAGTCCAGTTTCCTTGTTTTATGGAAGAAAAAATTGTGGTCCACAGAGATGGTGGGATATGCTCAAGGTCATTCACAAATTTAGTTGTAGTCATAACTAAAACTCAATTCTTTTGACTCTTTCAGTCCAAGGCTTCTTCCATTTCACCACACCAGTTTTTTCACTCATTGATGATGATCATGATAATGACAAAGATGATGATCATAAGTTTATTAATTAGATTATCTTTCAGTGAATTACACCTATTGGAGACAATCTGAGGGAGGAGGAGATTACACTCAGTCACATTTTTCCTGTATATGGGCTGTCATTTTAGGACCAAGGTGATTTCGTTTGGATACTCACCTGAACCAGAAAGGTTCAGTGTGGTAGAGATGAAAGAACATACCATTTAGAGTTGGATAATTTGTTTAAAAAATATCAGGTCTGCTATTTAGTTCTTGTAGGACCTTGATCAGGTTTTTTTCTTTGTCTTCATCTCAGTTTATTACCTCTAAAAATAAAAAGAAATTGTTTAGAAAATCTCTAAGAGGCTGTCCATGCTCAAAATCCTGTGTTGTTTTGATTATTAGGCATATGATATAGAACCAAACATTAAAGTTTTATTAAGCACATTTCAAAGCCAAATAAAGGGGGACATTTTAATTAGCCACTGTTTTTTGATTATATATATATATATATATATATATATATATACATATATATATATGTATATATATATATATATATATATATATATATATATGCCATTTCACATTAGGGCAAAAAAGCATCCATAATATTTTATGTACTCAATGAGAAATCTACATAGCAAGCAAAGGCATTTGGAAAACAGTTCCTGATATATTTAAAATCCTGGCCCATGCTAATGCCAAATTGACCTAAGATAGAAAGAAATATCCAATTCTCCAATTTTGGGGGGAATGGAATCTAAGTTTTCACCCTCAAGGACAGGAGAAAGTACCACTAGGGTTGAAATCCCAATTAAGAGATACCAAACATGCCTCTCAGACTAAGGACTAATTTCCAGCTGGTAGGGTATATGATTAGGACAGGAAGTAGTTCTATGTGTCCATATACCATTTAGTCAGGACCTGGGCAGGGTTGCAAAGAAGAAATCCAATTATCTTTTGTGGAGTGCTTTCCGGATCATAAAAAAGTAATGAATTGGATTGCTTAGTATTTTTCAATCATTTCCTGCATACACCAGGCTAAGTCATCAGGAATGAACTAGGAATCACTGGTCCCTCTATATCTAGGAGTCTGCCAGTCAGAGGAAAATGGAACAGTTCTTCAGGTCAAATATGGGTCATTTAAATCATCATTATAATCATCATAACTCACATTTATAGATTTATAAAGAGCCTTTTACACAAATGCCAGTGAAGTAGATAGTATGAGCATGATTTTACAGATAAAGAAACTGAGGATTGGAAAGATAAAGTGACCTTCCAAGATTCACTCAGCTAGTACATGTTGGAGCCCAGATTCAAACTCAAGTTTCTACTGCCTACTGGTCCAATTACCTTTCTTCTACATCATGAAACTTTTTACTGGACTGCAGAGCCTTACCAGTTCAGGTAAGGATAGCTGTGGGATGGGATATATATATATATATATATATATATATATATATATATATATATATATATATATATATATGTATATATATATATATACACATATATATATATGTATATATATATACATATATATATATGTATATATATATATATACATATATATATATATATGATACTTAATATTTATGTGAACCAGAGCAAGTCAATTACCCTATACCTCAGGTTCCTTAACTTTAAAGTGAACGTATTAATACCTGATGGACTTCACAGTATTGTCAAAAAGACCAAAAAGAAATGTGCATAAAATATTTTGCAAAATGTATAATGATAGTTGATTCCTTTAGGAAACCATGAAAAACATGGTTATAGAACATATGTAGACCACCACCAACCAAAACTGAGGACCCTATCACTCAATAAATTATTTGCAAATAGGGTACCCCAAAGTCTTAGTGCAATTTTAATTTATTAAAGTTTTAAATTATCAATAACCATTTAAACTACTAAAACTTTAAAATGCACTAAGACATTTGTAACATCTTCTAGATGTCTTGTCTCCTGAATGAAATTCTTTGATGTCAAAGATTATATCTTCTTCTCCATATTACTTTTTCTCCCTGTTACCATGTTGCAGAGTACATTTTTATATCATAGATAATAGAAAATTCCAGAATTAGAAGGGATCTCAAAGGACATTTATTCTGAATTTTATTTGGATCTTGTATGTCCTCTATAATATCTGCAGCAAAGGGCAATTCAGCTTATATTTTTTACCAGATCCCAAAATGGTTCATTCCTTTTTTGAGAAGATCTAATTTTTAGAAAGTTTCTCATCTATTGAATCAAAATCTGTCTTCCTATATGTTTTACCCATTACTCCTAATTTTTTCATGTAAGGCAAAACAGAATGAGTCTACTTTTATTTCAACATGTCAATCTTCAAATATTTAAAGGGCGAGATGATTTCTTTTATGAACTCAATATAAAGCCCTGATGAGTTTCATTTTGTTAAATTCAGGCAATTCTCTAACCTACTATGATAAGTTTTGTATCCAGGTAAGTCAGTTCTTATACTATACAAATATTCTAGTAAAAAAAATATAAAAATCATACCAAACTGAAAAATGCCCCAAAATCCAATGAGACACTATAGTATATGACACAGAATTGCACACAAAAATATCAGCTAGAAACTCATGAAGTAAAAGAAAGGTGATTACCGTCATCAACATTGGCAACCAAGTTAGTAGCCTTAAAACTCAGCCAGGAATTGACCAGTACTATGAATAGTATGCAAGGTGCTATGTTCAGAGGCAATATAAATAGAGGGCTCTCCCCCAAAAGCCCCAGGAGTTAGAAAATTAATAAAGGTGACGTAGGAAGCAATTTTGAACAACAGTGCCTTGTTCTTGCATAATAGCTTTTAGCCTCACATACACCAGGACCCACAGTCCTAGCATTTGGTTCTGCAATACCCTAGAAAGTTTTGAAGATCTCTCACTCAAGCTCAAAGTCCCAGCAGAGACTAATCCAAGGAGATGGAATTTAGCACAGGAACCAGGATGAGAATAAGAGGGACTAATAAACTTCTACAAAAGCACAGCATGGGGTAGAGCCAAACCTTGACATAAAGCTCCAATTCAAGATCTAAAGTTACAGAAGTGATAAAACAGAAGGTTCCAAGCATCATAAAAATTACTGTAGAAAAAAAATCCAACCTAGAAGAAGAGAATAATTCCATAAGCATCAGACTCAATGGAGAAACCTCAATGGAGGTGGGAAAAGGTGTGTATTTATTTTTAAAATGTTAACGAGAACTTTATTATATATTTTAAAGGAATGGTTATTGTTCATAATATATGCAATCATCTTTATGGAATTGCTTGCATTATTTCATAATTTAAAAAAATACTTGAAGGTAAAATCAACTTCTCAATTTTAAAGGGGAAATTTAAATTTTAACAAAAGAACTACAAGTTAAGTTTGTACCTGTCAGGGAACAAATTAATTAATCTTGACATCTAAATATAATGAAATGTTATTGTGCTAAAAGAAATGACAAAAGGAAAAAAATTGGAGGATCTTAAGAGTAAAGCAAGAAGAAACATGAAGATCATAATCTTGTAAATAAAAGCAACTTGGAATGATTTAAGAGCTCAGATCAAAGCAATGACCAACCAAGTCTCTGAAAGCAGAAGATGTACAATAGTTTAAGTAATAACCCACTTAATGATAGAGAGGTCATAGATGCACATTGAAGAAATATACATACGTTTTTTTGATACACCTATGGTATAGACACATTTCGCTTTTGTTATTGTTCAGCCATTTCAGTTGAGTCTGACTCTTCATGATCCCATTTGTATGTTTTTGGCAAAGATATTAGAGTGGTTGACCATTTCCTTTTCCAGTTCATTTTACAGATGAGGAAACTGAGACAAACAGATGCAAAGGACTTGATCAGAGTCAGACATCTATCAAGTGACTGAGGCAAGATTTGACCTCAGGAAAATGAATCCTCCTGATTCCAAGTTCAACATTCAATCCCACTGTCATCTAATGACTGTTGTTTTGTTTGATTATGCTTCTTTCTTAAAATAAAAATTCTTTTAAGAATTCTTCTGTTTTTAATTGTTTTTTAACTTATTTTAATTTAAAATTTAACTAAATTTAATTACATTTAATCTGTGAAGGTAAAGGAAGTGGTCTTAAGCAATAGTAAAGCCAAAAAAGTCATTGAAAGATTTCAAATGTATAGAAGAGAATAGAAGAAATTCAGAAGAAGATGAGCAGAATGATTTTGAAAGTAACCTGTTGACTTTATTATATATATTTTAAAAAAGTAATTGGTTGTATGATTAAAAAGGATCTATGTTTAGGATTGCTATTACAAGTATAGCCTATATTAGACCGCTTTTTGTTATGGGGGAAAGGAAAGGGAAGGAGGAGAGGAAAAAAATATAAAATTCAAAACCTTGTAAAAAATTATTGTTGGAAACTACCATTGCATGTAGTTGGAAAATAAATAAAACATTTAATTTAAAAAAAAGATAAGTGGTTGTTTTTACATGTATGTGGCAAATAAAATTAAAAAGGAATTGGTATGAAATGGAGATTCCAGTAACACACACACACACACACACACACACACACACACACACAGAAACACTTTGTTTTCTTCTATGTATATGGTAATACTCATTCATACTATTTAAAAATAAAGATCTTTTAGTATTCTATATCCAGTATCTTAGCTCTCTCTCCAAACTTAGTGTGATCTGTAAATGTAATAAGCATGTCATTTATATGTTTATTCAAATCATCATGAAATATACTAAAAAGCATATGTCCAAGAACCCTGAAGTACCTGCCAAGTTGGCATTAGACCATTAATTAACAACTATTCTCTATATTCAACTATTTAATTATAATATAATTAATTATATTAGACATGTTCTCAGATACTTACTAACTGTATAACCCCAGACAAATCATTTAGCCTCTAATAGCCTCAATTTTGTCATCAGTTATATGTGGATAATAATGGTACCTACCTCTCATAATTGTGGTGAATATCAAATTAAATAATATGAATAAAGTGCTTTGCAAACCTTTAGTGCTATAGAAATTATATATTTTATGAAATGTTATATATATATGCTATATAAATGACTGTATAACTATATATACATCTACTACAGATGAATGTAAACACTACTCTTCCTCTTTCTCTAGCTGCTCCAATCATGTGGGATCTTTTCCATTTTCCAAGATATTTCAAGTGTCTTTGATAGTGTCTAGCAATAATATCTGCCAGTTCTTTTAGTAACAGAGAATGTAGTTTGTCTAGGTCAAGGGACTTAAATGTATCAAGGGCAAGGAGTCACTTTCTTCCTCTGTCATGTATCAACTCATTATTAGACATTTAAGGCTCCATCTTTCCTAGTGTAAAGGTCTTCACTTTGACAGAAAAATAAGAAGCAAACTAAGTGAGTATCTACTTTCTTCTCATTTATAATTGGTTCACTCACAGAGTGGTCCCATTCTTTAAATATGTATATATATATATATATTATATATATATGTAAATATATATGTGTATATATATATGTGTGTGTGTGTGTGTGTGTGTGTGTATGTATCATTTTAAAAAATATATTGTCTTTAGTTTTCATGAAGAAAGCTATTTTTTTTAACATTATCACTCCTGACATTTATTTGTATGGTGTCTTTCCAAGCAGTATTATTCATCCTTAATTGCTAACCTATCTTCTATCATTTAAAAATCTATTTTTATGAATCCACAAATGTCCCTTAAGACAACTTCCATTTTTCCTTAAATTTGGTATTGTTTCCTTTTAATTTAATAATGCCATCTTGGTATATTTTCTCTTCCCTCTTATACTATCTTAATTCATGAAATTTTATGAAGTCTTTGAAATCTGCTTTCCCCACATCTTTTATTATATCAGACATTCCCAACTTTTTTTTTCTCCAACAAAGCTATAGAAGGCAGTTGTGATTTCACCTAAGATTCTTCACTTTTAGAGCCTCTTCCCATTAGTAACAATATCTTTTGGGGGCTAAAATTATCATTAAACCAAATCAAAGAAGAGGGAGGAGAAGAAGAGAGAGAAGCAAAGGGAGTTAGACAATTAGAAAAGAGAGATAGAGACAGAAACAGAGACAGAACAAGACAGAGATAGAGAAACAGAGATCCAGCAGAGAATAACTGTATTCATCTATCACTACTTCAGCATTTACCTGTGCCAGGTTTATCATTTGTATCCCAAACTTCTAATATATTTCTTCTTTCATTTCAGGATATATTTAGTATATTTTGTTAACAAAATTACTTATGTTTCTCTACAGAGTTTCAGCAAATGCTTCCCAACATGATCTCTGCACCCTCCCACACCTTACTCTGCCCTCCGCCCTTGTTTTTATATAACTACTCTTTAGATTACAATTCTTTATAATAAGGTATATTCAATCTAGGTCATATTTCAGACATGAGTTCATTGCCACAAATTTCAGTTATGCCTATAAGTCAAATTTGCTTCCTTGTATTAGGACCTATAATTCTTTGTTTTCTTAATTTTGGTCAGTGGTGCATGTATCTTTGATACTATGGTTTTTTACTAATGACTCATTTCTTGGATTTTTTCTCCTCTGTACTTAAAGTCTCAGTTACTAGTCTTCCTTCATTGTACCTGCTTTCCATGGTATCTATTTTGATGCATATGCATAAACAGTCTTCTCTCTTCCCCATCTTTTTTTCACTTAGAACTCCTTTTATTATATTTGCAAGACACCTGACAAAGTCTTACCCACATTTGTTATAAGTCTTACATTTCTGGCCAAAAATCTGCCATTCTTATATATTTTAGGCCATAGCCAAGAAATAAAAAATCAACTTCAAAGTCAACTGTTTACTTCCCAAAAGAGTTTTCCTTTTCTAGATCCCTTGTTTTCAGTGGTCAATAGTAAAAATACAACCTATACATTTATTATCTTTAGTTTCTTGCTAAGACTTCATAATCTTTGGTAATGCTTTTCAGGTTTCTTCTTCCAGTGTCATTTTTGTTAATAAGAGTCAAGAGAAATTAGTAGTAGAAATCAATTTTGATAAGTCTTGGGAGATTTGTTGTGATGTATTACATGTCCAAGAAAAACATCAGATCTCTCTTTTATTTTAAGTTCACAATTAGCTACCTTTATTACACTGAGTGATGACCCACCAAGTACAAGTCTTTCTTTTTTTGACCATTTTGCTGAAGGATCACTCTTTATTAGATATTTTACCTTTACTATAGTTTTCTTCTCAAAATATCTTAACCCTTCCTCTTCAAGAGTCTCAAATCTGATTTCTTTCAATTCTAAGGTAAAAATATCCCTTCCCCCCTTTTCTCCTATGTATAATACCAAATATGTGTATACATACATACACACATATATCTTTAAGCTTTCTCACTTTTTGTTTCTCAAATTACATCTGATTTTGAACCAGTCAAACTAGAGCTTAGTGAAATTATACAGGAACAATAATTGAAGGAAAATCTTGGAGAGATAGGAGGATGGCAAAAGAGAGAAGGCAAAGTCAGATGGAGCCTGAAGAACTTGAGCCAACACTGAAGTTGGAGAGTAATCAGGGACTGGTCCAGTGTGCTGGGCAGTAAGTAGAGGCTAGTTTTCTGCTTCCCCCAAGAAAACAGAATGAGGATTTGTTTCTTGGAAACTTCTGTAAGGCTGGGGGCCCCAGTTGCAGAGAGTGTTTCTGTGAGAGCCAAGGGGGCTGGAAAAGGGAACACACAGGGCAAATATTTGCAGGATTTCTCAATGAGCTCTTATACCATTTTCTTATTAATATTTATTCAGACATAATATGACCTACAGGGGTCATAGTCACTGGGGAGATTCCACTGTTATTCCACTCACTCCACTCAGATGCAAGGAGGTAACATGAGTGGCCTTGGGCCAGTCCTTAGAAAAAGAAAATAAAATAAGGAGCAGGAAACATCTGCCAGAGCTAACAAACAAGTAGGAGAAGGTCAGAATTATAAGCAGAGATGTAGTGAAAAGAATAGTAAAGGAAAGGAAAGGAAAGGAAAGGAAAGAATACTGAAGTAAAAATAAGGTAGGTCCTCAGTATTCCAGTCTTTTAGAGATGAAGCAAGGAGGTGGGGATGAGCAGGGGACAATGTTCCAGAACTGTTCAGACAATGAAAATGTTTAGTAATTGGAGATGAAGTGCAAGGAACAAGGAAACTAATGTCACTTCATCACTACATAAGTGGAGAATAATAAGGAATAAGACCCAACTGGTCAGATATATCTTTCTATAGTCCTAAAACAATAGAATTTCAGTCTCTATACTGGGAGGGAATTCAGATGTCCTTTTATGCTATTATATTCAATTCATATTATCCTTTCATATATAATCTTAAATATATGGTTAAGAACAAGGAAAGAAGTCAAAATGTCCATGGAATCTGCTCAAATTTTAGATACAACTCTATTCAATTAACAGGATCACAGATTTGGAACTGAAAATTTCTTAAAAGCCCTAACATTGGGGCAACTAGGTGGTGCAGTGGATAAAGCACTGGCCCTGGAGTCAGGAGTACCTGGGTTCAAATCCGGTCTCAGATACTTAATAATTACCTAGCTGTATGGCCTTGGGCAAGCCACTTAACCCCATTTGCCTTGTAAAAACCTAAAAAAAAAAGCCCTAACATCCAACCTCCTCATTTTATATGAGGTACAGAGAGTTTAAATAAACCTGCTCAGGATCACACAGCTACTGTCTGATTCAGAATTTGAACTCAGGTCTTCTTCATTATTAGTCCAATGGCCTATCCAGTATACCAAGATGCTTCTCGGTTGATGCTGTTTCTTAGCTCCAACCTGTCTGTTCAGCTAAAGTTCAGTCCTAACCATGTCAACCCATCCCATTCAATAAAATCAATTGGCTCCCTGTTGCATCTAGAATCAAATATAAAATTGTCCATTTGACTTTTAAAACCATTCATAACAGGCAGTTAGGTGGCACAATGGATAGAGCACCGGCCCTGGAGTCAAGAGGACTTGAGTTCAAACTCGGCCTCAGACATTTAAAAATTACTTAGCTGTGTAACCTTGGGCAAGTCACTTAAACTCATTGCCTTGGGAAAAAAAACATTCATAATCAGGCCTTTTCCTGTTTTTCTAGTCTTGTTATTACTTATTATTCTCCACATATGTAGCGATGAAATGACACTGGTTTCCTTCTTGTTCCTTGCACATAACACTCTATCTCCAATTACCAAGCATTTTCATTGGTTGAACAGTTCTGGAACATTGCCCCTACTCATCTCCACCTTCTTGTTTCCCTGAATTCCTTAAAGTCTCACCTAACATTTTACCTTCGGCAAGAACTGTCTATTAGTCTTTCCAAATCTTAAGTACTCTCCAAGATAATCCCCAATTTAATCTCTATATATCGTGTTTCTACATAATGGTATATGTGCTGTCCCATCCATTAGACTGCAAGGTCCTTGAACATAGGAGTTATTTCTTGCCCTTTCTCTGAGTCCCTAGTGCCTAGGACAGTCTCTGGTACACAGTAGGAGCAAATAAACATTCATTGATTAGTTCTTTTCGCCTCATTCTTTTCTTTCTTTTTTTTAGTTAATTGATTCCAAAAGATATAATGAGGTACTTAATAGAGGACCCCTAGATCAATTGCCTTGAGTCTCACATTTGCCTGAAGATGAATGCTTTTTTTTTTCAGAACTATATTACAACATATGTGAAAGGGAGGGAGGGAGGGAAGAAATGGAATAGAAAGAACTGTGATGTCAGGGTTAAATCAAGGTCCAGAAATAAAGGAAGGTGATCTCTGTGGTCTCAGAAGAATGGAGAAGGAGTGAGGCTGATTGAGAAGGAAGGGATAGGAAGGAAACCTTACATTGGAGGTGGGATGGGATACCATTAATGAATGCTCCTAAGAGTTACCTCAAAGATTGACAAGAGATCTCTGTCTGTCTGTCTGTCTGTCTGTCTGTCTGTCTGTCTCTCTGTGTATGTGTGTGTGTATACACATATATTATATATCTAGGTATATAATATATATTTGGATAAATATTACATATATATGTATAAAAATTTATTTAGTACATATATAAGGGTAACAGGAAGAATTATATCCATATATATGTAAATTATTTAAATATCTTGAGTATCAAACCTTTAACAGAATAATTTGATAGAAATATTTTTCTAATTTGACAACTTCCTTTTTTGTCCTAGATGCATGAATATTGTCAGAAGTTTTTCAGTTTCAACTTACCTCTTCTATTGTAAACATTGTTTTATGCTTCTTCGTTTACTTTAATTTTTGGGTTTTTTTTAAGATGGTTCAATTTTCATTGCTTCTCTTCACCTGAACTCTGATTGTTCTTCTTATATTATTCTTCTTTTTCCTTCATCTAGTCCTGTTCCTTAGTTTTTGAATTTCATTTTTGTACTTTTTTCCAAAAATGAATTTCTCTTACTTCACTGGTCATCTCTTTCTGGTTACTATAGACCCTCATTCTGATTCATGACCCCTATAATTATCTGAATTCTCTTTTTCCTATATATGCATACATAGAAAACTTCATTCTATCCATTCTACATTCTCTGTTGTAAGCGCTTTCTGCCACTACCTCATTTCCAGAACACCAAATATTGCAAGAATCAGAAAGGACACTGCATCATGTTAGGGCCCCTATTCCACCACATGCTTAATTATTCAGTCTATCATTGATCTTCTTTTTATGTTTATTTTGTACATTTTCCTTGAAAATCTCCTCCCTATGTCAATGCTCTTCCATCCCTTCAGATTCCATTTCTTCTTCTTCTTCTTCTTCTTCTTCTTCTTCTTCTTCTTCCTCTTCCTTCTTCCTTCTTTCTTCTTCCTCTTTTTCCTTTTCTTCTTCCTTCTTTTCTTCTTCTTCTTCCTCTTCTTTCTTCTTCTTCTCTTTCAACATATATATCTATATACATATTGATTTCCCTAATAGATAAATAATCAAAGAAATTATGAGTTTTCAAAAGGATAACTGCAAAGTAGTCACAACTACATGAAAAATGCTCCACTAATAAGACAAATTCAAACCATGACAACCCTGGGCTTTCACATCATATGCTGTAAAAAGTCAACAATCAATCTTGGAATGGTTGTGGAATGATACAGCCATTTTAGAAAGCAATTAGGAATTATTCCAAAAAAGTAACTAAAATGTCCATTGCCTTTGAACTTGAAACTCCATTAATGAGCTTATATCTGAAGGAAGCTATTGATAAGAAAAAAGTCTCCATATACTCCAAAATATTTCCAACAGAAGTCTTTTATTAGTTTATAACTGAAAACAAAGAAGGTAGTTATCAATTGTGGAATGACTAAACAAATTTTGATATATGAATGTAATTGAATATCAATGTGCTATAAGAAATGTATGTGATAAAAACAGAAATACAGAAAGATCTATATGAATTGACACAGACAGAAGTAAACAGAATAAAGAAAAAATCTGCATAATAGTCACAGTAATATAAATAGGAACAACTTTGATGCACCAAAAAATCAAAAGTAACTATAACAAAATTATAAAGTTCAAGTAGCACATGAATAAAGAGAAATGATGATTCTCTCAATCTACCTCTTTATATGAGAGATCCACAGGTATTACACATTACAGATGGTTTGGGACATTTTCAATGTATTAATCAATTGTACAGACCTTGAAAATTTTTTTCCTCTTCAGAAAATACTATTTGTCATATAGGATGACTCCATGGGAAGAGGAAAAGAGAAGGAATGAAAAATAGAAAATCTCAAAATAATTTAAAAAGAAATAGAAAATTTGGGGGAAGTTTCCTATTTTCTTTCTAATCAAATACAATTTCCTTAAATTGGGATTTAAAGTGTAATACAACATGACTCCAACCTAGTTTTCCAGTCTGATTTTACATTCTTCACATACATTAATCCTATATCTCTGTCAAAGTGACCCACTGTTTCCTTCACTTGTCTTCTGATGCCCTGTCACCATGTACTTTGCCTAGACTAATTATCACATAGATCTAAAGTGCTTTCTGCTTCATCTCCAACTGTTGGAATTCTTCTCTCCCTTCAGAGACTTACCTAGTTATCTCTCTTCCATGAACATTTTCCCTATCACCTCCATCTCAAGTGAAAATATTCTCTTTGTTCTTATCCTACTGTAAGATAGAAGACTTGTATTCTCCTCAATTCTGCCACTGATTGGTGTGTGACCTCAGGCAAGCCAGTCTTCTTTCTGAACCTTAGTTTCCTTTCACCAGATCAGAAGCTGGTAATCTTTTTGTGCCAATGATCTCTTTAGCTGTCAAACAAATTTTGGAATCTCTTCCCAGAATAACATTTTAAAAAATAGATAAAATAGATATAAAAATAATTTTTAAAAATATCAACCCCAAGTTAAATAACCCTTCACTAAATGATTATTAAAGTATCTTCCAGGTCTAATATTGTGTGACTTTGAAAACTGCTCATTCACCAAGACTCCAGTTCTATACTTTCATTTAAGGATTCCTCATCCTAAACTATACCATCACCCTCTCCTTTCCATATCTATAGCACTTATTTGATTCTACTGGCACAAGTTTGATCATTAACTTCATTAAGCACTTTAAAGATTGTGATTTTGACAAGAAAATATCCCTTTCTCCCCCTTCTCTGCTCCCAAAGGCCTAACTCAGTTTGAAACCCTCTTTATATAACTAGGACAGTCACTGAAAGTCATTATGGTTGAAAAATCCATGCAAACCTGGTAATAAGCTTTCTTGAGCTTAGACTTGTCATCAATCACAAATAATTAGTGATTATTATGTACCAGGTTCCAACTATACAATATTTAAAATACTGAAATCATCCTTGCCATCAAAGGGTTTACATTTTATTGTGGTGAAACAATGATGTTCATATTCATATTATTTGCATGTGTATCTATACACACATACACACACAAACATATATTTGATACAAAATAGATGCAAAGCAGATAAGTAACCCAGTGGATAGAACAGGGAACTTGGAATCAGGAAGAACTTGTCTCAGATGTTTACTTAATTTGTGACCTTGAGAAAATTTTTAATCTCTCTCAGCCTAGGTTCCCTTGCCTAGAAAATGCCTTACCTTAAAAGGTTATTGTGAGGATCAAATGAGATCATCTATGTAAAATTCTTTGCAAACCTTAAAGCACTATCTGTTAACTGTTATTATTATTAGTTATTTATACAAGTTCATTTATGGGAGTAGGAGTTGGTAAACTATTGGAAACTGGGGAGTAAGGAATGGCTTTCTCAAACACCCAATTTCCTACCAGGTATATGGTTGAAGCTTCTCCAACTTGGTAGGACCTACTAGAAGACAGCATTAGAGAACCCAAAGTTATTCACTTCAGCTGAAACAAGGCATCAGAGAAGTGTCTTATAGGAGGCCGTATCATTGCCTTGAATTGTTACTTATCTGTCTCATTCCCCAAACTTGCATATAAGCTCCATGAGACCAAGGCCCCTGCTTAGCTTACCTTTGTGCCCCTCCAAGGACAAGTACTCAGTTGTGTGTGTGCTGATTGGTCATTTGGTTCATTTATTTATTGATCATACTTATTGAAGCCTTAGGAGAGAGACCAATACTAAGGGCAGTTCCCCCTAAAGTTTTTCCCTAAAGAGAAGAACCAACTTGAGAATATTCTGGAGGCCAATCATTCCCAGAAAGTAGATTGAAGAAGAGGTCTTTTCAACCTCTTTACCCATTCTTTGTCTAATTCACTAGAGAATGCTGCCCCCCACAGAATAGATGACATTTATTCTTTTAATGTAGTCCATTTAATGAACACATAACTAGTATGAGGGCGGGGTCAGACAGAACTAGGGAGGTTATTCCAATTCAGTGTGGTCAAACCTGGCCACTTTTCATCTAACTGGGCCTTCCTTACACCAACTTCTCAGATTTTTTTTAAATCATAATTTGCAAAACCAAGCTGTTCACGGGCCTTATTTAGCAAATTATTACTTTGCCATTTTCAAAAGCTCTGTTTAATGAAAACCGGCCCTGAAGAGGCAAGTGGAAAGTCAAAACTGCATCCCCCGAGGACAGCGTCCTCACTGAGGCCGCACAAGTGTGGAACATATTTTATAGCATATGCTGTTTTCCACATTTTGCAAAGAGAAAGAAAAAAGGGGGGATTGATTCTAAAGGAGACAGTGTCTCCCCCGACAGCATTACAGAGTCAATGCCATTCTGTGTGTGAGTGCAGCTCGGCGCCTAGCTTGTGATTGGCTTGGGGGCACACCCCAGTGCCCTGGCTGACAGTTAAACAGGGCACTGGTGTTGGGGGGGGGGGAGTGAAGTTTGTCAAAGTGGGTGGGAGGGCAAGGCTGCTTGAAGGAACCCTGGAGGTCTGCAGTAAGGAAGGTTTTGGCAAGAAATTCATGGGCCATTTTCCTCTCTTTCTCACAGAAAGCAGTTTTAAGAGGGCAGGAACATGGTATAGTGGGGAGCCAACAAGTTCCTACCAGCTGGCTTCCCTCCCTTAGACTGGCCAGCTGCTCAGTCTTAGTATTGACATGCTGTTCTCCTGACCCATCTGTAGAATTTCCTACTCCCTTCTACAGAGGACTTCTGTTTGGGTCTTTATACTTTATATTCCATGTAATATCAATACTGTTTGGGGTAAAACACTTGTGTATAAAACATGGCAAGAAGCCATGGGTTGCCTTTTAAAGTGTTTTGGCTCATGTGTTCTGAGGCCCCGAGAATATTGAGTGGAAAGATGCCTACAAATCATCTTATAGAACTAGACCTGAATGGGACTTCAGAAGCTAATGAATACAAGACCCTTATTTTATAGTTGAAGAAACTAAGTCCCATGGAGATTTAGTGACTTGCCTAAGGTCACTAGAGTAGATGACATAAGAAAGATTTAAATCTTCATCCTTTAACTCTAAAGTCAGAAGTGGTTGTTTTTGGTGCTGTTGACTCACCATACTAGGGCAAATTCTTTATCTTATAAATGTCAAAACAGTCTCAGAGTTATGGTGTGACTTGTCCAGAGCTAGAAATTAGTCTTGTAAGGGACCTTAGAGCTACCATAGAAAGCTCTATGAAAACTAGTGAAGTTAATTGATTAGATTTCTCATTAAATAGAGGATGATTGGAAACCATACCCTCAACTGTAAATCCAAAGAGTCCTTAATCCATTATACTACCATTCGAACAAGATAGTAGCAAATCTCAAACTAGAACTAAGGACTTGTTCCATGTGATTAAAACTCTTATCCAGAAAGATAGGAAATCTATTCTGACTTAGGCCTGCTTTTTCCCAAGACATCTTCTCTTCACCCCTGCCAAACCCTTCTCCCCACCAAAAAAAACAACAAATCATACCTTAATGAAAGGAAGTATTCTTTATTTTTTATCCCCTATAAAGTATATTATACATATTGCATAAAATGTTGATTGAAGTGAATTTAAAAAGATCCAGGTGACTGATCAAAATTCAAAGTCCTTCTGGAGTCTTCAAACTCATTCAGTTTCTTTTTGAAGAGTACTTAGTCACACCAAGGTCTTTTTCAGATGGTGTAGGCTTCAAGTTTGGTCTCCTTTGAAAATCATCTGATTAAGGTCCACACTCTCCTCAAATGATCTAGTCAGAACCAGGATATTTTCTTCTTGATATGACCCATGATTATAATTCTCTGTGCCAAATCCTCTCACTCTGTACTATTCACCAGCAACTCACCCTTTCTCTTTGTTATGAGAGAGAGGTGGTTTTCACTTTTTAATTTCTGTTGTATTTATAAAGAAGACATATCTCTCTCCCACCCTCAACATACAATTTTATTTGGCCTGACTAGGGGAATAATGCCCATTGAATTTGTCCTTTGTTAGGGTAAGCAATACTTTATCTGTTCTTTCAAGCACCCTTAACAATCCTAGAAATACTAACAATGCCTGACATCAATTTAAGTCTGGAAAGGCTTCAGATGTTGCCTCAACAACAAAACATTTATTTTTCTTTTAAGGACCAGGTTAGCTAAGTTCAGAGGAGCTCATCACAAGGTTGGTGGTCACCAAATGAATTCTTTAGTACAGAACTCATGAAGAATAATTACTTAAGGAGTGAGAGGGTAACAGTTTATAGGGGGGAAGAAGAATCCAAGTGAAGAAATTGTGGAGCTTTTCAAATAGTGAAACCAATTCAGTCCAGTTTTACAATCATTTGTTATATCCTGGTTAAGTCACTGACTGGCTCGGCATTGAGGATACAAAGATAAAAACAAAATTGCCTCTGCCTCTGCCTACCTTTAATGAGTAAATATCACCTCTCTGGGCCTCATTCTAAGAACTTGGTTGGATGTGAATCAAGAAATAATTCTTTTTTCAGAATACAAAGAGTTTTCAAATATGGGACCATACCCAGTTGTTTAATAGTGATTCATTAACTCTAATTATCTTTTAATTTACTCTAATGAAAAACTGAAACAATCATAAACTACATACCCATTACTACTAGAAATAATAGTAGTGGTGGTAGTGATGGTGATAGTAACCATAGTGGTGTAGAATAGAAGAAGGAGTAAAAGTAAAAAGGATCTGGTTATGGGGAAATTCATAGGAGAAAAACAAATAAGCTTAAATTTTATCTGGTAGATATTTTGGAACAATCAGCAAGCATTACTTGTGACACTATATAATAGTCGCTGTACTAAGAAATGGGGAAACAATGAAAAAAATCAGTATCTGCTTTCAGGAAGCTTTTACTAAAATAGGGGAAAACAACATATACATAAACATATACATATGAAATAGATTGAAGATAACTTCATGGAAATATTGCACAGCCAAGTAATAAGTTTTCTAAGTACTATACAGAGACCTCTCTGCAATCACATTAGCTGAGATATAATCAAAAGTACATTAAATTGGGAGACCACAATTTTACTAACTGTGACTTTGAATGAGTCCCTTCCCCTTTTTATATCTTAATTTCTTCATCTATCAAAAGACACTAATCTGTTCATTCAATAGCATATATTAAAAGTCAACTGGGCAAAAGACACTCAATTAGGTACTAGGGAAGCAAAGACAAAAATAAAACAGTATCTGCCCTCAAAATATTATGTGAGGAGTGGAAAGGTGCAACATTTATACAGATAAGTAAACAGAGGATCTATTAATCACTTAGAAACAATGGGAATGCAAATAAGAAATGATAAGATAGTTCCTTCTCTCAAGGGAGTGACTATGTATAAAAGAAAGTACAGTTGTAGGGCAGATGAGAATAACTGGAAATCCTATGTTTATTTAATTGGTGTGGATGATAAGGTTTAATGGTTTTGTAGTTACTTGAAAAGGTCAGATGATAGTGCTCAGGGACTTCAGGGCAAGACAGATGCTGCCACATGGAAGACTTCAGGATCAGTGAAAGGATATACAGTAACTTGTAATGATCCATCTCACTAAAGGATATAGAGTTGTTGACTCCCATGTCATCTAAGTTGTGTGAGCAGTCAAACAGTCCAAGTGAAAAGGGAAGGAAAGGACAATAACCACCCCCAGGAGTGGCTTGTCTTCTTCTCACATGGTCAATGGTTCCCAGATGAGATCTGGGATGACCAAGGGAGAGCAAGAGTTGGGGGCAAAGAAAAAGGGAAGAAAATGTCTCTAGGGATGATTGGTCTTCTTTGCACCAGTTTCCTACATAATAAAGAAATGATATTTGAACTAAGCCTAAAAAGGAACTAGGGATTTACGATGGAACTAAAGAGGAAAAACATTCCAAGTATGAGGAAAGTTTATATATATATGTATATATATATATATATATATATATATATATATATATATATATAAACAAGATATATAGATATAAGAAATAGGATGTTATATCAGGATATATCAAAGATCAGTTTGGCTAGAAGGTGGAGAACATGATAGATAGTAATGAGAAATAATGTAGATTACAGCCAGATTTTGAAGGAATTTAAATTTTAAAATGTAGGAATTTGTATATAATCCCAGAGGAAATCCTAGAGAAAAGTCATTAAAGATTTTTGAGCAGAATGGAAATGTGTTCAAGCTTATACTTTAGAAAGATGATATGGACAGCTGGATTAAGGAGAATAAAAAAGAAAAACTACTAGATTCATAGAAATTTTTGTAACAGTCCAGGGTCTGAACTTGAGTGATGACAATGTTAAATGGAAAAATAAAGATGAGAAAATCTTGCTATGGTGACAGCAAAATCTATAATATTTAACAACTTATTGGATATGGAGGGAAAGAATGAAAAAATTGAAAATGATATTGTCAACCCATGTGACTAGAATTATGATGATACTTTGGCAGAAATGTGGAAACAATAAGGTCAAAATGGGTACAGGATTTAGACATAAAGGGAGATACCATAGATAAGTTAAACCAAGAAACAGTCTATCTATCATATCAGAAAGGGGAATATTTATGACCAAACAAGAATTAGAGTACATTATAAACTGCAAAATGAATGATTTTGATTATATTAAATTAAAAAGGTTTTACACTAATAAAATCAATGCTGCCAAAATTAGAAGGAAAGCAGAAACAATCTTCACAACTAGTTCTGATAAAGGCCTCATTTCTAAAATATAGAGAGAATTGCATTAAATTTATAAGGTCACAAGTCATTCCCCAATTGATAAATGGTCAAATGTTATGAATAGACAATTTTCAAATGAAGAAATTAAAGCTATATATATAATCATATGAAAAAATATTCCAAATCATTATTGATAAGAGAAATACAAATTAAAATAGCTATGAGGTATCACCTCACACCTATCAGATTGTCCAAGATGATAAAAAGGAAAAATGATCAATGTTGAAGAGGTTGTGGAAGGATTAGGGTATTGATGCCTTACTGGTGGAGTTGTGAATGGATCTAACCATTCTGGAGAGCAATATGGAACTATGCCCAAGAGCAATAAAACTGTTCATTCCTTTTGACCCAGGAATTTCAATTCTAGGCCTATATCTAGAAGAAATCATAAAAAATGGGAAAAGTCCCACATGTTCCAAAATATTAATAGCAGCTCTTCTTGTAGTGGCAAGAAATTGCAAATTGAAGGGATACCCATCAATTGGGGAATAGTTAAACAAGTTATGGTACATGAATACTATGGAATATTATTGTTCCATAAGAAACCATAAATGGTCGAACTCTAGAGAAGCATGGAATGACTTACAGGATCTGATCCTGAATGAAGGGAGCAAAACTAAGAGAACAATGTACACATCAACAACAACATTGTGAAATGATCAAACTTGATGGAAGCAGCTCCTCTCAGCAGCCCTGAGAGCTAGGACAACTGTATTAGACTGGCTATGAACTATATTATCCCCATCCAGGGGAAGAAAAACAAAACAACACAAAACCCTTCAGAATCTGATGAACACCTTTTAAAAATGATCTCTTATGTATCTCTTTCCCTTAATCCTAATTTCTTATACCTAAAATGACTAATCTGCAAACATGTTTATCAAAAATATGTATGTACAATGTTTACCTGACTATTCACCACTGAGGAGAGGGAGGTGGGAAGGGAGGATGGAAGGAAATATCATATGACTGAAAAAAAAATAGAATGCTACTCAAAAAAAATGTGGAAGCTAACAAGAGAGAAAGATAATGAGATTCTTTCTGGATATGTAGGAAGATATTGATACTGGAGTGGAACCTGGGATAGGGAACAAGTTTGGAAATTTAAATTTGGGAGCATCTCTGCATAGGTGATAACTGAACCCAATAGAGTTCATGTCACAGAGAGAGAAAAGAGAGTTGAATTATATCCTTAATGATTTACCTCCACATAGAAGGTAAGGCACAGATGACCTGCAAGGGAAACTGAGAAGGATTAGCTGGGTAAATTAGAGAATAACTAGTACAAAGAACTATCATGAAAAATCAGGGAAGAGTGTATCCAACAAGAGGACATGGTCAGCAGTTGCAAAGAAATCAAGAAGGATTTAGTATTTAGTAATTAAAGAATGATTAATTGCCATTGACAGCAGTTTCAGTCAAATATTGAGACCAGAAGACAGAATTCAAAAATGTAATAACTGAGTGGGATGTCAAGAAGTGGAGGTCACCAAGATAGATGACTTTCTAGGAGTTGGGTTGTAGGATATAAGAAAATATCTTAAGACAGTTGCAAAGTCAAATTTTCTTTTTCTTTCTTTCTTAGTGATGGGAAGACCTTCACATTTTGTGGAAGTGTCCAGAGGATAAAGAGACTGAAAATCAGAAAAAAATAGGGGTATGAATCAAGAAACAAACTCCCAAAGTAGGAAGGTAGGAATAAGATCATAGACATAAGAGAAAAGACTGACTTTAGCAAAGAGAAATGTCACCCCACTCCATCTGAGATTGGAGTAAATCATGAATGGAGGAGAATATCTGAAAGATAAAACAAAAATAAGGAGCTCATGGTGAATGGACCTTATTTTACTGATAAAATATGAGGTTAAGTTCCTTTGTTCAGAGGAAGGGAAGAACTGAAGGTGCTTGAAGATAAAAAAGCTTGAAACATTCAGTGGTGGTCACTGTGTGTGAGAAAGCAAATTGGTGAAGAATAAATAAATGACTACTTAGTTGTGAGAACTCATTAACAAATTTGTGGTGGATCCACTCAGTACAAATATTCTCCAACAACATGTAGAGAATAGATATAGAAGTAGAAAAGGTAGATAGTGGGCAAAACACAATATTAGCATTTTAAAAGGCATGAGAGATAAAAAGAAGTGGTCAAAGAATTTGATTTGGGAGCTTAATATAAATTTGAACTGATTACTTCTAGGGTAAAAATCCCAAAGAGTAAAGGGAGTGATTGACTGGAAAAACACAGAGAGATAAAAATCATTGGAGTTCACAATGGATGTTCATACAGACATACGAGAGACTGTGTAGTGAGTGAAGTGAAGAGAACATTGCACCAGAAGTCAGGTTCGGTGTTGCCAACACCTTTTTGTGTAACCTTAGTCAATTTGCTTCCATACTCTGGAACTTTAAGTCCTTCCTTCCTAAAAAGTTTCAACCTAAATTATCTCTGGTTAGTTTCCACTCTAAAACTCTAGAATTCCATAATGTTCCTCAAAACTGAGGAGATAAACTAGACTTTTATCCTTTCCAATCCAAGGAATTTCTAGTTCTTTTTTAAAATAAAAGTAAGCAAGTTCCTCCCTTTTCTTCTCATCTCAGGTGAAGACAGAGAGTGAAAGGTTAAGAGCACTCAACCAAGTTTTAATGCAGTGTGATTTTCTTTTAGATTTTTAACACTGGAAAAGAAGGAAGATTCTCTTGGGAAAGAGTATTAAGTTTGGGCAAGTATGTTGGCTAGATAACTACCATTGGGGCTAGGAAAGACAGGAGAGGGTCAGTCAAAGGGATGATTCTGTCTTGCACAGCTGGGGTGGAAAAGTCACATGCAGATGATGGGTGGGGGAGGAAAAAGAGGAGAGTTTTCAGCATGATTTCTAGTAAATCAAGTTTGTAACCATCATCAACTTGCTCCCCCAGTCCCCCCTCCCTTTACATGATCCCTGACTTTTATTCTCTCTCTTGCATCACAGCGGAAGAACAAAGCTGGAAGTTTGAGTCATGAGCTACAGTTGGGTTAAAACCTCAGCGTAAAACCCTGACTTCAGGAGAGAAGGAGGAGGGAGTGAAGGTCCATTGAGAATTCTCTTAAAGTTAGAAACTAACAATAAAATGTTAAAGCTTGAAGGAACATAGAATGATATAATACAAAAATATTATACAGTAAGCATTGGTTGAACATATACTGTAGAGTAAAGGCTATGCTGGGTGCTAGGAATGATAGGATCATAGAATTAGAACTGAAAAAGAACATTAGGGGTCATCTAGGCTAACATTTCCATATTACAGATAAGGGAACTGAGACCCAGGGAGTCTCAGAAGAGAGGTATAAGGTTTAGAAAAGACAGTGTACCAGCCTTCAAGAAGGTTGTGGTTTTACATATATGGGGAAAAAGTTAATACATAAAAAAAAACTAATTGTGAAGTAGAATTTGTCATATGATTCTATTAGGCAGTTTTTTTTAAAAAATCTATATGTAATTCCAGTAAAATTCATCATCTTTTCCATAATATTCACCTCTTTTCTAAACTTCCTTATTTTTATCAAATGTATAATCATCCTTTAAGGCAGCAAATTTGTAACGCATTCTTTTATCTCATTTCCCACTTCCAATCAATTGCCTGTTCTTGTCAATTCTCCCAATACAGCTCTCACTTCCATCTTCTTCTTTTAACTCAAACAGATCCGTGACTAGTTTATAAATTACCACTTTAATTCATATTCTTTTCATCTCTAGTCTAGAATAGTAGTGTCAAACTGAAATAGAATCAGGGTTACTAAGCAATATATAAGGATACTTTAAGATGCATAATGACTTAGAAAACCAAGTGTTAACATTATCTATGTTCTATTGATTTTAATTTATTTGTTAAGTATTTCCTAACTATATTTGATTCTATTTCAAGTCAGAGTCATGGGTCATGTATTTAATGCTTCTGGCATAGACTATTGTCACAATCTTTTAGGTGATGATTCTGCTTAAAATTCCTACTCTCTATATCTCTATCACTATTTCAAATTTGGGTTTTCTAAAGAACAGATTATGTCACTCCCTTCACTTCAGTGGCTCCCTATTGCCTCTAGGATAAAACAGTATAAAATCCTCTTCACATTTAATGCCTTCCAAATCTAGCTTCAAGTTTTCTTTCCATAGTGATTTCACATTCATGTGCCTCATGAACTTGCAGTACTAAACAAACTGGACTACTTGTCTCCAAGTCATTCTATCTCCAGCTACTCTGTCTTTCCATATGTTTCCTATTCCTGGAATGCTCTCCTTCTTCCCTTTTACATCTGAGCATTCCAGCTCCTTATGAAGTTCAGTTCAAGCAATGCCTCTGATTAGATAACTTTTCTGATTCTATAAGTTGATATTCTTCTCCTTGTTCTAAATGTGAATTTGTATTTATTTTGTAATTTTATTTATTGTCTTTATACATGTTTCTCTTTAATAGAGCATAGCTACTTTGCAAGCAGGGATTTGTGTCAGTTTTTATATAAGTATCTCTAGAACTTATGACTGTATCTAGTATATAGTAAATATTATATATTTTACAGAAGTGGAAACTAATTTTTCTACTGTCATTTGACTAAAAAGGTTTTATAATTTCTTGTCCACGGGACTTTCTGTAAGATTCTGCTGTCTCTTAAGGAATAGGCTGATAGGAAGAATGATATGTGTAAATTAAAAAAAACCCTCCAAATCTAGTTCTTATCAATTTCATTTTATAAACCTTAATTATGAGGTCTTTGGTATTTCTTAGTGGGACTTGTCAAAAAGAATAATCTGTAAGTTATCATCTATAAAATCCTTTACTCCTCTTATGTGTCTTTCCTTCCACATCTTGGATAGGTTAGGTCACATCAGGCCAGCATAGAAATTCATTACTTTTGGGTAATGATTGATATAGGAATTGAAAAGCAAAGAGTAGATACTATAAAAGCATTACAAAAGCAAAGAGTAGATACTATAAAGTCATTACAATGTTATTTAAAAATAATGCAGAAAAAAGTCAAGATCTGTGAGTATAGAAACAAGCAAAATGTCAGAGTTGGTTTCATAAAAGGAGTCACCAGGTCAATGAATCACTGTGTTCCATTAGCAGAAGTGTCTAGAATAACTCCACAGATTTTTTCCAAGTGGCCAATGCAAATACAGAGGCTCTAAGAAAACACATATGTGTCCAGGTCAGACAGTAAATGACTGACCTTTCCCAATAATGTTCTAAAGTAAATACTAGTTAAAATTATCCCAAGTAACTTCTGGCTCATTTCTACATGTATAGAGCAGATAAAAAGGAAATGTGAAAGGTCCTCTATTTCTAGGGGTTCCCTACAGATGTATGTTTACTGATCTAACTTCAGTTGGATATAGGAGGTAGTGGACTTTGGAAACAAGAAAATTATCTGTGTTTTAAGAAAGGTAAGTAGACTAAGCAGGGTCACCCCTTTTTAAAAACCTCCTATCACATAGAAACATCTATATCTGAAGTATCTAAAATGTTGGATAAAGTATTTTTTATTGCAAATCTCTTATGAACCTTAGGCAGCCAGGTGATACAGTGGGTAGAGTATTGAAATTGGACCAAGAACTGAAGTCAGGAATGAGTTCAAATTTAGCTTCAGATGTTTAAAGAGGTGTATGAGCATATAAGCTCTTTGTATCTCAGTTTCTTCACCACAGAGTTATGGAATTGGATGTGATGGTCTCCAAGGTCCCTTTCAAGAGTTGATTTAGAGTCCTAAATTTAAGATTTTATGTTTGGGTAAGGTAATGGTTTCTGAGCTTCTCCCCTTCTCCAGTTTCCTTCTGTGAAAAATCTTTATTCACAGCTGGTCAACATTATTATGGAATTTTGTTTTCCTCTCAAGTGGATTTGGAGCTGATAGAAGCTTCTCAGCTACTGCTGGGACCTGCTGACAAAGCCTTTGGCTACAATGCTCACTGTGATGTCACAGAGATGCTGTCAAGGGCTCATAGCTGGGACCTAACACTAAGCCATTGCCTTGTCAAGTGGAAGAGGTGAGGAATTCGAGTTCTGGTCTTGTTTCTAATTTAGGTCAAGGCAACCATAATAGATTGCTAAATCCCATCCCTCTATGCTGTCAGCAGCACCACCAATCAGAGCGTGACTTGCTGCATCTATACAAGAAGAGTTGATAATGTCACATTTCCTTTTGAGAGTTTTGGGGGTACAATCTATCAAGTGTTAATTGATCACAGTATTACAAAGAGAAAATGATATTAAAAATATATATGGAGATGGATGTGAATAGAGATCAGGAGCAGGTATTAACAAGGAAATGGAAATCAATATCACTAAGGCTTTAAAGAATATGGTTTTACGGGGTGCCTAGGTGGTGTAGTGGATTAAGCACTGGCCTTGGAGTCAGGAGTACCTCGGTTCAAATCTGGTCTCAGACACTTAATAATTACCTAGCTGTGTGACCTTGGGCAAGCCACTTAACCCCATTTGCCTTGCAAAAGCCTAAAAAAAAAAGAATATGGTTTTAAAGCCTGGAGGTTCCAGTGACAACTCGAGTAAATCATTCCATTTCAACCTAAAGAATCAAGCTTGAATCAAGCTGTGTACCAACTGCTAGGTCTGGAAGTTGAAGGAACAAACAAAATTATTTTTCAATCCAGAAATCATGACAGGAAAATTGAGAAGGGTAAGGAGAGAGGTGGAGAGAAAATGTGGGGGGGCGGGGAGAGACAGAGGCCGACAGATACAGAGACAGAAAGACAGAAACAGAGACAGAGACAGCGAGAGAGAGACAGAAAGACATAGAAAGACAAGAAACAAAGAGACAGAGACAGACAGAGAGAGAAAGAGAGGAAATTCCAAGAGAAGTTTTTGACACCTAGAGAGGGAGAATCAATGTGCTCCTGTAAACCGGATATTGCCTCAGAGAGAGGGGGAGGATTTGGAAGACAAAGATCCCATGATTTCTCACTGTTGGTCTTTTTAATCCTCCCTTCCCTAACTCCCAGGGTTGTATCATATGGAACACAGGCATATCTAAAAGACCAAAAACTCAGTTTGAAGAGAGGTTTCTGAAGGGACACTAGGAATATGTTCCTCAAAGGAGTAGAAAGAAAAACAAGGAAAAACACCCAGAGAAAACCTGACTCCAGAACAACACTGCTTTACCATGAAGAGAGGTCTGCTCTGATTCTCTTACTCTCATACTTTATTGCACACCATTTCTGAAATTGCAGCATAGTGGAACTATTCAAAACATAAGACAAGAAGTTCTTTATTTTCTTGCTTTGAATGCAACATATGAACAATGTAGAGGAGGAGAGAGGTTGATACCCTTATTAGGACTATTACTAGCAGCTGCTATCTCCCTTCCCTCAAACAGATTCTCTTTTATGAAAAGAAAAAAAAAACATTTCCACATTCTAGAACAGAATTCTAGAATTCTTCCATGTGACATTTTCTTTAATAGTCTTATCAACCTTCTTTGCAATTTTGGATCTGAAACTCTATAGTCTCCTGTTCTATTATCAACTTATTCCCCACCCTTACATCAGTCCCTAGACCCACACCTGCTCTCAGATCCTTTGCACTGGAGAGGACCGAGGAGCTACATTCCTTTACTGTCTTTCAATAGTGTTTTCTTCAGCTTTTTCTGGCTGATGTTCTTGGACAGTGCTAGCTATTTTTGGCCCTGAACTTAGCCAAGGACACAGCTGTGCCAATGTGGGGGCCAAAGGTTCCAGGCCTGGCACAGGGAGTTCCTCAGCATTGAACCACCCCACGCCTACTGGAGGTGTCAGCTGGGTTTCCACCTGTAGCAAGTGTCAGTAGAGAAGTCAGGCACCAGGAATCAAACAATCTTAGTAACATAGGGGTTTTGTGAGGCTCAAAGTTCTTTTTGTCACAGCTGTGATTGGGTCCAGGAATATTAACTTAATCTTTAACTCCTATTTTGAAACATCTGGAGGATGCTTTAACAATTCATAAGTAATATAAACATTATTGCAAACAGATAATGAAAATTGGATCTCTCCACAATCATTTCTTCTCTAAATTTCCAATAAGCAATTAATTTACAAACCTAGTTTTTGTATCATTCATGTTTCTTCCTTTTATCCTAAGGAAAGTCACGAATATCTCAAAATTTCTCTAATAGAAAACAGAATATTAGAGTAGGAAAGGAACTTAAAACCAAAAATGTCAAAGATGAAAAGGACATCAGAGATAACATAATTCAGTGCACTTGTTTTATTATCAAGAATATGATTTGAGGGGATGGCTAGGTAGCACAGTGGATAGAGCACCGGCCTTGGAGTCAGGAATACCTGAGTTCAAATCTGGCCTCAGACACTTAATAATTACCTAGTTGTGTGTCCTTGGGCAAGCCACTCAAGCCCATTGCCTTGCAAAAAAAATAAAAAAATAATAATATGATTTGAGAAGGTAAGAGAAATAATTGACTCAGAATCAAAGTCTATTATTTACAGAATTGAGAATAACAATTATACCAATGTGACCATGTTGATGCAAATTAATACATATTAAGAGAACTCTAAACCAAACATTGGGTAAGAGGCTATTACAAAAAAAACCAAAATAGAATATATTGATTATATGAAATACAAAAGCTTTTTCATGAACAAAATCAATGCAACTAGAATAAAAAGAGAAATCTTTGACTTAGGAAATAATCATAGCTTCAAATATTTGTAAGGGGTATGATATCTAAGATATAAAGGGAATGAATACACATATGAGAGGATAATTCTCCAATAAATAAGTAGTCAAAAGAAGACCAACATGACATCACTATGTTTGAAACAAATTATAGTGTGTCCAACTACAAGCTTAGAATACTCTTCCACAAGTTGGGCACAAATAGTTCATTTGAATTACTAGGGTGGGTACTCTAAACTTATGGATGCCAAGTTTCTTTTGAGCTGCTTCAATTTTGCCTTCCTCATAGAGTGCAGCACCCTCACTTATGAGGGCATGCCATACTGGGCAGTCCTGTGCCACTGTCTCCCGTACTGTTCAATCAATTCTAATGTTCTTCAATGAGACCTTCAGGTTGTCTCAATATCTCTTCATCTGACTCCATTAGCCCATTAACCCTTTAACTTGCCCTTTGTGAGTACTCCGTAAAACAGTTTTGTTTTGGGTTCTTTTGGCAAGCATATATCTGACATTCTAACAACATGACCAGTCCATCATGGTTGCACTCTCTGTAGTAATCTTGTAATGCTAGGCAGTTTAGCTCAAGAACGGACTTCAATGTCTATTATCTTCTCTTAGCAGCTTATCTTCAGAATCTTCCTAAAACAATTTAAATGAAAGTGATTCAGTTTTCTGACATGGTGCTGGTAGACTGTCTATATATATATATATATATATATATATATATATAGCAATGAGGTCAGCAAAATGGCTCTGTAGACTCTCAGTCTAATAGTCTAATACTTCTTTTCTACCATACTTTCTTTTGGAGCCTCCCATAGCTCTGGCAATGAGAGTACAACCTCATTGTCAATTTTTACCTCCTTGAAAAAGATACTGCCAAGGTAAGTGAACTTATCCACAGTACTCAGAACTTCTCCATTTGGTATAATCAATGCTTCCATATGTGGATGGTGTGGTGCTGGCTGATGGAGCACCTGTGTTTTCTTGGTATTAATTGTTAGACCAAAATTAGCATAAGCAGCAGAGAATCTAACCCTATTTTATTGCATCTCAGCTTCAGAGGCTGCATTGAATGCACAATCATCTGCAAACGGAAGATCATGCATCAAACACTCCCTCCACTTTGGTTTTGGTTTGTAACCTTTTCATATTGAAGAATTTGCTGTCAGTGTGGTAGCTGACCTTGAGGCCATGTTCATACTTAGTGAAGGCATTTAAAAACATGGCTGAGGGGTGGCTAGGTGGTGTAGTGGATAAAGCACCAGCCTTGGAGTCAGGAGTACCTGGGTTCAAATTCAATCTCACACACTTAATAATTACCTAGCTGTGTGGCCTTGGGCAAGCCACTTAACCCCATTTGCCTTGCAAAAACCAAAAAAAAAAAAAACATGGCTGAAAACATTATACTAAAATGCATAGGAGCAAGGACACATTCTTGTTTTACTTCATTGGTGACTGGGAAATCTCGAGAGCATCATCCACTATTCAGAACCTGGAAAAAGATGTCATCATGAAATTGATGTACAATATTGAACTCCAAGCAACCAAATTTTGACATAATTTTCCATAGCACCTCATGACTGTTGATATCGAAGGCTTTGGTCAGATCTACAAATGTTATATACAGACTTCTGTTCTGTTCCTAGCATCTTTCCTGGAGTTGTTGGGAAGTAAACACCATATTGACTGTTCTTCTGCCCTTTCTGAAACCAAATTGGCTTCAGGTGACTGTCTTCCAGGTGAAGGATCAGCCTATTGATAAGAACATGCTGGTGTACTATTGCCTTGGAAATAGGAATTGGTCCAATCAACCTTAGAAAGCATTTTAGGATGACACCAAAAAATGACTAAAATGTGCATGCCTTTTAACTCAAAGGTCCCATTGCTGGGTACATATGCCCAAAGAAATCTCAGATGCCTGAGAGTTCAAATTCCTTGTGCTTGTGTATATTTATACATACATATATATGGATATATAAATATGTATCTTTCAGATATGAATAGATAGACTGACAGACAGACACAGATCAGGAAACTAAGACCTAGAAATATTCAATGATTTGCCAAAATTCATACAGGCAGTAAGCACTAGAAAGTATATATATATATATATATATATATATATATATATATATATATAATCTTTGTGGTTGTTGTGACAAGTAACCATTAACAAAAAAGATTTCTATCAAAGTGTGAGGAAGTATACAACTCAAGATATATATATATATATATATATATGAATATTACTTTAGAATATGAAAAATGGATATGAAGAATTTAGAGAATAGAAACACTTTTATGTAACTGAAAAGAAAAAGGGGAAGTAATTGCTCCAGAATTATACAGTATCTAAGCATGGTCTGAAAGAAGTATCCAAAAAATGTCTAGCTCTTTCTTCATTGCAGATATGAAATGTTGGGTAAATTGTATGACATTGACATATTGGTTAATTTTACCAAATGACCTTTTCTTCTTTCTTTTACAATCTTTTGTTATAAGAGACCACTTGGTTATGGAGAAGAGGCTTATATTTAGAATAAATGTGATTTTAGAAAGTAAAATGAAAATAAGTTAAATTTTTTTGAAAAAGAAATCCACAGTATATATTGTATAGTGGCTGACAGAAATGAACCAATCAAAAAACATTTTTAAGGGCCTTCTATGTGGTAATCCCTATACTCAAGAGGCTTATATTATAATAGGGAAGAAGTACATAAGTTTATACTAAATAAATATAGAGAAGAAATACAGCTAGATGTCACAGTGTATAATGCTGAGCTTAGAGTCAGGAAGACCTGAATTCAAATCTGAATTCAGACATTTATGTGACTCTAGGTAAGTCATTTAACTCTTTCTGTCTTTGTTTCCACAACTTTAAAATGGGAAAATATAGCATGTACAACCCTGAGGATCAAATGAGATATTTGTAAAGTACTTAGTATAGTATCTGGCATATCGTTGATACTTGATTAATATTATTTTCTTTCCTTTCAAATAAATAGATCTTTAGGGTAGAGATTCACAGGAAGTTATGAGGATCATGAAAAGTTTCATGTAGAAGCTGTTGGTTCAGTTTCATCCTGAAAGATCCTGATAGCAAAACACTTTCACACAAATTATGTAACTTGGGGCTTACAGCAACCTTTGAGGTTAGTATTACGGGGCCTTTATCTCTATCTTATTGATGAGAAAATTGATCTTTGAGAGTTTAAGCTCAGTGGTAACAGCTGAAGATACAAAGAAAAGAAAAGAAACAAAGTCCAAAATAAACAACAACAACAAGAAAATCTAGACCCTGCCCTCAAAGAGTTTACATATTAACTTTAGTCTTGCATGTAGGAAAAAACTCTGAAAAAGCAAGCTATGACAACACTGTCTAAGAGGATGGGAAGATCTGTGTATTGTTTCCCAGCTATTCATTTGCACAATACTAACTGGAGAATGTTCATTCATTATCCCCTGTTCATAACTATTGCACAAAAGAATATGCCTGTTAATAACTTTGTAGTGATGAAGATTTGGTTACTTCCTATCTAAAGTAAGATTTCTCATTCAGAGGACACAACTCAGAACTAGTAAGTGTTGTTAGTCAAAGAAAAGACCTTAGAAATTGGTGGTAAAGAGGATATACATTGCTTTGGCACATACTGTCTGGGAGGAAGATAAGAAGAGCAGAGGACATGCATCTTTGCACTGTCACCTGTTGCTTGGGAGGTAGGAAAAAACCCAGATGAGGGAGCAGAGGTAGAGAGGAGAGAGGCTTCTACCAATCCTAGGCTAAGGGTCTTTGTACTTCTGAAAGAACATAATATGCTATCTGGTTAGAAATTAAGAAGAAAGTATCAGGGAATGAGGGCAGCTGGGTGGCTTAATGGAAAGTGCAGAGTCTGGAGTCAGGAAGATTCGAGTTCAAATCCAACTCAGACACTAGCTGTGTGAATTTGTGTGACCCTGTCAGCCTCAGTTTCCTCACGTGTAAAATGAACTAGGGAAACAAATGGAAAACCGCTCATATCTCTACCAAGAAAACCTCAAAAGGGGTCATGGAGAGTTAGACATGATTGAAATGACTCAACAACAACATCCAGGGAATAAAGTTATGATTGAGGAGCAAGTTCAGCCTATATTTGGACTAACATCAGAACTGAATCAAAAGACTGTAGTTGAAAAATTCATCCTCCAAGAATTCAAGCCCTATGAGGATCTAGCCTACTTCAGTTATGGACAGCTGAGAATTGAAGTGGCATCACTTGTCCAATACAGATGCCACATTTCTCTATGAATAGTGCCCAAGAAAGAGAAAGAGCACAAAACTCTACTTTTTAATTGGAAGTTTTTAATTGTTTTGGCCACCTGTGTTCCCTTCATATGTGCATCACTACCATTTACTCTATGATCTGGTATACATTGATGGGAGAATGTGACCCAGATTTATGGATGAAATGTTGTTTTTCTTTGCTTTTTGAGTAAATGCTTTTCATCAGGAGTTCAATCAGCTGGCTAGTTTGTTAATAAAAAGCACACCAGTGTGTCTCAGGAGCAAGAAGAGTAATCAAATCAATAGAACCCTGAGTTGAAGTTGAGCAACCACACCCTGAGGAATCCTAGTATTCCAGCATAGGCACATGTGAGAGAAAGTAAGCCTACAAAGAGTGAGGGCTTCTGCTCTACTACACTTGAAAAATTTTCACCTTGTTCAGACTTGAAAGAGCTTGCTTCTCTTAACCACAGCCTTTAAGACTCACCTCTACCCCAACAGGAGGCATCAGATTGTAACAGTGTTGACAGCAAAGCTACCCTTCAAGGTTGGCTGACCACATGTGCTAGCTCAGCTCTTGAGGGCATAGAGGATGACAAATTCCCTGACTGCTTCTGTTTGACCATGTGTGTCAATCAAAGTTGAAAGATTCTTGCACTTTAAGATGATAAAGCAATCTCCTTTTTGGCCACTGAGCAGGAAAAGATTCCTGTTTCCTGAGTTCCACCCAGTAAAACTTTAAAAAAGGGAGTGACTCCATTCCTGGCTCTCTTCTATCGGACTTGTAGCATAGCAATTAGAACTCCCACTAGGGGAAGGGAGGGACTATTCTTATTACCACTTCAGTAGAAATGACAAATTGCACAGATAAAGCCCATGCCTGCCTAGGTTAGCCTGATCCTGGGGATGACTCTTCTATGTTTCTTCTTTTCTGTTATTGAATTAATGAACATAGATTCTAAGATATCCAGATTGGAAGGTCACCTTGTCAGTTTAACAGATTTTGTGATCCTTGGTCTTTTGATCAAAGCCGAATGGCAATAAAGGTAACCCTGGTAAAATATTTCAATGCACTTTGAAAAGACGACTCCTAACAGAAGAGTGAACTCAAATCTCTTCTCCAATATGCCAAAAGGCATCTACTATGAAAAAGGGAGGGAATAAATATTTATATTGCATCTACTTTGTGCCAAGCACTTTTTTGGATGCTTTAAAAATATTATTGGTATTTGATCCTTACAACAACCCTGCAACTTGATGCTATTGTACCTATTTTATAGTTGAGGAAACTGAGGCAAACAGAAGTTAAGTGATTTCCCCAGGATCTGCCACAGCTAATAAATGTCATATTCAGGTATTCCTGCCCCAAGGGGCTGCACTTTGTATTGTATAAAGTTTAGGTAAAATGTCAAATATTTATGCAGCAATTCTATAAAACATTTTATTTTCAGAAGAAAATTACATATTAACTTCCAAAGAGAGCATAACAGAAATTAATACTTTTATGAATGTATTTCTGTTTCTCCCTTGTGAGTATTCAGTGTTTAGCATTTCTTTTGTATGTAAGTAACAAATGGTCACCCAAACTTGACTCATATTGTACACTGTTCATTTCCCCAGGTTGGAAAGTCCTAAACATAAGGCAAAACCTTAAGCAATTTCCTTGGGGCAAAAAAGTGACAGTTTAGCAAGTCAAAGAGTATGACAAAACAGAATATCATTAGAGGCTAGATTCTCTCAAGACTGAACTTGGTATAGTGATTAAACATATGAGTTCAGATAAGAGGACTTCCTTAAGTAGAGAGAAGAAAAAAGGAAAATGACCCCATCCCTTGGACTCAGAAGTGGTTGTAAGTGTTAGAAGAAAACCATGGTATCTTACTTCAAAATCAAAATGGGATGGCATCTCATTTTACAGATGGGAACTCTGTAGCCTAGAGAGATCTGGTGATATGAAGAAGGTAACAAAGTCAGTAGATATTTGAAGGAGAATCTTAATCCAGGGCCTTTGACTTCAGATCTAGCTCTTTCCATTGTACCATACCAAATCTAAGAAAAATTATCATGGATGAGAAGGTGAAGCCTTGATTTAGAACCTGAACAATCACAGAATGTAAGAACTGAATGGCACATTAGAGATAACTTCTGCTATGATATATGAGGAAAGAGATACCAGGAAATTAATTTACAAGGTAAAGTAAAAAAATTATGAGTTCTGTGTCTTTTGTAACCAAAACTAATCAGCATGACTGAGTACCAATGAAGTAGTGTGCTTACAGAAGTCTTCTTAGAAGTTCTTAGTAGTATGATACGTCCTAGATTTTTCAACTTAGCATCTAAACCAAATGTGCTAATGGTGGCAGCAATGGGTGAGAATAGGCAGGGGTGAGAGCAAGTATAAAAGTTATGTTATAATTTAAGGCCAGAATCTCAGACTACATGAAGCTCTACTCACATACTCACAGCATTTCTATAAGAATAATAGCACAGATATCTTTATTCTCATATTTCAGATGAAGAAACTGAGACTAGAGAGACAACTTGCTCATGATTACAGTTTTTAATGTTTGGAGGCTGAATTTGATCATTACTTCAGGAGCATTTTCCATTGTTTTGTTTTATGTTCACAATACATTTAAAGGTAGGCAGGCAGGTAATATTAAACTCATTTTACTGATGAAGAAAATAAAGATGAGAGAGATGAAGTGACTTACTTATATCCAAACAATTATTAATGAATGGAAGTCAAACTCAAACCTATAAGTCCCTTTTATTTCCATCAGACTTAGTCATTTTCACAATTTCAAATTTTTATTTCATTAATATAGCATATTTTTTCACTTTATTGTTGAAGAAAGATCACAGAGCTCAACTGATTAAGTTCTATGGCAAGTTGGTAAGAATAGAATTTAACTTTGGTGAATTTCCCCTAAGTCCAGTGTTTTTGTTGTTTGTTTCTTTATTTGTTGATAGCTATGGGTCTGAATTTGTTAGCAAACATGAGGATACTATGAATTTGGTTGCATAGTCCCTAACAGTCCTGTGAGCATCTTTGTGTGCATGTGAATCCAGCATATGGATTTCATTTATGTTTTATTTATGCCATGCCTATTATATTCATGTGGTACCCTTCACCCACAAGATTGAAACATTTTACAAGAAAGATCATCTTTTTCTTCCTTTCCTGGATCCTGCCAATGATCCATCTGGAGCCTGAGATTCTAAGAGTTTATAGCTGATTCTGCTGATGTACATAGATATATGGGGATCACTGGCTCTACTCCAGGGTCCATTCTATTTGGAGATCTTTGAGAGGCTCTGGATTGGTGTTCAAATGAAACCAACTTCAGAAAGTACATGATCACTAGCACTCCAAAGAGACTGAGGGAAAAATAATACTTTGAAACCCTGATTCAGAACTGATGGTCTTTCTGCAGGCTGCCACACTGTTCAACTAAGACCAAATCCCTTCTCCCCCACTCGTCCTTCTGCCATCCTTAACAGCACAATGCAAGTGGAATTCAAACCCATTTTCCCCATCTGCCAGGAGGCATCCCCAACTCGTAAACAGCAATGGGCCATTTCCCCTGCTCTCTGGGGCTATTTCTCTGCTGTGTAGAGCATGCAGCACGGCAGACCTGCGTCCTTGAGTGATCCCCCCACTCCCCCAGCTCCACCCCCACCCCACGATGCAGCCAAAGAAAACCAACGTGCTATATTTGTTTTTCAAGACAGGGCCAAGAATGATTCCCGTAAGACGCTGCCTGGCTTTAATGGGGCTGTGTCTGTGCCCTGTCGTTAAGCCTGCATCTGGCAAAGGGGCCCAGGCTTCTTTCTCACTTGGCTCCCTTGAAAGATGATGCTGTTTGCTTAAGGTGATTCAAAAGTGAGAAAGAAGAGGAAGAAGAGAAGGATGAGAAGGAAGAAAAAGGAGGACAAGAAGGAGAAGGACATGAGGATGGAGAAGGGAAGAGAAGAGAAGAGAAGGAGGAAGAGGAGGAAGAAGAGGAGGAGGAGGGAGGAGGAGGAGGAGGAGGAGGAGGAGCAGTAGTCAGGGGGGGGCAAGAGAAACTCCTACAATTTACAGTGAATCACCGCTGTTCTGAAGCAAACTTGGCTGTACAGACCGTATCCAGCAAACCCAACAAAGAGAAGTATTGGAATAACAGCTGGGGCTGGAGGCCCAGAGGGCTCAGGGCTTTGCTGGGGCTCCCCTTGCTCTGTCTGCGTCACAACAGCTCTGTCTCTGCTTCCAGCCTCTTGCTCAATCAGGACAGCAAACTGGCCTCTCTCCTTGGAAGGGGTCTCTGCTTGGATGGTTTCCAGTTAAGGCACTCCTCTTCCCAATTCCTCTACACAAACACTTAATCAAGAATATGGAGGATGGAGTAAAGGTATTACCAAAGATCCACCCACCATGGGCAAATGAGGTCATGACTGAAGGACTTCTTAGGTAACCCAGAGTCTAAGGATGCAGGTTTGGGATCAAGAACCATTGTCTTATTTCTAATAATTCAGTCAGCACTCAATCAACAAAAATTTATCAAGTCTTTCCTATATGCCAGACATTATACTAAGTGTTGGAAGATATAAAGAAAAGGGAAAATCCCTGTCTTCTCTTAAGGAGCTCACATTATAATGGGGAATGTGAACGAATTAATAGCTGGGTATATACAAGATATAAGCAAAGTTTATGAAGACAAACTTTAAAAAACAGGGAAGGCATTGAGAGCAGGAGGGTCCAAAAGAGAACTCAATAAAAATTATATACCTAAAGGTGGCCAGGGGTAATTTAGAAGAGAGCCACCATACTGGAACAGGAGACAACAAAGACAGTCACATTGAGGGAGACAATTATTGTTTCCATGACTCGATAATTAAGATCAATCTATAACCTCCAAATTGGGTATTTAAAGAGTATAAAGACAGCCAGCAAGAGTATGACATAACTCAAAGGCAGGCAAGTGGATAGAGCACTGGTCTTGGGGCTAGGAGGATAGGAGTTCAAGATTGACCTTTAATACTTGATGCTAACTGCGACCCTGGGCTAGTCACTTAACCCTGATTGCCTAGCATCCAGAGTCATCTCCAATCGTCCTAACTCATATCTGGTCACTGGAACCAGATGACTCAAAAGGAGACAGTGAGGCTGGTGAATTAGCACAACACCCCCTCACTGAAATTCATGTTATGTTATCACCTCCCTGATATCCTGGTTTTCTTCGATAATGAAGGAAAAACATTGTCATCATTATCTCATCTGATCCTCACAAAAACCTTCCCACTACTATTATTATTCTCATTTAATACTTGAGGAAATTGGGGCAAACAGAACTTAAGTGACTTGTGGAAAGCAAAATGAACTAAATTTCTGAGGCCATATTTTAAACGGGTTTTCCTGATTACAGGCCCAGTGTTTTATCCATTGCACCATAACAGTGGTTTCTAAGACTACAGTGTAGAAACCAAGTTTTAAACTTTGGGTCTGTGATTTTCCACCTGAAAATCTACTCAATATGAAAATAATCCATACACCATTGAGAAGTCAGACTGAATTGCAGAGAATTTTTTTTAAATACAAATCAAAATTTCCCATTCCAAACCCAGTTGACTTGAGCATATACATGGTTAGTATATCTGAAAGAATATTCAATTTGAAGTCAGAAAGGCAGGACAAACTATGTTTGCCCATTTATGTTTTTGAAAAGATACTCCTTTGGAATGTATTGTCTTCTTATATCTAGGATGTGAATTCCCTAATTTCCTTAAAAGTTTGCTTCAAATTCAATCTTTCACAAAAGTCTTTGTTATGACCCTGTTCAGTTACTCATGCCTCTTCCTCAAAGTACTTTTATTTATTTTTTGTGTATATATTATACATACTTATCTTTATATCCATATATCCATATATGCTGTCTCTAGGTGCATATTGATTAAATGATTGGCATAGTTTAATCCATTTTTACCCTCCAACTTTGATTTTCTGGTAGGAAGTTTGAAAATAGGAACACTCAAACTTTCAAAAAGTGAGAAAGCCTGGTGGAGTTAAAGAAATTTGGTATCAAGGGAACTGAGTTTGAGGTAAACAGGGTCACACAGCTAATAAATGTTTAAGGCCAGATTTGAACTCAGAAAGATGACTTTTCCTTACTCCAGGTCCAGCACTTTATCCACTGTGTCACTAAGCTGCCTATTGTGTAAGCTTGGGCAAATCATTGAACCAAGGTTAACTGATCTTTCCTTCTTTCCTATAATGGTATTAGATCCTAGGATCCTATCAAATGTTTGCAGTTTGACATGGTAGGGGAGAGATGGGAAGCAAAGATATATATATATATACATATATATATATATATGTGTATATATATATATATATATATAACACAAGAATGTGGCCATTTATAGATACATAAATATATACATATATAACAAGAATATGGCCATTATACAGCACATTTTCTCTGGAATCATAGTTATTGCTTATGTGTTATAACCCCTCCTCTTCTCTATTAGATTGTGGAAGATGAGTAGGGAAATCCCATTTTACTTATTGTTTTCTCACCAGTTCATAATGCAGGACTTTGTATATATAGGTACTTAAAATATTTGTTGAATTGATTTTAAATTGCTTATATTGGAAGGCAGAGTACTCTGAGGAGTCATTGATGCTTACCCTTGGGGCAAGGAAGAAAAAGACAAGGAGAACAAGAAGAAGAAGGACATGAAGACAGAGAAGGAGATGGAAGAAGAGAAGGAGGAAGAATCTAATCAAAAAGAAATGTCATCACAGCTTCTGATGAAGGAATAAAAAGAATGAGTATTCTATCTTCCAGGAAGCTCTCCAGAAGAGGGAAACTTAAGGAGAAGGAGAATGAGTATCAGAAAATGAGAATACTAGTACAATAGTCAAAATGCCAGGTGGAAGAACTGAGATCTTTGGCCTTTACTTTGAGGGGATATTTTTGGTGCCAACCTCCAGGCTTTTGTGGGCATAGTCAGCTATCTCACTCAAACCAAGAATAACATTTGTAGGGCAGACCTGTAAAAGTAGGTCCAATGGAAACCTCCATATAAGGGACCCAACTTGATTTTAGTTTCCCATGGAAATCTAAAACATTATTATTGTCATGAAGAAAACCATAAATGTTAAATGCGATGATGGGGATGTTCATTTTATGCTTTGGAGGGAGATCTAGGTAAAATATGCTAATCTCACTTGCCAACTGACTAACATGGGCAGAGCCTGTGCTGAATGGACCACAGCCTTCCTATTGGCAGCAAATTTTAAGAGATGTCTCACCCTGGCCCAAATGAGTATTCCTCCTGAGGGGTGATTTGTTTTTCTTTTTATAATGACCAATTGACTGGCCTGTGCAATGATGTGGACTCTGCAAATACATCTGTGGGGAATGGAGAGAATCCTCTTTGGATTGCATAATGATATAAATCAATAGCTGGTCTGTTCTTATTTTCTTTTCTCATTCAAATTTTAAAAAAAGAAAGAAAAGAAAAAGATATAAGTATATTTGTATAGCACCTATCACCAAGATGCTCTCTGTGTAATATTGCTTTAATTTTTAGTTACATTCCTTCTCTCTACTCCAAGGGTACATTTTCCTATCAATCACTTACTTAGCATTCACTATATAACTAATTGGTGGGAGAAACAGAGAACCATAATAAATGCATGGTACTGCACTTGAGAGACATATGATCTATTTAGGGAAATAAAATTGCCCAAGCATAAATTAGAAGATAATCAATTTCTAAATGTAAGCTATACAAAAAAAGCCCATATATTGATACTTTGGAAAGCACAGTGGGTAGGGAAGCAAAAATAAGTCTCTGCCTTCAAAGAGCTTACTTTCTACTGGGGAGCCACTATTTTCCTAAATAAAAAAGTACACACACACACACACACACACACACACACACACATAAATACACATACAAACACAAAATATGCAAATATAGGATAGAGTACTAACAACTGGGAAAATCAGAAAAAGATTCTTGAAGGGAGTGGCATTTGATCTGCGTTTTAAAGGTTCCAAGAGGAATAGCAACCTAGACTTGGAGGACAATCTAGGCAAAGATCCAGAGGTGGGAATTTGGCTAGAAGTTAGAGTATATGATGTAAGCAACCTGGAAATAAGGGCCGGTACTAGACTTTAAATATGAAACAGAGGGGGTGGTTTGTAAATGAAATATCACCTAAAGAGAATGGGGAACCACTAAAACTTCTTGCACTGAGAGAAGAGTGCCATCATCAAATCTGCTCTTTGGAAATATCCATTGGCCTCTAGCTGGTCTGAAGTGGGGTAGAGATTGGAGGCAGAAAGACCAATTAAGAGGTTATCACAAAAATACATTTGAGAAATGAGTATTTATATTGTATTTTAAACAGAAAATATGTATCATGTGCTTGTCAACTGTTTGGTGATAGACCATACTTTTTTTAAAATTTTTCAACATTCATCCACTTATATATTTATAAGTTTTGGATAGAGATAGAGATAGAAATTAGATATAGAGATAGAGATAGAGATAGAGATGGAGATGGAGATGGAGATGGAGATGGAGATGGAGATGGAGATGGAGATGGAGATGGAGATGGAGATGGAGATGGAGATGGAGATGGAGATGGAGATGGAGATGGAGATGGAGATGGAGATGGAGATGGAGATGGAGATGGAGATGGAGATGGAGATGGAGACGGAGACGGAGATGGAGATGGAGATAGATACAATTCTTCTTCCACCCTTCCCCTCCCCTCAGCAGTGAATAGTCCAGTAAACATTGTACCTGTGCATTTGTGGTTAACATATTTCATATTAGTCTTTTTGTGTATGAGGAATTGGGAATCAGTTAGACATAACTCTTTCTCCATTAATGTGTTGGTTCTTGGACATTGGTATGCCACTAGACCTTTCAAAGAATTTTTATCTTGCTAAGAAAGCCCTAACAAGGAATGTCTATTACATTTTAATGAAGCATCTGAATAGAACTATGGTATAGGACTTTAAAAAATGTTTATTAGTTGCTGTATATGGAAGTGTGAAGAAAGGATAAATCTTAGAAAAGAAGGGTAAGGGCATTTTAGAAAAGGAAATGCCAAAACCAAAGACACTATAGAGCTGAGGCAAAGAGAGAAAAGTTTCAATATGTAGGAAGCTTAGAAGGGTTAAGATTTGTCAGCTATGTCCCTAAATAAGCAATGTACTGGAAACTATCTTGGGTATGAGATGTCTTTTAAGTAATCTTCCAAAGGCCTTCTAACAGTCTGGGCTGTAAATTGGTTAATCAATAAGCTGTTTAACCCCGGCAAAGGGACTCCGGGATTCCTGGGGGCTCTTAAAAAGAGGTGAGTGGTTTTGTATATGAGCTCTTGGGCCATTTAACAAAGACTTGTGTCAATCTCTTGAAGAGTGTGCTAACTTTATATCCTCTTCTTGTCCATCCTTCATTGTGCTTTGCATCCTTGGTGCCTCAGCTCTTTCCCCTACATCCATGGTCCTCCAGAATTGATCTCTACACACCTAGCAATGAACAACATTGAGACCTCTCTGAGTTCTATGGAAGGAGCAGTATTCTCTTGAACATTATCTGCTTGTAACTTCTAATATCCATCAACCCCTCTATTTTTTTTTCCAGAAAAAATATGTTTCAGGAAAAAAACATAATTGCGTAAACAGTAATTCCAAAATCCAAGAGGTGACGCTTGCTCCATTGGCTGCTCTTCTGAGAAAGGAAAAGGAAAAAGGTCTTGTGAGCCTTTGAGAACAAAAGGTCCTTCACTTAAGAGTGGGTGACAATTTAGCTCCCTCCCCACACACACATGCAAACACATACAGAACATTCAACCCACAACACATCAACAGACACACAGCAACAGAAGGGAGGGCTGGGGCTATGTGAATTCTCCTCTATCCCCTCCAGGGCCCCCTCTGCACATCAGCCAAGCAGAGACAGAGAAGGCCAGGTGCTCCATCCCAGCTTACTTGTCCTGCATGGCAGATGGGGTTGCTAGCCAAAGAGAAGGAAAGGAAGGGGGCCTAGGAAGCTGGCCCCTGCTCACCGCCCACAGTCCACAGCAACCCCCACCTCCCCTGAGGATTGGAAGCATAAACATTCTAAGAGTTGAAAACTGGGACAGAAGCAAAGCAGCAGAAACACAGGTTCAAAAAAGGAGGGGAGGGAGACTTTTCTTTCCATGTCCTCCTTCTATTCCCTCCCTATCATAAAATTTTGCTGCTGCAGGCTCATTCTTTAGCCTGGAATATCCAAACTCATGGAAAAAAGCCATTGGATATACCTCTGACATCACTATGGACAAGGTCCCTAGGCTCTTGTTAGGATGAAGGGAGGGAAGAAAAGAAAGAAACAAAGATAGATTTCTTGACCGTTTTAACCTTTTCTGAAAAATAAGCAAGGGTAAGCTTACAGAGAGAAAAACAAAGGAGAACTTGGATACTCTTGTTGAATGATGGAAATGCCTGGTGTGGAGAATGAGGACAACCTCCCCACCTCACCCTCCACTTTCCAATCCCCCCAGCTGTAGTATGGGAGTAAGAGAAGTAATAACCCAGATAAAAGACTAAAAGACACACCCTGTTTACACACAGACAACAAACATACACATAAAAGACTATATATTGGTTCATTGAAAAACACATTGGGTGGAGAAGCAAAATAGGAAGGTAATCTGGTTTCTCCTCCCAGCTTTGGCCTGCTAGTAAGTCATTGTGTGACCTGAGTCATTTCATTTCCCCTCCTTGGAACTCTCTTTGCTCTTCTGGCAAATGGGTATGTGTGTCTGTGTGTGTGTGTGTGTGTGTGTGTGTGTGTGTGTTGGGGGGAGGAGTAGTTGATTAGATATTTTCTAAGTTTCTTCTAGCTCTACTAGCTTACTTCCTATGTCTTTGGGACTTTATTGCCAATGCAACCACTTTATATCTGACCAACTAAATACTTTGTAAATAATATATTGAAGACAGTTTAATGTGTCATTTACTTCATGGAGGTGTGGGAATTTATTAAGATTTTTACTTGTTTATTATTTACTTATTTTTTGCCATAGCAACTAATGTGATCAGATAAAAATGTAAAATGGCCCCAATGTTGTGCAACCCCCTTTTATTTCTGCTGAAATGCATGATTTTTATAGCATGTACAAACATTTATTTAAGAGTTAATACTTTTGTTAGGGGCAACTAGATGATGTAGTGGAACACTGAACTTAGAATCAAGAATGCTCATCTTCATGTATTCAAATATGACCTCAGATGTTTACTAGTTGTGTGACCTTGGACAACTATTTGCCTCAGTTTTCTCAACTGTAAAATCATCAGCAGAAGCAAATGGCATACTACTCCATTATCTTTGCCAACATCAAAATGACTGATAATGGTTCAGCAACAATTAATGCTCTCTTAGAGAGAATTAGGTTTCATCCCTTCTTCTGTTAAATAGGAAAAAAAGAAATCATATGCTTTTAAATGGCTCAAGATTTATCTTGTCAAATTCACAGAACTGAACTTTTTGTATCAAAAAGCATATTTGTCTCCTTTTTGTGAAATTATAGTGGTAGGGAATATATACTGGGATATATCAATGTGATGAGATGGACTTTGGCTTGTTTACTAATCATCTAATTATCTATATATCAACTAATATATTCTGTATTCAGAGGACCTACTGCTAGATATAACCTGAGTGATCTTAGAAAAATCACTTAAGCATTCTAGGACTTCAGTTTACTCACTAGTAAAATCAGGAGCTAAGCTCCATTCTTCTTTTTTTATCTTTAATAAAAATTAATAATAATAACTGACATTTATATAGTATTTTGATATTAAAATTAATAATAAAATTAATGAATAATAAAATAAACATAATATATTTTAATATTAAAATAAAAGTTATAAATATAAATAATGAAAAATATATATTTTAGAAGTTAATGTACCCTGGAATAAGGATCCCTGATCTACCCCAATTCACTCATTTTTTTATTATTGAGAAAATGGAAGTAGTAATTGATGGAGTTGGCTTGATTATAGCACCAAAGGGATCTAGTCTATCATGACAGAATCATTCACTTTGCTGAGTTTACCATGAGCTTAAGCACTATTACAGATATTATTGCAATCAATTAGTCAAAATCTAGTGGAAAATCTTTGTGAATGATCAGTCAAGATTTTTCAGAATAACTCTATATAACCTACTGCTCAAACATGGCATAGGAGATGGGGGAAACTATGATGAAAAGATGGCTTGCAACCAAGAAATGAAAAATACCTGGGGTTCAAAGAATTATACAGATTTTGAGGTAAAAGGGATCTCAGACACCATCTAGTTCAACCTCTCCCATTTCACAGATTAGGAAACTGAGACTCAGAAAGGTTAAATGATTTGCCAAAATTTTCAACTACTCAAAAAAAAATCACACCTGTGGATCATTATTTTTTTCAGATAGCTAAGTGACACAATAGGTAAGAACCAGGAAATTTAGTTAATCATATCTGATTCTCCTTGACTGCATTCTGGAGTTTTCATCAGCTCATTTTATAGATGAGGAACTGAGGCAAAAAAGGCTTAGGTGATTTGCCAGGGTCACACAAGTAGTAAATGTCTAAGGTCATATTTTAATTTATATAGACTGGGACCACCCAGTTTTCTAAAGAGACAGAAAGATCAGAGTTCAAATTTACTCTACTAGCTTTGTGATCCTGGGTAAGTCATTTAATCTGTCTGTTTCAATTTCCTTATCCAGAAAAAGGGGACAATAATAATGCCATGGCTGTTGGAGGATAAAATTATTTAGTTATTGTAAAAAAATTGCAAAATTTACAAATTTTAAAGTGCTATATAAATACTAATTATAATTATTTTCTTTAAAAACACATTGAGGGGGATGGCTAGGTGGTGTAGTGGATAGAGCACTGGCACTGGAGTCAGGAGTACCTGAGTTCAAATCCGGCCTCAGACACTTAATGATTACCTAGCTGTGTGCCCTTGAGCAAGCCACTTAGCCCCATTTGCCTTACAAAAACCTAAAAAAAAGTGCATTGAGGAGTTTAAGGACTGAACAGCATTTTAAGGAATGGAATTGATTCTCCTGATAGATAAGAAATAACTTGCAAAAAATAATTATTTGAGAATGTGTGCTATCAGTTTATCAACTATGTAGGGTAAATAAAAATAAGTAGCAAATTAGGTGGAAGGATAAAGATAAGAAGAGAGTTAATTATGAGATTACTATATGTATTCCCTAAAGATTCTTTGTTAAAAAAGAGAAAGAATATATTCTGATTTGAGTCTTCTTTCATAACATGATTAATAAGGAGCTATGTTTAGAAGGGTACATGTACAACCTATATTAGATCACTTTCTATCAGGGAGGGGGGGTGAGAAGGGAAGGAAGGAGAAAAATGTGAAACTCAAACCTTGCAAAAAATTGATTTTTTGAAAACTACCATTGCATATAGTTGGAAAATTTTAAAAATTTATAAAAGAGAAGGAATACTAACAAATTTTTGCAAGTCATTTTCCTTAGAAACTAACACTTGCCAAATAATAGGTACCTAATAATAATAACAAGCATTTATATAGCACTTTTATGTTTTCAAAGTGATTAAAATCTAACTGAATCAAAAGTACAGGCAATACTAATAATAACTAATATTACATATTGCTTACCATGTGCCCAAATCCTTTATAATTATCTCATTATATTATCCTCATATAAATCCTGGGAGATAGGTGCTATCACCCCCATTTTACAGATGAGGAAATTGAGACACACCAAGGTAAAGAAACCTGTAAAGGGTCACAGAGCTAAGTAAGTATCTGAGGACAGATATGAACTTATGTCTTCCTAATGCCAGGCTTGACATTCTATCCTCCGTGTCACCTAACAGCCTCTCTGCAATATAAAATCCCTATATCTTATTTGATATTTTTAATGTGATCTCCAAAACAGCTTCTGTTATAAGAATTCTAGGCAGCGGTTCAGGGAGTATTGCTTTTGTATCACAGAGTCTACCACTGTATCAGATAATGAAGTCAAACTTTGAGCATCTCTCTGGATGGAGGATGGTTTCTTTATATGATGTTGATAAGCAAAAAAAAAATTGATGGCCATATCTTACACACTCAATCATCAAATATCCTCTTGGCCTTATATTTGTGGCAGGAAAAATTCATCTTAAGAATGAATTTATTGGGGCAGCTATGTGGAGCAGTGGATAGAGCACCAGCCCTGGAGTTGGGAATACTTGAGTTCAAATCTGACCTCAGACACTTAATAATTACCTAGCTGTGTGGCCTTGGGCAAGCTACTTAACCCCATTGCCTTGCAAAAACTAAAAAAAAAAAAAAATGAATTTATCAATACTCTCTCTTCCAACAATAACACTGACCACTGACTTCCTGAAATCACTTACTTCAAATTTTCATGTTCTCTTGGTAGAAGAATTGTGGGAGATCACTGTGGCCTATTTTTCAGGTGCATGGTCAAATTTGCACTATTCACAAGGCTTTTCTGAAAAACCACTTATTTTTAGAGATATAACACTGGAGATTACTGACAAATCTCTTCTGAGTAGTCTTGCCATTTTTCACAAATGGGTCAGCATGGAAGTTTTTGATAGCTATGAACTCCTCTCTCCTTTTGTTCACCTGTGAAAGATCCTAGGAAGTAATTTCTTTTACTATCTCTAGGGTGACAAACTTGATGGAAATACATTATATATGTAGATTATATGATTGTGGGATAGACTCATAGCAATATGATGTATTCTGGGACATGAAGAAAATAAGATACCAACTAAAGTGGATTTGGGGGCTATGCGTATTATTTTCTTGATATTTAATCAATTTAAACTTCTACAAAGTATGTCTTAGAGTTACCTAGTTAACCAAGAAAGGTCTCTCTTTATTTCCCTGGAGCAAATCATCTTTATATAATGTCAGAAATTGAAGTTATCAAGTTAACAATAGTTAACATTTTGTAATAGTTAACATTTATATAGCATTTACTATGTGTTAGGTACCTGCTGAATGCTTTTGTCTCATTTAATCCTCAAACCCTTGGGAGATAGATGTTAATATTATTTCCATTTTACAGTTGAGGGAACTGAGGCAAACAGAGATTAAGTGTTCACATTGTTAGGAAATATGTGAGGCCAGATTTGGTCTCAGGTCCTCCTGATCCCAGCACTTTATCCACTGCACTAATTAACTGCCAATGAAGCACTTTCTATGGGACAGATGTCATGCAAAACATCTGGAATAAGAAAACAAAAATAGTCTCTGTCCTCAAAAATCACCTATTCTAATAGGAGAGTCAGCTTGGAGACAACTATGTATAAACAAGGCATCTACAAGGAGGTCATCTCAGAAGGAAGTACTAGAAGCTGAAGGGACCAGGAAAAGCCTCTTGCAGAAGGCATGGCATAAGCTGATATTTGGAGGAAGTCAAATAATCTAAGAGGTGGTGATGAGCAGGAAGAAAGAGAATTTCAGGCATGGAGTATAACTAACAAAATGGCAGAGAGTCAGGAGATGGGGAGTACTGTGGAAGCAACAGGAAGATGGTAGCTAGTGTTTCTAGATTACAGAGTATGTAGAAGGGAGAAGACTGAAAGGACACTGGGAAAGTAGCAAGGAGTAAGAAGATCAAAGTCTTTAATAGCTAACTAAGAATGTTCTATTTTATCCTTAAAGCAACTGAGAGCTACTAGCTATAACTGAGGAGACTGATATAGTCCTGCTTTAGAATGATGTGTTGTATAGATGAATAGAGGAGGGAGTGGAAGAGAATTGAGTCTGAAAGACCACACAACAGACTATTGAAATAGTCAAGTCGTGAGATAACGAAGGTCCATACCAGGATGGTGACTTTGTTAGAAGAGTGATGGAGACATGTTTGAGAGATGTCAAAATAGAAACAGGAAAAGTCATGTAGGATTGAATGAAAGTGCAGTATGGGAGATGACACTTAGATTGTCATTCTGGGTAACTGGCAGGACAGAGGTGCCTTGAAGAGTAATAGGGAATTTTGAAGATGGGAGAATTTTGAAGGGATATTAGATCTTCAGTTTGGGACACATTGTATTTAAGATGTGTCTAGAAAATACAATTCAATAGGAAGTTACAGATTTGAGACTAGAAATCAGGAGAGCAGTCATGCCTAGATAAATAGATTGAAAATCAAATTCATGGTTATGATTTATGTGGGCATGGCAAGTGATGAGATCATGTTTATTAGAATAGTTAAAAGAGGAACAAGGTCAGAATCTGGGAAAACAACCATGTCCAACCATGAACATGACATTTATGAAGTTCCAGAAAAGGAACTTGAGAAAAAATAGAAGAGAGCTATGTCATAACAGAACAAAACAAAACTTAAAGAAAAGAACAGCGAACCCAGCCAGGAGCAGAATATTGGAAAAAAGACCATTAGATTTAGGAAATAAGAGATTGTCAATAACTTTGGAGAAAACAGACTCAAATGAAAGATGAGTTCAGAAGTCAGACTGCAAAGTCCTAAGAAGAGGAAAGGAAATGGAGGAGTGAATTGCAGATGAGGTTTTTTTAAGGATTTTTGTCATGAAAAGAAGAAAAGATTTGAAACAATTGTTAGCTAAAATAATCAGCTTAAATGACTTTTTTTGATTTAGGAAACAGAAGAGACTCAAATTGTATGTAGGCTTCAGGGAAATAATCAATATGGAGAAAGTGAGAAAATGGTAATGATAGAGAGGGCAATCCATTAAAGAAAATAGGAGGAAATAAAAGGTGATTCTATATAGAGAAGTCTAATTTTGCAAAGAGAAGGGTCATCATTTCATATGAGGAATGAAGGAGACACAGATGAAGACAAATATAGTATGGGAAGATTACTGTAATTAAGACAAGGAAGATGGGAAGAGAGAGTGTTCAGCAAATGACCTCAATATTTTCAATGTGGTTATCAGGATAGAGTTTTCTTTTTTTTTCTGTTGAGCTTTTTTGGTTATTTATTTTATATTATTACAATAATCATGTTGTGAGAGTAATCATAAACCCCCTCCCCCCAAAAAAGATGTGAAACCTCAAGAACAGTGAGAGAGGAAAAAAAGTGTAATTCAGTCTGTGTTCAGATTCCAATGGCTATTTCTCTGGTATGAGTTGCCTTCCCCATCATAGCCACAAGAGAAGTTGCTTCAATACTTTTCCCACAGTTGCTATCATTAGCTATATTTCCCTTCACTCTATTCCTCCACAATCTATTCCATTCACTCTCCTTTCATCCTGTCCCTGTTCAGAAGTGTGTTGCATCTGAGTACCATCTCCTACACTCTTCCCTCTCTTCTATCACGTACTGCCCCCTTCCCTCCCCTGTTCCCCCTTTTCCCATCCCTTTCCTCTCACTTTTCTCTAGGGTAAGATAGATTTCTATACCCTATTAAATGTATATATTATTTCCTCTCTGAGCCATTTCTGATTAGAATAAAGGCTCACTCATTCCCCTTCACCTTCCCCATTAAGCTTTTTTTCTTGTAAAATCTTTTTCTTGACTCTTACATGAAATATCTTAGCCCCTTCTTCCTCTCCTTTCCCTTCCTCCCAGTACTTTCCTTTATTACCCATTGATTCCATCTTTTTATTATATTATACCACAATATTCAGGTCCTTCTTCTACCTTGTCTATGTATGCTCCTTCTAACTGCTCTTATAAATGAGAAAGTTCATATGAGTTATCAGTATCTTCTTCCCATGTAGGAATACAAGCAGTTCAACATCATTAAGATCCTCATAATTAGTCCTTCTTGCCCACCCCCATGGTTCCCCAACTTCTGTACTTGGAGATCAAACTTTCTATTCAGCCCTGGTTGTTTCAATGGGAAAGTTTGAAAGTCCCCTGGTTCATTGAAAGTCCATCTTTTCCCCCAAAAGAGGAAGTTCAGGTTTGCTGGGTAGTTGATTCTTGGTTGTAAACCAAAATCTTTTGCCTTTCAGAATATCATATTTCAAGCCCTATGAACCCTTAATATAAATGCTGCCGGATCCTATGTAATCCTAACTATAGAGCCATGGTAGTTGAATTGGTTGTTGCTAGCAGCTTTTAATATTTTCTCTTTGACTTGGGAGTTTTGGAATTTGGCTATAATATAACTGGGAGATTTTTCTTTTGGGATCTCTTTCAGGAGGTGATTGGTGAATTCCCTCAATTTCTATTTTACACTCTGCTTCTAGGATCTTAGGGTAATTTTGCTATAGTTTCTTGACAATGAAGTCTAGGCTCTTTTCTTGGTGGCCCAATAATTTTTAAATTATCTCTTCTGGATCTGTTTTCAAGGTCAGTTGTTTTTCCAATGAGATATTTCACATTTTCTTCTAATTTTTGTTTTCTTTTGGTGTAGTTTTCTTTCTTCCTGAATTCTTGCAAAGTCATCCACTTCCTTTAGTTCCATTCGACATTTGAAGTTATTTTTCTTTTTTTATTTCTTCTTTTTAATATTTTATTTATTTTGAGTTTTACAAATTTACACCTATTCTTGCTTCCCTTCCCCCACCCCTACAGAAGGCAGTCTGTTAGTCTTTACATTGTTTCCATGGTATGCATTGATCTAAGTTGAATGTGATGAGAGAGAAATCATATCCTTAAGGAAGAAAAATAAAGTACAAGACATAACAAAATTATATAATAAGGTAGCAGGATTTTCCCCTAAATTGAAGGGAATAGTCTTTGGTCTTTGTTCAAACTCCACAATTCTTTCTCTGGATACAGATGGTATTGTCCATGGCAGATAGCCCAAAATTATCCCTGATTGCTGCACTGATGGAATGAGCAAGTCCATCAAGGATGACAATCACCCCCATGTTGCTGTTAGGGTTTACAGTGTTTTACTGGTTCTGCTCATCTTGCTCAGCATTGGTTCATGCAAATCCTTCCATGCTTCCCTGAATTCCCATCCCTCCTGTTTTTTTCTTTTTTGGTTAATATGACTTTATTTATACATTACTAAAGTATTATTGTTTAAGAGTAAACATAATATCTCCCCAGGAAAATATATGAGAAATAAAGTAAAAGGAAGAGAAAAAATGTATGTCAGTCTGTGTTCTGATACCATCAGCTCTGTCTTGGGTGGATCACATTCTTTATCATAAGTCTTTCACAGAAGTTACTTCCAAATTTTTCCATAGTTGCTGTTGCTGATTGTAATTCCCTCCATACATTCCTCCCCACTACCATATATTATATTTCCTCCCTCCCCTTTCACTCTGTCTATCTTCAAAAATGTGCTATAGGGTAACTGAGTGATGCAGCAGACAGGCCATTGGCCCTGGGGCCCACATACCACCCCAGAGACCCAGCAACTACCCAGCCTCATGATCCCAGACAGATTTGCCAATCCCAGAACCTTGAAAAAATTAAAAAAGAAAATGTGTCATATCTGACTATTCTCTCCTATAATGTATCCTTTCCTCTATGACACTCATCCCCCACCCCTTGCCCCTGTTCCCCTTCTCCTTTTTACTCTAGATGTCTATACCCTATTGAGTGTGTATGCTGTTTCCTCTCTGAGGCATTTCTGATGAGAGTGAAGGTTCCCTTATTCCCCCTCATCTTAACCCCTTCCATATCATTACAAAAACATATATGTGTATATATATATATATATATATATATATATATATATATATATATATTTATCTTTTATATGAAATATCTTAGCCTATTCCACCACTCCTTTCTTACTCCCAGTACATTTCCCTTTTAGCTATTGACTCCACTTTTACCATATATTATATCTTCAAATTCAGCTCTTACTTGTGCTTCATCTATAAAATCTCCTTCTACCTGCTCTATTAAATGATAAGGTTCTTGTGAGTATTTTCAGTATCACTTTTCTATGCAGGAATACATGAAGTTCATCATCATTAAGTCCCTCATATTTTCCCCTTCTCCTCCACTCTTTATGCTTCAGCTGAGTCCTGTACTTGAAGATCAAACTTTCTGTTCAGCTCTGGTCATTTCAGCAGGAACATTTGAAATTCCCCTGTTTCACTGAAAGTCCATCTTTTTCCCTGGAAGAGGATGTCCAGTTTTGCTGGGTAGTTAATTCTCTGTTGAAATTCCAAGCTCTTTTGTCTTTCAGAATATTATATTCCAAGCCCTATGAGTCCTTAATGTAGTTGCTACAAAGTCCTGTGTGATCCTGACTGTAGTTCCATGATATTTGAATTGTATCCTGGCTGATTGTAATATTTTCTCTTTGACTTGGGAGTTCTGAAACTTGGTTATAATATTCCTGGCTGTTGTTTTTTTTTTGGATCTCTTTCCATGGGAGATTGGTGGATTCTCTCAATTCCTATTTTTACCCTCTACTTTAAAGATATCAGGGCAATTTTCCTGTAGGAATTCTTTAAAAATGAGCTCAAAGCTCTTTCCCTGATCATTACTTTCAGGTATCCCAAAAATTTTTAAATTATTTTTCCTGAATCTGTTTTCCAGATCAGCTATTTTTTCAATGAGATATTTCACATTTTCTTCTAATTTTTCATTCTTTTGGTGTTGAAGTATTGTGTCTTGATTTCTTGTAAAATCAGCAACCTCCCTCAGTTCCATTCTTTGTCTGAAAGATTTGTTTTCCTCAGAGAGCTTTCTTATCCCTTTTCCATCTGGCCAATTCTGCTTTTTAAAACATTCTTCTCCTCAATAACTTTTTGAATTGTTTTATCCATTTGACCTATACTGGTTTTTAACATGTTATTTTCTTCAGCATTTTTGGGATATCCTTGACTAAGCTGCTGACTTTGTTTTCATGTTTTTCCTGCATCTCTCTCATTTCTTTTCTCAATTTTCTTCTGTCTCCCTTACTAGAATTTCAAAATTTTTTTTGAGTTCTATAATAGCCTGAGCTCAACTTCTATTTTTCTTAGATGCAGAAGCTTGGATTTCCTCATCTTCAGATTAAGTATTTTGATCCTACTTGGGATCATAGACAATATGTCAATGGTCAGGTTCCTTTTCTTCCTGTTTCTTCATTTCCGCAGCCTGTGCCTGGTTTGGGGGTGCTATCTAAGCTTTTGGAGTTTATTGGGACACCCCCCACAAGGACCTCAGTGTATGAGGCTCTGACGACTCTCCTGGTCTCTGAATGATGACAAATGCACCTCTCTGCCATGTGGCAGGGGGAGCATCCCTATTCTATTGGGGTCCTAGACTGAGATCAGCATCTGAATGTGGTCAGAGCCCCAGAGTCCTGTTCCAGGGATAGAGGATAGACCTTGGAAGTCTCCCGCTACTCCCTTACCTTCAGTGGACTGAGCACTCAGGGCACAGCTGCCTAAAGGCTCCTGCTTGCCGGTTCCATGGGCCTACTTCTGTTCAGGCTTCCTTTTCCACATTTGCCTTTAGTGTTGTTTTTTTCCATTTGGCCTAAACTGGTTTTTAATATGTTATTTTCTTCAGTATTTTTTGTATTACTTTTACTCAGTTGCTGACTTGGTTTTCATGATTGATCCACATTGCTCTCATTTCTCCTCCCAATTTTTTCTCTACCTCCCTTAATTGCTTTTCAAAGTATTTTTTGAGCTCATCTATAGCCTGAGCCCATTTTCTATTTCTCTTGGAGGTTTTAGATACAGAAGCTTTGGATACAGAAGCTTTGTGGTCATCTGAGTATGTATTTTGGTCTACCATAGGACCAAAGTAATTTTCTATGGTCAGATTCTTCTTTTTCTGTTATTTGCTCATTTCCTTAGCCTATAACTGATTCACCACACTTCCAGGGCTTTGGGGAATTTTGGGGACAACCCACAGGGAACTTAATTCCACCAAGGTCTCACAAGAGACTGACTGTTCTCTTGCCTGTGTTCAGGCCCTCCCCCTTGCCATGGAGCTGTTAGGATGGTCATTGCTCAGCTATGGTGGTGTTGTGGGGGCCCAGACTGCAACCTGGATCTCAGTGTGGGTAAACAGCTGAGTCCTGCCCCAAGAAGAACATAGAGACCTCTGCAGTCTCCCCGACCCCCTTTCCATCAATGGACTGAGAATTCTGGATGTGCTGGGTGACTCTGCTGACTCTCACTGCCAATTCTCACCACAGGGCTGCTCACAAGAGCTCTACTCTATCCTCACTCTGGTGTGATAGAGTTCTCTCACCACCCCTTCTTTCTATCCCCATGGTCCCTGGACCAGGAGGTCTAGAAACTGCCCCCTCTACCATGGACCCAGGTGCCTGGACGTGCTGTACTGTAGTTGCAGCTGTGGCTGTGGCTGCACTGTGGCTGCAGCTATGCTGTGGCTTTTTGCAATCCCTGGTCCCATTGGAACAGACCTTTCCTGCAGAGCTTCTAAGTTGTCTTGGACTGGGAAATTCTATCACTCAGTCTTTCTGTGTATTCTGCCCCTCTAAATTTTGACTAGAGTCATAATTTGATGGCTTTTGGATTTTGGGCGGGAACAAGTTTCCAGGAATTCTTGTGCTCATGCCACCATCTTCAGTACAGAGTTTTCTAAGGTCAGGTTCTCACCTGAGATGATAGGAATCTAGTTAATTGTGGCAGTTTTGAAGAGGGGTAGAAAACTTGAAAAAAGCCACTGCAGTGAATAGGATAGTGAATCTCTTAACATGTATTAAAAGAATGCTTTGCCTTATTGCAGGCCCAGAAGAGGTAATATACAACATTTGTAGTGGACTTAGCATGATTTCATGATTCTTCTCAGTTTTTCAATAATGCACAAATAGGAGTGAAGGCAGACAATTGTATGAATAGATCAAGGCTGAGTTTTAGAAGAGGAAGAGCATTAACAGGATAAGATGGCAATGTAATCAAGAGAAGAAGACAATAGAGACACATTAGTTCACCAAGGGTTTAATAAGCAAAGGAGGAGCATACAGGTAGTAGAGAAAAAACTGATTACAGGTGGAGCCAAGATGGTGGTCAGGGAACCCAACAAGCTCTTCCCCAAACCACTCCAAATACTTTTAAATAATAATTCTAACCAAATTCTAGTAGCAGAACCAACAAAAAGGTTGAGTGAAAATTTTCCAGCCCAAAACAACTTGGAAGATCTGAGGAAAAGGTCTGTTGCACTGGGATTAAAAAGGGCCCCCAGCACAGCCCCAGCAAGCTGAAGAGAACTGGCTCCAGCCATCCAGGAACAAACTATGGAATACCTGGGACCTCTCAGCCTCAGGATTGCCAAGGAAAATGGGGAAGGACAGCAGGAAAACTCTACCACACTAGAGTGAGAGCATAGCACAGTCAAGCACAGGCCTGGCTCCAGGGGACCAGTAACAGGTCTGGGGAGTCACCTAGAAGAAAAACTGGCTGCTGCTTCCAGAATGTTCAGCCCAATTACAGAGATCTCCTTACTGTCACCAAGACAAGACTCTGTTGCTTTGCTCATACTTAGCTACAGGTCAAAATCTGGGGCCTCAGTCTCAGTAAAAGAAGCAGAAACACAACAGAGTGTACATCTTGCAGAACAGTTGAGGCTCTTCTCACAGCCCCAGGACAAAGGAGAGAGATTGTGGTCATCCACAGACCAGAGGACAGGCCAGGAGAGCAGCCATAGCCTCTCATAAGACTTAGAGGAATTGTAAATTTGCAGGTTCCTGAAAACAGTTGTAAAAATTCTCAAAATCTTGGGAGTGGGCCTACACTCTGGAAGCGGAGCCCCACCTTAGCAAAGAGATAAAATCAAGTCATAACCTGGGGAAATGAGCAAACAATAGAAGAAAAATAAATCCAATCATTGACAATTACTTTGATCATATGGAGGATCAAACTACATATTCAAGGCTTCTGGCTAAGATGGCAAAGAGAAGCCAGGCCCTGTGCTAAGGTCTCTTGATCTTCCCTCATATATAATATGAAACAAACCTCTTAATGGAAATCCAATCGACAAAATCCAGAAAGAGAAACTAGGAGAACAACACCTACCTCAAGGTCTGTCTTCGGGTATCATGGGTGTGCCCAGCACAGAGTGAAGACAGCCAGTGGGGGCAGGGTGAGAACTGGAGTAGCCTAAGATCAGCTATGGAAACATTCACTCTGAGCTACAACCAGAAAGTGGAGGTATGTCTGTGGGACTGAAAATCTGGGACTTGAGGGGTTGGAGGGTAAGTTCCAGCTTCTGGCACCCCCTACTGACCAAGTGGAGATATTACACTCAGGGAGCAAAGTCTCTAGCACCCCCTATTGGTGGGACCATGTAGAGTTACCAAACTCAATGAGTAAAACCCCTAGGGATCACAACACCAAACCTCAGTGAACCAGAACCAGTCCCATCCCCAACACAAGATCTTAGGAAAATGAAGAAAGGCCAGTGAAAGGGGGGGTACAAAGAAAAATTCCTAGAAGGAAAAGAACCTAACTCAGAGAGACATAGAAACTTTGAGCACAATATGATTTGGTCTCCAGCACAAAAAGACTTTCTTGAAGAAATCAGGAAGGGGGTTTAAAAATCAATTGGAAAATTTGGGAAAAGAAACCCAAGAGAAGATTAAAACCTTGCAACAAGAAAACAAATCCTTGGAAAATAAAATTGGACAAATGCAAAAAGAAAATAAATCTCTCAAAACCTCAATTGGTCAAATGGAAAACTCTTACAAAAATAGAACTGACCAATTGGGAAAAGAATTGCAAAAGGTAAATGAAGAAAATTCTTTCCTAAAAATAAAAGAAGAAAGTCTGTGGAAACCAATGACTTACTTCATGAGATAACAAGAATCTGTTACACAAAACCAAAAAAAATGAATAAATAGAAAAAAAAATGTAAAATGTAAAATACCTCATCAGCAAATCTAGAATACATCGAGGAGAGATAACCTAAAAATTACTGGAAAAAAACGCCTGTACTCAATATTACAGGATTTAGTGATAGAAAACTTCCCTGATATTATGGAATGAGAAGGCAAAAATAGTTATTAAAAGAATTCATCGATACCTTCTGGAAAGGGATCCCAAAATGAAAACACCAAGGAATATTGTAGCCAAATTCAAGAATTATCAGATAAAAGAGAAAATCCTGCAAGTAGCCAGAAAGAAACAATTTAAATACCAAGAAGGCACAGTAAGGATTACACAAGACCTGGCAGCATCAACATTAAGGGACTGAAGGGCCTGGAATGCAATATTCTTAAAAGCAAGGGAGTTTGGAATGCAGCCAAGAATCCGTTTTCCAGCAAAACTGAGCCTTCTCTTCTAGGGCAAAAGATGGATATTTAATAAAATAGAAGACTTCCAACTTTTCCTGATAAAAATACCAGAGCTTAAAAGAAATTTTGGACTTTAAACAGGAGAGTCAAGAGACACATGAAAAGGTAAAATAAAAGGGTGGGGGAAGAAAAAAGAAAAAAGAACTGTTATGAAACAAGAGGAAACTGGCTATATTCCTACCTGGCAGAAAGAATTTGATACTCTAGACAATTGGAACTCAATTAGAGAGAATTTAATTAGCCAGAAGAGATAGACACTCGTGACTTATTCTAGAAACTGCCATCCAATAAGATGGAACTGGCTATATCCTTACCTGGGAGAAAGATTCTAATAAATATCAAGAATTGTAACTGTATTAGAGAGAATTTATTTAGCCAGAACTGATGGACATTCATGACTTATTTGAGGAACTGCTATCCAATAATCTGAAACTGGTTATATGCTTACCTGGGAGAAAAACTCTAATAACTCTCAATAATTATAATTCCAGTAGGGAGAATATATTTTGCCAGAAGTGATGGAAACTGATGACCTTTCTGGGACTCAGAGAGAATGATTTAAAAACAAACCTCCTTAAAAAGGGGGACAGAAAAGAGATGGAAGGATGGAGGAGGCTGAATTGGGTAAATCTCATTACATTTTATTTGTTTTTGTTTTGTTTTTTAATTTTTATTTATTCCTGTTTTGAACAAATGTTTTTTATACATTACTAAAATATTCTTGTTTAAGAGTAAATATAATACCCCCTCCCCACAAAAAATATAGAACCACATGAGCAATAAAGTAAAGGGGAAAGAAAAAAATAATAATAATAACTAGGTATGGCCAGATGGCACAGTGGACAGAGCACCAGCCCTGGAGCCAGGAGCACCTGAGCCCAAATCCAGCCCCAGACACCCAACAATCACCCAGCTGTGTGACCCCATGCAAGCCACCTCAACCCCATTGCCCTGCAAAGACCAAAAAAAGAAAAAGACCCAAAATAAAATAAAATAGTAATAATAATAGTAGGGGCACCCGGGTGGCAGACAGAGAACTGGCCCTTGAGCCAGGAGCACCCAGGTCTAAATCCTGCTTCAGACACCCAATACTCACCCAGCTGTGTGGCCGCAGGCAGGCCACCCAGTCCCATTTGCCCTACAACCCCCCCCAAAAAAATAATAATAATTAAAAATATGCTTCAGTCTGTGTTCTAACACCACCAGCTCTGTCGTGGGTAGATCACATTCTTTATGATAACTCCAACACAAAAGTTACTTCCATATTTTTCCACTGTTGCCATTGCTGATCACAACTCCCTCCATTCATACTTCTCTACTGCCATCTACTATATTTTCTTTCTCCTTTCACTCTGTCTCTGCTGTAGGGTAGTTTAGTGGTGCAGCAGACAGATCCCCGGGCCTGGGGCCAAGAGGCCCCAAGTCCCCCACCCCTTAGGCCCAACATCCACCCAGCCCTATGGTCCCAGACAGGCCATCCAATCCCAGCCCCTTGCAAGAAGTAAAAAAGAAAATGTGTTATATCTGACCACTCTCCACCCCCCCCATGATCCAGCCTCTCCTCCATCACTCACATCCCCCCTTCCCCCATCCCCCTTCTCTCCTTCTTACTCCAGATGTCTATACCCCATTGAGTATATATGTTGTTTCCTCTCCTAGCCACCTCTGATGAGAGCAAAGATTCTTCCATTCTGCCTTGCCTTCCCCCCTTCCATATCATTGCAATAGCTCATTGTAATAAAGAAAGATCTTATTATATGAAATATCTTAGCCTATTCCTCCTCTCCTTTTTCTTTCTTCTGTTACATTTCCCTTTTATTTATTGACTCCATTTTTACACCACAATATATCTTCAAATTCAATTTTCTCCTGTGCTTCATCTATAAAAGCTCTATCTACCTGCTCTATTAAATGAAAAGGTTCATATGAGTATTGTCAGTATCATTTTTCTATACAAGAATACATGTAGTTCATCATCATTAGTCCCTCATATTTTCCCATTCTCCTCCACCCTTTATGCTTCACCTGAGTCCTGTATTTGAAGATCAAACCTTCTGTTCAGCTCTGGCCATTCCAACAGGAATATTTGAAATTCCTCTGGTTCATTGAAAGTACATCTTTTTCCCTGGAAGAGTATGTTCATTTTTGCTGGGTCTTTGATTCTTGGTTGCATTCTAAACTCTTTTGCCTTCCAGAATATTATATTCCAAGCCCTACGAGCTTTTAATGTAGTTGCTGCTAAGTCCTGTGTGATCCTGAATGCACCTCCACAATATTTGAATTGTGTCCTTCTGGCTGCTTGTAATATTTTCTCTTTGACTTGGGAGTTCTAGAATATGTCTATAATATTCCTGGTGGTTGATTTTTGGATCTCTTTCTCAGATAGATCAGTGGATTTTCTCCATCTCTATTTTTCCCTCTGCTTCTAGGATATCAGGACAATTTTCCTGTAGTAATTCTTTGAAAATGATGTCAACATCTTTTCCTTGTCATGACTTTCAGGTATTCCAATAATTTTTAAATTATCTTTCCTAAATCTGTTTTCCATATCTGTTGTTTTTTCAATGAGATGTTTCACATTTTCTTCTAATTTTTCATTCTTTTGGTTTTGAAGTATTGTGTCCTGATTTCTCGTAAAATCAGCAACCTCCCTCAGTTCCATTCTTTGTCTGAAGGACTTGTTTTCCTCAGTGAGCTTTCTTATCTCTTTTTCCATCTGGTCAATTCTGCTTTTTAAAGCATTCTTCTCTTCAATAACATTTTTAACTGTTTTATCCATTTGACCTGTGCTGGTTTTTAATATGTTATTTTCTTCAACATTTTTTTGGATCTCCTTGACTAAGCTGCATGTTTTTCCTGCATCTCTCTCATTTCTTTTCCCAATTTTTCTTCTATCTCACTCACTTGATTTTCAAAGTCTTTTTTGAGCTCTGTCATAGCCTGAGCCCAATTTCTGTTTTTCTTGGAGTCTTTAGGTGCAGGAGCTTGTACTTCCTCATCTTCATATTGAGTGTTTTCATCTTTCTTGAGATCATAGGCAAAGTATTTCTCAATGGTGTTCCTCTTTTTTCTCTGCTTATTCATTTCTCCAGCCTGTGCCTGGTTTGGGGGTGCTTCCTGAGCTTTTGAGTATTAGTGGGACACTCCCACAAGGATCTCCATGTGTGAGGCTCTGTCTTCTCTCTTGGTCTGTGAATGACCACAAGCACACCCCTCTGCCATGGGGCAGAGGTGGTGGGGATTGCTGTTCTTTGGGGGACCTAGACTATGATCAGGATCTCAATATGGTCAGAACCCCAGAGTCCTGTTCCAGGGACAGAGGACAGAGCTCAGCAGTCTCTCTGCCCTCCCTTCCCTAGGCTCAGTGCTCATGCCCTGGGCTCTGCTTTTGGTTCCTGGATCTGGGCTGCCTCGGCCACACTGCTCTCTGTGTGCCTTGAGGGCTGGGCTTTACATGCTCACTCTGGCAGAGATACCCGCTCTGATCCCCTAAGTTGTGCCCGATGCTTCCTGGGGTGTAAGTCAGGAAAACTGGCTGCTGTGAACCATGGCTCCCAACACCCTGGGGCTGCCTCCAGGAGGCTAAAGTTCCTTCACTCTGGTGGGCTGTCCCTCCAACCCTGTGGAGCGGAGCCTTTCCACTCTTTTACAGGTTACCTTGGGCTGGAGAACTGCCTCACTGGGTCCCTCTGTGGATTCTATCTCTAGAAAATGTAGTTAGAATACTTAGTATATAAGTTTTGATTAAGAGTACCTAAGAGACAGTCCTCTCCTGTCACCATCTTGGGTCCACCTAAATCTCATTACATTAAGAGATACAAAGGACCTATTGCAATAGAGGGGGAGAAGGGAGGAGGTGAGAACTGCCTGAATTTTATTCTCATCAGATTAGGCCTAAAGTTAATATGTACACACTCAGTTAAGTTGACGAACTTATCTTACCTTTCAAGTATTGGAAGGGATGGAAAAGAGGAAGGGGAGAGAAAAAGAAGAACTAAGAGAAGGAAGAAGGGGCAAAGGGAAAGGGGAAAGAAAAGGGAGAAGGCAAACACACTGAAGGTGGTGATATTCAGAAACTGGGGAATATGGATAAAGTCAAAAAAAGGGGAAAAATATAAAAAGAGGGAAGATAGCATGGAGGGCAATAAGGAGTTAGTAATTTAAACTTTGAATGTGAATGGAATGAACTCTCCCATAAAACATAAGCAGATAGCAGGCTAGATTAAAAACCAGAATCCTACAAGATACTTCTTACAAGAGACTCATTTGAAGCAAAGAGATACATATAGAGTAAAGGTAAAAAGTTGGAGTAAAATATATTTGGTTTCAGCTGACATGAATAAAGCAGGGGTAGCAATCCTTATCTCATACAATGCAATTGCAAAACTAGATCTCATTAAGAGATAAGGAAGGAAATTTTAACCTCCTAAAAGGTTCCATAAGCAATAAAGTAATTTCAATACTAAATATGTATGTACCCTATGGCATAGTATCCAAATTCTCAGAGGAGAAGTTGAATGAGTTATAGGAAGACATAGACAGCAAAACTCTACTAGTGGCTGACCTCAACCTTCTGCTCTCAGATTTAGATAAATCTAATTATAAAATAAACAAGAAGGAAGTTAAGGAGGTAAATAGATGGTTAGAAAACCTAGATATGATCAATGTACAACATGGAAACAAAGTAAAGACTGACAGATTGCTTTCCATTGGGGGGGGAGTAAGATTAGGGGGAAAATTGTAAAACTCAAATAATATCTTTAATAAAAATAAATTTTAAAAAATGAAAACCTAGATATGATCCACTTATGGAGGAAACTGAATGGGGATGGAAAGGAGCATACTTTCTTTTCTGCAGTACAAAATTGACCATGTACTAGGGCATAAAAACCTAATAATCAATTGCAGAAAGGCAGAAATAGTGAATACATCTTTCTTAGATCCTAATGCAATAAAAATCATATGCAATATTGGACCAGGGAGATATAGACCCAAAACTAATTGGAAACTAAATAACCTCATTTTAAAGAATGAGTGGTTCAAACAACAAATTATAGAAAGAATTAACTATTTTGTCCTAGATAATGACAATAATGAAACAACATACCAAAGTCTATGGGATACACTCAAGGAGGCAATCAGGGGATATATTATATCTTTAAATGCTTATATGAATAAATTAGAGAAAAAAAGAAATCAATGGACTAAATATGCAACTAAAAAAATAGAGAAAAAACAAATTAAAAATGCCAAATTAGAAATTCTGAAAATGAAAGGAGAAATTAAGAAAATTGAAAGTAAGAAAAAAAATTGAACTAATAAATAAAGCCAAGAACTGGCTTTATGAAAAAAACAATAAAATTTCTAAACCTCTGGTCAGTTTGATTAAAAAAAAGAAAGAAGAAATCCAAACTGCTAGTATCACAAATGAAAAGGGTGAACTCACCACCAATGAGGAGGAAAATATTTTGCCAAACTCTATACCAGTAAATTTGATAATCTAAATGAAATGGATGAATATTTACAAAAAAATATAAGTCACCCTGGTTAAATGAAGAGAAAATTAAATACCTAAATAGCCCTATCTCAGAAAAAGAAATTCAACAAGCCATTATTGAACTCCCTAAGAAAAAATCTCCAGGGTCAGATGAATTCACAAGTGAATTCTATCAAACATTTAAGGAACAACTGGTTCCAATTCTCTATAAACTCTTTGAAAAAACAGGTAAAGACAGAACTCTGCCTAATTCTTTCTATAACCCCAATATGGTACTGAAACCTAAACCAGGAAGAGTTAAAACAGAGAAAGAAAATTATAGATCTATCTCCCTGATGAATATAGATGCAAAAAATCTTGAATAAAATCTTAGCAAAATGATTGCAAGAAGTTATTGCTAGGAAAATACATCATTGTATACATACAATTATAATTTGAAAATTGATTTGGGGTCTAGGTTGCTGAACTTGAAGATAGACATAGTCAAAGGATATGCAAAGGCAATGTACAGATGAGGAAATCGAAGCTATCCATAGTCAATGAAAAATTGCTCTAAATCACTACTTATTATGCTCAAGGGGGTATAAAACCTACCCTATCCTTTGGCCTAATAGTGCCACTACCAGGTCTATATTCCATCAGCAGTTGGGGAATGGCTGAACAAATTGTGGTATGTGATTAAGATGAAATACTGTTCTGTAATGGGAAATGATGAACAGGATGCTCTCAATAAAAAAACTTTAACTAGCAGATGTATTGGGAAATGTATTCTAAACAAAGTAACAGCAATATTGCAAGATGATCAGCAATGAATGACTTAGCCTTTTCTCAGCGATGCTGTGATCCAAGAGAACTCTAAAGCCCTTATGATAAAGAATGCTATCCATCCCAAAGACAGAGTTGATGGTGTCTGAATACAGACTGAAGCAATTTTTTTTCATTTTATTTTTCTTGAGATTTCTCTTTTGTGTGTGGGGGGATGTTATGTTTACTTTTACAACATGACTATTGTAGTAATGTTTATTCATGGCTACACATTTTTAACCTACACCAAATAACTTATTTTCTTAATTTTTTTTTAATTTTTTAGGTTTTTTGCAAGGTATTGGGGTTAAGTGGCTTGCCCAAGCCCACACAGCTAGGTAATTATTAAGTGTTTGAGGCTGGATTTGAACTCAGGTACTACTGACTCCAGAGCCAGTGCTCTATCCACTGTGCCACCTAGCCACCCCCTACTTATTTTCTTAATTATGGGTAATGGGTTGAGAAGGAAAGAGAGAATTTGCAACTCAAGGTTTTAGAAATTAAATGTGGAAACTTGTTTTTGCATGTAGGTGAGGGGGAAACTTAAAAATAAATGGAAAAAAATAATTAATTAATTTAAATAAAGAACTGATTACCACTATAAGGACCAAAAAAACAAGGTTATGGATTACAGAGGAGAGGGGAAAATGGAGTGACAACAAATAATGATCACATGAAGGGATATTAGAGTTCACAAATATGGAAGAAAGATTATGGGTATAACTATCTCTATGTATAGTTGAGGTACATTACAAAAACAAATTATGGGCAGTGAATAAATTTTGGGAAATTAGAGTGATTAAGGGTTTTTTCAATATATGTGAAGGGTCATAATATGAAACCAGGAATTGGGGAGGAGAGAAAGACTGTGAGCCAGACATCGAACTCACTGAACAATGGAGATTATCCTGGAAGTTCAGTGGATAAGAACTAATAGAATATTGATTGGGTGATACTTATTGATTGAGTAAAGCTCAAATAAGTAATTACTGAATGATGAAGTAGGGGAAAGTCTAGAGTTTGCAATGGAGAGCAAGTAGTATTCTATCTCTCCCACCAGGACCACTGAATTGGGAAAGGGATAAATGAGTGAGAGTATAACCAATAAAGAGTAGCCAGTAAAGTGGTATCATCAGGAGGGAGTCAGATTGCTATGAGTACGGGAAGACAGAAGGGTCTTCTCACAAGTATCTTCAGTAAACTAGCAGATAAAATGAAGAAAACTCAAAGTAAATTTCAAAATTTAATGCAAGTTGTTAAGAATTTTTTTTAATGTGGGACACTATAGACTGTTATTGTTTGCCCTTCATTCTTGAAGAGAACCAGTGACATCATGAAGGTGATGTCTGATCTGGAAGTGAAATAGATTTAATTGTTGCATACCTATTCAAAGTCACCAGCCTCACTCTTTCCTCCAGAGCCATCTGGGTCCAGTGTCAATACATAGATCAATTATCAATTGGAGATGACCCAGAATGAACCTAAGCTAAAATATTTTCTAGGTTTCATTTTGTCTGAGGGAACATCCATTTAGTGATTAAGATTAGGTAAAATGAAGCAAAAAAAAAGATCTCTTTCACTTAATCCAAAATCAATCAATCAATCAATCAATCAATCTGAGAGGTGAAGATCTTCAGAATTTCTGGCCAGAAGAGAAACAACTGCTATTTACACTGACTGAATCAGCAAAATCCAAACAATGATCAACTGAAGTTTGGCTTGTGATCTATTGTTACAATATACAATAGCTTAAAGATTGAAAGGAATAATATGAACATTTTAACCAAATAAATTAGACTTTATAGCTGAGCAGTGTTTATCAACTCCTTTACCTAATATTCTACATGAGAACATCATATCAGTTTTCCTTGGTTACTTAATCCCTCTTTTCTAGCACTTTGTATAATTTGCTGGCTTTTAGTAATGAACAGATTAACTCAAATAATAGAAAAGCATACATTTGCTAGAACATAAGAAATAGTTAAATAGGTAGATACCTTTTACTGACCTAGTCACGTAGATCTGAAAATGGCATAAATCATAGTACCAAGTAATGGATTGCAAACCATTTCCTTGCTTGATAAATGTTGGAACTTTGCATATGGAATTTCATCACAATATGAGTATATCTGTAAATACTAGATATAAAATTCTATTGAGCTTCAGAGAAAGTAAATTTATCTATTTTAGTTTAGTTACAAATAGTATAAAATGAGAATAATTTGGAATTTTTATTGTGATGAGCAATTAAATCACTTGGCAAAAAAAACAGAAGGGGTGAAAAAAGGAAAAGGTTAAAAGTAAAACTAAGTTTGCTCCCTATAGAGCAGCTATTCTAGAAAATATACTTATTTATCTAAAATTATATGTATATATAGTTTTAGATAAACAATAATAGCAGGAAAAGATCTCCCAGGATTGTGTCTATCTTAACTCTACTAAACAAAATGAAAATATTTATTGTTCAATAATAATAGGCAAAATTTTTATAACACTTATAATTTTTATAACACTTTTTATATATTTTATTTATTTTTATTTATAACACTATTTTTATAACATTTTAAAGTTGTCAAAATTCTTTATGTGCATTTTGCAATGTCATTTTGTTCCTATAACAATCCCATGAAAAAGCTGCTGTTTTTATTTCTGTTTTACAAATGAAGAAAATGAAGCTCAGAGAGGTTATGATTTTCTTGGTGTCACATGGCTAGTCTCCCCAGTGGAATTTGAACCCAGGAATTTCTATCTTCAAGTTCAGCAATGTAGACCCCCAAATCAATTTTCAAATTCCAATTTGTTTGTAACTTAAAAGGCAGCCAGAAGACCAGAATATACAAAGTCAATTGCTGTTGGTTAACCAAGACCACACTACAAATTCTTGGGATGCTTTTTTTTTAATTGAAAGATCAATGAACATCATTTCTATAGTTGCCTGCCTTGGGCCACCCACAGCTCAGAGATAGATGGCAAATTACTACCAAGATGAGATCTGGGTTTATTATTATAAACTAGTGGCATTGAATTGAGAGGGTAATTAGGAAAAATGTCTTCTTCACTCTGTGTGTTCTCTGTGGATCTTAGAATAGTCTAGTGGTATTCAAGAGGTTGTTTTCATTGGCAATACATACCATGGAAGAAATATCAAAAAAAAAAAGGAAATAGATGATTTCTCTCAATAGTCTTATCCTATTAGCCTTAACTTGGGGGATTCTTCATTTGTCTTATAATAAGCATGAAGGTCATTTCAAAGGTATATCTGTCCAAGGTTGGGGTTGAAGTGCCATAGTAAGTGGCCACCTGCTTTGGAGGGGGAAGCAATGGATTGATAGTTATAAGAAATCTGAGTTCTGATATAGATTTTGCCACTAACTTGCTTTTTAACTTTAGGAAATTTTCAACATTATCTGGACCTATTTTTTTTCTTTGTAAATGAGGTTTTAGCATTATAGATTGCAAATCCAGAAATGATAACAATTTTTCTCTTTTAAAAACAACAACAAAATCTTTCAGGAAAGTTTGATTAACTTATAACATCTTTATCTAGATAATTATCTAAATTCTATTATTAGGAAATCTGTCCTTGCAATCCTAAGTCATTTTTTTATCTGAGATACTACTTTGAGACCATAGGTATAGAACTGTGAAGATTAAGTTCATAACTGCACTATAAGACTTTAAATCCTAATTGTAATATATTTTATTCCAGTATAGAAATGGCCAGTTGATACAGACAAGGATCAATACAAACCCTGGAGCCAGATTCTGCTAGATTTCCAAAGCTATAAACTTACTAATTGTTACTGCTTGTTAGGTCATGAATATCTATTTATATTATCATGCATGACTATGAAACATGTGTGTATGTGTATAAATATAGAAGTACGCATAGATATATATATTGACATAGTTAAATTATATATACAAAATACACATATATTTACTATATTATATATATACACAAATAGATATTTGTATATTCATACTCACACACACACACACACAAATATATACATATGTATATAGTAAAAGGAACACTCCTAGTATATATAATACTATATAAATGACCAGGGATGTTAGTGGTGTTGAGTGGGTTCATATTAATTCATAGCATCTCTTTTTTTTTCAGTTTTTGCTAGGCAGTGGGGTTAAGTGACTTGCCCAAGGCCACACAGCTAGGTAATTATTAAGTGTCTGAGACTGGATTTGAACCCAGGTACTCCTGACTCCAGGGCCAGTGCTTTATCTACTGCGCCACCTAGCTGTCCCCTTATATTAATTCAAAAGTCCCTTCTAACACTAAATCTATGATCCTATCATCCTTCTACCGAGACCATTATGATATTTGTCCTTCATTCTTGAAGACCATAACATTGGGGAGGTTATGCCATGACAATTACATGAACTAGATTTAAGTGAGGTAGTGCTGTGTTTATATACCAACCTTACTTTCTTCTCTAGAGCCACCTGGATTGAGATAAGAATCAGGACAACTGGAGATGGCCCTGGGTGTGAGGCAATCAGGGTTAAATCATTTGCCCAAGGTCACACAGTGTCATGTGTCTGGGGCAGAATTTAAATTTCCATTCTCCTGACTCCAAGGCCAGTTCTCTATTCATTATGCCACCTAGCTATCTCAAACAAAGAGAGCCCCAACAAATCATCAGCTAATATAGAGCATTCTCTATTTTATATACTCTATGTGCTATATTATACAGAGTTATTAACTACTTCTTTCTTATCTTGATAACACTAACATGCCTGAAGCTGACTTTTGCTCTATTCCTTGTTACTTTTTTGAACTTTGATCTTTGTTTAACTTTTGGACTTGTCATTATTTTTCCCATACATAATTTATACATTTTCCCACTATGTAATTATATGTAAAAATAATTTTTGGAAGATTTGGAATTCCTTATTTTTCACTCCCTTCTTTCTCTTCCCTCTCCCCTTGACAATGAGTATCTGATATAGATTATACATGTATAACTATGTAAAATATTTCCATATTAGTCACATTGTTAAAGATGAATCAGGAAAAAAGGGGGGAAACATAAAAAATAAGATAATTTGAAAAAAAATAAATATTGTATGCTTTGGTCTGCCTTCAGACTCTTCAGACTCTGCCTTCAGTTCTTTCTCTGACTGTGAACCTTGCTCTTCTTGACCCCTTATAAATGTTATATTTGCTAATTGGGGATACTAGCTTTTGTTGTGATCTACTGTGTTATCCCCAGCTCAAAAGTCTCTTTATTGTTATTTCTGACTTTGATCACTATAGCTTCCTCTATCCCTGTGAATTTGGTTTCATGAATTCCCAGATCATTTTTCAAGTATAGGATCATAGTGGGGAGAGAGAGAGAAAGAGAGAGAGAGAGAGAGAGAGAGAGAGAGAGAGAGAGAGAGAGAAAAGTTTAGAGTTCATCTGATCTAATTTTACAAAAGCATACAATGAAGTTTTGCTGATTTCATTTAGCATTCAATAAGCATTCATTTAGCATCTGTTATGTCTGCATTTTGAATAAAAATACCAATTCAGGATCTATCAACCACTGAGCAATGGAAATGCCCCATATGTATTCAATCTTAACTCTGAATCAAGAAAAGAGCTCTAGGTTACTTTCATATCAATTGTCATGTCAGTCAATGGAACAAAATGGGGAGGAAATATTGTACTATTGTGGTAAAACTCAATATTTATCATTTTTTTGCTCTTAGTTCAAACATATATTCAGTATGTACTTTCTTAACTGAGGAACCTGGCAAAGACTTTTTTCATGCTTATTTCCTCATCAGCTACCCTCTCTGAATTTTTCAATATTTGGACTTTGTAGTTAAGGGTCAGAGACAGATGCCTGGATTTTACAAGAGAGACAAATAGAAAGAGCAGATCCCCTTGCCAGGTCTGGAGGGGACTGTTTGCTGCTCAGGATAATCCCAGAGGTAAGATAAAAATCTCATCCCTGTGGGTATCAAACTGTGTTCATTACATACCACCACTAATTTAATTTTTTACAGTGTGAACTGACCTGCCAAACTTTTATTGTTTTTACTACTTGAGAAGTTAGCTATGGAGGGGAAGGGGGGAAATACCAATATTCCACCTCCCGTGGACTCCCTAGGGAGTCTATGTTCTGGCACTTTCTCAGTTCTTATAATTGCTATTTTTCCATGGGCCAATCAGCTAACCAGATACAATGAAAATCTCCTTCTTGAATGCTTACCCCTTTCGGTAAGCAGGAACCAAAAGACAACTGTTTTCTATTAGTTGCTCTCAAAAGACTTCCTTGGTCTACCTGCAATCTGTGGCATCTTCTCCCTAAACCAAAGAGGAAATCTGGCATGTTTTTTGATGCCAACAGAGTGAGAATGTTGAATATCTAGACCTTAAATGTCAAGCTGAATGTGGTATCAAAATTCAGTATTTAAAAGTTTTGGAATGAATGTTCATCCACCCAAGAAGGTAGTAATAGTATGATAAAAATATCATTGAACCAAAGCTGGAGTAGTAGATCTGACTCTGTCACTAGTGAGCTATGAAACATGATATGAATAGATTCTTTTTTCTGGTATGTACATCAACTCCCTATGTACAAGATGAAGAGTAGTTGATATCTAAGGTTCATTCCAGTTTTAAAGGCTTTTCTTGTGATCAGCTGATTCCAACATTTTTATTCTCCTTATTTGTTGCTCCTTAATTCCATTGCCAGATTTGACATAATGATTTCCATTACTACTGAATAAATTAATAACATCCATGGTGATTATATTTATCATTCAAAAATTATCCCTTACATCATAATGATAAAAAACTCACTGCTGCACTTTAAAAGTTCTATGTGATTTTAGATAGCATTCATCTTCATAATTGAATTTAATTTATACAATTAAATTCAGACAGGGGGTATATTTTGTTATCCATGTTATAGACAAAATAAATTGAGAAATAGTGGTAGAGACTTGATAAAAGTCACCTTTCCATGACCCTATATCATTCTTGGGTATCTGCCTTGCCTGTTCACCAGCCTTTGTTTTTGCCTAGCATCTTCTCAACCTGATCCCAGATACCCACCTCTCTCATTTGTCTTCCACCAAAATCTTTTCCAGAATTTTGAACCTCATCTTCTTTTCAATACCACCTCATACTACCACCAAATGCCTTCCACCTGGATTTCTCAAGGAATTTCTTTTAGCTTGCTTCTGCCTACTGTGACACAAATCACTACTTTCCACCCCAGCTGCCTGTTCTTTTACTCCCACTCTCCTCATTTATACTCCCAAATGGTCCGTACATGATCTACCTACCCCTTTTACTATGCTTTCTATAAAGTCTGCTCCATAATTAACAAGTTTCCTTAAAGATCCATCTTAAAACTTTTTGTTTCTCATTCCTTTACTCTTATTCTTTCTACCTTCATAATCTATTACATATTCATTTTCTTCTCTATATTTACAAAGTCAGCCAATTCCTTGATTCAAGCATTTGTCACCTTGTGTTTGAAATATAACAATAGCCTTTTTCCTGTCTCAATTATTTTCTCATTACAATCTGTCCTTATCAAACCACCAACGTGATCTTCCTAAAGCAGAGCTTTACCCACATAAATCCCCTCTTTAATGCATTTTATCTCCCCTTTAATTACCTCCAGGATTCAATGCAAAAATTCTCAATTTGGCACCCAAAGATTTTTACAACTTACTATGTTTCTCCCTTTACTGACTTTATTCTCCTCCACATATTCTACAATCTAGCTACACTGGTCTGTCCTTTGCTTTTTTTTGTCTTTTTTTTCCTGGTTACCACTCATGAAGAGGAAGGTTCTCCCTCATCACCTTTCCCTCATGGCTTCCTCCAAGACTCAGTAAATATCATTCTGAAGGAGACCTTTCCTTCTGACCTTCTGAGATCATATCCCATTTACAATATATATGTATATGTATATGTACATACATCTTATACATAGTCAATAAAATATTGCCTCTCTCATTATAAGGTGAGCTCCTTGAGGGTCAAGATCCTGTTTTTGTCTTTCTTTATATCTCCAGTGCTTAAGACAATTCCTAACATAATAAGAGCTTACAAAATTCTTATTGCTTGAGCCTCAGTTTCTCCCTATTCCTTATAAACATTCAGTCTGGGGTGGCTAGGTGGCATAGTGGATAAAGCACCAGCCTTGGAGTCAGGAGTACCTGGGTTCAAATCCAGTCTCAGACACTTAATCACCTAGCTGTGTGGCCTTGGGCAAGCCACTTAACCCCATTTGCCTAGCAAAAACCTAAAAAAAACCCAAAAAACTATTCAGTCTAATAGACCAAGAAATTTCCTATCAGGTCTATGAAAAGGGAGCAAATCTATGACCAAGCAAGAAACAGAATACATGATGAAATGAAAAAATGAATGATTTTGACTATATTAAATTAAAAGGGTTTTGCACAATAAAGTCAATGCTGCCAAAATTAGAAGAAAAGAAAAAACCTGGGAAACAATCTTCACATCTAGGAGTTCTGATAAAAGTCTCATTTCTAAAATATATAAAGAACTGCATCAAATTTATAAGGTTAAAAATCATTCCCCAATTGATAAATGGTCAAAGGATTTGACTAGACAACATTCAAATGAAGAAATTAAAGCTCTATGTAATCATATGAAAAAAATGCTTCAAATCATTATTGATTAGAGAAATGCAAATTAAAACAACTATGAGATATCAACTCACACCTATCAGATTAGCTAAAATGACAAAAGAGGAAAATGATCAATATTGGAGAGGATGTGGGAGGATTGGGGCATTAATGCATTGCTGATGGAGTTGTGAACTGATCCAACCATTCTGGAGAACAATATGGAACTATCCCCCAAAAGCAAGAAAACTATTCATACCCTTTGACCCAGAAATTCAAATTCTAGGTCTGTCTCCAGAAGAAATCATGAAAAATGGGAAAAGTCCTGCATGTTCCAAAATATAGCAACTCTTTTTGAAGTGTTAAAAAAGTGGAAATTGAGGGGATACTCATTAATTGGAGAATGGTTGAACAAGTTATGGTATATGAATATTATGGAATACTATTGTTCTTTAAGAAGCCATAAATTATCAGAGAAGTACAGAATAAATTGCAAGATCTGATGCTGAGAGAAGAGAACAAAACCAGGAGAACATTCTACATATCAACAACAACATTGTGAGTTTTTCAACCTTGATGGATGCAGCTCTTCTCAGTAGCTCAGAGAGCTAGGACAATCCTATTGAATGGGCTATGGACAATGCTATCCCCATCTAGAGGTTGAAAAACTAAATAAAACAAAACAAAACAAACGAAACAAAAACCCTTCAGAATCTGATGAACACCACATTCACTTTTTTACAAATTTCTCTCATGTACTTCTTTCCCTTAATCCTAATTCCTTATAATGAAAATAACTAATCTGTAAACATGTTTAACACAAATGTGTATGTACAATATTAACCTGACTGTTCACTGCTGGGGGTGTGGGGGTGTGGGAAGGGAAGGTGGAAGGAAATTTTGTATCTTAAAAATATACTTATGCATATAGATGAATGTAATTAAAAAAAACCATATTCAGTCTGACTTGTGACTCTACAACTCAACTGAAAAGGCCCTTTTTAATCATCATTCACCCATTCAACAAGTATTTGTGTTCTGTCTCAAACATCATACTATGCTATAAAGTGGAAAAAATAAGATGCTCTCCTTCAAAGTGCTGATTATCTATTCTTAAAAGTTAACTATGATGCTGTTTTCTTAGTCCTCATTGCTTTTGGCCTTTCAAAAGTATATAGTCCTACTGAACAACACTCTTCTTTGGATACTCTTTCCTCATTGGGCATCCACATTTTTTATCTCTTAGCTCTTATATATGTTCCTTCTCAGTCTTCTTAGAATTTTCCCAGTAATGATGGGTCATCAAAGGCTCAGTATTTGTCATTCTTCTCTTCTTTCTGTATATTCTCTTCCAAAAACTATTACAGGTTAAATCGCCATATTAATGAAGATGACATTGCATGTAGTCTTAATTTTGATCTTGAACTGAAGTTATACTTCATGTTACAAATAAACATCCGAATATATCATAGAAATCTGGAACATGTCTCCAAGTTAGCCCATTACTGCTTCCTTTACCCTTTCCTTTTCCTATTTCATTATCACCTTTACAGCCATCCTCTTACCTTCTCTTTATACTCCTAATTAACCAGTTACCAGCATTTTCTGATTCTTGTCTATATAATCTCTTGGCATCAATCCCTTTCCATTCACATAACCACTATTTTAGTTGAAAATGTGACCACCCTTTGCCTGGACTGCTATAATAACCTTCTGACTTGCTTCTCTTCTTCCAAACCTCTCCAAATCAACTTCCTTATAGGTAGAAAATTAATATTCCTACACATGAGTCTGCCTACACATGAGTCTGACTATGTCATTCTCCTCCTCAAAAATCTTGATGTTTCCTTTTACTATTAGGATAAAATCAAACTCCCCAAATTAGCATTTGACATTGTGTCTCATAATTATCTTTGCAAATATTTCTCACTAACCTCCTTTCACATTGTATATATTTTAGCCAAACTGGTCTCGCTATCTGCTAAAATCAACATTCACTCTCCATTTATTTGTATAGATTTTCTCTCAGGACTGTAATGCTTTCATTTCTAACTTTTGCCTTCTGGAACTCCTACTTCTTTCAGTACTTATCACATATGCCACTCATTTGCAAAGCCTCTTCTCATTCTCATCCTCAGCTTCATCCTCTGTGGTTACTATTCTCTTTTATCAAATCATTTCATATTTATTTATCTGTGTATATGCTATATAGAATATAAGATCCTTGCAGGCAAAGTCTTTTTTGACTTTTTTTTATCTTCAGCACCTAGGATAATACCTTTTACAAAGTAAATATGTTAAAACAAAGAAAGTTGGCTAAATCCATCTAGTTCTGAGCTCTTTGCACCATTTTGAACTTCTGTATGACACCTTTGGAAAACAGGTAGAAGCTATCAAGATCCACTTAAACCTGCCCTTCAAATGAATTCTTGAGTCATGTCCTTTTGGCAATATGCATCTACAAAGAGTCTACATACTATGAAAATACAGATTTTTCTCCTATTACCATTGTCACTTTCACAGAAAAAAAAGTCAACAATTTTAATTACTTAATCAATTGACCACATCACCTTGATGTCTTGATATTCTTTACTTGAGTATCTTTCCAATCAATTGTTAAGCATATAATGAAAGCTTAATATTTAGAGGGCATAGGGCTCAAACCAGAAGTGATGTAAGAGGTCAGAACAGAAAGTCATACTTTGAGCGTCTATAGGGAGTAGTCAGAAAGTTCACTGGGGGGTTGGCTGGATTTAGAAGAATGGAAAGGGTTTGGCAAAGTGCAGTTATTTCAAGTCATAGGAACAATATGTGCAGAAGCATCAGACAAGAATTATTATAGTAGGTTTATGGGATAGTGAGAATAATTGCCTAACTAGAGCAGTAGAAGTGTAAATGGTTACACTTCATCTACCGAGTCCCTTAGAGGATTTTCTGTACACAAATAAGTGCTTGAAAGGTTCTAACAAGACTACCAATGTGGGAGGGGAAGAACATAGAAGAAAAGCCAAGTTCTTGTGGCTAGCTATTTCCCCATAGGACTTGTTTTTAAACGGGCCCTTTGCCTATCAGTTTCAGCTTTTTCAGCTTTGAACAAATCACATCCCTCTCTCTAGACTTTAATATCTTTAAAAAATTAGAAGATTGGTGATTTCTAAGTTCCTTTCCATCTCTAAATTCCATTAATCCAAGTGCTAACATTTACTATCTTTATAACTCTTTATAACTAGTTCATTTAACTCTTTGAAGTCTCATTCTTCTGTGAAATGTGACAAATGTTACACATACTACCTACCTCACAAGAGGTTTTGAGATTACATAAAGTGATTCATAACCATAATTCATATCAATATAATCTGCTGTTGTTAGAAATTTTCACTTTCTCAGGCCAACTTTTCTAGTACTTCTGGTTACTATGTGTTTTTCCTCCTCTATGCCTTTCATTCATTCCAAGTCTCTTGGTTGGACTGGCCTTTCCTCTAGTCTCATCATTACCTATGAAGATTTCTACATGACCCAGCATTTAAGGTCCAACTCAAAGACCATTATACTTGTGAAGGCTTCTTCACTCCTATGCTAAAAGTTATTTATCATATCCTTCTCTTAGCACTACAATGATAATTTTAATCTAATAAAATAAACACAAGAGGTTAAATATAAAGAATTTTTAAAAAACCTATACCAGTAAAGATAGGCACTAGACATTTGCAAATGTCCTGGTCTGCAATCCCTATCTAGCGTCATAGCTACTATTCTGTGGTACTATTTTGAGCTCTAGAAGTGGAGTCCAATAATGTAGCCTACTCCTTAAATGTGTTCCATTTGACAGAAGAGGGAAGAGCAAAGAGTCATGGGTAGAAACCACAAGGAGTCCAAATTTGATCTCAATGTAAGAAAAATCATTCCAACAGGGTGGTCTAAATGTGGTCCTTAAGAGTTACTGAGTTCTCTATCATGGAAACAAAGTTCCCATTAAGAGAAAACTGAATGACATAACAAGAATTCTATAGAAGAGATTCTTATCCTTGGAATTTCGCTGAGGTTCTTTCCAATACTGAGATTCTTTGATTCTATGATCAATTTTCTCTACTATTCATTTGATACTTTACACTGGTATTGTAGTTATTTGCATTTGAGCTTATCCAATCTATTAAATTGTACTGTCCATGAAGTAACATGAATTTGCATCCCCTTCAGTATCTAGCACATTGAGTTTGACCACACTGGAGCAAAATCCATAATCTATTTAGGCAATAAATATTGGTTGAGCAATTTATATGTGCTATTCTTTATAGATAATGTGAAGTGATAAAAGAAAAGAAAATCATTTATCTGTCTCAGAGAGTTCATAACCTAATGAGGGATAAAATATTTATACATATGAAAAAGAGAACAATAGAAACAGCAAGAAATAAAATTGTATAGAATTGTTCAATAGAAATTCAGATGAGAGCGATGTCAACATACTAGTAAGGGAAGACATTAGAAAAAGTGGTACTTGATCTAGGCCTTGAAAAATAAAAATGCTTATCGAGAATGAGCAAAGACTTGGGGATATTTAGTAAGACCACTCTGGCAAAAATATTTTGTATAGACAAGCTGTGGAAGATAAAATTGAGAGTTAAGATAAATTTAACATTTAATGACTGGGCAGTTTGGTTCATTAGCTTTGTTTAACCCTAGTCTAAGGCTGGGGTTGTAGTGAAATAGAATCAAGATTGGACCTAGTGTCACAGAAAACTGATTTTAAATTCCAACTATTATTTATTACCTGATTGACTATGGGAAAGCTAATTCCCTTCTTGGTGCTTTGGGTTCCTTATTTGTAAAATGGGAGAGAAGTGGGCCAGATGATTTTAAAGAGTTATTTTCATAACTAAATCTAAGGATACAATGCTAAATAAAAAATTCTATTTTAGGGTGATATTAATAATTGGCCAGGATGTTCACCTGCATAGAGAAAATCAGCATCGAGTCCTACTAAAGAACCCCTAAATCATCAAACCAGAGGGAATTCATTAGTGTATGTCTGGCTATAAAACCCTAAACCTGGCTTCCCCTTTTCCAAACTAGCCATCTCAATAATTAGAGTCATCTCAAAGTCAAATGGGGAGTTCTCTAGGAATTCTTTCATGTCAGATGTGGAAAGATTGGCCTTGTTGATGATAACACTAACCCCTTTGGGCCTTGAGTTGTCTAACTGTGTCAAGAAGAAAGGGAGGGCACCTTGGCTCAGAGGGAAAGAAAACTGCATGGTGAAATGGTTGTTTCCATTTACAGATTTTTGAACACACTTGTTCCACATACTTCAACCCCAACACACACATTTTAGTCTAAACCCCACAGATTTCAAGTTCTACTCCTCCTCCCTCAATGATTCCAAGAGAAATCATTTCCTAAGATTAATAGTTTTTCATATAATTCCATCCATTTACCCAAAGAGTATCCCTGTTTTACTAGTGTTTGTTTCTGCTTAATTTATAAACAAAGGTGTGATCAGAAACACCTTAAAAAACTATTACCTGTTCTTATAATAAATCTAATGATAATTTTACTTTGTATGAGTATATCATTTTACCATATTGGTGATACTAGCTCACAGCTTGCAAATATTTTAAGTGTGACACTCTCTTGTGAGGTATATAGTGCAAGCAAAAAGGAACCTGTTAGCAAAAATGAAAAATATCTGATAATCTCTCTTCTAGCAAATATGGAGAGCAAAGTGAACTCTAAAAAGGTCTGCATAGTATCTTGTCACATTTGCATTTCTGATAGAGTACAATGACTACTACATCTGCTAAGAGTACAGGCTGCTCTCCCTTCTAGTAGAGAGGTTAAGGGATCCTGGAGAAAGTTACTCTTTAAATTAATTGCATGAAGAAGTATTCTTTGAAAAAAATGAAGCATACTTCTTTGTTAAAGAAAAAAATGGAATCTTGACCTTTGATTAAAGGTTACAGGGTAAATTAATATTAAATACCACTGAACATTTACAGATAAGGAACAAAACTGAGATTTTCTCCAAAATAAAAGAGCTGGAAACTCTTAGGAGGAAGCAACTTAATAGCTTCAAAGGAATAATGACACAGATGCACAAGTACTGTCAAAAGATACTTTTTCTTACCTAAGAAAGAAAAGATGAGTTCTGGTAGTTAATAACTTTCTAATGGGGGGGTACTGAAGCATACTATTTAATGACCTGAAAAAAACAAATAGATTTGCTATTTTTTTGGAGACATGCATTGAGGACAAGACAGACTTTCCAAAGACTTGTCAAATGAGATAATTATTGCCAACTTCCAGTGATTAATGTGGGCCCAAGTCATGCCAGATGGAATCTAGAAAGCACTGGTAAAGATTATAGAATCTTGGTCAAGAAACTGAAGAGTTTAAAACTGCTGGTGGTGTTTTAAAGATGATCTAATATAAGTACTTCATAAGAAAAAGACAGATTTGAACAGATTTGGTATTTGTGAATAGAATTTGAATTTATGATCCATAGATAAAAATAAAACAGTAATAGAATCCTCGTTAAGGATCATCTACACTGGGGCGGCTAGGTGGCATAGTGGATAAAGCACCAGCCTTGGAGTCAGGAGTACCTGGGTTCAAATCCAGTCTCAGACATTTAATAATTACCTAGCTGTGTGGCCTTGGGCAAGCCACTTAACCCCATTTGCCTTGCAAAAACCTAAAAGAAAAAAGGATCATCTACACTTAACAAAGGACAGGCAAGAAAGTATTGTCCTAGAATTAAAAAAACTAATTGAAAAATCTGTAAATTGAAAAGAAAGAAGAAATTTTCCTCCGTTTTTTTATGAATTCATTACTTCACTAAGTCCTTTTTTATTTTGTGCTAGATACTACACAAAGGGATAGAAGGTCTTGGGGGAAGGGGAAGAAAGGGGAAGAAGGGAAGAAAATTTGGAACTCAAAGTTTTTGAAAAATGAATGTTGAAAATTTTCTTCAAATGTAGTTGAAAAAATACTATTAAGAAAAAAATTAAAACTAAAAAGAGGGAAAGACCACTTGTGCTCTCTTCTCTCTCTCTCTCTCTCTCTCTCTCTCTCTCTCTCTCTCTCTCTCTCTCTCTCCCCATATATTTACATATATATAAATATATAAATATATATATATATATATACATATATATAGATATATAAAATGGCGAGAGAATGAAGCTGGATACCATAGAAAATAATTACAATACAGATACTAATAGTAACAATGCTCAGAAATTTAAAGTAGATGAAATTCAAAAAATGAGCCAGCGGTATGAACCACAGCTTTATATGTCTAAACACAAATGCACAAAACATACAAACAAACAAAATTCAGTAGACATCTTATTACAAACAAGCAAATGTGAAAGCCATGACTGGAAAATTCCCAAGAGATGGGAGGGCTTCAAAAAATGAAATTCTGAAAACTCGAGAAGAAAACTTCTGAAAAGTAGGGTAAGGTGAAGTTGTCAAAAGAAATTAATGTGCATACATAGAAAACTCATCAATAAAATTTGATTTTTAAAAGATATAGAGAAAATGAAAGCAAAAAGGATGGTTACAAAATTGTGGGAAGGTCCTTCAAGTATTTTGTCAGAAAAGCTAAAGCTCTGAGTGAGAAGATGCAAGTAAAGAAAAGTGAAGATTCAAAGAAGTTTTAAATATTATATTGGAAAGAAGGAAAAATCAAAGAAGGAAAAGGACTATAGTTTGAGTTGCATGTGCAATGATTATGCAAAGAAGTAAGAGCTCCTAGTTGGTCATTTTTTTGTTCATTTTTTTTCTTCCAAAGAGGAAGTGCTTTGGACTAAAAAAAGGAGAATAAAAATACATAGGAGGTGATGCTCAAAATATTTTAAAAGTTAGTAAGAGAATGGCGAACTGTCTCTAATGAATTGGGGTCACCATGCCAAATAAACCACATCCATGGATACTGAAAGGAACAGCAGTTATAAATGCTGAACCCCCTATCAGTAAGTCTTGAAAGGGACAGAGAATGATTTAAAATAGAGAGAATGGAAAAAGTTTCACACTAATAGAAAAGATAAGTGTCCTGATTTTTCAAAAGAAGAGAATAGTCTTCAATCTATAGCCTGTTGACCTCAGCTTTGATTCCTGTCAAACCTCTAAAATGTACTATTAAAGAGTTGGTTAATAAAAAGCTAGAAAAGGAAGCAGTGACAGCAAAGTCATTTTGTCAAGAACAGGTCATGCCCTATTTAGCTCACTTTTGTTTTATTGACAGGTTGACTAAACAAGTATATCAAAGGAAATCTGTAGATATAGATTAAATAAATCTTAAAATAACAAAACATCTATCATATTATTCTTATGGGAAAGATGAACATCTATGGACTCTATAATGATATAAGTAGCTTCATGTGCACTGCTTAAATGGTCAGATTAAAAGACTAATTAATTAATTAATTAATGGTTCGATCAAATTGATAACATCACTAGCAAAAAAAAAGGATATGTGTTCAGCCTTGCTAAGTTTAATATTTTTATTGAAGGCTTAGATAATGTAATAGTTGACAAGTCTATTAAGTTTGTGAAGACACAAAGCTGAGAGCTAACACAATGAATATCAGTCAGGATCTAAAAATGATATTTCCAAGATAGTGTTTGGAATTAAATACAATAAATTAAAGAAATGAAAATGATGTTTTATATGTGAGTTTATAAACTTTTGACTTCCCAAGTATAGAATGGTGGTATGGAGTATGACTAGAGGGTATGACTAGAAAACAGTACAACTGAAATCTAATTGGGGATTTGAGTAAATTATGAATTCAATATGAGTCAATGGTGAAACATGAAAGTCAAAAAAATCATATATGATATTAGGTTGTATTAAGAAAGGAGTAGTATTCACTTCTTGGAAGATGATTGCTGTTCTCAGCCCTGATCAGATCACTCTTAGAATAGTGAGTTTTGATATAATGGATCTAGAGCCACTCTTGAAGCTAGAAGATTTAGGGTTCAAGTCCCACCCTGGTCAAGTTACCTAAACTTTCACTACTCTGGACACCTCTCTAAAACTAAAAACTTCAGATAAAGTGATGACATGCATTAATAGAGAACATTTCTTCCCCTAGGATATCACATATATACTTTAATGCATTGAAGAAGTAGAGAGTAAATAAAGGAAGGAAAACAAGATAGTAAAAGCTTTCAAATTCATGTCATTTAAGAATTGGTTGAAGGAAAAAAAATACTTCATTGCTATAGGGGATTTTGAACTAGAACCTGTGAACGTTTTAAAAAATATTTTGATAATTATATTCCAATATAATTTGTTCTCTTCATAATCTTATGTTTTATGCATAAAATAGTCTTAGAGATCTATTGACCTTACTAGATTGCCAAAAGGGTCAGTGGTATATAAGCAAGTGCACACACACACACACACACACACACACACACACACACACACACACACAAACATGGTATGGTAGGGTGAAACATTAATAACTGCCTTTTGCCTTCAATTAATTTTAGGATTGTCATATTAAAAAGAGAATAATAATAGTTTAGTTTTGACAGAGGATAAAATCTATTAATAATTAGAATTATCCTGAAGTATAATAGACTAATTTGAGAGATAAAAAAACAACATTTTTAACTGAAAAATTTCTAGAAAATGTTGGATGACCACTTATTGAGTATGTTATAGAAGGGATTCAAAGGCTGAGAGAGATACTCTACCAGTCTTTCCAATGCAATGAGTCACTATTTTTATTGTCATTTTATAAATGGGAAAATTGACTTACAATGCGGTGAAGTGATTTGCTAAATCAACAAGAAATTTTTAGGGAAAAGTTTTAAAGTACTTTGGTATTAATTCTCTTGTTTTTATCTAGAAAATGACCCTGAGAAAGGCAAGATAGTGATTACTGTCCACACTAGATAGTTAAGGAAACCAAGGCATGGACCAGACATATGGCATTGCAAATCATTCACAGAACTGAGACTAAAAGTTATCAAGGCATTTTCATTTGCGTATAATTGGTGCTCAATTGTTATTTCATAAGTTAATGAAAGAGAGAATGACATAATGTCAGAATTGGAAGAGAACTCAGAAACCATGGAATTCAACCCATGCCCTCCAAATAATTCTTCCTCCAAAAACCCAATATGTGGTCAACCAACCTTTGGAATCACAATCAACCTTGGGAAACACACACAAAAAACTGTTAGGATGTTTATTTTGTTTGTTTTTTTCTCACATAAAGTCTAAATTTACTTCTGTGTAACTTAGATCCATATTTCTAGTTCTGCCTTCTGGGGTCAAATGGAACAAATGAAATTCAACTTTCATGTGACAACTTTTCTAGTTTTTGAGGTTAGCTATTATATTTACCTGTCTCAGGCATTTGGGTGACATAGTGGATTGAGTGCCAAGCCTGAATTCAGGAAGACATTCTCAGACACATACTAGCTGGGTGACCCTGGGCAAATCACTTACCTCGTGTGCCTCAGTTACCCATTTGTAAAAGTAGCTGAGAAATAAATGGAAAAGCACCCCAATATCTTTGTAACAAAAACATCAAAAGTAGTCATAGAATCATACATAATTTAACCAACAACAACTACCATCTCCCCAAACTTCTTCTCTCCAAGGTAAACATCCCTGCTTTATTCACTCAGTTTTTTTTATGGAATGAACTATAATTCACTATTTTGTTGGTCTTCCTCCAGACATTTTCTAGTTTATTAATGTCCTTTCTACAGTATGACAGTCAAAGCAATTGTCATTTTTTTCCTTCAAATGGTTGGTATAATTTAGTATCTTCCAGATCACATCTTCAATATGATTGAAGACCAGATAGTTTTTATACTCATAATCACTTAAAGTTTTCCAAAAATAGAAATTATGTGCAAAGATAAAGCAATTCTAGTTACATTCATGGTCTAGATCACTAAGAATCTGAGAAGGTTAAAAACTCCAAGAACTAACACCTAATTCACACTCAGAACCCCACCCCTATTTCCCATTGAACTCTCAGTATGAAGGCTGTAATAGTTAACCTCACCCAAGAGCTTGCATTAAAAAATAACCTTACACCCTCATTCATGCTTTCTCATTCTAATCGTATTGAAAACCAAACTCCAAACTACAGAAATCTGATAAGACCCCAATTGCTATCACTGTGGCATCATTTTGTGGGGCAACAGAGGTCTATAGTGGAGTAGTAGTAGTAGTAGTAGTACTAGTAATCATAATAACAGTAGTAGTAAAAGTAATTTAGTAGTAGTAGTAGCAGTAAGCAGTAGTAGTGGTAGTAGTGGTAGTAGTAGTAGTGGTGGTAGTATAGTAATAGTGGTTGTAGTAGTAGTAGTAGTAATAGTATTAGTAGTAGTAGTAGTGGTAGTAGTGGTAATAGTGGTAGTAGTGGTAATAGTGGTAGTAGTGGTAGTAGTAGATGTAGTAGTAGTAGTGGTAATAGTAGTAGTAGTAGTAGTAGTAGTAGTAGTAGTAGTAGTAGTAGCTACAGCAGCAGCAGCAGCAGCAGCAGCAACAGCAAACTGCTCTCTCTAAATTTACTTATAATCAAATCCAAGGACCTTTTTCCTCAATTTTCACTTTCCTTAACCTTTCCATCAATCTTTGATAGTGTTAATCTCTCTTTCCTCTTTGAAACTCTCTTCTCTCTAGGTTTTCAGGACACTTCTCTCTTCTGGTTTTCCTTTTACTTATCTGACTCTACTTTCTCTGTCTCTTTTGTTATATCTTTCTCCACATTATAACTTCTAATTGTAGACATCTCTCAGGGTTCTATCTTTAGTGCTCTTCTCTTCTTCTATATTATTTAATTTGGTGATCTTATTAGCCCCCCCCAGGGATTTAATTACCATCAAATCATCATTTTTCAAATCAAAATTTCCTGTCCCAAAACCTCTGCTAGGTTCTCCAACAGTATATTCAAGAAACAACTTAAACTCAATGTATCCTAAACAGAACTCATTATCTTTCCCCCTAAACTCTCCTTCCTTCCTATCATCCCTATTACTGTAGAGGGAAACACCATCCTTCCAGTTCCTCAGGATCACAACTTGGCAGTTATCCTAGATTTCTCATTATTTCTCATTCCCTCGAATACAAACTGTTGGTAAGTCTGTTGATTTCACCTTTGGAAAAAGTAATTTTCCTAAAACACAGGACTGATCATGTCAGTCTCTTACTCAATAAGCTCAGCTCCCTATAGCTTTAGGAGCAGATAAAAAAATGCATCTTTATTTTTTGTAATAAAGGACTTTAAAAAGTTCTTTATTACATAGTCCCTTCCCTTCCAGAAGACCTTTCTTGTCTTTTCATATCCATACCCCAAAAGATGTTCTCTTTTATCCAGAGACCCTAGCCTCCTGTTGGTTCCACAGACATTTTGATTTCAGGCATCTTCTCAGGCATTCCTAATATCAGGAATTTACTTCCATTTCTGTTCCAACTACTAACCTTGTCTTTGTTTGAGTCCCAAATAAAATCTCACCTTCTATAGGAAGCCTTCCCTAAACCCTCATAATTCCAGTGCTTTTCTTCTTTGATTATTTCCTATGTAGTTGGCTTTGTATATATGAGTTTTCTTGTTGTCTCCTCCATTAGATTGAAAGCTCCTTGAGTTCAGGTATTGTCTTTTACCTCCTTTTGTATCTGTAGCACTCAGCACAGGGCCCATCATATATTAGACGCTCAATAAAATTTTAAAAATATATGAAATTGAATTTATATAGTACTTTCAAATTTGCAAAGTACATTATAAATATCTCATTTTATCCCAGATGATATTATAATCTTCATTTTACAATTGACAAAACTGAGGCAGAAAGACATTAAGTGGTCAGTGTCATAAGCTAGTAAGTGAAATCAAATCTGAACTCAGGTCTTCCTGCCTTGAGGTCCAGTAATCTATTGACTCGCCTAGCTGCCTCTCATTGTAAAAGCAGAAGGTTTCAAATCAAGAAATGGGTGGTTCCTTAATGTAGGGATTAAGAAAAAAACATGGACAAAATCATTATAATATACTAATGAAAAAGAGAAATATACTAGTGAAAAAAGAACTTACACTGTTGCGATCAATCATGAATGTATCAAGCTATATTTATCATAATATTGAAAAGTATTTCCCCAAGAAGCTGCAGGAAATTTTATCTTAAGAGCATTCTAAGAATAAAAAGAGAGAAATAATTATATCTGTTTAAGTATCTAACTTTTTTGGAAGGAAAATTTCTAAGGTTCCTTATGGCTTTGCTATTCAAAAACCTAGCTCTCTTAGATTCAGTTCAAGAGTTCAAATCCTATTATTGCCACTCACTAGTTTTCACAACTTTTGGCACATCTCATAATTTCTGAGACTCAAGTTCTTCATTTGCAAAATGCATATAATAGCACATGAGCTACCTAACTCAAAAGAGTTGTAGCAAAGGTCCAACTAGGTAAGAGGTTAAAAGCACTTTGTAAATTGTAAAATACCAAGTATATTATCTTCTAATTAATATGTATGTTTTATAGTTTTTCTTCTTCTTTTTTAGACTTAAAAAAATAGTGGAATAGAGTAATTAGAATAACCTATGCTACCTCTGGAATTCCAGGCAAATTGTTTCCCTTTTATGGGTCTCAGAATTTAGAAAAATTTCCTCTTCTGAAGAATAAGAGATTTGGAACGAATGAATTGAAGTTCTCCTGTAACTCTAAATTCTGTGATTGCTATGACTTTACAAACTATATGGTCAATGTATAATTGTATTGCCAGTCAGTGCTATGTCACAGCATTATTGGCTTGGAAAAGAGGGCAAGTCTCGGTCCATTTCCTTCCCATCCAAAATGCCTTATTCATTCTCTGATGTCAGTTGCCTGCTGACCCTCAGTATAAGTCAGTTAATAGTTTATCTGATAAAAAGTCTTGTAACAAAGTCTACTGAAATGAAATAGTACCTTTACTCACTTTTGGTCAATCCTTGTAAAAGCAGCAAGATGCAAATGAAATTACAATGGTATCTTCATGAGATCATTCTAAGACAAGACTCAGAGACTAATAATATCACTATATCACATGTTTAGAGGATTTGGGACCATCTCAAAGCCACCTCAGATCTTAAGATAATAATAGAAAAAAGTAACTCATCATGAATAGATGCATCGCCACTTGTACTGTGACTAGAAGAAAAACTGAATATAAAAGTCAAACCAAAGGTTTCGGAAACGAGAATTAAAATTCAACTCAATTCATTTTATGGGTAAAAAGATAATAATTCAGAGAAAGGAAGTCAAATGGATCATATAATTTAGAATTAAAAGGGATCTTAAGACACAGGATTTAGAACCTAAAGGGATATTTTCTTCTAAATTTTACAGATGAGGAAAATGAGGTCCAAGAAATGAAATGACTTAAAAATTCATGTAGTAGTATTCAAATCCTCTGAGACAAAATTTCATGCCTATTAGAACATGAAACATATGAGAACAAGTTTGTCTAGAGTATATCTAGTCAGACTCATTTATTTTACCAATTATAAAACTTTGACCAAAGAGATGGTGACTTGTCCAAAGTCATCAAAGTAATTAGTAGCAGAGATAGTTTGAATTTCTCTGAATCCATTTATGAGTGAATTTGTTGGCTTCCTACTAAGACTTAACCAATCTCATCATAATAGCCCACTAAATCTGAAAAGGACATCCTAGGGAGCAGAATAAATTCTCTCCCCTAAGAATCCTAGAACAAAAGAGTTGCTGCTCTAGATCATATGATTAAAGCACACACACACACACACACACACACACACACACACACACACACACACACACACAGACACCCCAACAATGATCTCAACCAATTCTCTTTTTTTTAACTGAGGCCCAAATCAGTTGTCAAAAGTCACACCAGAAAATCAGTGGTAGACCAAACTTAAACTCAAATTCTCTGATTGTATCTCATCCAGGATCCATCCAATTCAGAATTCTTTCCCATGGGCCAAAACTGCCTTCATGATACTATAGTTTTTTTTCAGAAAAATTGATAGCTATTATAAATTTCTCTTATCTCCTCACACATTTCTATCTTTTTCCCACATCTTCCTTTTCTTCTCTCTTTCTCATCATCTCCATATCGCATCACATCATTCCCTGATCTCTCCCCTTTTCTCTCAGACTCTAATAATGGCATGGCCATTTTCCTTGACTTAAGATTAACCCTTCTACATGTATCTTAAAGAAACTTTCACTGAATCCTACCATCTCCTCAAGCTATCATCCTCTATTTTGCCTTTCTTTCTCAGTCAAGTTCCTAGAAAAAAAAAGTCATCTATACTTGCTGCTTCCACTTCCTCTCTGGTTACTATTCAAAGTTTTGTAATCTGGCCTCCAATGTGGTCTCTTAAATGAAACCTCTTAATTGCCACATCAGATAGTTTTTTTCTCAAACTATTGGTATCATTTGAGATTGCTGACAATTCTTTTCTTCTTGATCCTCTCTTTATCTGTGTTTTCTTAACATGGCTCTCTCTGGTTCTCTTCCCATATGTCTGATGACTCTTCCTCAGCCTCCTCTACTGACTCCTTAGTTATAACAGATCTCATAACTTGTAAGCTCTTGGCTTTCTTTGTTTCTCCATTACTAGGCATAGTGTCTGACTCCTAGTAATTAAATAAATGCTTAAAAACTGTCTGAGTACTTTCCAAACTCTGCTCTTGGTCCTCTTCTCTCCTGTAACTATACTGGTGAATTTATCTGGTCCCAAGGGTTTAATTAGTATTTCTATGCAGATGCCATTTAGATTTACATATCCAGCCCACACTCTGTCACCTGAGCTTCAAGGCTTTGATAACTTTGCATTGGCTACTTTAAACTCAATACTCCAAGACATCAAATTACTTAGTTCCAAAATAGATTTATTATCTTTTCTTAAAAAATACATTATCTTTCCTACCTGAAGCAGTATTTAAACTCAGGCCTTCCTGAGAACACAATTTGCTAATCTAGTTGCCTCTAAGGTGTGAATTTTATGATCTAGATCATGAAATGGTAATGAGATGGTTATCTGTCCTCCCTCCCAAAATCTTTCTATCTTCTACCTCTTTTCATTTCATACTCTTGTACTATTCTTGCTTTTCATCATAAAAATAAAGACTTTCAAACACAATACACTTAATACACTTAAACCATCCCTAGGATTCATAGAAGGTTTTGAAAGAGAAGAACTCAATTTGGTCTCTTCCAAGTTGTAACTGCTTGGTAGGGAAGACAATAGTAAGGGGATGGGGGAGAGATGGGAAAATTGTTGGATATCAGCAACTTTCAGTTTAGATTTTTAGATTTTGCATCATTTGATTTTAAGGAAATTTCTAAATAATTGGGCACAGGCCCCCCCTCTTCTTGATTAACCCCACTCAGAGTTCATGTAAGTTTATCTTCATCACCTCAAGGTAGTTCTATCTTCCTCCCTTCTTACCAAAAAAGTCTCTATTTTTAAAGTATATGAATTCACCCATCAATATGAAATGGGCCAATGATTTTGTGGTTATGTAGAATTGAATAGTATCATAACTATTCCTATAAAACAGTACTTTTACCAGAAGCATTGAATTGGTAGTTATGGGATTCAATTCTGTAAGTAATAAGTAGTATAACCTTAGTCAAGTCACTTTACATCATTTTCCCATTCTATAACATAAAGTAGTTAGGATAGATCATATTAAAGTTTAAGAGGTTCATAGGCTTAGAGTTACAAGAGACCTGAAAGATCAAGGTCAGGATTCTCATTTTATAGATGAGAAAACTAAAGCTCAGAGAAGTTAAATGTCCCACTCAGTTTCAGAAAGTGAGTGTCTAAGGCAGTATTTAAATTCTGGTCTTGCTGACTCTGTCTAATCTTTTATGCACTAAGACTAGTCGCTGAAAAATTCTTCCCAGTTCATTATGCTATGTACACAAGTTCCTTCATCTAGAAAAGTCCTACATTGTAAGGTTCTTTCTAACTCTAAAGGTCTATGGTCAACATTCTATCAAATATCTATCCTAAGGCCCCTTTTTGTACTAAATTCTGTACTGACATATTATGAATACTCTAAAGTCCAAGATTTTTTACCTCCTCTAACATTTTATGGTTTCATCTCTCTCTCTCTCTCTCTCTCTCTCTCTCTCTCTCTCTCTCTCTCTCTCTCTCTCTCTCTCTCTCTCTCCCCTTCTCTTCTTCCTCTCTCTGTCTCTCTGGTTTTTTTGAGAGAGGAGGGTGATTGATATGTCTTTAGAATTCTCTTCCTGAGGCACAATTTCAAATTGACAGCTATCATCATGGTAAGGGTAGATGAGCTTTATATACTCCTAAGAACAGCTAAAACTATCCATTTACTTTTACCTCATTTTCCTACCATTGCTATTTGCATAGAAAGAATAACAGGGCAGTAATTGCACATGATTATATTCTAGACACCTTTACCAGCAAAAGTGAGGTCAACTCCCTTTCAAACAGAGTCAGAATTACTAGGAACACAAAATTCTCTTGCTGTCACAGCTCCTTTACATGTCCAACAACACTTTCTATACCTACCCTCCTCTCCAACTTCCTGATCCAAGGAGAAGTCACCCATGGATAAGGTTTCTGGTCTGGCAATCCGATGCAAAATTCCAAGGACTGTGGAGCTGGATTAGATTGTGAGTCATCTAAGTTGGGCATGCAGCAGGAAAGAGGCATCCCTTTACCAGAGTTTTATCTACAGAGGGAGTGACCAGTATAACATCACTCAATCATTTAGGGGAAGAATCAAAACTAGAACCAGGTCTTCTACTTTCAAGATCAATTTCCTACCTATGTGTGTTCTTTGCTAACTAGAACAGCACACAAATGTTACTGGGAAGAATCCTTGGGTCAACTTTGGCAATGGAGAAACTAAAGCATGGAAAGAGTCAAACAATCTTGTAAAGAATGATAATAACTATGGGTCAATCCAGGGGCAGAATACATTTGATTTGCCCTGCTTCTTGGGTATGTGATATGATAAGAAAGACCAGAACTATAAGAGATTAGGAGAATCATAAACAGATTTAAGAATAAAGTGAGAAATCCACCTGTTTTCCATTCAACAACTCTGGAAAGGTGAACAAGGCTCAGGAGACAGAACAAGATAAGCTAGGAATAAATCCTGTTGATTTCAAAAACTCAGTCCCCCACCAGAAGCAAACAACAACACTAGAAGAAAACCACCTTGTACCTGAAATGACCCACTGCCTAGTTCTCTGCACCACTGCTTTTTGCCAGGTGCCCCCTGAGCCTGTTTCCTCCTTCTGACTGCTGGTGCGAGGCAAAGCAAAGATCACAGTGATTCAACCAAGATTGGGGGAATGGCATTGTGAGAAGCTCCAATCATCTGAGGCAGGGTACATATATAACTGGTCTAAGAGAAGGAGAAGGTTGCCCTTGGAAGAGCTAATAGAGAGGCTACCCTGCTTCATCAGACAGGAAGAGAATAGGATGACCAAAATTGATGATCACTATCACCTTCTAGAATGGACATGTGATTTCATTGGAAAAGAGAACTCCATTGAAGGAAATTTCCACTATTAATGCAGATCTGCAGATACTAGTTTTACATACTTTCTTGGGGTTACTGAGAAATCAGGTGACTTGTTAAGGGTCACACAACCAAGAAATGTCAGAAATGGACTGGTCCTTTATATAATATTGATTCTCATTTTAATTCCTAATAAAAATTTCATTAATAATAAGAGATTGAATTTTTAGAAATTTAAAAAGCAATTTAAAAATTTAAAGTTTATAAATATTTCCCCTCACAAAAATCTGATGATGTAAGAAAGATTCTTAACCCATTTCTACAGATGAGAAAACTGAAGTTCAGAGAGGTTTGGGGGAAGAGTTAAAGTGACTTGCTCAAGATCATAAGTAATCATTTCTGAAAGTACCTAATTCTTGACACCTATATTAACCTTTCCAATGTTCCTAAGGCTTAGATTTATAAATAATAATAAAACTTTAGAGTTTGAATGGAACCTACTATCCAGGTTGATTTCATTTATTTTTGCAAGGCAAATGGGGTTACGTGGCTTGCCCAAGGCCACACAGCTAGGCAATTATTAAGTGTCTGAGACCAGATTTGAACCCAAGTACTCCTGACTCCAGGTCTGGTGCTCTATCCACTGCACCACCTAGCCATCCCCAGGTTGATTTCATTTTACAGGTGAAGAAATTAAGGTAATTAAGGCTCAGAGAATTTCTCATACAACCATTTAAAGGGAGAGTTGCAACTAGAACTTGGGTTTCTTGATTCTAAGACCCAAAGCTGGTTATCCCTCATTACACCAATGTGATTACCTCTGTTTTATACATGGGGCTAATGAACAAGATGGAGGCAATGTAGCCAGTTCAATGTCGACCTATATACAGGTAACATAGACTGAACTCAAACTCTTCAAACCAGAATTCTATTCACCAAAATTCCTCCAAAATAGGGCAAAACCAGTAGCAAGTGAATATTGGGACCAGTAGAGTAAGTGATACTGAACTGTTTAGTGCTTTAACTGACTAACATGGAGAAAACAGGAGAAATGGGGAAGAATATTGCTTTTGGAATAATAAAACTTGGCTTCTGGGCCCCAAGCAACTTTTTAATGGTGACCCTGGGAAAACCTTGGAACTTGTGAGTCAGTTTCCTCATTGACAAATGGGGATGATGGTATTTGTCTTGTTGTCGTGGTGGTGGTTGTTGTTGTTGAGTCATTTCAGTGGTGTCTGACTCTTCATGACCTCATTTGGGACAATGAAATGGCAAAGATACTGGCAAAGATACAGGAGTGGTTTGCTATTTCCTTCTCCAGCTCATTTTGCAAATAAAAAAACTGAGATAAAGAGGGTATATAACTTTCCCAGGTTCACGTTCCTAGTAAGTGTCTGAGATCAGACTTGAACTCAGGAATATGAATCTTTTTTACTTCAGGTCTAGAACTCCATGCACTATGGTATCACCTGATTGCCTTTATCCTGCTTATATATTTAGAACATGGCAAGAGAAGGGGAGAAAGTAGGCCTTATGAGTAGAGACCTGGACTTGGAGTCAGGAAGCTCTGGGTTCAAGTTCTAACTCTGACTCATATCAGTTGTTTGACTCCAGGCAAGTTGCTTAACCTTTCCCAGATACAGTTAACTCTATAAAATCACAATGATAATAATAACTGCACTGAAAACTTCATGGGAGCTGTTGGGAACAACAAATGAAGTAAAATAAAACAAAACATTAAAGCAATAACTGTGGTACACTATATAAACCTTCAAATCATGTCTCATTTGATAACTTTGACCAGAAGTCAAGCTTTGAAAGTTGTAACCTTTTTGTCTCTGGAACCTTGGGACCTCATTCTCCTTATCACTGAGTTTTTCATCTTATCCCTGCCATGATTCACTTTATTCCCCAGAAAATCTTCTTGCCTGCTGCCTTGTTACCCACCTCCCTTTCAAATAGTGGAGGTCAGTGTATTTCATTCTTTTTAACCTGATTACACAGTGGGAAGAGTAGGCAATGTGAACTCAAGAGTTCACATTCTGGAAAGGTACTAGGTAGCTGCAGATTTAGGATCAGAGAACTTGGGCTTAATTTAAGTAGATGTGTAACCTTGGCCAAGTCACATAATCTTTCTGAGCTTCAGCATTCTCATCTGTAAGAAGAGATGAATATAAACATCTTTGCTTTTGGCTTTGAATTCCTGGTATCTGACAAAGAATATTGCAAATGGTGGGTGCCTAAAAATTATTATTGAATTAAAATGCTGAATAATGGGTTTGAATTAGATCAAATGTGCTTAACCTAGGGGCACATGAATTTTTTAAAATTTATTTTTATAACTGTATTTCAATATAATTGGTTTTCCTTGCAATCCTCCTATTTTATTTTATGCATTTAAAAACATTATTCTGAGAATGAATAGACTCTACCAGACTGAACAAAGTGATTCATGATACCCGAAAGTTAAGTGCCCCTAGGCTAGATCATCTCTAATGTCTTTTCTTTCTAAACATGATGAACTTATATTTAAGAAGGAATGTCATATATCCTAAGAATCAGAGGATTAGAATGGGGAAGATTATAGTAAACTTTTTAAGAGCTGTTCTTGAAGCAGCTAGGTGGTGCAGTAGATAAAGCACTGGCCCTGGAGTCAGGAGTACCTGGGTTCAAATCTGATCTCAGACACTTAATAATTACCTAGCTGTATAGCCTTGGGTAAGCCACTTAACCCCATTTGTCTTGCAAAAACCTAAAAAAAGAAAAAAAAAGAGCTGTTCTTAGCCTGAGATGTCTTCTTATTTGAGTCAAAATCATTCAATGATATCTAATAGTAAAACTACTATTTGTTCACAATTTTAAAGCACTTTCAAGTTTATAAACACTTTCTTTACAATCTTAGGATATTGCAAGTGCAAGGATTAAGATCATTATTTATTAGTAGGAGAAACCAACCCATCAATCAACAAGAATTCTTGCTAAGTAAGAGGGATACAAAAATACTATGAAATAGAGCCTATATAAGCTTATATTCTATTTGGAAGAAAGGTGAGTTCAAGGAAGAGAAAGATAATGAGTTCTATTTTAGAAATGTTGAACTCAAGTTAGCTACAAGATAATCAATTCAAAATGTCCAGAGTGATTGCAAGACCAGAATCCAGGAGAGTGAAAGAGACTAAAAGCTATCTGGGAAGACTGGGAGTCTTTACAGAGATGGCAACTAAATTCATGATTGTTGATAAGATGACAAAGAGACAGAGACACAAAATAGAGTGTAGAAAGAGATCCGAGGTCTAGAACTGAGCTTTTAGAATATCAGACTCGGAAAGGAAAAGAAACTGGCCTATAATCATACTGCTGGTAGGCTTCAGAGTTGAGATTGGATGGAAAACCCCCTAATTACTTCAGCACTCTTCTCCAAGGCAGAAGGCTTTGGTAGGACATTTGGGAAGGAAGGGGGTGGGGGGGGAAGAGTGCTTAAGGGGATAGTTTAACTAGTTTTGTTGGTAGTTTCATTTCTAGTCTTCCAGAAGTTACCCTGCTTAAGCTAGCATTGAATTCAGTCTCCAAATTGTTTCCTAATTATCAGTGTAAAAAGAGCCGAAGAATCTCAAATTCCAAGAAGTGTGTTATATTTGTTCAGTTATGTAACATGCTTCTCCTGGTCTTGGACCAGTCATGTTTCCCCCAGCGGGAAGACGAGGCTCCCAGGATCACCATAGCATTCCCTTTCCTCTACCAAGAAAGATTTTTTTGTTTTTTGACTGTAGCCTGGTGTGTTTGCTAATGACTTCTTCTGTATCCCGCCCCTGCTCTAGGTCTTGGCAGACCTGAGGAGGCCCCTGCTCTCCGACCTTGAGCAACTCACAGATCAGATTTAAATGAAACATACAAGAAAGTAAAAGGATTTGTGTACTTTTAGAAACGAGTTTTCAAACTTCTGGCCCATAAGAGATTCTAGTGAGCATGGGTAGGGGAAGCTGGATCTTTGGCTTCTTGCTGTGTGGTACCCTGAGGCTGCCTGGAGGATGGCAAATAGTCCCTTATCCTGTACAAGATGTATGGCTAGCTCTCTAGGGGCACTGCCATTTCTGGAGGGACCAAACAATTAAACAAAGTGAACTGGTTAAATTCATCTCTCCTTGTATGTCCCTGCATCAAAAATAATTCATCCTGTTTGCCCTATTAAGGAATCAAGATATCAGGAGCAAAATATTAGATCTGTCCCTCCCTGAACTATAAGTCTTCCCTTATCTCTCTCCTCTTCTCTCACCCTCTTCTCTCCTCCCTTTTTCTCTCTCCCTCTCCTCCTGTCTCCCTTCTCTCTCTCTCTCTCTCTCTCTCTCTCTCTCTCTCTCTCTCTCTCTCTCTCTCTCTCTCTCTCTCCCCTCCCTTTTTCACTTCCTACCCTAACCTCCTCTCTGTCTTAACCTTCCTAAAATTCCTATGGTTGGAGTTCAGTGATAATCATAAAATGTCAGAAATGGGATAATATCCAGTTCAACTTTTCATTTTACAGGTGAAGAAAATGAAGTAACTGAGACTTAGAGAACTTATTGTCATTTCACTATTTCTCCTTTTTCCCTTTATCTCTTTCTTCTGTCTTTGTAGCCTTTGTCTACACTCTGTCTCTGTGTCTCTCCTGTCTCCTCTCTGTCTTTCTCTGTTTCTTATCCCTTTTTTATCTCTGTGTCTGTGTTTGTGTCTGTCTCTCCTCTGTGTCTCTGTCTCTCCTTGGTCTCTCTCTGTCTCTCCTTGATCTGTGTTTGTATTTCTCTATTGGTCTCTGCCTTTGTCTCTCCTGTGTCTCTGTCTCTCCTTAGTCTCTCCATCTTTATCTCTCTTTGTCTGTCTATCTGTGTTTGTGTTTCTCTCTTGGTCTCTGCCTCTGTCTCCCCAAGTCTTCCCCATGTCTCCTTCTGTATGTGTCCTTAGAGCTCCAGTCAGAGAACTCCAGTCAAGCTCTCAGCTCTATTCTCTCCTACCTGAATTACTCCCATCAACACCACTCAAATTCTCTGGGCCCTGGTGTCCTCCTTTGTAAAATGCTGTGACTAGATGATTTATCAGACCCTTTGCAACTTGAAATTTTCCTGCTTTTCCTTCGGTCTGTAAATAGTTAATGAAATGCAAGGCTTGGCGTTGTGTACGTCTGTGTGTCGACTGAGCCAGGTTGTGTTTTTCCCCCCTTTGGGTGCCCCCTGCCTTCCTCTTTCAGTCATTGGGAAGCTGGGACCATTCGCTACTGACACCTCGGCACTCTGGCAACCGGTGAACTATTGGAGAAAGGTCAGTTGGCAGCATCCTCCACTCCTTGCTCCTTTCTCAGACCCTTAGGAGGATGTTGTGTGATGTGGGAGCTCCCTCTCTTGGTCATAACTGGCAGCTTTTCTCCAAGGAGAAGGCAGAGCCGGGTCCAGCCTCCTTAGGGCATCCCTTCTATCCTGGAGGCTAAGGTTATCAGCAGTTTGTTGGAGGAATTAACTAAAGGCCTTGTATTCTGTTAATGGATGATTTAACAAGATGTTGGATTATTATTCAGCTAAAAAACCTGCAAGTCCCAAACATTTTCCCCACCCTTTTGGGGGAGTATTTTCAGGGAATTAATAGATATTTCCCATTCATATTCAGATTGGCATAGCCATACAATCATGGATCATTTAGTCCAAATTGTTAATTTTGCAGATGACACAACTAGGCCTAATGACTTACTCAAGTCACACAAACAGCAAATAGCATAGTTTATAGATTCAAACACAGGTATCCTAAGTCCTAACCTTATCTCTTCCCAGTCCATCCAAATCTTCAATAACTTTTCAATTCACTGTATCATCTTTATTTGGGTCCCAATAGAAATTTCTAGAAGCCTTAATTATTCTCAGCTTATATACCAGAAACCTCCTTTCCATGGAAGAGTGAATAGACAATTGGATTTGAAGTCAAGATGACCTGGGTTCTGGTCCTGCTTCAGATATTATTAACAGTGTTCCCTTGGTCATTTTGAGACTCAAATGAGCTAATATGTGTCAAATACTTTTGTAAATTGTAAAGGTCAATAAAAATGTGAGCTACCATATGCTTTAAAGTCAAAGGCCTTGGAGCGTAGGTGAGTAGAAAGGATCAAAGAAAAGGGGCATAAAAGAAGATCAACTTTCTCAGAAGAAAGGATACCTCCCAAACCATTATAAAGAATGCTCAAAGTCTCCATTTCTGGTCCTAGAGAACAAGATGGAAATTTGAAGGAAGGGAGATGGAATAGTGTTGAAACTCTGCTTTCCCTCCCAACCCCTAAGTATGTCATTGTTTAGAGTCTTTCATCGTGAATCTCTTTATTTGGCTGAGGGGAAGAAATAAGCACTTATTAAATATCTTTTATATGTCAGATACTTTGCTAAGTACTTTCCAGATATTATACTCCACAATAATATCCCTATTATTATCATCATCATCATCACCATTTACAATTGAGAAAACTGAGGCAGATGAGTTTAAATGACTTTCCACATCTAGTTAGTATCTAAAACTGGATTTGAATTCAGGTCTTCCTGACCACAGGCCCAGCACAACTGTGTCACCTAGCTGGGGTAAGCCTAGACATTTTACTCACAGATATGTCTAGGGATTAGTTTGGATAAATATAAAAGGAAGGGAAATATAAACATAAATTTCCTAATCAATGACCTTGCAAAGGACTTTTTATTCTGATGAAGTTTAAGATTAGCCTCTTAGTCAATTTGTAACAGTAGTTCAGAGTAAATTACTTCGCTCGGTTTTCAGAATATTTTGCTTGCTTGTTTTGGTTAAGTACACATGTGAATGTTTAGTGTATTCCTTTTGTGTATAGGAACAAATTACTGGTCAATGCCTGATTTATATTGTCATTAAGTACCTTTTTTTTTCTTTCTAACTTTTTAGGGAGGCCCTAGATATGAAACATGAGTAAAATCAATCCCAGGGAGACCATGGCAGGGAACTTAACAAGCCAATGAGTGTGAGAAAAGAGAACTTAACTGGTCTCATTAGAGGCATTACCCCCAGGACTAAACCCAGACCATTGCATGCCTGGGTACAGAACAAGGAGCAGTTATAGTACCCCCCAGTCACTGTGGTGACCCAACAGTGGTTCCCCAAAGTTAAACAAGGATGAAAATTGGTCTATAAAGTATTTGAGGAGTTATAGTGTAGACACACCAGTGTTAACACAGACACATTATATGCTTATTTTATCCTATAACTGAACAGTCATGTGGAGTGAATGACTGGTACTGTAGTAATGACCTAGGTTTTCAGACAGGCTTGCTATGCATAAGAGGCTAAGGACTGAGACAGAAAGGAAATTCTGCTCTATACTAAGTTGTATTATGTTGGGAAACTGAAAAGCTGGAGGGAAATGACCAAGAATTCTAGATGTGGAAGGAATTTTAGAAATAATTTGTGTTCAGTCTCCTCATTTTGCATAAAAAAAGAAACCCAGAGAAGGTATATGACTGCTTTTGATCACACAATTAGTGACAGGGTCATGCCTGGGCTTCAGGTACTCTTACAACTTGGCTACTTTCCACCATAATACTCTACGAGGGAACACAAATCTGAGTGGAGACTCATCCAGGAAAGGAGAGAGAGAGAGAGAGAGAGAGAGAGAGAGAGAGAGAGAGAGAGAGAGAGAGAGAGAGAGAGAGAGAGAGAGACACTAGGATAAAAATCCCTTTTCCTTGCTTCCTTTGGAGCAACTTGTACAAAGCAACAGCTGGGGACAAAGGGATAAAGAAAGTCCTAACTTTTATTAATAGTGAATTGAAAGCAACTCTAGAATCTGCTATGCATTATGGTCAAAGGCATAACTTGAACTCATTTTATTCTGAGAAATCTTACCATGAAGCAAAAATATCCCTAGATTGTTAATGAACCCAGAAATAATGTTTGCATTACAGCACTGGGCATTTGATCTCACTTTTTGCCCATCTTCAAAACAAATGAAGCACAAACAATAGAGAGACAAAGGGATCCTTGGAAAAGGCGGGATTTTCACTCCCAAAAGAAGCAGCTGAAGTCATAGGATCATGGATTTGGAACAGGAAAGGATCTTTAAAATCATTTAATTCAATAACTTTATTTTTATAGATGAGGAAAGTAAGCAGAAAGTATAAAAGATTTGTGCAGATTCATTCAGCTAGTTTGTCTGAGGTAGAATTCAAATCCCAGTTCACTATACCATGCTATCTCTCAAAGTCATATGGATAGAGCACTGGGTGTAGAATCAGAAGACCTGGGTTTGAATCCTACCTCAGATAAATTTGCCTAATTAATCTGGGTAAATTATTTAATCTCATTGAGCTTAATCTCATTGTCCTCATCAATAAAAGGTCAAAAATAGCATCTATTTTTAGAGTTGCTGTAGAAATCAAATGAGAGAATAATGAATAATAAATGAAAAATAATAAAGAAAAACCTTGAAAATTATAAGCAGTCAAGTAAGTGAATGAGAATAATGACAAAAATAATAATAATAATGATAATGCCTAGCACAGTACTGCCCATCCAGTAGATATTCAATAAATATTTATCAAAAAAAACTTCAGATTTAGAGTCAGGTAGCAGTACCTTAGAGACTGTCTAGTATAGCCCCTGGAGATGAAAGAAATAAGATTTCTTTCTATATCATTTGCTGATTGGATGATTGACTAATAAATCTCTGGATATCAAAGGTGACTAGATAAAATGCATTATAAGAACAGCCCTGGTGGTGGTCTGCTTAAATGACCATTTGAACACACTTTATATTGACCTCATTCCTTTAATTCATCTCTCTTTTCTTCTTTCTCTGTTCCCCTACCATTCTTTTGTTCTTCTCTGGCTCTTCTTTTGTTTTGGCCTAGGGCAGTCAGAATTTATGGAAAACATAATGCAGTCAAAATAGTAGACTTGTCACAAAATATGGGTTCAAGTCCTTCATCAAACACTGCCTTCCTATGATGATAATCAAATCACATAGTTCCTTTTCATGAACCTCAGTTTTCTTACCTATGAGATGAACAACTTGGACAAGATGGTCCTTAAGGTTGATTCAGACCCAACATTCAATGTTTTATGATCTATAAAACCTAACCCATTTAATTTAAGAGATAACATGCTATAATAGGGATAGTTGGAGTCAGAGGATCTGGATTTGAATTCTGATTCTACTAGTAACTGTGTGGTATTGGGCAATTCCATGAATTCTTTAGGACCTGGTTGAATTTTTTATAAAATGAGAGGATTGGAATAGATCCCTGTGGTCCCTTCCAACTCTAAACTGCCTAATCCTATTTCTTTTATATTTTTAAACTTTTCTAAGGAATTTACAACTTATTCAACTTTTCCCTCCTCTCTGTTTCATTTCTCCTTAGGAATGTTTAAGGCCTTTCTAGACTCAGCTACTTTACTCAGCCAGCTTGCAAAGTTAATAACCTGCAATCTTTTGATATACAATTACTACTCTTCTCCAAGTCTCTTGACTCCTAATACTGTGGTCCAGTGTTCAATTGTAACAAAAGTGCTTCTGATGACAACCAAATTAATAATAATCTATAACAATCGAGGTGGCTAGGTGGTGCACTGGATAGAGCACTGGCCCTAGAGTCAGGAGTACCTGAGTTCAAATCCAGCCTCAGACACTTAACAATTACCTAGCTGTGTAGCCTTGGGCAAGCCATTTAACCCCATTGCCTTGCAAAAAAAAAACCCTAAAAAAAAGAATAATCTATAACAATCATCATTAATGTCATTTCTTTAATACTATGAGGTTTTACAAATATTACCATCCCCATTTTGCAGAAAGGGAAATTGTATGTACCGGGTTATACAGTAAATGAAGCTGGATTTGAACTTGGGTCTTTTTGACTTGAAGACTGCACTACTTAACTAAAGTATAGATAAAATATCTATATCTAAAATATATATAAAATGTATATTTACATGTTTATATATGTATATATGTAATCATAACAAATAGTTTAATTGATGATTTAAGTCAATAGTAACTGGTATATAAAAGACAAATTTCACTTGATTATTATGAAATATACACCAAGACCATTGGAATATTTCTAATTCCATTTCTAATTCTAATTTTCATCTCTGATACCTTTTGTTGGGCCCTAGATATGAGAAGTGGTCTATTAATTACTTTTAAAATTTAAATATTTGGTCATGCATATAAACTGACTCATTTGCAGCTAACTATACCTTATTTTCAAGGGAACTTTCAAGCCCACAAAAGAAAAAAAAATTATGGAGTCATTCAAAAGCAACTTCCCAGTTAATTTTATAAGAGACACACCAGTAGTGGAAAAGCATTATTTCTTCCCTTCATATAAAAGCACACTGATTTCACAAAATAAAACCTGCTAGAAGGTACTTATGTGATACCCAGAAGTTTACTGATTTGGGATGGCAAAGAAAGATAGCAATATTGTTCCTTCTTTGACAAGGGCTAGGTAATCTTCTGAGCTCAAGTCAGAACCAACAACTGTATTGAGTGATCCTGAATGATTCTTCATATTTGGAGAATATCTATTAACTCATTTGCAAAAAGACAATGAACAATGTTCATGTGATTGTGGATTTGGAGCTTGGAGAGACCTTACAGGTTACCTAGTCCAGCCTCCCCAATTTACTGATGAGGTAATTGAAACCTAGTACACCCAAGTTTACATAGGAGCCAAGGTCAGGATTCAAATGAATTCATTTCACTCTAAAACATTTCATCTTAGCAAGCACTTTACCTAGATCTTTCTTTTGCCTAAAAAACAACTACTTTGAATTATAGTTATCTGTATATTTGTCATGATCTGTCCTTATTCACAAAGACAATAGAATGAATATGTTTTTGAGGGTATCTATTATATCATTATTTACAGTTATGTCTCTAGAATCTAATCTGTTTCCTTGTATATATAAGTATATGTAGGTACACACACACACACACACACACACACACACACACACACACGCATACAAAGTAGAGATTCAGTAGTGAATGGTTAGTCCTATTCATGTGGAAGAGGCCAAGTTCCTTTATATGACCTATATGTTTTTAATCTAAGAATGGATGAGTGGTCTCTATAAGCAGTTGCTACATAGCTTTCTAGACAATGGAGGTTAACAGAAGTCCCTTTGACTTTTGAACACAAAGTAACCATCCTGGACACACAATTATTTTTCACTAATCATCTCAGAGAGAAGAACTTGATGTGAGACCCAGTAACAATCACAATAAAGCCTACAAAAATCTGCGAAAGTTTTATGTTCTACATAGATGAGTATAGAAGGGATTCCATAAATGAAAAATTATGCTAGTCAACATAGCTGAGATCCTAGGGAACAATAGAGTGCTAACTAGAAATTCAAGGAGGGATACCTGGAATACTCAGGATTTGCCTAATATTCAGGTGGCCTTCCCATCATTATATCTACTTTTGGTGAAGAATCATGTCTTCCATGGCAGCAGCACATTTTTCTTTCTCCCATATTGTCCCTTTCAGAAATTTATCACCATAGTGAGTTGAGAGAAAGACTGAGATTTCCTTAGCTGTCTGAAGGCTCACTGCTATGGCCTCCATCCCCCTCACACGCCTTGCACATATGAAGTGAATGATTCAAGACAACATGTGCATCAATAGCCAGATGTTCCTAAGAATTGGCACTGCTCCATTATCCTCAATTAACTTACCATATTTACTGGCATATAGGTTCCCTTTTCTTAAGGAATGAATGACTGAGGCCTTACATGACTTTGTCTTTTCAGTAGATGTAATATTTTTCTTTTGGGGGGGTGAGAATGGGGATAGGTTTAGAGTGAGAAAGAGCATATTATGGTATTAAGTTCTCTTAACGTCAATGATTCTGTCTATTAGGAAAGGGAAAAAGTTAAATTAAAATTAGAATAGATCTTATTGAATGAGAAAAGACATGTGTACTAGCAAAGAACCCATAGGCAGTGGGTGGGAAATTAAGGCCAAGATGACCCAGTACACAACTCCCCAGGCCTCCTGTCAAAGTAACAAGCTAGCTATTATATTTTAGCTGAAATAAGAAACAGAAGGAAGGAATGGGAAAAAAAGAGAAGAACAACAGGGGAGAAAGAAAAGGAGAGACACAAAGAGGGGAAAGGATGAAATCAGAGACAAAAAGGAAAAGAAGTGGGGGCAGCTAGGTGGTGCAGTGGATAAAGCACTGGCCCTGGAGTCAGGAGTACCTGGGTTCAAATCTGATCTCAGACACTTAATAATTACCTAGCTGTGTAGCCTTGGGCAAGCCACTTAACCCCATTTGTCTTGCAAAAAAAAAGGAAAAGAAGTGGAGGAAAGGGGAAAAGTGAATATGGGGGGAAAATCAAACAAGGAAAAAAGGAAGAAGGTAAAGGAGATTTTGAAGAGAAGAGAGATCTAGAACTCTATCTATCTATCTATCTATCTATCTCTCAGAAGAAACCAAAAACGGGGAAGAGAGGAGATTGAAAGGTGAAGGATAAAGAAACAGACAATGAGAGAAAATGACAAAGTAGCAAAGAGCCTGGGGTTACAAAAAAAACAGAGAGAAAGTTTTAATTTCTGTGAAGAAATCATATCCTGAAAATCAGAGTAAAGGGGGTCATTATCAAAAAAATACATTTAGCCCTACTCCCACTCCCATCGCACAGACACACACACACACACACAGAGAGAGAGAGAGAGAGAGAGAGAGAGAGAGAGAGAGAGAGAGAGAGAGAGAAGGGGAGTGAAAAAAGGGGGGAAAGAGAAGAGAGGTGAAAAGGGAAACGAGAGGAAGGAATTAATTGAAAAGGAGAGAAGAGGGAAAAAAAGAAAAAAGATGAGGAGGAGAGGAAGACAGTGAGGGTGAGATTGAAGGGAAGTGTCAGTTTGGGACTGAAACAGCAGGAAATGCTGCAAGTCAGGATTAGAGTTGTTGGCAAAGCAGTCTTGTGGCATCTCTTACAGCATGTACTTGATAGTTGCCTGGTACATATAATGCTTAAGGCAACCTCCACCCCTCCTGCCACCTTCCAAAGAAAGGAACAAAAGAAGAAGGCAATGTCTCCAATCAAGGTTTTAACACAAACCCTTAAGTCCAACTGGCACAAGGACAAGCCCAGAAAGTCATCAAATGGTGACTGGCTATTCTCAAGATGCCATTAGTGCTATTCAAGGGTGATCCTCTGCCCTTCTCTCATTATAGCACTCTTTTTGTCATTTCTGCCCAAATATAACTATTTTGTTTTTCATATTTTATATATCAACAGCTGCCAGTGATAAATTCTGCTATATTTTCCTTCCAGACTTGGCTGCTCAATTATGCTCTTCCCCTTACTCATCTTTTTACTCTACAAAAGCCTTTATGACTTTAAATAAAACTTAGTTCCTATCCACCTTCCTTACCCCCTTCTCACTTCTAAGCCTGAAAAACAATCTTGCTTACGATCCTTAGCCTTGTAATCTCTTGTTCCCCATAACAAAAAAATGCTAAGTTGGGCTTTGCAGTAGAAAATAGACTTGGGAAATGCAGAATGCAAGGCACTCTCTACTGAAGTTATTTTTGTTCAATGCTCTTTTTTTCTTCTTATGAGGAATTACAAAAGGTTTGTATCAGCAGAAATCTAGCAGGATGGGATGGTGCATGCTTTGACCAGCTCCACTTATTTCCATTTATTTATTTTTTATTTTTAGGAAGCAGATGGAGCACTGGGGAGAGTTGGTGGCAGAGGGAATACATTATTTTCAAGTTCTCATTCATCAGAGAGAGAGACTGGATAGAGGAGATCTTAACTGGTTTAGCTTTTATAGCTTCCTCTCCTCTTTTCTCCTTTTTCATCCCCTCCTCTCTCCTTGTCTCTGTTTTTCTCCCACCTCACCCAGCCAAGCAAGATTTATAGTTAAGAAAAGTAAGCTCATAGAATCTTAGAGATGGAAGGAATCTTAGAAAGTATCTTGACCAATTTCTTGGTCTCACAGGGCAGGAAACAAGGAAATCTGATTTGGGGGGCAAGAGCCCCTTGCCACCAAATCCCTCCTTCACCACCTGTCAGAATGTCTGAAATTTCATTTTTTGAGACTAACCCTTTGCATCTTAAAGATGTCTTTAAAATGTCACTATTAAAACTCAATTCATTGTCAAAAAAAGAGAAAAGAAAAAATGTTTTATTACACAAGAATCTTTGCTAGGTGCCAAGAATGTAAGAATGGAAAAAAAAAGATACTACTCTCAAGAAGCTTAAAATCTACTACTCCCCCTTTAGCTATGACCTGCCCTCCTTCCTCAGCCCCACCTACTGAAGAGTAGTTAGGAGACACAGTGGATAGAGCTCTGACTTTAGAGTCAGGAGGACTGGAGTTTGAATCCTGCCTCAGATATGTGATACTTACTAGCTGTGTGACCTTGGGCAAGTCACTTAAACCTAATTACCTCTTCTCCAGGTCATCTCTGTCATCCTGATTCATATCTGACCACTGGACTCAGATGACACTAGAGGAGAAAATGAGTGTAGTGACTTAGCCCAGCACTCCCTCACTCAAGTCCAATTCACGTGCTTGTCATGGCATCATCTACCTGATATCATGGTCTTCTTTGAGAATGAAGGACAAATATCATCATCATCATCATCATCATCATCATCATCATCATCATCATCATCATTTACTGGAAGGAAGGACAGGTACACAAAGAAGTACAAGCTAAGAAGAAAGGGACATCTGGTTGAAATGTGAGATTTAATTTGGGAAAAGAAAGATCACTCTCATTTGGCAGGAGATATTGTCAGGGAAGTTACTTTAAGGAGTTGATAGAATCTGAACTAGAAGGAAGAGAGAAAATTCAAGAAATGGAAGTAAAAGTAGAACAGTCCATTTCATTCAGTGGAATAGTGTTGAACAAAGTCATGGGATCATCCTAGAGCAAAACGAGAATGCTTAGAGAAAGCAACCCAATTGTATGGAACATGAAATTTATGAAGGAGAGGGTTTTGAGTACAACTAGACAAATGGTTTGGAATGACACTGCTACAGAGGGTTTTTCGATGTCTAAATCAGATCATCCTTTATTAAACTGGTCATGGGAAGCCACTGAAGGATTTTGAGTAGAAGACTAACATTATTAGTTGTGCATTAAGAAGAATAATTTATCATAGGTATGGAAGCTGAACTAGGACTATAACAGGGCAGGTTCAGTCCTGCTTGGATTTTGTGTATTCTCTAATAGATTTGGAATCTTGGTAACATAAAATCTGAATGGCAACCAAGTTACCTCCATCTTTCAATGAAGGAATTTGATATGTGATTCAGGAAAGAAGGTCAATACTGACTGCTGAGAGAAATCATCTTTTTAAATTTTTTATCTTCTAGTGATCTTTTCAACCTATGTAAAAAAATCAGAAGTGCTGGGCTCTAAATGTTTTCCTGTTATATATTCTCTGGGTTACCTGGGGTAAATCATCTCTTCTCTTTAGAATTCAGATATATCCTCTGGAAAAGAAAAAGAAAGTTAGGCTCTGTGAAACAATGATCCAGACACCTAGCAATTGCCTCATAGGGCTGAATACAAGAATTTGTAGAAGATATGAGCTGTTTTCTGGAAAAAAAGAGAGCAGAGGCACTTGAATTCAGTAGACACTGAAGTAGTGGTGGCAGGGAAGAAAAAACAGAAGATTGACCAAACTACATAACTTTAGCTTAGGACTGACTTGATCTTCCAGGGTCTAGTCTGAAAGAGCATCTAAATGGCACATATGAATACTTGTCGAGTTGTTATATCTGAGAAGTGAATGTCAACTGAGGGGAGAGTTTCAAACATGCTTGCCAACTGTGAATCCTTCATTTAACTATGAGGAAAGCCAGAGACAGTAAATGATAATAACACACCAGTCACTGCTGACTTCCCTGGAAGGCATTGCTGGTCAGTAGACTGGTATTGAATGTAAGACAGCTCAGTTGGATGGAGCAGGGAGCCAGACCTGTCCCCTGAGCCAGCTTACTTTCCTTTCTCTGCCACTGGCTGCCATTTTTATATTCAAGCCATAAAATAGCCCACAAATGGGAGGTGTGGATTAATGGATTCTTTTGGCATAAAGAAATTAATCTTTTTTAAACCAACGGGAATATTTTTTTTCTTTCCTAAAGATCTTTGGCAAACAGAAGCTCTCTGTCTTCCAGACCTCATGAAAGGTATTTTGCGCAAACGAGGTGTGATTTACACTTCCTTTAATTAGCCTGAACCCTGGAAAAAAGGAGAAATAATAGAAAACAAGCCTTGGGTAAAAAACAAGTCCAAACAGCACTAAAATAACAGTTTTGTAAAAGCATCAATTGAGGGTGGAGGTAGGAAACAAAAAGCCCCTAATTCAGGGAGCAGAGAATTATAAGGGACTTGAAGTTTGGTTGGATAGGCTTCTTGGGAGGAGAAGGGGAAAAAAAGGATTTGGCAAACAGACATGAGTATTCATTGACATGGCTTCATGGCATTCTTGACTGCTTTATAGCAATCCTCAATATCAGTATTAATGTGAGGGCATCTCGGGTTCCAGTAAGTTCTTTGGGAAGGGAAAGGGAAGCCACTTTATCAACTGGGCAAATTCCAAGAATATGTGGTGAGGACATGAAGACCAATCAGAACAGACCCAGAAAGCAAAGACACAGAAGGTTAAAAGAGAATATGCGTCATTTGACAAAAGCAGAAGATTCCTAGACAAGACTCTTTATATAGTTTCCAGCCAGGTTTACCTTTTTCCTATACCATATTTTTTATGTGGGATAGGAAAATACAAGGACAGGGAAAACAAGTCCCCAGGAAAGAGACATTGACTATCAATTGACTGAAATGATATCTAGTTAATATGTTTAAGCAAGGAAAGGGGCTCTTAGGAAAATTGAAAAGCTTTTTGACCTTGGGTAAATTAATTTCCTCTCTGAGTCTCAGTTTCCTTTCTTGATCTATACATCTATAAATTGATTCATCAATTCCTCCTTCCTCTTGAAGAGAAGATTTTCTAAGTTCTAATGACCAAAATTAGCCACCATCTGTCAGTTACCAATCACCTGAACCCTGGGAAACCTCCTCATGGAACTAAAGTTACTATACAAACACTGTTATAGCAAAAACTTTCTCTTATGTGAGAACTGCCTCCTTTAGAACCCATTTTCCCCTCAAACACCCCTCTCTGGCCAAGAGAGTCAAGCAACTGGTCCTAGTCACAGATATATCTATGCCAGAAACAATTATCCTATAGTAATTCAAACACTTTAGTTCCTTTGTTTTGCTACTTAATCAATAGAAGGCACACGTGCTTCATTTAAAAAGGTTTGTGGACTCCTAGAATTACTGGAGATTAGAGCTGGAAGAGATTTTAGAGATAGCTCACCCAGTTCAAATTCCTGATTTTACAGAGGAATAAGCTGAGGGCAAGGAAGGAAACATGTCCTGTCCAAGTTCATTCAGTAAATAAATGATAAAGCCAGGTCTCAAACCTTGATCTTCTGATTCCAAGTCCAGTGAGCTTTCCAATGCATCCTCCTACTTCTCTTTAGGGGAATGTCTCCATGCTGGAGGCAGCATGGAATCTATACTGATGAAGATTTCATAGGACTAGTGGTAAAGCATGTCTCCTTCCTCTTTCAGAGAAGTGATAGACTACAGTTATGGAGTCATGCTTACATTTTCAAACACTGTTGATTTATTTTGCTAGATTATAGAATTTAAATCCAACCTCAGACACTTATTAACTGTGTGACCCTGGACAAATCACTTAACCCTGTTTGCCTCAGATTCCTCATCTGTAAAATAAGCTGGAGAAGCAAATGGCAAACTGTTCTAGTATCTTTGTCAAGAAAACCCCAAAGACATGAAGAGTTTAACACAACTAGAACAACAAAAATTATTTGTTGCAAGAGAGAGGTTGTAATATATAAACAAAAGAGCCTTAGTAAAGTATCTGAATATTTGGAAATAAAACTATGTCGGCAAGAAATTGAGTGAGGAAGGCTTCAAGAATTTTCTCTCTTTAGCTTTCTCAACAAATTCATCAGTCTTTCCACAAAATGATCAGTGTTCATTCCTATATTCATCTATGAAGGGTCAGGGGGCAGCCAGGGGGTGAAGTGGATAGAGCACTAGCCCTGGAATCAGTAGGACCTGAATTCAAATCCTACCTCAGACACTTAATAATTACCTAGCTGTATGACCTTGGACAAGTCACTTAACCCCACTGCCTTGCAAAAAAACAAGGAAAAAGTAACTACTAGGTTCAATGTACTGAGGGAGATATTTTTTAAAAATGTAATAAATATACAAGACTTTATGGTACAGTGGAAGGCATTTTTGGTGTGTAATCAGAGGACTGGTGTTCAAATTCTGGTACTTCTACTTATTATTCATGGAACCTAATTCATTGAACCTCTCTGTACCTCTATATTCAGATCTGTAAAAAATAAGTTAAGAAACTGGTCACTACCACAAATTCACCCACCCCAGAAGCAAATGGGATTGATGAATGTAAAATGATTCTAAAAGAATTTAATGAGTTCAATTTTCATTAGATACGTGGAATCTCAAAGAAGTGAGGAGACTTGTTTAAGACTATGCAGCTAGTAAATGGATGAATAGATAGATAATTCATGCTTCTATTGGGAACTTATTGTATTCCAATCTCTTTGATAAATACTGTAAATAAAACAATAAGATAGTACCTGCCCTCTAGGGCAATTAATTCTAATGTAAGAAGAGATAACAGAGAAATGAATGCTAGAAAAGAGGATGGAGAAGGAGAAAGATATTCAAAGCCATGAAAGTGTTGTGAAAACTAAGGCTCTGGCAAAAAAAAATCAACTATCAGCGCCAAAAGACCTAGGAAGACTCATTTCAGTGGTATAACGTCACCTGACTCTAAATAAATGTTTCTATTGACCTTTTATGTCTCACTTCTGGTAAAGCCTTCCATGTTCATATTGGTCCAGTCAGGCACAGTTGGACATACTATCCTTTGACTTTGACATAATGAAGCCATTTTGGTCCTCTTCAAGAATAAAAGAAAACAACCAACTTGACTTTATAATATGCTTCTGCCCTCACTTTCTCTATGAGAAGAAAACGAGGGGAAGAAAGTTCTACTTTGGGATTCATTGATGAGTGAGAGAAGGAAGATCCATAACAAATGTTTTAAGCTTAACCACCCCAATTCATCGTGAGAGGCTTCATGAAATAGTAAAAAGAGCTCTTAACTTGCATTCAGAAGACTTGCTTTGAATCTTGGAGTTTCTGTTTGCTAGTTATTTGTTTAAGTTCCTCTTATTCTCCTTCATAGCTACTGTTTAATGTGGGTCAACAAGAGTAGAGAGATACATCTTTCTTTTATCACCTCCAAAGAGTTAAAATGGTGTGATTCACCACTAGTCAACCCATCCTTCTCCCCTTCTGAGGAGAGATGAGGATAAAATTATAGGTAGTGAATGGGATCCTAATGCTGCATTTCCACTTTAGACAATATCCTTTGCTCAAGCATTTCCAGGACTGGGCAATCAATATTTGACAAAGACTCTTGTTTGGTAAAGTCTTTTGTTTTATTGTTGCCACACTTTGCTTTATTGGGCAAGAACTTACACAATTATATTAACTGTCTACCTGTGACTATTATATTAGCTGTAGACACCAAAACTGTAGGATTGCAACAAATACCAGTTGGCATGAAGAAGTAGAACAAAGCAAACAACAGGAAAAAATAGGCCATCTTGACCCACTGCTCTTAAATTCTTTGCCTTTTTTGCTTCTTTCAGGATGTTATGGACTTTCATTGCAATATAACTGACCTAGTAGCTAGTCCTCAAATTTTCTCTCTGTCTCTATTTTATCCCCCTCTCTTCCATTATGACTACTTTCCCCCCAATTCTACCTATAAGAATTCCTTAAAGGTTTAGCTCAAGTGGCATCTGCAATGGAAAGTCTTTCCTAGCCCTCTCAATAATAATTTTCTCCTAGCTCAAAGTAACTTATCTGTGCACTATTTTCCAACAGAACATAAGCTCCCTGCTGGCAGGGCCTATTTTTGTTTAGGGCTTGTATCCCCAGCATGTAGCACTGTGTACACTATAAAAGTTTAGCACAATAGAATTGAAGAGGACATTAGCATAGTTTTTCTCAAATCTCATCATCATTGAACTTTCAGCAAGTTTTAATACTATCGATCATCCCTTTCAACTACAACCTTTCTTTTCCCCAAGCTTCTGGGGCACTCTTAGGGGTACTATAGCCAGCTTGAAATCAGGGTTTGATTTATTAGCTTGTTAATTGTCTAGGCTTAAGTGATGAATAAAATATTAATAATAGAAGTCAAACTTAAAGATTTTTTGAGCAAATGATTGTTAAACATTTACCAGAATACCCTTAGACACTATTCTCCTCTGATTCTTTCCTATTTGATAATTTCTCAACTGTCTTCTTTCTTGTTTTTTTTCTTCAGTCTATCATCCTTTAAGTACATGTTCTCCAAGGTGCAGTTCAAATCTCTTACCCTCTGAGAGTCTTGCCTTCTGAATCTATAAAATGGGTATAGTATTTTCTTGAAAGGGATGAAATATGTTTGTAAAATGCCTAGTGAACCTTAAAAAATACTATATAAATGATAGATATCACTATAACCTTTTTCCTCCATGTATCTAACAGTAATCTCTCTGGAAAATAAACATTACTGAGGAGTAAGCAGGATAACCATTATTATCCCAGTATTATAGATGAGGAAACTGAGGTTCAAGAATATAAAAAATATATATTGATAGCCCATGTCACTAATTAGTAGCAGGGTCCTACATATTCTAACTTTCATTCCTGATTTTTTTTCCCCCACCAAACATTCTGCCTATACAAGAAAAAAAGCCAGACAGAACTTGAAAAGGTCTTAGAGAATGTAGATTTAGAAGTGGAGGGAAGAGGGCAACTAGGTGGTACAGTGGATAAAGTATGGGCCCTGGAGTCAGGAGGACCTGAGTTCAAATTCGACCTCAGACACTTAGTAATTACTTAGCTATGTGACTTTGGGCAAATCACTTCACACCATTGCCTTGCAAAAGCCAAAAAAAAAAAATTAAAAAGTGGAAGGGGTTTTAAAAAATATTTAGGCCCAAAGTCTTAAGGAGAATGAAAAAGCCACTCATAGAATACTTGAATAACAATGGTTCCCAATTAAACTCAAGGGATTCCTGAAATGAGGGTTATTTCAGAGCTGTAAGAACCCATCAGGAGCATGAAATACTCCTTCATCCCTAAAACACAGGCCTCTAATTGGGACAGAATCATGGGAAATCTATCCATTCATTACCCATAACCCAAACTTGCCACAGCACTGTTTCCTATTATGTCTCAATAACCAAATTTAACACCCCCCTAAGGTCTCAAGATTATATCTGAAAACACACACACACACACACACACACACACACACACACACACACACACACTCAATCATACAATTAACAGTAGAAAAATCTTATCTTTTTAAAACAAAGGCAAATGTGACAAAATCCAGTTGCAAGGATTATGTCTCACTCAGAAAGAAGCTAAAAAATTGGAAGGAGATTGGGTGGGTTATTCCTTTCATAGCATTTGCCAGTGAATTGGAGATTTTGAGTGGTATAGACTATCAGATCAAAATACTTTGAAAGAAGCACTCTTCTGTAGATTTCAAGTCATAACAACCTATGGTTCAAATGCCACCAAGGACTCTTCTAATCAACAATAATCATTTATTAAAGGTTAACTATATACATATTCTTTACTACTTACTGGAAACATAAAGGCATTGATTATCTGTGGGAGCATGGGTAAATCGTTTCATCTCTCTGTGACTCAGTTTTATCACATATAAAATAGTTCTAATCATACTTGTGATCCCTACTTTATTTGTTTGCTCTGGGGATTGAATATAATTCAATTCCACAAACACTTACTAAATATTTGTTATGTGTCAAGAATTAGGTTAAATTCAGGGAATATAATATAAAGAGGAACCAGTTCCTGTCCTCAAAGAATTTATATTACACTTGGGAAGAGGAAGCAGGACATGTATGCACAAATAAGTCAATATAAAACTTATCTGAAATAAATTAAAATTGTATATGAAGAATTTCACAAACATTAAAGCATTATGTAAAGATCATTATTAACATCTTCATCCTCAGATCAATACTGAAAATTTGCTAAAACATATCCAGTATAGGGGCGGCTAGGTGGCACAATGGATAGAGCACCGGCTCTGGAGTCAGGAGTACATGAGTTCAACTCTGGCCTCAGATACTTAATAATTACCTAGCTGTGTGGCCTTGGGCAAGCCACTTAACCCCATTTGCCTTGCAAATAAACAAACAAACAAACAAACAAACAAATAAATAAATAAATAAATAAGTAAAGATAAAAATGCAACCTATCCAGTAGATCTTTGGTTGAGATACTGTAGTATCTATAGGATACTGTAGTATCTTGCCTAGGAATCAAGTTTACCCCTGGTTTTCTGCATGATCTTGAACAAGTCACTTCCTAACTTGGAACCACAGTTTCCTCCCCTGATGGAATAAATGATCCCTAGAACTCTTTTGGGACAGTCAAGTGATACAATGGATACAGTGTCAGACCTGGAGGATTTATCCTCCTTGATTTTAGATATTCACTAGCTGTGTGAAAGTGACTCAATGTTATTTGCCTCAGTTTCCCCATCTGCAAAATGAGCTGGAGTAGGAAATGACAAATCACTGCAGTATTTCTGCCATATGAAATCACAAAGAGTAAAGACCAGGCAGAAATAATTGAACAACAAAAAAAGGAACACTTTTGAGTCTAGACTTTTTTTATTAGGCATTATGAGATAGTGGAAAGAGCACTAAATTTGGAATCAGATTACCTGGGTTTGAATTCTGACTTTCCATTTAGAATGTGACCTTGGATAAGTCACTTTATTTATTTGACTCTCAATTTCAATATCTGTTAAAGATTAGTTAGCTTGACTAAATGATCTCTGAAATTTCTTCACATCTGCATTCCTTCTATAAAATGTGTTTTTTTTTCTTTTCTCTCCTGAACTCTCAGAAGGATGAAAAGATTTATCAGCATTCTTTCTCCTACATTGCTTCAAAGAAGCTAATGCAAAGATTTGCACAAAAGAGAATATAGTAGGCTTTCTAATGACACTTAAACCCATACTCTGTTTTCAGTCAGATAATCCCCATTCCTGTGGAGGAAAGTACAAAGCTGCAGATACTATCAGTAAGAAACTGAAGGTTTTGTGGGAATATTCCTTCCCAATTCTCATGGGAAGACTAATTAGCTAATTTAGAGAATGCTACATTACCTCTGTTTTATTCAACTCACTGATTATTTAATGAGTTCCTACTATGTGCATGCATAAATGGAAACATGGATGACCACAGAGGTAAGAAAGCAAGAGGAATTTACACAGCTAAAGAATGATCTAAGACCTGCATTGCCCAGATTCTGTGTCATTCAAGAAGCTTACACAACTGGAAAAGGGATAATTGTCAACAAAGGACCCAAGAGATAAGATATAATTAGTTGCCCTCTTGAAAGATGACCTTAAAGATCAGGTATATCCTAATTATTCTTGGTAGTCATCCATGACTGTCATTTTAAATTCTATACAGACTAATTTCTAATTCATCCATGTTCCCTGATAATACTATGACTTGGAAAGCAACAAAAGCTGTCCACTGTATGGCTGGCTCACTGTATGAAGAATGATTTTCCAGTATGAAGCCTTGCCCCAACTTCACAATTAATGTCAATGGTGCCTCTGACAAACTGTGTGAACTCCTGTGAGTTTCTTTTCCTCTTTGAATGTCACATTCTTTCTTCATCTTAAAATTAAAAAGTAAAATAAATTTTTAAAAAAATTATATGGTGATTAAAATTTTAGCAGATCAGTCATTCAGTCAATAAGCATTTATGGGTCAGCCATTGTACTAAGTTTTGGTGATACAAAGAAGAATAAAATAAAATAAATAAGAATATGTGATCCCCATCTCTCAAGAAGTCTATAGGAGGAGACAGCACACAACTTTCATAATCCATCTTAACCCACACAAAAACCACCTGAGGTATTAGTAATATAATCTGATAATCAACATCAGGCTAGTTTCTAAGATGATTTCCAAAGTCCTTCACATGTCTATGTTCTAATGCCTCTTCCAACATTACCATGCTAATCCTCGGATAGAATGTAAGTTCTTGGTGAGTGCACAGGTGGTTTCTTCTCTGTCTTTGTATCACTAGTGAAGAGTATCAGGCACAGAGAGGGTATTTAAGAAAAGTTGGTTGACAAATTAATTGATTCTAAATGTCCTCTTATATCAAATATTTGTTGTTTTATTTAATTTACTAAAATGTCCATAACCTTAACCATCCTTCAGGGAATTAAGTCTCATTCCCTCCATGAAGGCTTCCTAGACAAAATTAGCTTCCAAAAATTGCTATCTTCTCTGAACTTCATTGGCATTTTTTTATGCCAAAGATCCTATATTGTCTCATATAATACATTAGTACATACAATAGTAGACATATTTTCCCTAACCAGAATGTGAAATCCTAGAAGACAAAACTGCTCTTCCTCAATGCCTAGTAAGCACAGTGATTGCCATACCATAGGTTTCTTGTATAAATTTATTGAATGATTGGTTTGTGGTCAAAGTTCAGTTCTCTCCTTCAACAGTAGATAAATTGGTTTATGGATAGATAGATAGATAGACTGATAGATGAATGGGTATCTATAAACATACATGTATTTACCTATAATGGATCCATGTATATATATATATATATATATATATATATATATATATGTTCAAGTCTGCATATATTTGTGCTAGCTTGTCTCATTTTATACTGTGTAGATCTGATACATGTATGTCTATATGTGTGTACATATATATGTTTCTGTAGATATAAATATATGCATCCATACATATTGGTGCTGTATTGTGTCATTTCTGGCATATGTGGGCATGTGTACATATACATATAGACATGTGTATGTGTGTATGTGATAGATTCACACAGTATAAACTGAAGCAAGCTAGCATTTAGTAGAAAGAGCATTAGACTCAGAATCAGGATACTTTTTCCACCAACAACTAAGTTTGTAAATCTCAAAAATCATTTCCTTTCCTTGGGCCTCAGGATCTTATACTTATAACTAATTTTGTAAAATGAGGACATTGGATTATATAACTTCTGAAGTTCCTTCCAACTCTTAAGATTCTGGGATCTAGAGGATGATAGTCACCTTCATAATTATCCAAAGAAGGTATACCAATCCCTTACCAATACTGCCATGGCAGTCAGAAGACTGTTAACAAGTTTTCCTACCTTTCAAACTCACCGAGGTGAAAGTGAAGAGAGTACTGTCCTAGATTCACTCCAATGCCTTTACACCAAAACTGGAACCCCACCCGGAAATCTGACTCAACTGAAAAATGAGGCATTTGACTTAGTCTAGCCAACAATATCCAGTCTCTGCTTTCCAGGATCCCATATGACACTAGTAGGTGGAAATAACTACTGTTCTCCCAAAGGGAAAAATCCAGCCTTCTTAAAATGAACTTAACACCCAGCATTAACTCTATGACCCCAGGAAAACTTTTCCAAAACTCTGACCTTCTGTTCAAAGACTGGCTTTTGTTTGGTTATTTCTTGTAAAATACTTTAGCAATGAATTTAGCACTCATAAACATGGCAGATTGACAGCTATGGAAACCAAACGACCTTGTTTATTTCCTAAGCAATGAGAGTACTGCAGTAGGATAGACATCTCATAATGAGGGGGGTAGGGAGGGGGAATTATGGTGGAAAATGAACAAGCAATGATAATCTTACATGATAGGGTTTAGAACTAGATGAGACTTTAAGAGATCATCTTCTAAGCCAATCCCCCTCATTTTACAAATGAGGAAACTGAGGTCTTGAAAGGGGAAATCACTTACTTCAAGGTACATAGATAGTTTTGGGCAGAGTTGAAATTCAAATATAGGTCCTTTGATCTTGAATTTCCCAATATGCCATATTATACTTTGATAAATCCTGGGATGTTGGTCAACATCATGTGATATATTTTGGAAATCTGTCCATGCAATGTGAATGAGACAAATATTGATTTATATATTAATCTAATATCCTATATAAAGTTTTTTTCTATTTACTTTAACTAACAGTAACTTCTCTTTCTGAAACCTATGTACTTTTTGCCTGTAAAACCACATCTGGCATTTAGTTTACCTTGCTTTATACAACAATATAAGATTCAAGGCACCTTCCTCACAGTGTTATTGAGAGGGTCAAATGAGCTTAAATCTATGAAAATATTTTGAATACTATAAAGGGATATGAAGATATAAGAGATTATTGTTATTATTTTTTTCTCATGTCTTCTACTAGATCAAATTCCAGGAGAGCAGAAGTCAGACCTAATTATTTCTGATTTTGAGCTCCTTGAGGGAGAAGACTGTTGCCTATTTGTATTAAACTTTCAGCATGTAGAACATAGTAAGTACTTCATAAATGCTACAAGATAAATTGATTATTTAATAGCACCTAGCAAAAGCCCTTGGGAACAGGTGCTCAAGAAGATTTGTTGATTGGTTTGCATTTTTCAGGGTCCACTTATCTGAATTTAGAATAGAACATAAATGATATTTTAGATACCTTGTCAAGATGTGTACTCCATAGTCTAGTCTAAACTTGTTACATCAACTATTTTTCAATGACATTTTGGGGAAGGGAGTGCTAGCAATTTTGAATTATGACAAATATTTAATACAGGTACAAAACCTTCTATAACTAAATTTCCATGATGCTAGGTCATTGTTCATTTTTCCTAATCCCTTGTTCAAAAACAAATAAACAAAAAAACCCCACAAAGAACCTGTTTATACTATCAACAGGTATGGACTTGCCAATCATGAGATGAAGAAAGTGAGAAGCAGTAACCACAGGTACATAGTTTTATCCAATCAGAACAAGGGGAGAAGCAGAGAAGACTAAAGGTGGGATTATAAGTAATATGGGAGATGACCCCACTGTCACCGAATTGAATGAACTCTGTTTTTCATTTGCATGAACTAACCCTAATGACAAGTCTTTCTACATCTCTTCTTCCTCCAATCTATCCTTTTTTCTGCTACAAAATAAGCCTTCCAATATGTAAATCTGATCATATTGACCTAAAATCTTCTTTACCCCAAGTATTCTAACTTCCCAGTGTTTCAATCTACTCATTTCCCATAACCTATTCCTTTCCTTCACCTCAGCCATATACAAGGATGGTCACACTCTTGATCTTGCCATCATTCACAAGAATTCCACTTCAAAATCTACAGGTCCATGTAAGGAGTACAGTGGATCAAATGCCAAACCCAGAGATAGGAAGGCCTGAGTTCAAATTTAGACCCTGGGCAAGTCACTGTGCCTTTGTTTCCTCAAACCACAAAATGTAAATGATAATAATAATAATAGCACTTATCTCCCAGAGTTGTTCTGAGAACAAGTCAAATAATACTGCTAAACCCTTTGCTCAGTTCCTGACCTACAGAAGTTGCTTACTAAATTTATGTTCTTCTCCCCTATTCTCCAACCTCTTCCCTTCTCAGGTTTCAGACCTCTGAATTTTCTTTATTGAACATATTTATTTTCCCAGCCCTTCCTATGCCTCATTCATCCTAAACCATTCCCACTAAGATTTCCAGCCCTTCCATCACTACTATTCCAGGCCATCACCCCCGCCTAACTATATTCTAATGACCAAACACTAGTGGATTTATTCCATTTGTGCCCTATCCTCTATTATTAAATTCCTTTTTTCCCTCCTAATTTCCAGTCATGCACTGTCAATCCTTGATTACTTCCACCATCTATTTCTTTTGTTCCTATTCAGATACTGCCCAACAGAACTGGAAGAAATAATAAAACTTTATTTGCTGAGTTCACTATAAACTTATTCTACATAAACTCAACTGGACCCTCATTTCAGCAAGGCTAAACTACTCCTACCAAAGTGATTTATCATCCAACTTACCCAACAATTGTTCCAAACATTTTTTCCTCTTCATGGGACTATAATAGCTAGTAATCATGATGCTTGTTCCAACTACACTCTACTGAGGACTTCAATTTATATATTACTGAAAAAGTTGAGATTATTCACTGAAAATTCCCTTTTCTCCTTTCATTTTCATCTCATATTTTCTGATATTCTCCCTCATTATATTTTCCTTTATTCCAATATCTGATAAGACAGACCTTTTGCTTGCCTATGTCAAACCTCTTTATATTTACCCTTAATCCAATGTCCTCACATATTATCTAGCAGGTTACCTCTACTATCAGTCACCTTCTAATGTTTAATCTCTACCTATCTTCTGATTTTCTCCCTACTGCCTACAAATCCTCTCTCATCTCAAAAATAAAGCAAAAAAACAACAAAAAAACTCTCATTAGATCTTATCATAACTGTTAATTATTATACTCCTACATTTTTCTTCCCCTTCTTAACAAATCTTAAAAAGTTATCTGTAATTGGTACCTCCATTTCTTCTCTTCTTCATCTCTTCTAAACTCTTTGCTATCTGCCTTCTAGTCTTATCACCCAAATGAAACTACTCTATCTACAGTTATCAATGATTTTTCTTTTAAAGGTCAAATCTAACAACCTCTCCTTCATCTTCTTTTTTCTTGACTTCTTTGAAGTAAATGATACTACTAACCACCTTCCTTCCCTCCTACCTGTTTGACCACTCCTTTTTCAGTATTTTGACTGGATCTTCATCCAAGTCATTTCTATTAACTGGGGGGGGTATTTCTCAAAGCTATGCTCTGAACCAGCTTCTCTTTTTCTGTCTCTCTACTCTTTCACTTGGAGATCTCATTAGTCTTGGTTTCAGTTATCATTAGATTGCTGAGAATTTCTACCTTTCTAAAACAGTCTTCTCTTCTGATTCAAATTCCATATCAGTGCCTCTCTGGGTATCTCCTGAGACTGTCCTTGAGTCTCTTCTATTTTCCTTCTGTACTACCTTATTTGATGATATCAGCTTCAATAGATTCAATGATTAGGTATTCTGTATTCCCAGATCTATATATCCAACCCTGATCCCTCTCCTGACTTCAGTCCTGTATCATCAATTGCCTCTTAGATAACTGGAGATAATAAAGTCATCTCAAATTCTTCAAGATCCTCCCCAAAAAATTCATTTTTATTTCCCCTAAATTCTCACATTTTTCTGAACTTCCTTATTGCAATTGAGGGAACCATCATCTTTCCAATTGCTCAGTGTGATCTACAATTTATCTCTCTGGCTCATGCTACATATATAATCAGTTGCTCAATCTTATGATTTATTTCTCTACAAGAGCTTTTGCATATATCTCCTTCTCTCCACTCACAGAGTCATAGTTTAAACTCTCATCATTTCTTACCTGAGTTTTCATAGCAGCATTCTTTTTTTTAATTTATCATGTGCTTATTTTTAAATCTTATTTTTTTACTAAGAATTTAGCAAACTATAAAAATGAGCATTTCTATATGTAAAGCAGAAGGAAAATGTCATCACACATGAAACTAAGACTGTTTACTATGCAAAATTAGATTTTTCTATTAAATATATGATTTGATTTTCAAAACTGTTCTGAAGTTTTGGTCTTCTGGTCTCTCTTCATTTTTTTTGCAAGGCAATGGGGTTAAGTGGCTTGCCCAAGGCCACACAGCTAGGTAATTATTAAGTTTCTGAGACCGGATTTGAACTCAGGAACTCCTGACTCCAGGGCCAGTGCTCTATCTACTGTGCCACCTAGATGCCCCTCTTTCTTCCTTTTTTAGGATGAATTGTGGGCAATGGGGTTAAGTGACTTGCCCAAGATCACATAGCTAGTAACTATCAAGAGTCTAAGGTCAAATTTTTCAGGTCCTCCTTATTTGAGGGCCAAGTGCTCTATGCTCTGCACCAACTAACTGCCCCATCTGACCTTCCTTCTGTTGTCTTCAATGAATTTTTTAAGTGCTTCAATTACTCTATTTTCCTTATTTTCTTTTCCTTTTTGTAACTATGTTGCTATCTCTATTCTTCCTTCTCCAAGATGAAAAAAACAGAAAAAAGAAAATCTTTGTGGCAAATACAAGTAGTTAAATAAATTAAATTCCCACTTAGGCTGTGACTGAAAAATGGATCTCCATAGTCTTCTAATTGATCTCCCTTCCTCAAGTCTCCCCTACTCCAATCTATCCTCCATTCAGTTTTCAAAGATCCTCCATTCAGTTTTCAAAGATTTTCCTAAGAAGCAGGTTTGATCATGTTGCTACTCTATTAAATAAACTCTGCTGATTCCCTATTACTTATCCAGATAAAATATAAAGCCCTTTTTTTGAAGTTTAATGTTTTTAAAAACCTGGCTTATTTCCACCTTTTCAATTATGCTATATATTCTGTTCCCCTACATTAACACATTAACACCAAGATTCAACTGTACTCTTATTTGCTGTTTCTTATATACATATATGTATATATATATATATATATATATATATATATATATATATATATATATATATATATAATATTCCTGGTGGTCATTTCCAAATCATAATGCCTGTATATTGACTATTCTGCTAATCACCCTTGCATCTGAACTTGGAATTTATTCCTTGAGGCTCTGGGATGAGATAGGGGAGTTTTTGCCTTATCTTGAACCAGAATTTCATGTCAATTCCTGGCCATTTGCAAATTACTGTTAAATCCTATTATGTCCCATTACACATATACTCCAGTAAAACTATATTCCTCTCTATGGACCTTGAATAGTTCCTACATTATCCTGGTTTTGTTCACATTGTTTATTATATTCAAAATGCCCTTCTTTTCCCTTTTTTAATCTATTGATATCCTGTTCATTCTTTTTTTTTAGATTTTTCAAGGCAATGGGGTTAAGTGACTTGCCCAAGGCCACACGGCTAGGTAATTATTAAGTGTCTGAGGTTGAATTTGAACCCAGGTACTCCTGACTCCAAGGCCATTGCTCTATTCACTGCACCACCTAGCTGCCCCCATCCTGTTCATTCTTAAAGTCTAAGTTAAGTACCACCTTCTCTAGGAATCCTTTTTTAGTTCTAACTTAGGACTTTTAAAATCAAACTTCATGTTCCACTTTCTTCTGTAACTGTCTAAATACATGTGTTTATATGATATTGCATGTTATAATTATCTGTGTTAGATTGTCATCTTCCTACTAAAATAGAAAGACTTTCAGGTCAATGTTTTTTTAAGCTTCTTATCTCCCCTGGCATCTAACCTAGGTCCCTGTCCAAAGTAGTTGCTTAATAAAAACTTGTTATATTTTATTTTGAGTATTCATTTCAGAATGAGAGGCCTCAAGAATAGGAAAAAAGTGACATACATGAGGTATCTCTGGAGAAACAATCAAAAAGATCTGATAATGCAGGCGAGAATCTAAAAAAGCTAGCATGAATCAAGGTTGTGCTATGTAGAGGTGGGAGACTTGTCAAATGTAGGCAGGAGTTGATTAATATCTACCTCACAAATGGCCTAAACATCTGGGATAGGGCAGATGTGTACACAGAAATGTGTTGCCCATGCTACATAGACTCGAAGAATGGGGGTGGAAGCAACTTTGGGGTCAGGGAACAAAGGAAATGCTTGTCCACCCAGCATGTGATAAGCCTCGGGAAATCAAGGGAGGTCATCAAGTCAGATATTGTAGCTGGACCAAAGAAGGGCTGGATACATTTACAGACAGTGAAAACATCTGTACTTAGGCAAGTGAAGATAAAAGGAAATCAGATCTCATGCCTTAGGGCATGATGTATCGTCTTCTTTCCCCATCTTCCAAAACATTGGGTGTTGGCTGCTGTTGAAGACGGGATGTTGGGCTTGATGGATGAAGTCTGAGGCAGCACATCAACCTCTATGTTAATCAAAATTACCTAAACATCCTGTTATATAGAGAAGAACAGAAATTCCATTCTTCTATTAGAATTCAAAAGAAGAAAGTGACAGGATAAATCCAACAAATTTAATACCTTTTCTCTGATTTTCATTGCCCACAATAATTTCTGTGTTCTATTGCCAATATGCTATGTTAACTGAAATTGTGGGTTACATCCATGAACAAGCTAGTTAACTTTATAGATTACCTTGTTTTTCTACAATGCCAATAAACTATTGCAAATGGGTGACTTCAACTGGGCAAAACCAAACCAAAACAAAACAAAACCTATGGTTGATTCAATCCATCACTATCTAGAATTGGAACACAAAACATAACATTGTGCTCTGAATTTTCACCTCAACTTTACTCTAGTTATGCTGTATTATTTGTCTCTGTAGATCAGAGCAAATCATTTAACCTAAAAAACCATCAGTTTCTTTATTTGTAAGATGGAGATTTTAATTGTCCTGCTTAACTCATAGGAAAAGTATGGCACTGTGGAAACAAAGGAAATAAATTTTTATCCTGCTTCTGATACTCTCTATCTTTGTAACCTTAGTCAAGTCACCTAATTTCTCTGGTCTGATTTCTCATCTATGAAATGAAAAGCTTTGAATTAATACTGACTTCTAAGGTCCCTTCCAGTTCTAAATCTGTGATCCCATAAAATAAGAGAATATATTTTTAGTTTTGCAAACTGCGCAAATTATGTAAATATAAGGATAGAAATCATGATCATTTCATCATTCTGTTAAGAATAGCATCAACAATGTGTGAGAAATACGGATTATATAATAATTCTTTAGACACCAAGCTACATACCAAATTAACTACTTTGGATTGAGAAAAGAGAATGTAACCTGCACACATAAACTCAATAATCCCCTTCCTCCAAGGCCATACCTATGTGTGTCTTAGATTTTATTGCATTTGAATTGTAATCCAATTGTATTTTGTTCGAGTGGACCCCACACTGAATTTCTATCATGTTAGTTCTCCTTATTCTACATTCCCTGGCATTCCACTGAAGAGTTCAGCATCTTTGAAACACTTGAACCTTGTGATTCATCATAAATCCAAGGAGAGAACTTCTACATTTAATGGATGAACCATCATCCTACAGACACATAACAGAGGTAACCTATAATTCTTGGGGAATGGTTGTTTAGAACACTGTTTACTCTGTGTCTTTTTTTGTTTGAACTGTTAGAGGATTTCATTAAAATGAATTTGCACGTGGTCTTTTCCTCTTTTTTATTAGGTCTAACTTTGTTGATATTAGTATTAGGATTGAGTCCAAAGTTCAAACTTAGCACTATACTATCTCTTCAGATCCCCTAACTTGATTTTATTTTTCATGTTTATAAAGTGTCTAAGGTAGAATTTACCTCAGAATCTGGTTTCTCTGGTTGATTTTTTAAGGCAGTCAGTGTTAGGTGCATTGCCCTGAGTCACATAGGTAGTAAATGTCTGAGGCTGGACTTGATTGCAGGACCAATGCTCTATTCACTTCACACTTAGCTGCCCCTATTCTGGTGGTTTTCCAACCATACCAGAAGTAGCTGAATTTCAAAGACCAAAATGTTTCTTTTCTAATTACCTACATGGAAGTGGCATTAGAAACTTTGAACTGGGATTCAGACAGTTGAAACCTTGTGACCCAATCTAATGAAGTCAATGGCATATGATTCAATATTGAAAGTTTTTTTTAAAAAAATACAGATGATTTGGATGATAAGAAAGTCACCTGGTATAGTGGAAATAACATTGAATTTGAAGTTTATTAAGTATAGCTTTGAATCCTGAATCAGCCATTTTTCTGTGAGGCATTCAGCCTCAGTTTCTTCAGAGAGGTATTGGGCTATAAAATAACCTTCCTTTACAGTTCTAAAATCCTATGAGTTCTACATTTTGCCACTGGTCTTTTAAGCGTATGAGCCAACCAGGAAGAGAGTCAGCAAATGGAGCAACACAAGGCAATTATGGATTAAGGTGCAATTAAATTAGGCCCCATAATTGCTCTATTACATAATCTCTTGCTTATTGTTGGTTAATAACCCAACTGCATTTATTATCCCAATTGACTCCACCCTACTCCTTTTCCCACTGGGATAGGTGAGTCCGGAACTGTGAAGGGTGATTGGGCTCTTCCTGGAGAAAATGGGACCAGGTGAGCCAGAATCTTTGGTCTTATCCCCAATGGCTCCAGGCCTATTTCCAGATCACTTTGTTCTGTCTTCTTTATAAGAAGGTGGGGGAGGGGGAACAGAGGGAAGTAGAAGAACAGCACTCAGAGGCTGACTCAGTGAGGGGAGAAGCAAACTGGGCACTGGGAGATGAATCTAGATTAGGTTAGTAATTGACACCTTCATCATTATCATCATCATGACCATCATCATCATCATCATCATCATCATCATCATCATCATCATCCCATGTAATTTGACCCAAGTCCTTCTGGCTCCTTCTCTCTCTGAGAAGCAATTAAGAACATGACCAATCATTTGATAAAGTTATTCCAAATTATGATTCCCATGTGTTGTTAACATTTCTTCATATGCATTTTCTCATCTCATCAATTCACAGAATTTCAGAACTGGAAAGAACCTTAATGGTAATTTAATCTAATCACTACTTGATACATGGATCCCCTCTTCTTTATTCAAAACCAACCTTTTGGCAAGTATTTCCCCATTTTACAAAAGGTCTTGTTGAGGTTCAGCCAAAATAATTAACCTGGTCAATGCTACGCTGGTTTATTTTTCCTAAAATTTCATAGATTATTAAAATGCTAATACTGGTACACAACTTGATTCTCCTGGAATAAAAGTGATCAAAATGATTCCAAGGCAGACACTTTCAGGCAGTGAAAGAGGGGGATGTTGTTGAACCTTGGTTCTTCTTATTTGAGTGACTATGGATGTCACTTTGCCACTATGGACCTCAGTTTCCACATCTGTAAAAAGAGAGGATTGGAGTGATACATCTCCAATGTCTCTTCTATTTTTAAATCTTCTGATCCTCCCATTCATGATTTGCCCTGACATTCCTCTGAGTCGTTTCCCCTGGGTTTAATCCATTAACTTATCTGATGATTCCTGGAATCTGAGGAGTTCTGGAAACAGATATGTACTTAGTATATGCCCTAGAGGTAGGGTAGGGTTGTTATATCAGCTAAGTTTGTTATAGTTACCTGAAAATTCACAGACATGTGCCAAGAGATCTGAGCCTCTACAGGGCAAGCAATCTCCTTGATGTCCAAGGTACCATTAACACCCTTTCTATTCCATCATAATCTCTTCCCTTGTGATCCCTCATGTCAATAAAGATAAAATTAATCCTTAAAGCATTTAAATGAGAAGAATGGAAGGGTTACAGATCTTCTTCTAGTAAATCTGGCTTCTAAAAAAACAGATTTTATTTTTGGTCATATATTTGTGTGTGAGTGTTTGTGTGTGTGTATGTGTGTGTGCATGTATATATACATATATATGTTGTTATTGTTGTTGCTGCTTTTGTTGTTGATCTGTTTCATTCATGTCTCATTCTTCATGATACCATTTGGGGTTTTCTTGGCAAAGATACTGGATATTTCCTTTTTCAGCTCATTTTACAGATAAGGAAACTGAGACAAAGTTAAATGACTTGCCCAAGGTCACACAATTAGTAAGTATCTTAAGTGTCTAAATCCAGATTTGAACTCAGGAAGATAAGATTTTGTGACTTTAGACCAGGTACTCTATCTAGTTGCCTGTATGTATGTTTTACGTAATACTTATATGCATATATGTATTTTATGTGATGTGTACATACTGCAAAAGATACTCGAATAATCCGTGATGTCATCAATCTGAGTAATTCTCCCATGTTCATTCCTTCTGAGTCTTAGTAGATATGCTTCATGAGTTGCTGTGGTCCATAATAACATCATTCTGTATTCAACCTATCCTCTCAAGAATTCTAGTACTAGGACAATGAATATTCTGTCCATCATAAGGTGTATACTTCAAACCTTTCCATTGCAATGAGTCCTATCAGAACATATTCTGTGCTGACCTAAAGGGTTCAACACAAACACACGCATGCACACATACACATACCAAACATTAAGAACTCTTGCTCTAGATCCTACAAAATCAACAAAATCAACATCTTTAGTCTTTCTTGAAGATGTTTATTTTGTTGATATATATATGTATATATATATACATATATATGTATATATATATATATATATATATATATATATATATATACAAAGTGGCTTTGTTTCAGAACAAAGAAGAGGGATTCTGGCTACATCCCTTCCTTCAAAGGATAAAGACAAGGGAATAGCATCATTCTTCAACCTCATAGGAAGATGCATAGGAAGAGGTGAATGAATCTTTGGTATGACTCAGAAAGACAAATATAAGGAAACATTTTTTAATAATTCAAGTTGACAAAAGTACAATGGGTTACCTAGGAAGATAATGGACACTTCATCCCTTGAGATCCCCAAGGGGAGACTGAATGATCATTTATCATCTATCTTGTAGAAAGGATTCCTGTCCAAGAATGGCTTCATTCAACACTTATTAAGTATCTACCTTGGTCCTTGGTTCAAGTATTGTGCTAGGTACTAAGGATACAAAGGAAAAACAGTTCTTTTGCTCAAAAAAGAAAGAGAGAGAGAGAGAGAGAGAGAGAGAGAGAGAGAGAGAGAGAAGAAGAAGAAGAAGAAGAAGAAGAAGAAGAAGAAGAAGAAGAAGAAGAAGAAGAGGAGGAGGAGGAGGAGGAGGAGGAGGAGGAGGAGGAGGAGGAGGAGGAGGAGGAAGGAAGGAAAGAAGGAAAGAAGGGAATAAACTTCCTTTTAAAAGGGCAGCATGAAATTAAAACATTAATGCAAAAAGTATTATTTGGAAAGGGGAGAAAACTAAGGGGGTAAAGGTGTGGAGTAAAGACTACAGATAGACAGTGTGGAGTAGATGTACTTGAGTTGAACCTTGAAAATAGTTCTTAGAGGCAGAACTGATGACAGAGGAAGCGAAGGAAAAAAACATTTATTAGGCACTTATTATGTGCTGGGTATTGTGTTAAGACTTCACAAATACTATCTCTTTTGATTCTTACAACAAACCTGTGAAGTAGAAAATCCTCATTTTATAACTGAGGAAACTGAGTCAGAAGGAGATTGAGTGACTTGCCTGGGGTCCCACTGTTAATAATTGTCTGAGGCTAAATTTGAGTTCCATTCTTTCTGACTCCATGCCCTATTATGGGCACTATCCTACCTACCACTAAATATCTAATAGGATGATTAGACTAGCATGTGCAGAGAAAAACAAGTAAGCTAATATAATTTACAGAGTACATGAAGAGGACTGACAGTCCAGAAGGGTGAGAAAAGTAGCCTGGAGACAAATTGTACAGGGCTTTATATATCACACAGAAGAACATATATTTTATCCTAGAAGCAAAAGAGAATCACTGGACCTTTTTGAGTAAGGGAGTATCAAGCCAAGTCAACAAGTATTTATTAAAAACTATCTGCTGGGGGTGGCTAGGTGGTGCAGTGGATAAAGCACCGGCTCTGGAGTCAGGAGTACCTGGGTTCTTATCCGGTCTCAGACATTTAATAATTACCTAGCTGTGTGGCCTTGGGCAAGCCACTTAACCCCATTTGCCTTGCAAAAACCTCAAAAAACAAAACAACAAAAAAAGACAATCTGCTGGATAATGTGCTAAGTCCCCCAAATTTAGGGGGTTGGGAAGGTGTGGGCAAGAAGATGGGACAACAAAATCTGGTAAGTGGTTTGGCTACTCTGGGTCCTTCCTCAAAATGAAGGTTCTGGAATGAACTAACTAATGAGAGAAAAGAAGCCTGTATTTTATAAATATAAATTTGACAAGGATGGATTGGAGAGGGAAAAGACTAGTTAAAAGAAGGAGAATTATAAGAATATTGATAAAGTGTGATGAAAGGAACAATGAAAGGAGAAAAGGGAAAAAAAGATGTAAACAATGTCAAGGAAATGGAGTGAGTAAGATTTGGAGATGACTGAATAGTCAGGGAAGGATAGAAAGAAGGAAGAATTGAGATGGATTACAAGGTAGTTATTCTGGTTAATTGAAAAATTAGTTAATTGGAAAAATTAGTTAACTGGAAAAATTGGTTAATTGGAAAAATAGCAATGCACTCAACAGAAATGGGGAAGTTAGGAATAGAGGAAGATTTAAGGGAAAAGATAACTTCTAGATTAGCTATATTGATTTTAAGTTCTTGTGAGATATCCAGCTGGAAACATTCAAAGGACATGTACTTGGGGGAGGCTAGGTAGTGTAGTGGATAAAGCACTGGCCCTGGAGTCAGGAGTGCCTGGGTTCAGATCTGGTGTCAGACACTTAATAATTACCTAGCTGTGTTGCCTTGGGCAAGCCACTTAACCCCGTTTGCCTTACAAAAAAAAAAGGACATGTACTCTTTGTTTCTGGATCTCTAGGACCAAATCGATTGATTTGTATAGGAATGATATTTGAAGTCATGAGAGTTAATAAGATTATTCAGAAAGAGAGGGAGAAAAGGATAGGAAGGGTGGTAGAAGAGAAGAAAAAGAAAGAAAGATGGAAGAAAGGAAGGAATATTAGAAAGAAAGGATACATTAAGTGAAGAAAATCTAAGACAAAAATCTTAAGGGATACCCCATGGGTAAGGATTGGGACATAAGGTTGAGAAGTACTGCCATTGGAGAACTATGTCACAAAGACCCAGACCCAGAAGAGAGTATGGTTAACAGGACTGAAAAAAAGATTTGACAATTAAGAGATCATTGGTAAACTTGCAGTAGGCAGTGTCAAGTACAAAATTTTGTTGTTGCTGTTTTTTCTGCTCTAGATTTTTTGCTAGTTTATTTGTTTACTTGGTTTTTTTTTTTTTTTTTTAGAATGGACTGGACAAGTTTGGCCTAAATGAATCCTGAAGTCTCTTTTAATTCCGAGATTCTGTAGTTCTTTGGTTCTTATCATGTTTACATGATCTAAAACTAAGTGAATTTTAAAAGATTCAGCAATTAAAGTTTTAAAAAATCAAAGCAATTTATCTTCAATATAAGTAATTGATGACTTTTATATTGTTTTGCATTGTAGTTAAGTTAGTTACATATTTACATTGAAAAATGTCTTCCCCAACTCTCCATCAAACCCTTACCCTAATTCTACTAATTCTTTAAGTTTCAGTTCAAATGCTATTTTTCTATAAATTCCTTAGAGTGGCAGCCAATATAGTGAATAGAGTGCTCAATGAGGAAACAAGAAAACCTATATGTCTTACTATTTTCCAGTGCTGTGGCTTTTGGACATTTTTTTAAACTCTCTAAGACTTTTCTCTCTCATCAAAACTCTGAAAAAAGTAATTTAAAATATTTATAAGGAGTTAATTTGTCTATAAAATGAGAAAAGGAATTTTAGTAGCACCCATCTTGTAGGGTTGTTGTGAGTTTCAAAATGGATAATTAGTGTTTTAATTATATACTAATTGTTAATATTAATAATTTTTGACAAATATAAATATTTTTCAAAATAAATACAAATAATAGTTTTATATTATAGATAAATTATATATCCTCATATAATATATATGTATAATGGAATGAGATTATATATGATATACTATAATCGGGTATTTATATATGCATATACATATGTGTGCATTGTAGTATGCATGTGTATATGTATACACATATATGCCCACAATGCTTTTCATGACTACCATTATCATCTTACATTTTTCTCATCAATTAGAAATAATATTGGGACTCTCAAGAGTAATCTATACTGCAATTGGAATTCCTTCATCTCCTGAAATCACCTGAAATGTTATTACAAAGCAATGGCTCAGCTTTTGGTGCTCAATACCTTCTTAGTTCCCTCAGTTGCCTCTCCCCTCTAACCGTAGGACTGGAAGGTGGAGAAATAAATGACTCCCAAAGCCTTCCCCATAGAGGAGTCAATATTTTCCAGAAAACTGTTGTTTTCTATATGCTTGGTTTCAAGACTTCATAAATATAATGCCCTTGATATCCTCCCCCAACATGCTAAAATTCATCTTCCTTTTATGTATTCCCTTCCCATATTAGACTTTAAGCTCTTTGAGGGCATGGACTGTTTTTCTTATTCTTGGTAAGAACTCTTTGGATATTTATTGAATTAAATTGAATTGAACCTCAATATAATACCATATCCAAAAGATACATTCCTGACTGGTCTGTCAGTTGCAGAACCCTTTCATTCTTCATTAGCTAGTTTGAAGTCTAAAGTGGTACAGTTGATATTTTCTCTCTCTTTAGTAACTTAACTGTGCATATTTGGTTTCTCTTACTAACATGTAAGATATCTGAAATCAGAAAGTGCACCCTATACTTATTTGTATCTCATAATTATTAGAATAGGATTTTAGGTCATATAGAAGGTAGCTAACAAATACTTGTAGACATATTCCTTCATTCTTAGTTTTGAAGAGGATCATGGTGTCATAATATTGGGGTAAAAAAGACGATAATGGATGATGTTGATTTTTCAATGAATTAGCATTAAATGTGGCAGAGTTGCACAAAGTTGTCAACTTCATTCTCTCTTCCATAGTCATTGAAGTCTAGTAGCAGGACAAAAATCAAGACAACTGACAATGGTCTGAAAGTTTATATTGCTATATTCTCTCCAGCTAATCTCAACATCTCCTATGGTTCAATTATTGTATCTATATGAATTTCTCCCAAATCTATATATCCAGTCAAGAATAACTCTCTTGTGCTCTATTCCAAAATTGACGACTACCTGTTGTACATACCTTATGCATGTCTTGAAAGCATTTTAACTTCAAAATATCCAAAATCATTATCTTTTTCCCAAAACCCATTCCTCCTCCAAACATTTCTATTGCTATTCATGGTATCTTCATTTTTCTTGATCCTTAGATCTGTAACCTTGGAATCATTCTTGACTTTTCCCTCTCCCACATCACTGCATACAATTAGTAATCAATACTTGTCCATGTTCTTTCTTCTTTCTTCTGAATCTCTTCTTAATTCTCTACAATCTTGCTTCTGATCTCATCATTCAAATGAAACTGCTCTCTCCAAAGTTTCCTATGACCTTTTAATCATCAAACAATGATTTGCTCTCAGTCTTCATCCTTCATGATCTCTTTGTAACCTTCAATATAGTCATTTAATCACTTCTCCAAATTTTGATACTATTTTCTCTTGGTTTTCTTCCTGTCTGTTCTTTCTTAGTCTCCTTTGCTGGGTCTTCATCCAAGTCAAGAAGAATAACTATAAATGATCCAAATATTCTATTCTGAGCACTCTCTGCTATTTCATTTGGTGATTAGGAAAGATGATGGGATTAGAAACAACATCATAGATAATTAAAAAGAATGAAAGAAAGGGCATGGGAAAGTACTAGTTATAATCAGTTGCCAAGCTCTGACATTTTTACCTTCATAACAGATACTTCTCATTCTCTACTCTGACACTGCCATCTCCCTGGTCCAAGTTCTCATCACCCATACCTGTTTAATTAAAATAGCCTTCCAGTTCATCTCCTTGCCTCAAGTTTCTCCAGTACTATTCCAATGTATCCTCTATTCAGTTGCCAAATTCAACATAAAGTGCAGGTTTGATCTGGTTAGCCTATCTCCCACCCCCACGCCAATCAATCAACTCTGTTGATGTTCCATTATCTTAAGCATCAAATATAAAATCCTCTGATTTTTAAACCCCTTTAAAACTTTGCCCCTTTCCAATCTACTTATAGCTACTCCCCACCATATATTTTGAGATTCAGTGAAAAGGTTTTTGGCTATTCCTCATCTAAGACACCCTATTTCTCACCTGTGTAGTTTCACAGGGTGTCCCTCATGCTGTTCCACTTGCAGACCTTGACTTCCTTAAGTTCCAGTCAAAAACTCACCTTCTTTAAAAAGACATGGAATTAGCCTCTTCCTTTATGCCCCTCAGGGTCTTCCTTCTGTGACTATCTGTAATTTATCTTGCATATATCTTGTTTGTATATTCTCTTTGCACTTCATCTCCTTCTTCGGTTTGAATTCCTTGAAAGCAGAGTATTCCTTTTTGCCTTTCTTAATATCCTGAGCACTTGGTTCAGAGCCTGGTACTTGGTAGGCAATTAATAAATGCTTCTAAACTTGTTACCAATGGTACTTCCACAACATTTCTTCTATCCATTTCTTTTACTCTATTCACACAGCCTTTTTCCTAGTTTTTGTCCTTATCTCTCCCAAGGATTTTGACAGTCTCCTAATTAGTCTCCCTCCTCCCAATTTCTTCCTTCTCTATCTTCCACATAAAAAGTTAACAAAAATGATTTTCTGATCACATTAATATCCTATTCAAAAATTTTAGTGACATCTTATTTCCTCTAAGATTGGTTACAAAAAATTGGCATTTAAAATCATTTACAAGCTGCCTCCAACCTATTTTTACAGACAGATTTCACATTGCTACTCTTCGCACACTTTGCTAGCCCATTTTTTTTCTTAAAGACAGAAGATCTGGGTTTGAATCCAGGCTCTGCCCTTTCCTAGTTGTGTGACTATTGGCAAATCACTTAACCTTCTCAGAGTCCCAAATTCCTCATCTATAAAATAAGCATCACAAAACTTTTACAAGAACTACCTCTTAGTCTTGGGAGAAACACTCTTTACTAACCTTGGAGTATAATAAAAATTGTATTTATTGATCTGATCATTATAAGGAAAATGATGAAAAATAATTTTTCAATATATGTTCAGGAACAAAAATAAGATAAAACCTAGACATCTTCACACCAAGATGCCTGTACTGTAGCCATCGTTATGTCTCCCCTGCCAGAAATTTTAACTATGGCATTTGTATGCTGAGTTCTGATAGGTGCCTTGTCTTATCTTGTTACAACCAAGCATCCACATCACTGTCACTTTCCAGTTATCTACCTACGATGCAGTTGCCTATACACCCGCTCCCTTCAAGCTCCTCTTTTATTTTTCATCTTCTCTTATTGAATATATGTTTTTCAAGAACAGAAACTATATTTTTTCCTGTATTTGTATCTCCAGTATTCTAGCCATTGTGCCACAAGGTTTGTCTGTAATAGCAACCACTAAAGAAATTTTCTCCCTAGGATTAGATCAGAAAGTTTTTGGGCAACATGGGATATAATCATAGACTTGAGATTTCAGAAGTCACAAAGACTGGAAAAGAATCTTTTCTAAAACATCCACTATGTCAAGGCTTCTAATAATGGCAAATTTGCAAACATTAAAGGTGATTAAATTCAATTTTGCATAGCTCCAATTGTTGTTTTTTTCTTCTAAGGATTCTATATCTGACTTCCTATAGTTTATAGGATGAGAGATTTTAAGCAGAATAAAAATTTATAGATAATTGCATCTAATTATCACTCCCCTAGAATCACAAGTAAGCAAATTTAATCACAGAGACATTATGTAGTTTGCTTAAGACACAAAGCAGGAATGTGTACAAGGTAGGATTGGAATCCATGTCTTTCTGACTCCAAAGTGCCCTATCGACTTGGTCAAGTTGCTCTGCTGGTTATAATCTCTAGAGCAAAATAGAACAAACCTAATTGCTCATTCCCATATAAAAATCAAAAGAAAGAGATTCCATCTCCATTTCTATCAAGGATACCACCCTTCTCCTAGTCACATAGGCTTAAAACATAAATTTCATTCTTGAATTCTCACTCTCACTCTTGTCTTCTATAGAATAAACATCTCCAATTTCTTTTAACTGAGTCTCATCTTGCAAGGTTCTCCTCAGAAATAGATACAGGCTCTATGCCATTCCTAAAATATAGTATCCACTTGCTTGGAGAATTTTCCTATATTTGAAAGTTGCCACTCAAACCTTCAGTTTTACTGAACCAAACCTATCCTTCAGGATAGGAGTTGTAACACTGGTTCATGTCTAGAACAGGGTCTGATGCTGCCTTCTCCATCCTCCTTTGGCTCTCTCCTTTACTGACTTCTTAGGGTTCCTCTCCATCACTCCATGCCAGTAACTTCACTAAGGTATCAAGAAATCTTGGACAGAAGCCCTGATGAGAGTCCCTACCTGTTGACTTCACAAAGATGCTGCCTGAAACTTCATACTATATGTAAAATAAGAATTTAATTCCCAATCCCCCCCACCCCCTAGTTTCAGTCAAAAATAAATAGAATAGGTGACTTTGAGAGGTCAACTATTATATGGCCTGGATTCAGGTCAGCCCACTCTGAGCCACTCATACCCTATCTCTCACAAAGGGCAAGGGATACACTTTTATTTTCTAAAGACTACCCAGAGGAGGCTATTACCCAGCCTCCTTCCACCCCCATTCCAGTGTCAAACATCCTTCACTGTCAAGGACCCTCCCAGGCTGTAACCCTTGGAATATATCAGACTGTCAGGAGGTGAGAGAGATGCAGACTGGGTGGCATGGAGAGCCAAGAGAATAAGACCCTCGAAGCACAGTTTTCCTTTAGAGGCCCTTAACTTTCAAACCCTCTCTCCTGAAGAACTCTGGAGTGACAGAAAACATTTTCCAAGCCTCCTAATATCAGTTCCAGATGTTCACAGTCATTCCAGTGTGTACTTCACCCTGTAAAACACATTTCCCTCTCTTGTTCCCCTCCCTCTCCCTCTCTCCAAGCTTAGAGCCCCAGTCTCCTATGACATCACTCTGTGGCTGGTCCAACAGCAGGCAGACAGAGAGGGCCCCATGTGCCTTCAAAAAAAAAGAGTACTGATCTGCTCCAAAGCTGTCGCGTACAGAGCTATGAGTAATTTCCACAAGTTTTAATAAACAGTTTGGATGGAATTGCTCCACCATCATCTTCTCTGCTGCCTGCTTGATGTGTTGAAACTGTGGCTTGTTTCTCACACAAGTTCACCTCTGGTGCAGCTCTATTAACTTCAGATGGTCTCAAGACGGGGACCCAAAAATGTGTCCTTAAAAATAGAATGGAAGCCTGGTTCTAAGAGGAGCAGCTATGTGCATGAGCAGAGAAAGACAGGGGAAAGAATGGAGAAAATATTGTTCTTGAAGCCAGTGTTGTACTCTTTGTTCCCCTTGACCTGGACCTGAGGCTCATTATTGAATAGGCAAGACCAACAGAATCATCGTGCCTGCTGTAACTTCAAGAGAGAAAAAAAATATCATTGGCAAGCCAGGGGAAAGAGAAAAGTTTCCCAGATGCCAGGAGAAAAGGGGGCCAGGGCCATTGACTGGATCCAGATGCGATTGCCTTCCATTGCATGGGTGATGGTGGAGAATAGAAAAATTGATTGTCCTGAAGGAAGCAGTCCTGATTGCTTTGAATCATCAGCCCTGCCTGCAGACAACCTAGAGTTAAGAAATCCCAAGTGAAAAAGAGGGGTCTATGATTCAAAAGAATAAAAGCAAACAAGCTGTTTGAAAATTTCAGGAAGAGAGGCCCAGGAGGGAGGAAAAAAGAGTTTGGAGAAGAATCCTGAACTGGTGGTCAGAATACCTAGATAAATGTTCTTAATCTGTCACAAACTCATTGTATGACCCTGAATGAGTCAATTTATGGGATGATTCTGTAATAGATTTAAAACTGGAAGGGATTCCAGAGATGGTCTAGTCTAATCCCCTAATTTTGAAGATAAGAAAACTGAGGTCCAGAAAGGTTACTTACTACTCAAAGGTTACTTACTGCTCAAAGTCACAGGTAGTAAGTAGTAGAGTCAGCATGCGAAACCAGGTCTTCGATAATCACATCTGGTGGTTTTTTCCTTCCCTATGTTCTTTAGAACATGATTTTCTCATCTGTAAGATGAAGGGTTGGACTAGATAATCTAACTAGATAATCTAACAGTCCTTTTCTACTCCAAAAATTGCTTGAAACTTCCAAGGTATAATAAGAAAGAATAAGCATTTGGTCCTAAGTTTCTGTGTTTCATTGAAAAAGTCCACTCCAGGGCTAGAAAGGAAGACAGCTTCCATCCGCCACTTATTCCATCCCACATGAGTGGCCATCTGCTTTCTCTTCTCCCTCTGGCAATGCATATGATTCCACCTTATTTGATATCCATCTGTGTCCTGTGTCTCTTTCTAGGGTGTGTGACCCAGTGGCTCCACTGGGCTCCAACCCCTCAACCAACCCCCAAGGACCTAGACTATCCCATCTGCCTCTTAGTTAGCCTTTAGCAAAATTGAAACTCCTCTCTACCCAACCTTTTTATCCGCATTCAGTGAATACTGCTTTAACTACCCTAAACTGAGTTCAAAGATGCTGAAATTTGATTCCTTCTGATTCTTTGGGTTAGGAAATATGGTAGAACCCAAGGCCCAAGGACTGTTTTTCATATGGGTGACAGATGATTAGTGCACAGAAAAAAAAATCATCATTACTAGCAAGTCATTTCTGATCAAAACAACTGGAATGTGATAACTCTTCAGTTCAGGTTTGGTTCCCTATTCATCTCTTGAAACAAGCATAAGGCCTCCTTGAGAGAAATAGAAATGGAGCTGAATGAGGGGGTGGGAATTGGGAGATGGAGGCAGGGAGGGGACAGCATTTTAGCAGCCAATTCAATAGGGTGTCAAACAGATGGCAGTCATAAATTTTAAGGAAAAAAATAGAATAAATAAATAACTCTAGTGCTGTTCTTGGGCTGCCCGGCAGAAATCCAGAGAGATCAAAGGAGAAACCCCATGTTTTCCTGCTCTGGCCTCACCTGACCAAATGTGTGAGCAATCTGGAAACTCTGCCCAAAACAAATTTTTTTGCTTGTTATTTTGTTTTCTTTCTCCTTTTTTTCTCCTCCCTTTTTCCTCCATTTCCTTTCTCTCTTTCTCCCTCTCTTTTTCACCCTTCTCTTCCTTCTTTCAAATCAATTACTCAGAAAATGATGAATCAACAATTATGCATGAGTCTCTGTGCAAGTGACACAAAGACAAGAAAAGAAATCTGCTTTCCAAAAATTTATAATCCACTAGAAGATATCACTTATATGTCACTAAGTTTAAGAGAAAAGAAGTAATATGAAAGGAGAGAAAGCAATATTAGATGGAGGGGAGACAGAGAAGGTTCTGTTGAAGAAGTACCACCTCCTCAAAGGGAAAAAAAGATGCTGAAAGGCAAAGATAAAAAATTTAGTGCATCCTAGGCATTGGGGATTTCTATTGCAAATACTATTCCCAGAAGCAGGAGAAAGAATGTTGAATTCAGGGAATTGAAGTTTAGTTGAAACATAGAGTGTCTGAAAGGGAGTGACAGAAAATAAGCCTAGAAAGATATTAGATTGTAATGAGCTGGAGTATTTATTTCATTCTAGAAACAACAGAGAACTACTGAAATGTTTTGAACAATTGCAGGGTATGGCCAATGCTGTACCTTAGAGAGGTTATTTTGGTAGCTATGTGGAAGATAGATTGAGGAGGGGATAAACTAGAAGGAATAAGAACAGTTAAAACTTTATTAAAATAGCCCAGACAAGAGTTGGTGAGGTCCTGAATTAGGGTGTTGGTTATAGGAGTGGAAGAGAAAAGCATCAATGTGAGTGATGAAGTTAGTTGAACAGTTAAATGGAAATGTGGGTATAGTCAAGGAAATAGTCAACAATAAGTTCACATATACTCCTACATGACTTGAAGCATGGAAATGCCATCTCTGCTTATTTTCGTTCTTTTCCTCACTTTATCTCTTTTCTTCTCCCTCTATCTTCTTTCCTATTTTCCTTACCCTCACTGCCACTGTTCTCTCATGAAGTAATTATGTGTATTGGGAAAACTGTAGTTATGCTGGAGAAAAATAGGATAATCTTTTCATATTTGATGGGATGGGGGTAAATGGATGGGGTAAAAGGACATGTTCAGAGTTGGGACCCCAAAGCATTTATTATTTTTCTTATTTCTACTGTTCTAATTTTTTTGACCCTCATATCCCCCTACCTCATGGTCAATCAATTCATTTTTATGGAACTACTACATACAATGTACCAAGAACGCTACTAGTTTTAGAGAGGTAAAATTAAAGCATGTACAATTCTTTCCTGATTCGCTAGGAAATCAGAATGCAATTTAAATGAAAAACCATAATCTTAAATAGCAATTCAAGACACTAAAACAAGAGATACCACAAGGAAGAATATGATTGCAAATTAAAGAGCATGAATTTGGAGAAGGAAGAGATCATTGTAGTTTAGCCTGACTAGGGCAGACAATAGCCTGACTAGGAAGACAATAAAGAGAAGATATGTCTCAGCTTCTCCTTTATTCTTTTCTCCTATAGGTTACATTGACTTGTTGTCTGCAAGTCAACAGTGTCATTTTTTATAACCTTATTTTTGACATTCCTAAAGAGACTGAGTAGAGAAAGGAAGACTAGAAAAGGAGGAGGAGGAGGAGGAGGAGAAGGGAAAGAGAAAGGAGATGAGAGAGGAAATAAGAGAGAGAAAGAAATGGAGAGTCAGAAAGACAGGGAGAGAATCAGAGACAGAAGAGAGGATAGACTTTAAAAGATTAACAGACTCAAACATAGCAAACAAGTGCCAACTCCCAATTACAACTCTAGGATAGAATTACATGGTGGAAGCAATACAGACATAAGTCTCCTCTTTTCTAGGCAATTCCATTTAACAATCTTCATTATCTGGGCAGACAATCTTGCCAGTCAAGTTGGCTTTCAATACTATCTTTGTTCTGGGTTCTACCTCCCTCCTTGTCCAATTCCACTTTACAAACTTCTCTTGACCAGTTTCTTCCTAATCATAGAGGAAGCAATATAAAAAAATAGAGGTGGTAGGTAGAGTGAGAAAAAAATCCTTTCCTTTTCTAATATTGGACTGGTAGAGATGGAAAGCCAAAGGCTATCATGGTACAAAACTCTCTTTAATCATACACTGGGTTCAAAGCAGGATCCTGAGAAGTATTTAGTACATAAGTGCTAGAAGAATAAAAAGAATATCATTACTGCATAGGCAAGGGGAGTTACTCATTGGGCAGATTGGTGAAGGTGGCAAATTCCAAGACTAAAGAGAGAGATTAGAAGACCTCATCCAAAAATTTTAACCACCTTCTTTAGTAGCAGATAAAAGTTTATATTTTATTCGAAAGAGTCAAAGCATTAGTGAAGCAACCAACAGTTGGGATTCAGGGTAACAGTCATGTCTGACCTGTAAGCTAAGAAAATTGTTAAAATTGAACTATATATATAAACTTTATTATTACTTTTAAATGATAAATACCATTGTGGGCCATATAAAAACAAATGACAGGTCAGATTTGACCAGAAGGCTTTTGTTTGTCAATTCCTAATCTAATACGTCTCCCTTAAATTTCAGAGGAGAAATTAATGTGCAGAGTGTAACTTGCCCCAAATCACATAAATAGTAATAGCAGAAGTAGGATCTGAATCTGGTTTTTACATTCTTGGTTGTCATCAAACTCTTATAATTCCCCCCCCCATTCTATTTTAGATGCCCCCTTTATTCTAGTCTTGCATGGTGAGCATCCATCATCTTCCTCAGTATTTCTTTAAAGACAAGGTATTGTTATTGGTCCCCCATCCTTGGATATCTAAGAGTAGTAAAATATAGACCAAAGAAGCTTCCTCTGTGTTTCAATCTGGACCTGTGATTTCACAGGTATAGGTAATGCCTTATGAGATGTCCACCCCACCTTCCACCATTATAGATTATAAACTGTTTTGCATCATACAATTTCAGAGGGTTGATGGAGGCAATGAAAGGCTATATGATATGTTGGATCAGTATGTTTCAAAAGAAAGATTTGAGCTAGCCCTACTGACTCCTAGGCCAGGTCCATTTGTCTTATGATGCATCTCTGTCTTTAAGATCTGAATGAAATACACTTAGCAACATAAAATCCAAATTAAAATCCTGCTTCTGCTACTACTGCCTATCTAGGACATTATAATCTCTCTGCCTCTCAGTTTCCTCATCTATAATATGAGGAAGCTGGCCTAGATCAGGGGTTATTGAACAAAGGTCTACTGACCAAATCTGATCTATCATTTGGTTTTAAAATTTTTGTATGGCACACAAGCTAAAAATGGGGTTTATAATTTAAAAACAATTATAACATAAAAAAATAATAAGACTACTCTTAGCTTACAGGTAAACCAAAAACAAGTGACAAATGGTGTTTTGGCCAGCATGGCACTGTTTGCAGTCCTAGACAATATGATCTCTAAAGTACCTTCTATTTCTAAAATTGGTGAGTTTATGTAATGATCCTTTCCCAAAGTTGGCATCCCATACTAGGGTCTTCCTAGTAAGAGAAAAAAATTGTGGTGTTTCTTTGGGGCTTGAATTGATTTTTGTTTTTCTATTTTGGTTTCTTATCACCCTTACAATGTAGTAAAAGCATGTTAGGCATAAATTACAGTAGCTAAAAGTTCAAGACACAATAATAATATATACCAGGTCAGTGGAAAGCAATTGATCTCCTCGATTTTTTGACCCCAGTTAGATGAAGCAAATTTTCCAATAGCCTCAGTGACTGATAATAACCCTTCTCCATTCAGGATTTTCTTATGAATTAATATTTTATAATAGTTAAAAATATCCTTAGAGATGGCAGTATTGTACCTGAAGAATATCCACCTACCAGTATAGAGGTCAGTATCTGTGTACTCATCCACCTTCTTGTGCTGAATAACATAGTCTGAGACTTTGGTTCCAATAGCTGGTTGTACATCCACCCACTCAAGGGAGACCACAGTACTGGAAGGTTCTACTCCAGGGGACAGCCGAAGTCTGGAATGAAATAAAAAAGGAAGGTTGCTTGATTGCTATCCAAGTTGGGATGAAATCACAAAATACATTCTCTTCATGCCCCCCGTGTTCTAGGAGAGCACTACTACGAAGAGTTCCCAAATGAAATATATCACTGTACAGGAAAGGGAAGATAGTGTAGATTCATTCCCCTACTGGTCATCAAGTTGGTGCCCTCCTGTTCTATATAGAAGTCTCCCACTTCTGGATGAAACAATGCCCAGGCCAAGTTTTCCAACTGATTTCTCTAACTTATACTATACCCTTTTCTCTCTTCATTCTGCTCCCCCAAACTCTCAGACTTTCAGTTAAATATTTACTCATTTATGAATCAACACATAAGAAAAGTGCTAGAATCTGGAGATAAACTGCAATTGGGATTGCTTCAATACTTGGAGGAAACCTGTTCTTATTAGCCTAATTCTTCTGCCTTATATTTAAGGGAGATAACAGTTCCATAATCACTTTGCAAAAAATATTTTTAATCTCATTTTGGTAAGCCTTCTGATAATAAGTCTTTCCAGTCTGGCTTTTAGTCGCAGTCTTATAGATTTGTTAGATGAACCCTGACATGGCCTGTGGTCTGGTCAAAAAAATACCAGAACCACTTTAGCATTAGGGTGTGGGATCAGAGTTGGCTCTTATAGGAGAGAACTATAAATTGTTACCTACCAATGCATCTTCTCATTGAGCCTTTTCTTGTAACAACAAAAAAAAAATTCTTATCCATATCATCAAAAAGAACCCATCCAGGATATCCCAAGGCTGCAGAGATCTAGGAAGATGCAATCGAAAAACCAGAGAAACTACATAGTGGTCCCATATACCAGCAAGATGATTTGGGGTAGGAGGGTTAGGGATGAGGATATGAGCATAGACTATCATCTAGAAGAAATCAATGGGTTATACTCACACTGGTTGTGGAAGAGGGCTGCAATTAGGAAGTCCATTTGCATCAAAGGCATTGAGGTCACATCGGCACCAGTCTTCAATTACATCCCCCTTTCCCGAACACCAATAGGAACTCATCAGTGCACTTTTAAAGGCCTAAAGGACAGGACAGAAGAGATTTTTGATAATGATGATGGTGATGATGTTGGTCAGAAGGGTAGGGTAATGGAGAAGGCCACTGAGTATTTTACCAATTCCAACTCCCTAGGATCCTGTATCCTCAGGTTCACCCAAGTTATTTTCCTTCCTATTACTATTTGTATACCCACCAACACTTTCATCATACTTCATTAATTTAGTGAATCCAGATATAGTTGACTTAGAATATGGAGATAGGGAAACCAGATAATATCACATTCAACATACAGTTTTATACACCTGTTTCTTGATAGTATGGGTCATTGGAAAGTGAATCTAGATTGGAAGTATGAAGACTTACTTGTTGGTTTATCCTGGCTCTGAAGACCCTGAGCATCCCTTTCCTACTCTGAGCAATGAGGGGTTGGACCAGAGGATCTTTAAGACCCATGCTATGACTAAAATTCTAGCATTCAGTGAATCTATTTCTGATACTCTGGAACAAAGATTCTGAATAGGGATATTATCCTAGGCATAGTTTCATTTTGGAGGTATTTCTAGTCTATAGGTATAAACAGGAACACATTCAAATTCCATTATAACAGGGCATCACTTCTTGGATTCAGAGATTCTAAGAACAAAATCAATTTCCCTAAAATGTAAAATTACATATGGCAAATGCCTTTTATAATACTAGCCATAAGGTCATCTAATTCAACTCCTTTATTTTACAGATAAAAAATGAAATTCAGTAGTTTAAATGATATGTCAAAGGGTTGACAAATGGTAAGATACGAACTACAAAATCATACTTTTTACCATGCAACTGTGTTTAAGTCAGTCAATAATCATTTATTAAACACTAACAATATACCAGGGATTATATTAAGCACTGGAGAAAAAAATCTAAAAAAGAAACAAAAGAAAAAATAACAATTCCATTATCATAGAATATTCTAAGGAAATGTGACATACATGAAATATATAGGATTAGCTGAAAATAATTTCAAAGGGAAGACACAAAACTTACTGAGAACCTAGAAAATTTCTCTCAGAAGTTGGAATTTTGGAAGGGAATATAGTTATTGAAAATGTCTGGAGACAAGAGATGGTGTGCTGTATGCAAACAACAGCAAGGAAACCAGTGTCACTGAATCACATAATGCTTATAGGAATATTAAAAGAAGACTGGATAGCTAGGAAGGGGCCAGTTGATGAGGAACTTTAAAAGCTGAATGGAAAATTTTAATCTTGAAATTAATAGGGAGCCACTGAAATTTACTGAGTAGGAAGATGATATGATCAGACTTATGCTTTAAGGAGATGAATTTGATAGCCAGTAGGAGGGTGCTCTGGGAAAGGGGAGGAGGGAGAGATGGGAGACAAGACAGGAAGATCAATGAGAATGTGATGGCAAGAGTTTATATATGAGGTGATGAGAGACTGCACAAGGGTAGTGGTAGAGGAAAGAAGGGAGCATAAATGAGAGATGTTTTGAAAGTAAAAACAATGAGACTTGGTGGCTGATTGGAAATAGAGGGATAGCGAGAATGAGGAGATGAAAACAATACCAAGTTTTTAAACATGAATAACTCAGAAGGGTAGCAGTACACTTGACAGTGAGAGGGAAATTAGGAGTAAGAAGGGAGAAAAGATAATGAGTTCAGTTTGGGATATTCTGAATTCAAGATGGCTATGGGAAAATATCTGAAAGTCAGTCAGAAATGAGTGACTGGGGTGTATTAGAAAGATTAGAACTGGATAAATCAATCTGAGAATCATCTGCATAGAGATGACTAAAGTGAAGAAAGAGTAGAGAAGAGGAGTCCAGGGTAGTACCTTGAAATATACTCACATTAGTTGGCATGAGCTGAAGATTTGTCAAAGAAGACTGAGAAGGAACAGTCAGACAAGTTGAAAGAGAACCAAGAGACAGTAGTGTCATGAAAACTTAGAGGAGAATCAAGTATTAAGGAAAATTTGATCAAATGTGTCAAAGATTGTAGAGAGACCAAAAAGGATGAGAACTGAGAAAAAGCTGTTAGATTTAATGAAAAAGTCTGTTAGTACTTTTGAATGAGGACAGAAGCAAGATTGCAGAGAATCAAGACAAGTGAGAAGAGAATAGGGGTCGTTAGATGGCAAAGTAGCTAGAACACCAGCCATGCAGTTAGGAGGACCTGAATTACAAATCTGACCTCAGACACCTAATAATTACTATCTTTGTGATCTTGGGCATGTCATAACCCCATTGCAGAGAGAGAGAGAGAGAGAGAGAGGGGGAGAGAGAGAGAGAGAGAGAGAGAGAGAGAGAGAGACTCAGAGACAAAGACAGAGAGAAAATGAAGGCACCTCTTTGTAGTTGACTTTCTCAAGGGGGGGTTAAGTTAGAAAAGGAAGAAGAGATATACAATTATGGGGAACAGAGATGAATGCATCAAGTGAGAGATTCGGAGGATGGAGTATATATAAGAATGTTTGTAAGCAATAGGGAAATAGCCAGTAGACATGGAGAGATTGAAGATTAATGAGAGAATATGGATGATAGAGGAAGTATTCTGCTACAGAAAACAGGATGGAATAGGATTACTTATGCATGTAGAAGGGTGTGCCTTGGCAAGGAAAAAGGCTACTTCTTTTGAGACAAGGATCAAGGAGGAGAAAGTGGCATAATACCAAAGCATAAACTTTAATCCTGGAATGGTGTTTAAGGTTGAAGGTTAGACTGGAGTCTGGGGATAAAGAAGATCAAATTAGCATGTCATTGTACATGCATTGTACAGGCTATGACATAATTAACTCAATAAACATTTATTAAGCTTCTACTATGTGCTAGGCAATGTCCTAAACACTGGGGTTATTTAAAAAAAAAGGCAGAAGACACTCCTTGCCTCCAAGGAGCTTACAAACTAATGAGGGAGAAAAAAATGCAGACAAATATATACAAAGCAAACTGTATACAAGATAAATAGGAAATAATTAAAAGTGGAAATGCATTAGAATAAAGAGGAGTTAGGAAAGGTTTCCTGTAGAAATTGAGATTTTAGATGGGGATTTAAAATTCTAGCTCTAAAATATTTGTGACCTCCAGGCAAGTAATTCTTTCTCTATGAATTCAAGTTTCTTCATGTGTATAATAAAAGTTCTAGACTAGAAGATTTCTATGGTCCCTTGCATTTCTTAGTTTCTATGTCTAGCTGAGTCACCTTGATCAACCTACTTTTACAGTAATAATAAGAATAAAAATAGCTATAATAATAGCATAAATACATATGAATATAAGTGTGTGAATGCTTACACATATAAATACATATTCATATTTACATGTGCACTATTATTATTGTGTGTGTCTATACACACAATGTTGCTATATGCATATTCATATATTCATGCTTACAGTTAGGTGATATAGTGGATAGAGCACAGGCCTTGGAATCAGGAGGATGGGAGTCTGAATCCAGCCTCAGACCCTTTCTACCTACTAGCTGTATGACCTTTAGCAAGTCATTTAACCCTGATTGTCTCCCATTCAGGGCCACCTCCTGTCATCCTGATTTATATCTGGCCACTGGACCCAGATGACTCTGAAGGAGAACGTGAAGCTGGTGAATTAGCACAGCACCCCTTCACTCAAATCCAAAATCATGCGCTTGTTATGACATCCCCTCCCTGATGTCATGGTCTTCTTTGAAAAATGAAGGATAAAGCACTATTATTCATGCTTGTAGATATACTGTTAAAATTATTTTTTAAATTATTTTATGGTTTGCAAAGACTTTTACAAATATCATTTTTTTAGCCTTGGAAAGTAGATGCTCACATTTCCCCATTTTACAGATGAAACAGCTGAGATATAGAAAAGTTGTAACTTGCCCAGAGTAACATAACTTCTAAGTGTCTGAAGGATGTTTTAAGCCCAGCTCTTACTGACTATCAATCCAGTATCTTATATGTTCCACCATACTGTGTATCCCAATGAGATGGATAACCTCCTCAAGGATATCTTTTACTCCTTCATTTTCATTAAATCATCTACCATAGTATTGTACACACCTTGTAAATACTCCCAAGTAAAAAATATTGGCTCAAATTTTTATATCTTTTTTGCAAAGTACTTTCTTTATACCAGCTTTGTGCAATAGATCTTAAGTGGCTACTATATATATATTATATCTTCTTTTTTTCAAGATGAAGGAATACAAGGGTGAAGTTTTTTTTAAGAGCCTGTCCAAGATCACACAGTTCATAGATATCAGATGATAGTTTTAAACCTAGAACTCCTGATTCCAGGTCCGACATTCTTTTTCACAATATCATACTTCTTGCTGATTAATGAAAACAAATGTAAATCGTGGCCATGTGGCCATCACAAGTCACCAAAGGTATTTGATTACCCATTTTTATTCATATGAATTCCAAAGCACATTAGTCTCTTTATTCCCTGTGGTCCATTTCTACCAGGTGCCAAACCCTGGGTCTCTAGAAGAAAAAAAGAGAGAAAGAGAAAGAAAAGAAAAAATGGTGCTCTATTCCCCATAATCTCCACATTATGGACACCTGGTTTCTCTGAAGTCACTGTTTCCACCACATCACTGTGTAAAAGTCCTTCTAGTAGCCTGCGGTGGTGTGTGGTACTAACCGGTAGTCTGCCCCCTTCACTCAGACAACTTATGAAAATTGAAATCTAAAAGGAGAAACTCTACATCAATCACACTATTGTTTAGAATTCAGTCACATTTTCCCTCTGAGCCCTTAACAAGGAGGCCCAAGTCCCCTCCATTGGCTATGATTACCCTTTCCATATGTTCATGCAAATTTCTCCTGTGAAGGGGGAAAAAAACGAGATGACCAGATCCTACTGAGTTCAAGCAGTGTGGTTAGGAAAAGTTGAAGAACTTTAGGGATTCCTATTAAATAACCTGAAAGGCATGGCAGGGGCAAAAGGGTTCATCAGACACATCCTGTAACAATCCTGAGATCTGAAGTCAAATGACCTGGGTTAGTGATTCCTATGTAACCTGAGGTAAATCATGCTACTTCTCTTATCCAGTGATTCTTCCAATGATCTCTTGGGTCTCACCATGATCTAATCTTATGACCTATGAGAAAAATGATTAGAACCTGAAATATCTTTTCATGAAGATTCTAATCCAACAGGCCAAATCAAAATCTATGCAATAACAAGTTATACTCTTAAAAAACTTCGCTTGTCCCTTGAAAACTCTATGCCAAAATTCCCATGAAAGCAATTCTTTGTTTCTTAAGGCTCTCTCACCTAAAATAAGTAAAGCCCTTATGACTATAGTTGGTGGGGAGAGGTGGGTTGAGAGCCATGGGCAAAATCTGCATGACTCTGTTTCCATTTAGCTCTCCTGAGTTACTTTAGAGGTGTTCTGGAAAGAACAAAATAAAATGGAAAAGCAGAGAGGTTAGGGATGGGAATGCTGTTTGACTTTGAAGGCACATATTATAGGCAAACAAGTAAGGTACATTCCATAAGAACAAAGCTCAAAAGGGGAGGAATGAGGTCATCCTTGACTGGTGAACCCGTCTTCACTCCGCTTTGCAGTTTCCCACTTGATGGACTTAATGTTTACAACTTTTCACTGGCTTAAGGTTTTCTTACATCTCTAGCCAAAGCTAAGAGCTTAATTATTGTAATAGGGAAATCAGCCCCAGTGGTGAAATTGACAGAAGTGGAAGGAGAGTGAAATTGACCATGGAAAGAAAAATGAGGGAAAGAGGAGAATATTAGGCTTGATGAAAAGGTGCAGGCATTGATTTTTGTGATTTTTTTAAGAGAATAGTAATTTAGGCTCCCGAAATCAGAACAAGAACTATTCCCAGACTTTGTACATTTCAATTACCAGACTGCACTTCAGAAGAAACTGTCCTGAAGGATCTCAAGCTCAAATACCAAGAAGACATTCCAGAACTCTGTAGATTAGAATGAAGATGGGTATGATGTATAGACAAGGAATGGAGCATAGATATAAACAGCTTTTTTGTCAGGCAATGTTTTCAATTTGAAGCCATTTGTAGTATCCCTGGGTCCTTATAGCATCATGACAATCACTGATGATTAGACCTGGAAAGAGGCCTTAGGGATTATTATCTAACCCCTCCAGTTGACAAAAGATACAAAGTAGGTCATGAGTGGGATAATAACCATACCACAGCTATTTTAATGTGATAATGGTTCATTTTTAATGAAAGTATTTTGGCATAAAAATAATAATTATTTACAATTTTATAGTGCTTTATGCCTTATAAAGTGCTGTCTTTATTTAGTTTTTTAGTTTTTTTTTTAGTTTTTTTGCAAGGCAATGGGGTTAAGTGGCTTGCCCAAGGCCACACAGCCAGGCAATTATTAAGTGTCTGAGGCTGGATTTGAACTCAGGTACTCCTGACTTCAGGGCCGGTGCTCTATCCACTGGGCCACCTAGCCACCTATAAAGTGCTTTCTTCACAATAACCCTACAAGGAAAATAATATAATTATTATTGTACCCATTTTACAGTTGAGGAAACTAAACTTTACAAAGAATAAGTGAATTGTACAAAACAATATACTTAGATTTTTATCGCTTATTGAAATTATTTTTCCTTTTTCCTCCAGTTTTCCAATTACACTAAATTCCAATTTCTCTGAAAATCAAACATCTGGCACCTCAATAACTTGGGATACATAAGGTTGAGGACCAATATTTCTCTCATGGCCTTCATTTTTCATTTACAAAATGGAAGGACTAGACTAGATGTTTACTGTTCTAGATCTACATCTTACAAACCCATAAAAGCTAGGTAAAAGTTGCCAAAATAACTTAGAAAATTCTTATGCAAAAGTCTATGATTATTACTCCAAAGCAAAATTTTGAGGTACTAATTCAATTCATACTTTGATCATTCAGATTTCTGTTTTCCAAGTTCATTTAAAAGAGAAATTGAAAGATAAGTAGAGGGGTAAGTCTGCTATAGAGAAGAGGCCTCTAAATATAAAGATAAGCAATGATTATTAAAAGCTGACAGAAAGGTAGGAGACAAAAGAATTACAAAATGTAAATATAGAAATTATGAAAACCAAGTAGATTGGGACCATTCACTATAAAGAAAGAAAATGTCATTAAAAGTTTCATTTTTCTGTGTGATACAGTACAATTGTCACTATTCCAATTAACTTAACAAGAAAGACTGCTGTAGTCCAGTGTAGGGAGTTCTGGAATGGGAAGCAAACATTCTGAGTTTGAATTGCTCCATTTACTTCAGCATTCTATGTCTCAGTTGCCCAGTCTATGAAATGATAAACCAAAATTTTCATTGTTTACTTCATAGGGTTGCAGTGAGGAAAAAACAAAACAAAACTTTGCAAACTTTGAAGTATCATATAAATATGATTTATAATATTACTAATAAATTGTGAATTGTGTTCATTATTCTCTCTTTCAGAACCAAGAAAGTTTGAAACTTATTTTAGAAAGATAGATAATAATTCAGATTCAATTATTTGGAAAATGAGACTTTTGGAAAATGTGACTCCTGAAGGAGCTTACAAACTAAGACAGATTGATGCAAGCAATCATGAAAAGTATATGTGTGTGTGTGTGTGTGTGTGTGTGTGTGTGTATGGATATATATACATATATATATATATATGGAAAATTAAATGAAAGCAAATAGGGCCCTAAATGGCCAACAAAATCATCAAAGCATCTATAGATGATGTGCAAAACTGAGCAGAGTGTGTACTGAGAAGGAGGGGAAGACAAAATTAGGCATAGGATCCCCATTTGTAGACTGGACAGGAAGACAATTAATTCTCCTCTGCTCAATCAAGGTAGACATCATTGGAAAGTGATAAAATAATAATACCTTGTATTTCTATGGTTCATGAAGATTTGAAAAGCATTTGCTCACAACATGATAATATAACAAAACATAGTAGAGAGCTGGCCTTGAAGACATGAAATCCTAAGTTCAAGTAAAACCTACTGGTTATATGAGTTGTACAAGTCACTTAACTTCTTAATGCTTGGGTCAACTGGTGTTTTCTTTCCTGGGATTTCCTATCCCAATGAAGTTAGGTTCCTGTAACGTGGTACAAGTATATTTATATTCATTATGCTGAAGAGGAAAGAGGGAGAGGGAAGGTGAGGGAAATGAAGTGATTTTCTTATCTTCACAGAAATAGTAGCCCAGTCTATTGACTTCAAATCCTGCTCCCTTTCAATTATACAGTAATGGAATCTGTTTGAATGAAGGAAAAATGAAGTTAGCGAGAGTCAAATGTTAGGGCAACACCAATAGAAACACCTGTAGTATTGTTCTGGGTTTGGTCCAATAGGATGTTAAAAACATAAAATAAAAGCTTGATACCTTCACTCTTTCCCACTCACCCTAGCTTCTAGCCCTGGGCTACCCAGAACCTATCTGGATAGCTGGACTGTTCACAGTCCTCAGATAAGATGGCAGTCTTTATTCTGGTGAAATGGAGAAACTACCAGGGTGACATGGCTGCTATGTTCTTCTGGCCTTGTCATTTTCTCTTCTACCTCATCCAGATAACTGTCATTTAAGCTAAAATCTAACTTTAGGACTGATGAAACTTGCCATGTTGCTTGCACTCACAGGACTCTGGGGTCCTTTCATTTCCTCTTCCGTTGAACCATCTTTCATGTCTCTCCCAGTTGGAGGGCAAACTTCTTGAGAACAAGGACTTTTGGGATTTTTTTCTAATCCTATTCTATTTAGTATACTGCTTTGCACATAATAATAAATAATAAATACTTAATGTGGGGCAGCTAGTATAGTGGATGGGACCTGAATTCAAATCCATCCTCAGATCCTTAATGTCTATTAGCTTTGGGACCTTGATCAAGTCACTTAACCCCATTGTCTCATTAAAAACAAACAAAAAGTAAATAATAAATGCTTCACTCATCCATTTATGATAATTATGGTAATCACCCACTTCCTCCACATCTCCTTAACATTATTCCAATAATTTGGGGGGGAATCTACAATCAAAATATCTCATAATCTGAAACTATACACACACACACACACACACACACACACACACACACACACATATATATATATATATATATATATATATATATATATATATATATATATATATATATATTCCAACTCTGTTTTCCCCCCCACCTTAAAAAATCCTTATCACATTTTTACCGTAAATACAGAACTGGTTTTAATTACTTTGGCCAGGTCCACAACCAGACTCTGCCTCTTGTCAACCTTTAAGTAAATGAGGTTATTTGATTGATTGGCCTTCTATTGTGCTCAATTAAGGCCAATGTATCTTCTTGCAGGAACAGAGTTACACCAATGAATGTCAGCCTGGCGGATCTGAGATGGGCTGCTATTCAATTTACTTATATTTCTTAATGGAAAGGACTAAAGGGGCGAGTGAACAGGAAGCATCCTGCTGTGTCCAAAAGTATCTGCTTTGGGTGGGGTGGCACTAGGAGAGGGGCCTGGCAGAGAGCAAGGGAGTTCTCAGGGATTTCTCGGAAGACATGGGGAGTGTGAGGAGGGGAAGGAAGCCATTTGGGAGATTGGTCCAACAGAGGATTTCTCCCTAGGCAAATAGGTCCTGGAGCCAAATGGAAGGCTGGAATCCAAGCCAGGATTTCCTCCCATAAGTAGCTTTTTTGAGAGGCTTCTTTTGATCTCCATAGACGTTGTTATCTTATTCACCTTTAATCAAGAATTCTTGCCTTTTCTAGGAGGTTTCCAGGACCCCTGCCCTGGTGATGCTGAAGGAGAGAGAGAGACAAATGGACTATGTAAACTAATAGCTGTCCCTAAAGCAGCATAAGATTACAAAACTAATTATAGTCTCATAAGATTTAGAGTTCCATGGGAACTTAGTGTGTGTGATATAATTTAAATTCATTATTTTACAGCTGAAGAAACTGAGGGTCCAGGGAGAAAGAGATTTCATAAATTTCCCCAAAAAAGTCAGAGACAGCGTGGCCTAGTGGAAAGAGCAATTATATTGGAGTCAGAATACTTTCTCTGTTATTTTTTACTTCTCTGACCTTGGGCAAGTTATTTGACCAACTGGACTCAGTTTTCTCCTCTATAAATTGAAAGAATTAGAATAAAGGGATTCAGTTCTTTTTCATCTCTATTTCTATGATTCTAAGTATCAGAACCATGCTTCAAAATCATTAGCCTAATAATAGCTAGCATTTATATAGTACTTTAATGCTTGCAAAGATAATACTTTACAAGTATTATCTCATTTGATTAATAGATTGCATCACATAATTTGTCTTCAGCTTTATTTGTTCATAATATAATCCTTTGTCAGAACATTGGGCTAGAAATAAAGAATTGAATTTCAGTCCTGTTCCTGCTACTACCAAACTATATGATTTTGGTGTGTTTTCACCACTTTGGGTCAGTCTCCTCAGCAGTATTTTCCAAAACAAATTATGGTATAGATAGACTAAAATGTCTGAATTGTTCACTGCACATTGTTCTACCTTTCCTCCCATCTCAGAGTTTTATGAAGTCCTCATATAGACAGAAAGAGATTTTTAGGACAAAGGAAGGCTAGTGATGAGTAGAAGAGGATATGATGGTAGATAAGAGGTAAGGAGAAATTATGTTTTTGTGTTTTCTTTTTTCCTTTCAAAATATGGGACCTTAAATAAATATTTTTATAATGCAGGTGGAGAAGGTGCTATGGATTGGCGCCCTTCAGGAAACACTGGACTAAAGAATCTCCAAGTTCACTTTGGGGCAGCTAGATGGCACAGTAGCTAGATCTGGCATCAGGAAGACTTTTCTTTCTGAATTTGAATCTGGCCTAAGACACTTAGTAGTATAATCCTGGGCAAGTCCCTTATCCCTGTTTGCCTCAGTTTCTTCATCTGTAAAATGAGTTGGATAGGGGAATGACAAATCACTCCAAGAATCCTTACCAAGAAAACCCAAATGGGGTCACAAAGTGTCAAACAGGATTGAACAATAACAAGTCCACTTTGAGTTTTGCTATCTATTCTTTACTCTCTTATCCCTCAAAGCTCAGCCCAGACAAGTTCTCCTTTTTACAAGGGATGGCAGTGCTTGGGAATTACATCCTGTCCTGACAGCTCCCTGACTGATACAAGGGGCTGGCTTAAATATTAAGATCCTCTGAAAGCACATAGAAGACAGCACTAGGTGCTTACTGAAGTTAAGTGAATTATCTGACTGTGAGTCAGAGTACACAATTCACATAAAGAGAAGATTACTGGCAAATGGGGGGGGGGCAGGGGGTGGAGGGAGAGGGAGGATTAGTGGAGGAAACTAGCTGGAATGTGTTCCTTTCCTTTATGAGAAGTTGGATAGCTAGATATATGGTCAGATGAATCACAAAAATGGCACCTAATTTTCTTTGTCAATATAAGCTTTACTCTCTGTGCCCATTCTCCCTGGATTGATGATGTTCTGACAGAACAGCTTATTAATCTGAGTGACAGGAGGAAGACATTTAGAATCATCCAAAGCTCCCTCTTACCATACTTATTCCAGTTAATATAAAAAAAGATTATGGAATTAGATATACAATTAACAGGAAAAAAATGCCAAAGCATTGCTTATAGATTCTTCTATTGGTTCTGTTTGACATTCAGAATGTAAGAAAATGACAAGATCAGGGGTCCAAAGATGCCTTGGACAAGATTTGGCTACTAAACCAGCATGAGAATCTGGTTCCCATTAATCCCAAGGGGCTCACGGAATAGGCCTGCTGATTTTAATCCAGAATCTCAAAGTTGGAAGGAATCTCATTAATCCAAGTGATATTTGAATAGGAATCCTCTCTACAACAATTCTGACAAATGATCATCCAACCTCCACTTAAATAGAACCAATGATGGGGAACTCACTCCATCTTAAAGGAGCCTGTTCCACTTTTGGACAGCTCTCATCATAAAGAAGTGTGTTGGGTTTTTTTTTCCTTTTGTTGGGCCAAAATACGTCTCTCTGAAGTTTCCATCTCTTTTTTCCTAAATCTGCCCACTGAGACCAACCAGCCCAACCATGTTTCCTATGAGAGACTAGCAAATACTTAAAGTGATTATGTATCCCTCAATTTTTCTCTTCTTCAGGCTAAATATTTCCAGGTCCTCCACTTGTACCATGGCATATTTTGCCATCCTCTCACCATGCTTTCACTATTCTCTTGACATCCTCCAGGTTGCCAGCATACTTTCTCTAATGTGATGTCTTAACTAAGCACAAATTTCCAGATGTGGCCTCAATAGGGCAAAGCACGGAGCTTGTTATCTCACCTCTCTTACTCTGGACATTGTCATTATTAATGCAGACTAAGGTTGCAATGGCTTTGCTTTATTTACTTATTTATTTATTCCTGGCCACCATGTTACACTGTTGACTCATTCTGAGCTTTCAGTCATCATGATGGAAAAAAAACTGCAGATTCCATTATAACAAAACCACCAAACCAATTATAAAGTCACCACCACCACTAAGCCAGAACCCAAGGAAAAGCTCCAAGAGAAACTCAAGAACAGTAACTTTATCCTCATCAGCAGTCTCCATCAGGATTCCCCAGTTTCTGGATCCATGCCTTGGCTCAGAAGGTGCCTGGGATGGTAAAGAGGATTCTGATGAAGAAATTGGCACGGATTCCTCCAGAGTCCCAAGAGAGTGGTTATGGCAATCATTGGGGAAAGAATTTTTAGGAGCAAAGAGAGGGGTTTTTCTTCATGCCACTCTCTCAAGTTGTTCCAGGAAACATTGCCACAAGTTGTCAAATGGCTAATTTAACTGTCATTTATCACTAAATTTATAGATGTATTTGATGGAATTGACTAACTTGCATTATATAGACCAACTAATAACAATGCTTATTCTCATTAGCAGAGGAATCAATGGATTAGTGGATCAATCAACAAAAAATTTATAAAATGCCTACTATATACCAAGCAATGTCCTAAAACATGGAGGAAACAAAGATAGAAATGAAATAATTTCTGTCTTCAAAAAGATTCTATCACAAAAAAAGAAGTTTCCTCAGCTATTAATTTGGAATAATAATACCACCCACCTCCCAAAGTTGTTGGGAGGATAAAAAGAAAATATATTTATAATGGACTTTGCAGTACCTGATACATATGTTTTCTTCCTTCCATACATACATATATATATATATATATATATATATGTATGTATAATAATGTATAATAAATACAATATAAAATTAGTTAGGGCAAGACATAATCGGTTTGTGGCTGGGGCAGTACAATAACTGTTTCATGTAAAAGGTCACATTTGGATTGAGCTTTGAAGGAAAAAGGAAGTCTAAGCAAGTTAAGGAAAGAGCACATGGAAAGAATGAAAGGCAGTCTATACAGAGGCATATTAATGGAGGATAGAGTAATAAGGGGTAGAGGGTAAGAGTATAACATAAAAGTTCTTTAATTTAACATATTATAGTTTATGTTAACATATAATCATACAATAGAATCACAGATCTTGAGAACTGGAAGAGATCTCATTAGCCATCTATCCAATCCCTTTATGACCAAAATTCCCATTAAGCAGCCACTGAATAACACCTCTGGTAGTGCACAACTGAATATACTGGAAGACTATGACTAGGAGGATGTACTGCTTTCTCTCCAACTTTTGCTCTGACAATATCATCAAACCCAAACTACCATTGCATTTACCATTAGAGTGCCATCTTGATTATTTCCCTATAAATGTGATAGCTTGGTGGATAGGGAATACCTTACTTTTGTACATATAATATATATTTTATATATCCCAAAAGCTGAACATAATGCTTGGTTATGATATTTAGAAGGTTCTTAACATATGTTTTCCATTCAATTGTTTGCTCTAATATACCAGAAAGCTAGCTATCCAGACTGCCTGAAGACTCAAATGAGAAGGGAAGGAAGGGTACCACTTATCAAAGGAACCCATTCCAGTTTAGGGCAATTCTAGTGGTGGGGAAGTTATTTGCCTCTTTACACCTCCAACATTTGTACCCCTCTAGGGCCAATTGAAAAAATTCTTACTCCTCTTCCATATGTCAACTCAAATACTTGAAGATAACGAGTTTCCTTCAGATTAGAAAGAACCAGTTCCTAAAGCTACTTCTCATTTGACACAGACTCAAGGCTTCTCACCATCCTGGCTGCATTTTCTTGGAGACTGTTTGGCTTATCAATTATCTTATTGAACCATGGCATCTAGAACTAAATATGATATTCCAGATAAAATCTTAACAAGGTCCAATTAGAGTGGTGCTATCATCTCTCCATTCAAGAAAGCTGTGTCTCTTTTAAAATAACAAATTAGCCTTGTTCTTTTGGCAGTTAGGTGGCATGGTGGATGAAGTGCTGAGTCTAGAGTCAAGAAGATTTAAATCCAATCTTACTAATTGTTTGACCTTGAGAAAGTCACTTGACTTGTTTGCCTCTGTTTTCTCAACTGTAAAATAATGATAGTAGTACCTTTTCCCCAAGGTTGTGAGAATCTAATAAAATGATAATTTAAAATTGCTTGGCACTATAACTGTATAACTATAACTATATATAGTAGGCACTATATAAATGCCAGCTATCATCATCATCATCATCATCATCATCATCATCATTATTATTATTATTAATATCTACCCTATCAGTTTGCTGACTCACTAATTTTTCTGTCCACTAAAAGCATCAGTTCTTATTTTAGAACAATTTCTGTGTCTATCTGTCCTTCCCTCAACTTGTCCTGGTGAAGTTGACTTTTTGGTAGTCAAATGGAAGACTTTCCATTGACTTTTATGGAATTTCATCTTTATCAGATTAAGCTCAATGTTCAAGTCTGTCAAGATTCTTTTGGACCTTGACTGTCATCCAGTATAATACCTATATCCTTTCCAGCTTTGTGTCACTTGAAAATTTAATGAGCATTCCATTTTGGCTTTTATCCCAGTAATTCATACAAATATGAAACTCCATAGGGCCAACCACAAATCTATGGTTTATACCACTGGAGAGAGAGACCTGTTGCTACATTGTATTGAAATGTTTAAGACTAATTTATTTTTTTATTCAAGCCATCCAAACATTTATCATCAATCTAATTGTACTATCATCTAATCTATACCACTCACTTCCTCCACCATATCCTCCAGAATAAGAGCATGTGATACTTTATCAAAAGCTCAGTGAAAATATAGGCATACTATGTCCACAATATTCTCATAATCTTTTAATTTAGTAACCCTGTCAAAAAAAGGAAATGAAGAGGTTAATGTCACATGACTGTATTGCTGATGAATTCTTTGTTATTACTATGTTCCTTTCCAAATGTTCAGCATTCAATTCTTCAATCCTCTATCTTTAGGAACTATTTTCATTTAATTATTATTGGTGGGGGAAGAAGGATTAAATTTTTATTTTTTTCTCTATTGATGATATATACATACATACACATATATACACAGATATACAGAAAGACACTCAAAAACAAGGGATAGATCCAATTCCAAATATATCTACTTCTAGAAGATTCTAAACAATAGCTTATTCATTAAATTGATCAAAAAGTATCTCTAAGGAACTCATCCAAAGGTGTGATAGGTGTATCATAGAGTCATTTGTTTGGGAGCATGTCTGTATATATAAAGGAGAGGAAGAAACTAGTAGAGTAGAAAGAGAATTTCTTGAGTCAAACAACTGAGTTCAGCTCATGGAACTGCTATTAATTAGCTCTGAAACCTTGAGAAAAAATTCTATGAACTTCAGTCATTTCATCTGTGATAATAGGTAACTGGATCAGATGATCTCCAAAGTTCTATCCAGCTCTAAATCTTAATTCTGGGGTTGCAAGAAAATATAAGCAAAAAAGAGAGCAATTTTAACAAACATGTCTGTTATATAAAGGACTGAATGATATTAATAGCTTATATTTCTAGAACACTTTAAAGTTTAAAATGTGCTTTTTTCACAATAACCTCATGATACAATTATTTCAAGTATTATTATTCCTATTTTTATATCTTAAGTAAGACTCAGAGTGAGTACAAAAGAGATGACCTTGACTGAGATCACACAAGTGAGTTTCACAGCTAAGATATGAACAAATAATTAGTCATGATTTCAGTCTAATCCAATTCAACAAAAAACAATATCAAGTACCTACTATGTACCCTCAAGTAAGTTATATACCTCATGGATAGGAATGATTTTAAGCAGATAAACATACACATAAATCTGTATACATAGATATATCTATATACACATATAGAAATGTGCATAGGTTTATCTGGTTACATGTAGATAATACATGTATATATATTCAAATAAATATACGGTTAAAATTTATTTACTTATTTGATTTTAAAAGTACTTAAAAATAGTATCTTGTTTGATTCTAAAACAACTAGGGAGGTAAGTGCTTATCACCATCCCTATTTTATAGATGAAGAAAATGAGGCAACAGACCTTAAGTGATTTGCCTAGGGCCATAATAAGACTCAGTGTGAACTCTGGTGTTCTTGACTTCAAGTTCGGCACTCTATCCATTTATGGTACCATCTAACTACTAACAGCTACATCTATCTATCTATCTATCTATCTATCTATCTACCTACCTGTCTGGCTGTCTATGTGTGCATCCATACATATATGCATATGTAATGCTTTTGTTTAATTATATCTATATTTATATAGACATCATATTTCAGATATGCATATACGTATATATGTGATATGTGTGTATATGCATATATTATGATGTGAAAAATTTTTAGAAGATGGTGCTTTATAAGCTATTCCTTGATGGAAGCTAGGAAGTCTAAAAAAGTATCTGTAAGAAGAGAATTTAAAACTCTTGCCAAGATGGAGGAGAGAAGACAGGCACTGTGCTAAGATCTCCTGGTTTCTACTCTGAAATAATATGAAAGAAATCTCTTAAAAGAAATTCGATTTACAAAACCCAGAAAGAGAAGTTAGGAGAAGAATGCCTACCAATAAAGTCTGTCTCAGGGGACTGTGGGTGAACGGGGAGCAGACAGCCAGTGTAGGTAGGCAGTGGCAGGGTGAAGTCCAAGGACTAACCTGAGAATAGCCACAGAGGCTTTGACTGTGGGAGCCACAGTCCAAGGTCACAGAAGCTTTGGCTGTGGGAGCAGCAGTCAGTAAGATGAGCTCCAGCACAGAGAGTTGCAGAGTGCAGCAGGACATCAATTCACTCCACTCAGGGCCCTGAGCTCTATACTTTCAGTAGAGCTCTCTTCCCAGAACAAACACAGTAACAGTCACCCCCATCCCTCCAGGTTCAGGTGTGGGTAGCCAAGTTCCGTCAGCTGAATAGGGAGGCCCACATTGTTCATGGATAATTCATACCCTGCTATTCCCCCCATCCCCTCCAGGCCTAGGAATAGGGTCTCAAATCTAGGCCACAGACACTCCAGAGAAAATAACCAGCACACCCTACTGGCCAGCCCACTTAGAGTTACTAAAGCCTCTAGGGTTTTCAAAACCAAACCTCTGTGATCCAACTCCTCCCCCAACACAAGATCCTAGGAAAATGAAAAAAAGGCCAGTGAAAATGTGGGTCCATAGAAAATTGCTTTGAAGCACAGATCCTAACCCAGAGAGATATATAACTTCTGAGGAAAATATGAATTAGTCTCCAGCCCAGAAAGACTTCCTAGAAGAAACAAGGAAAGAGTTTAAAAATCAATTGGAAAAATTAGGAAAAGAAACTCAAGAGAAAATTAACACCTTACAAGAGAAAATTAACATCTTGCAACAAGAAAACAAATCCTTGAAAAATACAATTGGATAAATACAAAAGAAAATAATTCTCTTAACTCATCAATTGGGCAAATGCAGAAAGAAAATAATTTTCTCAAAACTACACTTGAGCAAATGGAAAACTCCTTCAAAAAAGTAGAATTGACCAATTGGAAAAGGAGTTGCAAAAAGTAAATGAAGAAAATTCTCTTTAAAAAGGGGAGGGGGGATCTGTGGAAACTAATGATTTCATGAGACAATAAGTAGCTGTTAAATAAAATCAAAAAAAAAGAAAAAAGAAGAAAATGTAAAATACCTCATTGGCAAAACCACTGACCTTGAGAACAGAACCAGGAGAGACAACATAAGAATAACTGGGCTTCCTGAAAACATTGAAGAGGAAAAAAAAGCCTAGACTTAATATTACAGGATTTAGTGATGAAAATCATGATATCATGGAAATAGAGGGCAAAATAGTTATTGAAAGAATACATCATCCCCTCTGGAAAGGGATCTAAAATGAAAACACCAAGAAATAGTGTAACTAAATTCCAGAACTATCAGATAAAAGAGAAAATCCTGCAAGTAGCCAGAAAGAAACAATTTAGATACCAAGGAGTAACAGTAAGGATTGCACAGGACCTGGCTTCATCAACATTAAGGGAACAAAGGGCCTGGAATGAGATAATCCAAAAAGCAAGGTTACTTGGAATGCAGTCAAGAATCCACTATCTGGCAAAATTGAGCCTTTTCTTCCAAGAGAAAAGATGGACATGTAATGAAATAGGATACTTCCAACTCTTACTGATGAAAAGACCAGAGTTAAATGGAAAATTTGAATATCAAACAGGAGACCCAATAATCACATGAAAAGGTTAAAAAAAAGGATAAATAAAAAAATGATACCCAATAAGATGAAAGTGGATATATCCCCACCTGGGAGAAAGATTCTCATAACTCTCAAGAACTGTAACTTTATTAGATAGAATATACTTGTCCAGAAGTGATGGATATTCATGACTTATCTGTGACTCTGATAGAATGATTTAAAAACAATATCTCCTTTAAAAGGGGTGGACAGTAAAGAGACAGGAAGATGCAGGAGATTGAATGGGATGAATCACAATACATAAAGAGGTACAAAGGATCTAGTGTAATAAAGGGGAAGAAAGGAGGAGGTGAGAACTGCCTAAATTTTACTCTCATCAGATTAAGCCTAAAGTTAACATACACACACTAAATTAAGTTGAGAAACTCATCTTTCAAGTATTAAAAGGGGAAAGAGGGAGGGGGGAGGAAAAGAGGAACTAACAGAAGGAAGAAGGGGCAAAGGGAAAAGGGAAAAAAGGGAGAGGGCAAATACACTGAAGGTGGTGATAGAAACAAAATACTGAGGAATACGGACAAAGTGAAAAAGGGGGGAAAATATAAAGAAGAGGAAGATAGAATGGAGGGCAATAAAGAGTTAGTAATTTAAACTTTGAATGTGAATGGGATGAACTCTCCCATAAAACTTAAGCAAACAGCAGAGTGGATTAAAAAACAGAATCCTATAATATGCTGTTTACAAGAAACTCATTTGAAGCAGAGAGATACATACAGAGTAAAGGTAAAAGGTTGGAGCAAAATATATTTTGCATCAGCTGAAGTGAAATAAAAGCAGGAGTCTCAATCTTTATCTCAGACAAAGCAACTGCAAAAATAGATCTCATTGAAAGAGATAAGGAAGGAAGCTACATCCTCCTAAAAGGTACCATAGTCAATGAAGCAATTTCAATACTAAATATGTATGCACCAAGTAGTATAACATCCAAATTTTTAGAGAAGTTGAATGAGTTACAGGAAAACATAAACAGTAAAACTCTACTGGTGGAAGACCTCAACCTCCTGTTCTCAGAGTTAGATAAATCTAATCATAAAACAAACAAGAAAGAAATCAATGAGGTAAATAGAATGTTAGAAAACCTAGACATAATAGACCTTTGGAGAAAGTTGAATGGGGATCGAAAGGAATTTACTTTTTTTCTGCAGTACATGGCAATTACACAAAAATTGACCATATGGCATAAAAACTTAATAATCAAAAGCAGAAATGCAGAAGTAGTGAATACATCCTTCTCAGATCATAATGCATAAAAAATCACATGCAATAATGGGCCAGGGAGAGAAAGAACTAAAACTGATTGGAAACTAAATAACCTCGTTTTAAAGAATGAATGGATCAAGCAACAAATTATTGAAAGAATTAATGATTTCATCATAGATAAGGAAAATAATGAGACAACATACCAAAATTTAGGGGATACAACCAAGGCAGTTGTTAGGAGATATATTATATTTTAAAATGCTTACATGAATAAATTTGGGAAAGAGGAAATCAATGAACTAAACATGCAACTAAAAAAATTAGAGAAAGAACAAATGTAAAACCCCCAATTAAATACCAAATTAATAAAACTGAAAGCAAAATTATTTAATTAATAAATGAAACCAAGAGTTGGTTTTTAAAATTAATAAACCTCTGGTTAATTTAATTTAAAAAAAGTAGAAAACCAAATTACCAGTATCATAAATGAAAAAGGTGAACTCACCACCAATGAGGAGGAAATTAAAATCACAATGTGGAACTATTTTGCCCAACATATGCTAATAGATTTGATAATCTAAGTGAAATGGATGAATATTTACAAAAATTTAAGTTGCCCAGTTTAAATGAAGAGGAAATTAAATGGTTAAATAATCCTATCTCAGCAAAAGAAATTCAACAAGCCATTATTGAACTCACTAAGAAAAAATTTTCCAGGCCCAGATGGATTCACAAATGAATTCTATCAAACATTTAAGGAACAATAGGTGAAAAACAGGTGAGGCCAGAACTCTGCCTAACTCTTTCTATGACATCTATTTGGTGCTGAAACCTTAAAACAGGAAAAGTCAAAACAGAGAAAGAAAAATTATAGATCTATCTTCCTGATGAATATAGATGCAAAAATCTTAAGTAAAATCTTAGCAAAGCAATTACAGTAAGTTAATCACTAGGATAAGACACTATGACCAAGCAGTATTTATCCCAAGAATGCAGGGTTGGTTCAATATTAGGAAAACTGTTATTTAATTAATGATAACAATAACAAACCTATCAGAAATCATATGATTATATCAATAGATGCTGAAAAAGCCTTTGGCAAAATACAATACCCCTTCCTATTAAAAATACTAGAGAGAGCATAGGAATAAATGAATTGTTCCTTAGAATGATAAGCAGTATCTATCTGAAGCCATAAACAAGCATTTTATGCAATAGGGATAAGCTAGAGGCATTCCCAATAAGATCGGGGGTAAAACAAGGGTACCTGTTATCACCACTACTACTCAATATTGTATTAGAAATGCTAGTTCCAGCAATAAGAAAAGAAAAAGAAACTGAAGAAATTAGAATTGGGAAGGAAGAAATAAAACTCTCACTCTTTGCAAATGACATGATGGTATGTCCAGAGAATCCTAAAAATCATCTAAAAAACTACTGGAAACAATTAACAACTTTAGCAAAGTCACAGGATATATAACATAAATCCTCAGCATTTCTATTTATTATTAGGAAGATACAGCAACAAGAACTTGAAAGAGAAATCCCATTCAAAATAACTTCAGACAATATAAAATATTTGGAAGTCTATCTGCCAAGGCAGTCTCAGAAACTCTATGAAAACAACCACAAAATACTTCTCTCATGAATGAAATCAGATTTAAAAAAACTGTGCAAATATCAACTGCTCATGGATAGGCCAAGCTAATATAATAAAAATGATAATTCTACCTAAGTTAAACTACTTATTTAGTGCCCTACCAATCAAAAGTACAAAATGGAGAAATAAAAAGTCAAGAATTTCCAGGGATTTAATGAAAAAAGTGCAAAAGAAGGTGGATTATCCCTACCAGACCTAAAATTATATTATAAAACATCAGTCATCAAAACTGAACCCAACTTCACTTCCTCCAGGATGCCTTTACTGATTGTTACTGGGATCTGTTCATCCCTGGGGACTTTTTTCCCCCCATCAGTAGGGATATGGTCTCAGAATAAGAACAGAATCCCACAGGGCTCAGAACTGGGAACATCCTTATATAGAAGATTTCAAAGCAGGGAAGAGCCTTAGAACACACAATAACAAAGCTAGGAGGAATCTTGGAACACAGAAGGTTAGAACAGGGAGAACTCTTAAAACACAGAAGGTCAGAACAAGGAGGGATCTTGCAACCTAAAATGATAGATCTAAGATGGACTTTAAAACATAGGTCATTCAATTAAGAAGTCTTTCTTAAAAACCTATATAATGTCAGATCCAAAAAGACCCTTAGAACAGAGGTTGCCAGAGCTGGGAAAGATATTAAAACATGTTAACCCTGGAAGGGACCATAGAACAAAAAATATCAGAACTAGCAAGAATATTAGAACACAGAATAGATTTCCCACTGAACATACTAGAGTGATCCAAGAGTGGTTCAGAAGGAGATATGAGGAAAAGAAGGGAGAAAAGAAAAAAGTAGTTGGGTGGCCTTGCCATTTTTAGGTTGGGAGGGGTATGATGTAGCAGAAAGAATATCCATTTTTTTTACTTTTTGTAAGGCAATTGGGGTTAAGTGGCTTGCCCAAGGCCACACAGATAGGTAATTATTAAGTATCCGAGGCTGGATTTGAACTCAGGTACTCCTAACTCCAGGGCTGGTGCTCTATCCACTACGCCACCTAGCCATCCATTTTAACATCATAAGATACTAATTTTTGCTCTGTTGCATATTCTTTGCTCAACCTTGGACCAGTCACTAACCTGTCTGATCAAAAATTGAGAGTAGTGAATCAGTGGAATAGACTAGGTACAATAGCAGGAAATAATTATAGTAACCTGCTGATTGATAAACCCAAAGAGTCCAGCTTTGGGGATAAAAACTGTGGGAAAATTGGATGTCAGTATGACAGAAACTTGGATTAGACCAACACCTCATACCCTATACCATGATAAGATCAAAATGGATACAGGATTTAGACTAAAACACAATATTATAATCAAACTAGGAGATCAAGAAATAGTTTACCTGTTAGACCTATGGAAAGGGAAGCAATTTGCGACCAAGGAAGAGATGAAGAACATAATTAAAAACAAACTAGATAACTTTGATTACATTAAATTAAAAGGCTTTTGCACAGACAAAACCCACTGTAACCTAAATCAAAAGTAATGTGGTAAATTAGGAAACAATTTTTACTAGTATTTCTCACAAAACACTCATTTCTAAAATATACAGAGAACTGAGTCAAATTTATTTAAAAAAACAAGCCATTCCCCAATTGACAAATGGTCAAAGGATATGTAAAGACAATTTACAGATGGGGAAATCAAAGCGACTTTATTCATCATAAAATTCATACAACTCCTCATTTACTGTCAAAACTCCCATCTATTAGCTTTGCATTTGATGATGATTCATTGTATCAAATGGCTCTGACTTGCTCTCCTGACTGTGCTCTGGTCTAGTGTTAACCACAAGCTCTCCCTGGGCAAGTCTGGTGCATGAAAGTGAGCTTAGTCCATCCCGTTTCATGTCCTCCTTTGAAATCAGTCACTTCTTTTTCATCAGCAATTCGTCTGGCCTCATGCTGAAACATCTTTGTGGACACAGGAATTCCAACTGTCCTTTGCTCTTCAATCTATCTCTTCAATTCCCTCTCTAATTCAGGCCATTTGGCTGACTTGCCTCTCGTGGCCTTCTTCTATAATGGCATTTTCAGTTAAGTTTCTTCTTCTTCACACAGTCAGTTTGGGATTTTTTTCTCAGTTGGAGGAAGACCAAACTGACATTCAATAGCATGATTTCCATTCACTTTTGCAAACTGCATCAGTCTGAACTTGAATTCAGTACTATAGGAAGATCTTTCCTAAACCATTTCTGAGAAGAATGTGGCAAAACATAACCCAATAGACCCATAACGGATGCAAAACCATGAGTGCAAAAGCAACAAGTATGAAAAAAAGTGGGAAATGCAAGTAAAAAAAATTTATAATGAACACAAAAACAAGTGTGAAAAAAGCAGGAAATGCAGGTAAAAAAGTCTACAAGCACTGTATAAGATACTCCCAGTTTTTAGACCCTAAATTAGTCGCAAAAAGAGTATATCTTATACATGGGAAAATATGGCAAACTCCTTGAGGGCAGTGATGATTTATTTTTTTGCTCCTGCATCCCTGCAACCTCAACAAGTGCTCTCAAAAGGAATGAAGCATTTTATAGAAGGAATATGACACCTGTGTAGACACAGGACCAATTTAGGCACATCTAGACCTCTAAGTCCAGATCTTTCTACTAAACCACATTTGCTTCTTTGGAAAAAGTCCATACATAACCTCAAAGACTTGGTTCATGTTCTTGTTCTGACTGTGATCTAAGCACTCAGTTTGCTTAGCTATAAAATAGATATAGCAATATCTGTCATTCTTAGCTCATGGAGTGGTTAAAAGAATCAAAAAGAGGTACCACATGTGAAAGCCGAATTTCAAATGTAATATATTATAGCTGCCCAATTAGTTATAGTCTCCTTCATCTGTCCCTCTTACACTCTTTAAAGATTCTTTCTATACTTAGAGAAACCAAGGAAGGTATATTTACCTGCTTTGAAAATCAAACAAAATAACAAGTAAACAAAAAATAAAACCCTCAAAAACTACTTCACTAAATTCCTGAAGTCCTTCAATAATTAGTAAATTATACCTGGATGAGAGACAGAATCTTGCATTTGGACATCAGAACTGATTACATCTAAGCTAGGGTTCAAAATTTAAGAATGATACAGAGTTCATCTGCTTCTCATTCTTTCATGGCATTGTTTCAGGACCAAATGTTGATACTCAGAAAGCTGCCTCTGGCAAGGGGGAATGCCTAAGGGCTTCATTAAATTTGCCCTCTTCTGAAATAACACTGGAAGAGTTTCTCCAGTTAGGACACCCTGAGGGGTGGGGGAGACCCCAAATCAGCAAGTACCCTGAACTCTTTCTTGCATCCTTAACTGCCTTGCTTCTTCATATCACGTATTGCATTTGATGATCAAAATGCTATACTCATCCTCATCATTTCTCCCCCATCTCCCCCTCCACAAACACTTTCATCTTGCAACAGCTGATACAACTGATGGTATTTCATGTTTTGTTTTGTTTCCCTTCCTTTTCCTTTGTTAGAAGCCTCCTAGGGCAATGCCTCTTCATAGAGTCATGGTTTGGTCAAGAATGAAGTAGGGTTTATTTAAATCTACACAAAGATCACATGCTTCTTCCAGCATAAATAAATGATGTATGGATAAGGGTGTGAATATTATGGAGATTATGAATAACCAGAAATATTAGTTATAACTCAAGAGAGGATTCAGGACCTTGGGGAACTGACCCTATCACCAGCTCCATCCGCCCTATCATTAATCATCATCCTAACATATCTCACCCTATAACCTTGAATTGAAAGGGGATTCTAATACTTGTAATTGTCTGACTCCTCCAGTGAACCACCCATCCTCAAAATCCTCATCTCGAGGGAGGTACCGCCTCAGTCTTGAATGTGGGAAACCACATTACGTGGAACACACGTTCTTCCCTCTACAGAAGGGTTCCAGCCTGTATCCAAGCTCCACCCAATGGACACTACACCTCTTCTATGGCCTGAAGAGCTTTGAAAGACAATAGCTCCTTTTTTCCCCAGGGGCATTAGAACATCTGGAGAGGGGAGGTGGGTGGGAAAGCTTCAGGACCTGAGAACTCTTCCAAGAGCATGGAGTTCATGTCTTGAAATGCTGGCTCAGGTTAGTAGAGACTGCCTTAGTAAAGAAGGATGAAATTTCCCTACTGTGACTGCAGGTGACCTCATCTTTCCAGCACGCCCTCCTCTCTTCAGGAGGCATCCCTGAGGAGTAGTTTCCATCTTAGGGTAGGCCTTCAACAGTTTAGGAGAATGGGGGGAGAGGGGAGGAAAGGTCAGGGTACTGGAAGGGACCCAATCCAGACTTGCATTGGGTTCATCCCTGTCTATGACTCAGGACAGCAGCTGGAGGAAAAGTGAGTGGCGTGGCAAACATCAGATTGTGTCCACATTCCTGTACTGGGAAGTTGGGCTCCTATAATAGATAATATATATATATATATATATATATATATATATATATATATATATATATATATGTATATGTATATCCCTTAGCCCAGAAGAAAGTAAAAGATGTTCCTAACTAATTAATATAGGAGCTGTGGTTAACCAACTTAGGGTGATGAATTGATATATGAATTGTTAGCATTTATCAATGCATTATTTTTCAATTACAGTGGAGAGATGGTGTTGTATAAGTGGAAAGAAACAAAGATTGGGAGATGAAGCTTTAAATCTCAACTCTAATGATCTTTCCTTATGGGACCTTGTACACATCACTTCGTCATCATGAAACTACTTTCATTATCTGTAAAGTGAAGAGATTAGACTACAACTTTGCCCTCTGGTCTCTGTAAATCATATAGTTCTATAAAAGTTGAAACTGCTAGGGACTTTGGAAATCATGTAAGTGAAAAAACTGAAAAAAAGAATTGATTTGACCTACCCATGGTCTCAAAGCCAATCAGTGGCTGAGTTAGGACTTAAACCTACTCTTTTCTTTTCATTCTATGGTCTCCATGGAATCATTATACACACACACACACACACACACACACACACACACACACACACACCCCTAGAAATCTATACTAGGTCCAGCAATCTTTCAATATTGTCTGCAGAAAAACAAACAGATGTAAACAACAACTTTTAGTTACTTGTAAAAACCAACTCTGTTTTTAGGTTTTTACTTTATTGTGTGAAAATTGTCCAATCCCACTTTCCACTGGACTATATCATTCCCTCTTCACACACTCTGCAAGGACCAACACCCCAGCCTTTGGTAAAGGAGCTCTCATCCTATGAAGTGTAAAATGAAAAACAAAATACCATGGATGCCAATTTCCTGGATACAAAAAAGATTTTCCTTAGTCTCCTCTCCACAAAGTTAGGAGCTTTGCCCCAAGATGTTGAGCTTCGACCCAACTCTCAACAGGAGAGAACATGTTTTGTGTTTGTTTGTTTCCTAATAAAATGGAATTCAGATGGGTTAAAAGCATGGCACTCCCTGAGTCCAGACTCTCAACGTGCCCTCTCAGGGCCCATGACAGGGCTCAGGAAATGTTTTTTGCTTGACTGATAGCATTATACAGGAGAAAAGACCTGCAAAATCTTTTACCTCAGTGACTCTCCTCATTGCTTCTTCCCAGAACCAGAATAGTAGAAGGGAAGAGGGGCCAAGAAATGGAGAATATTACATCAATAAGCTGAGGAACATGGAAATGCTCATGCTAGAAAGAACCTCCTATCTATACACTCCCAGAAAAGGAATCAGTTTCCAGGTCCTAGATCTTCTAGTCCCCCTGCCTCATTTGACTAAAGAAGAAACTGAGGCTCACAGTTAAAATAATATGTTTAAAGTCATTTCAAATTGTGCACACATATATTTGCATACCCTTAAATATAAATAACTAATTATATATACATAATATAAATATAAATAATTATATATACATATAAATGACACATGTGTGTCTATATATTTATTTGATAGAGATGTAGGTATAAATGTGAATGACTGCTCTGGAACACTGTAAAGGAAGGGGGCCATGAAACATAGAATATTAAATCAATAAGCTTAAGAACATGAAAATGGTACTGCTAGGAAAAAACCTCTTTATCTATAGACTCTCAGAAAAGGAATTAATTTCAAGGTCCTAAGTTTCTATTCCCCCTCCCTCATTTGATTAAAGAAGAAACTGAGGCTCACAGTTAAAATAACATGTTTAAAGTCATTTAAAATTATGTACACATAAATTTGCACATCCATACATATAAGTAACTATTGTATATATAATAAGTATATATATGAATAATACATATATATGTATGTCTATATAGTTTTTAATAGAGAAATATGACTGCTCTGGAGGACTATACAGCCTGATTTCTCTTGCAACTTCAACATGTTTCTCTCCCCAACATTTCCTCCTCCACCAACACACAAAGCATACCTTTTATTGATGAAGAACCTACGAACAGAACAGTGAAGTGATTTCCCCAAGGTCTCCCAAGAAATCAAGGTTAAAGTAGGGTCAGAGTCCCTAACTTTTAAATCCCAATTCAGTTTTTTTTCCCCCTGGCCCACACTGTGCTTCATAATCACTCCCACTGGATTTCCCTAGGAAGGCAGAATGTCACAGTGGAAAGTGCTCAGGATTTGAAGTCAGAGCACCTGGGTTTATATTCCTGCTCTGACACCTACTACCTAGATGACCTTGCATGAGTTACTTTACTTCATCTGTAAAATGAGGAGAGTAGATTTGATCCATTGATCCTGTGAGTTCTCCTTCATGATGACTTCTGTTCCTGTCTGTAACAGGTAAGATGACCTTTAAAGTTCTGTTTATCTCTAAATCTATGATCCTATGAAATTCTCACCTGCAATCCATCATTGGATCAATCATTCATGAATTTATTTACATATTTCTTTCAACTATAGTATTGTCAAATTCCAAAGAAATGGGTCCTACATAGCTTGAGCCATATATTTGCAATGGAAACAGTGATAAGGAATCATTCTGAAATGCTGTGTGGATATTTGAGGACTGCCTGACTGCTGATGCTCTCTCCTAGTTCCTGTATATACTGTTCTGAGGGTTCCAAGATGCCAACTGTTTTTTTAACTTTAGAAACCAAAAGTGATACTTGCTAAGAATACACTTCATTAAGACTATTCAAGAAGTAGACCATATCCAAGAAAAGACCAAATCTTACTTGACTCACAGTTGAAAGGAGTCATTTCCTCCCCCCCCAAAAATTTAACAGACAAACCTCAGTTTTATGGAGATCAATGTTATAAGTTGAATTCTGTCGAGATTTGAAATATGGGAAACCTGGAATATTTAAAACATTCAATCCCTCAACAAGAATTTATTGAGCACTTAACTATATGCAGAATAGTAATGATCCTGTGGGGCTTACTGGAAAGAACAAAGGGTAAGAAGATAGGTTACCTATGATAAATTCTTAGCTTTGCTATTAATTAGCTGGGCAACTTTGAACAAGTTATTTAATCCCTTCTGCTTAGATTTACCTTCTTTGTAAAATGGAGATGATACCAAGTTAGGCAGCCATGCATATGCTTTCAATGCGGCAGTGCAGATATACAAGTTTGACCCAGAATTGAAAGGGATGAAGAAGAAAGTAAATTTTCTACTATATACCAATCATTCTAAGAGCTTTGCCAATATCATTACATCTGATTTCCTCACAACAGTTCTGGGAGGACTTATTATTATGGTACCCATTTTGCAGTTAAGAAAAACAAAGCAGATAGAAGTTAAGTGACTTGTCCAGGATTACATAGCTAGTAACTTTTAGTCCAGATTTGCACTCCAGTCTAATCTAGATTGCATTTGAGAAATTGTGGAGAGCTTTTGATGATCCCAAGCTGGTGTCTCCCAAGAGCAAGATAGAGAAGAAAGGAGAAAAGGAATGGGGGAAGTCCTGCATTGGGTAGACCCTTAATAATGGATTTAAGGAAGGATAAGAACAAGAATCACATAAGGTGGACAAGGTATAGATGGGTAGAAATTTTCACTGATAAAGTAAATAAGCATCTCAATAACTTCATGAATACCTCAATGCATCAATATATTAAAGTTCCTCACTGGACTTTTGTAAGACTTTAATAATACATTATAGTATATATTTTTCATGATATAAAATGCTTTCCATGCCCAATGTTCTCTAAGATTTCTCCTTTTACCACTGAGTATGAACTGAAGGGTGGTAATAGGAATAGGTCACATTCAATAACACTTTTAAGATTAGCAAAATGCCAAAAAATTTTTTAAAAGATTAGCAAGATGCTTTCCTCAAAATGTCCCTATCAGGTGGAAAGAAAGAAAGAAAGAAAGAAAGAAAGAAAGAAAGAAAGAAAGAAAGAAAGAAAGAAAGAAAGAAAGAAAGAAAGAAAGGAAGGAAGGAAGGAAGGAAGGAAGGAAGGAAGGAAGGAAGGAAGGAAGGAAGGAAGGAAGGAAGGAAGGAAGGAAGGAAGGAAGGAAGGAAGGAAGGAAGAAAATGTATGAGAAAACAAAAAATGTTTTATTACATGAAGTAACTTATGGCTGGCTAGATGTTAGTTAACTACTCAGAAAATGTGACTGAGTGAACTAACCAGCTGTGTGACCAAATAGAGAATCATATTGCTTTTAATCTCATATAGTAAGTAGCTGGGTACATCTGGAACATTTTTTTTTGAGTTGTAATTCTATGAACTCCTTTTAGGACTTGTCATCTCTTGTTTGAATAACCAAAGTACTTACACAGAAATTAGACCATAGAGTCAGTTAGAAATGATATTAGAGGTCATCTAACCCACTCTCTTCTCTTTCCAGTTTCACAGAAAAGGAAACAGAGGTCCAAAGTAGTTTCCTTAAGGTCATACAAGGAATAAGTGGCAGAACAAAGTTTTGAACACACATCCTCTGATTCAGGTCCATCACTTTCTCCAAATACCAGACTGCCTCTACAAGGCTCAGATTGGAAAGAGTTGATCCTTTTAGCTCATAGTATCACATAATACCAAAAAGAGAGGATCTAGTCTAACTAACTCATCTGACAAACTAGGTCTGGTGTATCCTACATTATCTTGATGAAATTATCCTTGCAAAAAACTCACAGAAAGTTGTAGTGCTGATCAATAAGATTCACTCTTATGAGATATACTCTTGAGATTAAAGAGGTTGGTTTCTTCAGAGCTAAGAGTAAGAGATCCAAGGCTATAACCACCTGCCTCCTGCTTTGAAATCTCTGAATATGTGAGAAAGAGAAGAGTAAGGCAACTGAAATGATGCTGAGGATAAGGGGCTTCCTTTGCAGTAATAACCTATGAGTTGTTGTACCCTTGTTGTACTCTAACCATTCAGTTCATTAATCTCCAATTCCATGACCTGTTCTTCTGCCAAGTCACAACCAATACAGTGACAGACATACTCTTGATTTCACCATCTCCCACAATTGTTCCAGATATTTGTTCAAAAACTGTGAGATTCCCTGAAGTAATCATAACCTTCTGTCTTTCTACCTCTCCCTAAGGTTTACCTCTCCTAAACCAATTTTTCATCCTCACCATAGCCTATACCTCTTAATATTTTCTCAGGCTGTCATCACTCTTCTTATACCACATTCTTCTCTTCCCAGGCTTGATCCTATAGCTAACTGCTTCAACTTCATAATGATCTCAATTCTCAAGTTCCTCTGTTTCCTTATCATATCCAGACTCCATGTAACCAGCCCTCCTACCTCTCTTGAGATGTACTCCTACAACACTAACCACTAGTGTCATGTTTCAAACTGGATGTTATATTCACAAACTCAAACTCAACATAGCTGGAACAAATTCATTTTATTTCCCCAAACCTACCCCTCTTCAAAGGTTCCCAACATCTGTATAGGGTACCACCAACCTCTTATTCTTACAAGTTCACAACCTTGGTGTTATCTTTTATTTCTTAGTCTCTCTCATCCCACATAACCATTGCTCCCAAATATTGAGATTTTTGCCTCCTCAACACCTCTTGCATCTGATTCTTTCTGCCTATTCACACAGTTCATATATTAATTCAGGTCTAATTGGTCTCTCAGCCTCATGTCTTTCCCTATTCTAATCTATCTTTTACTTAACTGCCAAATAATTTTTTTTTTCTAACATGCAGGCAAGTCTAACAACCTATGACTCTTATAAACTCTAATGACTCCCTATGGTCTCTAGGAAGAAACAGAAACTTTTCTCTTTGGCATTTAAAACTTTTCACATTTGCAATTTTATTACACAATTGTTATCTTTCCAAACTCTACTATCTGGCCAAGTTGAATTTTTTACTGTTCCTCACACATAAGATTTCATTTCCCATCTCTGTGTCTTTGTACTTGATTGTCCTCCATTTCTGACATACATCACTAAAAGGTTTTTATTTCCTTCAAGATTCAATGCAAACATCATGCTCTGCATGAAGTCTCTCCTGATCTATTTGTGTCCCTCTTACCCAAATTACCTTGTATTATTTCAGGGATGGTTCAATTTTGACTTTGTAATACCAGGAACTAATAAAATTCCTAGCATATAGTAGGTACTACAAGATGATAATGTACTGATTATTTGACTGATAAGAAACCAATTGATCTCTTCAAATTGAACTTGAGAGATTGATGGATATAGGATCATCTTCCAGAGGAAATGGTGACCACAGGACATCCCTAGTGGGTTCAGGTGAATCATACTTTATAATTAACTTCTCTACTTCATTCAATCATAATATTTATCCAGTTGAATACAAGATATAGTGATTACCAAAGATATCTTGAAGAAAACTGATTCAGTGAAAGCTTTTTTCAAAAATTTATCTAAATTGTGATGATTTTGGCCGTGAATCTGAATCATAACTAGAAGGCTCTTAAGTCTGAGAGATCATAATTGCCTGGTAAAGATGAGTATGAGTTGATCAAAGCTCTAGAACTAGGAAGACCCTAGAGACTTCAAAGGAGTAACTTGGGGAATAGCAAATGTCAACAAATTTTGTATATTGGTATGGAGAATTGAAAAATTTTGGAATCATCTTCCTTAGGCTCTATTGCAACCATGGGTCAAGGCTACAGGGGACCTGAATTCTATTCCTAGAATAATTTTGGGCAAGAAATTTCTATGAGTTTTCATTTCCTCAACTGAAAAATGGGGGCCAGAATATCCATGCATATGTTGAATAGGAGTGTCATAAGGCTAGGGGAAGAAAATAACAACAAGAAGAAAACTATAAAGCACTAGAGAAATTAAATGCAAGCTACCCCTCATTGACCTGAATCACCATCCATGTGTTAGCTGTGCTTGGTGGGGGGATGGGGTAAGAATTCTATAGTTTAAAAAGGACAAGCTCTGTGGCAGGGGCAGGCGCCAGGAAAGATTAATGGAGGAATTAGAGTTACTCAAGTTTAAAATGAAATAACTTCCCAGAGGTCTCCTAAACATCGAACTGGGTGTCCATTTGTCTTCTTAAACACAAACAACAGATCTTTGAATCAAATCCTCCCACAGGGGACATGACGGGACACCCCCCTCTGGCTCCCACCTCCTACCTATGTAAGTATTTCTCCAGATGCCCAAACCATCATTTATCAAGTGTCTGAGTGGGGAGAAGCTCTTTAAGTACACAAGGGAACTGAGGGAAGGCTGTGCCTGTCCAAGTCCTGAGGGGAGGCATGATCATCAGAATCAAGCATCTCAAAGGTGAAAAAAACCTAAGATGGAGCACAGTCCTACATTTTATCCAGTTCAGGAATCCTCTCAATGGCATCCCTGACAGGTGGCCCAGTCAGTCTATAAGTATGAACACTTCTCGTGGAGGGAAGCTCACTCTATCAAGAGGCAGTTTATTCTGCTATTGGGCAGTTCCAATGATTATAAAGTTCTTTCTTATTGTTATTCTTATGTAGAACTTCTACAACCCGATTGTCTGGAATTTCCAACCTTGGTCCCACTTCTGCCTTTTTGTTAAGTCAATAACAAACATTTATTCTAGGGCAAGGAATTCTATCTTGGAGGGAAGCTGTCTATTAACACCGTTGCTCACCCATGAATTTGAATGAGAAAACTCGACCTTTATCTTCACTAACTTTCAATTGAATATATATTAACATGTTAACAAAAACAACAAATATTATTCAGAAGAATTTGCCCATAAGATTCACATGACACAAAAGTTTAGATCTCTTATTCTAAGAGAATAAAATAGAGTCAATTCAAGACATAGAATGGAAGAGGCAATGTAATTTAAGTTACAGAACACTGTATTTAGAATCAGAAGACCTGTATTTTGATTTCTAATTCTGCTACTTATTGATGTGGCAATACAATGTTGTAGTTAGGATACTGAGCTTGGAAACTGAAACATGGATTCAAATACTATATCAAACATTGCAAACTGTGTGGCCTTAGATAAGTGACCTGATATCTCTAGTCCTTGATTATCTTCATCTGTAAAAACAGACGATGGCGGGGGGGTGGCTAGATGGCATAGTGGATAAAGCACCAGCCCTGGAGTCAGGAGTACCTGAGTTCAAATCCAGCCTCTGACACTTAATAATTACCTAGCTGTGTGGCCTTGGGCAAGCCACTTAACCCCATTGCCTTGCAAAAAACTTTAAAAAAACCAAAAAAAACCAAACAGATGATAGGACTTCATACTTCATAGCCTCTAAGATGCCTTCTAGTTTTAAATCTATCATCCTATAAATTGTGTAATGTTGAGATTAATTCCCTCAATCTCTTGAAGCCTCTGTTTACTCCTCTGTAAAACTGTGTGAGACTAAATGATTTCTAAGCTTCTGATTACTTGTGTTCAAATCACTGAACATGTGAAACCCTGGAAAAGTTACTAAGCTTCCTTGGTTCTCAGCTTCCATATCTTTAAAATATGATGTTGGGCTAGGTGACCTTTCAACTCCACACCCTGTTATTCAATAATGGATAAAAAAAAAACTGTCTACCATATGCCAAGCACTTTATTCGACACCGGAAACTGCACCTTCTTATCTTTTTCCCTTGGTCTTTGTCATGGTCGTAGACTGATTTTCCTATAGCCTTTCTCCATATTTCTGAAAGCTTTTGTGTCTTTCGGGTGGCCTACACTGACTATTGACACTGAAGATTAATAACAACAACAATAAGAAAAATACAATTATACAGCACTTTAAGCAGTAAAGTACTTTCTCTGCAATAAAATTATATTTTTTTCAGATGAGCAAAAGAGGTGAAGCTTCAAATAATTTGAAGTTAGAAGGGACTTTAGAGAGACTATCTAATTCAATGCCTTTGCTTTAAAAGATAAGAAAATTGAAACCTGGAGAGGGAAAAAAAGATTTTCTTGGGTCATTCAGCTAATACATGCAAAGCTAGGACTCTTCTGACTTTGACTACAGTGTTCTTTATCTGACACCAAGCTTGTTGGGCAATTGGATAAGCTCAAACATGACTGTTGTAGGGCCATTCAAAAGCAAACATTGTTAAAATAATTCAAAAGTGACAGAGAAATGAAGAATTATTAAAGAGAAGTCAAGGGCACATTTGTAGGCCCTGTGATCAACTCCATGAAGTTTAACTCCCAAGGTCTCTCACTAGGATTGTACAGGGTTGATATGTAGGCAGAGCAAGTTGTTTGGTATGATGTAAGGGACACAGAAAAGACTACCTAAAATAACTCCTTATCAGGGGAGTCACAATAGCTGAAATTCCACCATTAGAAACCTCCTTTAAAAAAATACTCCCAGAAAAGTAATACCTTAAATTGATTTATATTAAGAAAATTATAGAACTTTAAAGCTGAAGGAACATTCTAGGACAATAGATGAGGAAACAAAACCTAAACAAGGTAGTTACTAAAATGTAGTTACTGAAATATCTGTGGTGGTAAATGCCTTTAATAATTGTTACTGAAGAAGCTGAGTCTGATGGATCACTTGAGATCTAAGCTGATTAGTAAGTCTGGTCTGTTCCGTACTCTGCTAAGAGCCAAATCTTCCAAAAGTCAACAGGTCTATATCTGGCCTTACTCTAACTATAGTAATTATGCTTCCTTCCCTATAAATAAATGTACTACCTAAACATTGTCTCCTTACAAGTGTAATTGCTTATGATGTAGTCCATGTGTATTGTGTATCTTTATTGGGTTACCTCAATTATAATTCTAATATCCCCGTGTTACATCATTTAAGGAAGTTGTGTTGAACTGCCCTATGAGATGCTTGAGGTCTTTAGCAGAGGGAAACTGAAGGGTTGGGTAATGAGTTTCCTGTATCACAGGATCTCAATCAAAAACTGAATCTTTGAGCCCTAAGGCCTTTTACAATCTGGCACCATATTAGCTTTCCAATTTTGTCTTTTTCTGTTCTCCCCATCTTGAACCTTTCACTTTAGTCACACTGATTTCTTCCTTGTCTGCCATCTGTTGTATTCTCATTTATAACTACTAAGTGTTTTCTCCTTTCATCCAGACTTATACAAATTCTACCTATCCTTCAGGGCCCTACTCAAAACCCACCTTTCTCAGAAGATCATCAAACCTTTCCTGACCACAGCAGTCCTCAATGTACTTCATGTTAACTCCTATTCATTTATTTCAATAACATTGCATATGAAACTTCATTAGGAATTCTAGATGGACAGAAAACTGCAAGTTCATTAGGGTCAGGAATCTTGCCATATATAAACTTTGCATTTCCCTTAGCATAAGACAGCTCTATACAAAATAGGTATTTAATAAGCATGTATAAATGACAAGATGCTTCCTATTTTCTATGTCCTTAGACATAGACACATATGAAGAGGGTTTTATCTACTTCCAGACTATATTAGGTAAGGCAAAAGAACAAATACACACACACACACACACATACACAAATATTCTGAGGCTACATGGCATAGTGAGGAAAATGTTGGATCATATGTTTGAAGAAAAGAATTACACATCAGAATCTAATGCTAACTAGTTTTGGCACTATGGACAAGTCACCTCTCCTCTCAGGGTTTCAGTTGCCTCATCTGTCAAATGCAGAGGTCTGAGCTAAATGATCTGTAAGGTCCCTTCCAGATCTAATGGTCTATGTTCTAGGCTCTATTGTCCCTTCCTGCTTTGAAATATCAGAGTAAATCTAGTGATGCCATTTTTGATGGAACTTGCTAGGTGTGTGCTATTGTATTAAAAGAAAACATAAATATTACAACCTAAAAGCTTATCTAGAAGCTACACACTCATTTTAAAGATGAGAAAACTGAGTCCAAGAGAAATTAAGCAATTTACCAAAAACGTTTCAGGGAATAACAGACACAGGATTTGAACCCAAATTCAAATTCAGTACTCTTTCCACTACAAGAAAATTATTTGTAAATCTCCTTGGGACTCTATCTCCATTTCCCCTTATTTTTCCCCTAGCATCTAGGAATGAATTTTTCCAAAATAGGACTTTTATAGCTAGTGCTGCTTGATACAGAGAGGATATTAAAAGTCTAGTTTCAAACCTTTCAGTCAGGATTCCTATTTTCTCTTGTTAAAACTATAGCTATAATGTAGAGTTAGAGCAAGGGCTAGAGAGAATAGACATAGAGAAGGTGGAGATAGTTCTCTAAGCTTCAAGTGTTTCACATAGAAATGGCTTCATTTAACATCTTTGGGGAGAGAGGGCAGGAGGACATCAATAACAACAAAACTTAGAAAGTTGAGAGTTTGCGAAAGAACCCCAATGAAAGTATTGTAGCCCTTTCTCTTCCACCCCCTCAGGCTATCTTAATATAGTCTCTCCTAAACAAAGTACAAATTTCAGCTGAGCCAAGCTCTGCAGCTTTAGGGTGTGTGAGGGCCATTTAGCAGGTGGAGGGAGGAGGTTGCATGCATTAATCAAATTCTCCATTATAAAGATTTTTGTTTTGCTGGGTTTTTTTTTCAGAACCACAGCAGAAAGTGTAATTAAGGGCTCTCTTCCAGCTGTGGCTAAAGAAATAATCTTTTCCCATGCGTTCACTGGAATAGACTGTCTAGTGCAAAGCAACCTATCTCCAACGCCCATCTCGGTGGTTCCAGAGCACATCTGGGTTCTTCTCAGGGGCTGGAGGCAAGGATCTAGAGGCATAGATAGGTAGTGCCTCAGTCATATACTTCAGCACCAGAGACTGTGGGTAAGTCATGTCCTCTTTGGAAGAACTGCTTTTTTTTCCTCTGTAAAATAAGGAAGTTAGATTAGAGGATCTCTAGGTCATTTCCTGATATTCTGAAATTATACCTTTATATAATCTTTCAATAACATTATCAGGATAAGAAGAAGAAAAAATATTTAGTGTGTGTGTGTGTGTTTATTTTTTATTCATGGGGGAGGGCAAGTACAATTTAAAAGAGCCCAAAAGTAGTGTAACTGAGGCACTTTGACCTGGAGCAACAAAATAGTACTACCAGGACTTGGAAGATGATAGAATTTCAAGTTAGAATTTATTTTAGAAATCATCTAGCCTATCCACTCCTTCCTTTTAGAATTGAAAAAGGGGGGGAAATGAGGTCCAGAATAGGGAAAGAACTTGTTTTGGGATCTAGAAAGGATCTCAGAGGTCACCTTAAATATAAACAACAATTAGGACCTTGTCCCTAATTTTACATTTCAGTAAACTGAGGTCCAAATAGTGACTTGTCCAAGGTCTCATGGTGACAAATCTGGATTTTGAACTAAGTCCTCTAAATCTATGATTCATTTCACTGCATTAGTATTACCTCCAATGATGGTCATGGAATAGATGATTTCTAGTGGTCTTTAAGGGACCCTTACTCTTAATTTTATCCTTTTCATGAAATTCCACCATTAGAAAAAAAATGGTATTTTGGATTAATCATTGACCTCTCTTTGATTCTCCACTGAAAATGCAATCCAAATTTCCTTGGGAGCAGCAATTACATCAATGAGTTTGTCATGTCCATTTCATTAAAATACTTAGATAGGCATCAGGAATCACAGAAATTTAGAATCATGGAAAGCTAATGCTAAAAACCAGAAATGGAAAAAATCAAAGAAATGTAGCCTAGCATGCTCATTTTACAGTTGAAAAAAAGCCAAATTCCATAAAATGATACATTTAAGGTCACAATGCTAAAGAAATTAGCATCTGGAAATGGAAGGGATACTAAAGAGCAGATATTTTCACTAATTGTCCCCCATGCCTGGAATTCCCTTTTCCTGCTTTCTGTCTCCTATTTTTCCCTGACTTCCTTCAAAATCTCAGCTAAAAATCCCAACTTCTACAGGAAGTCTTTCCCAATACTCTTTAATGAAAATCTCCATTTATCTTGTATGAATCTTTCTTATACATAGCTGCTTACGTATTTTCTCCTTCATTCCACTGTAAGTTTCTTGAGGGCAGGGATTCTCTTTTGCTTTATTTTGCATCCCCAGCACTCACCACTAATAACACAATAATAAATGCTTGTTGACTAACAGAAATGGGTTATAGGATGGAGGGGCAAGGTTAAATCATAATTTTAACAATAGAAGATAGATTTAGCCAGAATGGTGAAGAGGGGTCAAAGTATAACACTCCCAATAATCTGTTCTATGAACTCTTTGCTACTTTTAGTACCCAAGATTCAGTAGAAAGTGAATTGAAGTAAGATGACTTGGGTTCTTACCCAGGCTCTACTATTTAACACCTGTGTGACCAAACATAAAACCAAGATTGGATGGGTAGGAGACAGGAAACCTAGAGATACAAAGGTCACACAAGGAATGAGAAGATAGAAAGAAAGATCAGGGTTTGGGGGAGGGGGTTGGAGAAAGTGACAGTCACAATGGTCTGTGTGCTCTTGGGGCTGTCTCTCGAAGGCTTAGCCCCTCACACTTGGTGGTCATATTTCCATTGGCTGGGATTGTTTCCAGACCTGGAGCCGGCCCTGTCCCACCCACAACCACCACAGGCTGGCTCAAACGAAATGCCTAATCAATTGCAGGCTCAGCACTAATAAGTGACTCTAAAAAGGTCTGTCATTTTTGGTTCAGGAAAAAATTGGGGGCTGGGGTGGGGGTAGGAGAGAATGGGAGGAACTAGAGAAACTAAGAAATAAATCTACACAGGTTCTTAGAGGCTTTACTGAAAGGAGAGGAAAGAAGGGAGGGGGATAGGGTGGTTTCCAAAATCTGCCCTTGAAGGCTTAACCTTATTCAAGGGACTCAAATTCCCAAGTACACCTGTAAGGGTAATAGTGACACCCAGTGGCCAGTTAAATTCCCAAGGTAATGATTGTCACACATTTGGTTCACAACTTAGAGTGAGATCTAGAGATGTTCTTTCTAGCGTGTGGACTTTTTTGTACATCAGAATTTCATGAAGAAATCATACAGAAAAAATTCTATTGGCTTCACTTAGAGAAATAGCCCCTGAGTTTAGGAGGAAGATCAGGCCTATCCTTCCATGAATACAAGAGCATTTTCTTTTGAACAACAACAAAAAAGGTTATGTTAGTCTAAGGACTGAAGGGGGATAGAAGGAGGATGGGTGGTAGGAGACACTAAAATGGGAGGGGAAGGAAGAATCTATGAATCATAAAATGTTAGAACTGGAAAGGACTGGAGAACATCGAATGATGAACAGTCATTAGATATTAAAGCTGGAAGAGAATACATGCAGTCTGATCTCCTCATTTTGCAGAGGAAGAAAGTAATAGAGACGTGACTAGTCTGAGGATACACTGAAAGTTAAAAACATAGCCACATCTTCTGACTAAATTCAGAGGTTTTGACATAACAAGGTGTCAAACACACTACCTGGAATGAAACCAGCAACACTCCCAAGTAGAAGCCTAAATAGACAAAAATGTAATTGGGAAATATTTTATAAATACAATAGAATATAGATGATGTTAATATGTGTTTTTTTAAGTCAATGTACATTCACAGGGATTCTTATGGATGGTTTAGTGCCTCCCATTTCTATTTGAATTTGAATTTGAAATCACTATATTATACCATCACTCTTTCTTGCAATGAGCAGAGACATGAAGAAGGTGATATGTAGAGACATTGGAATCAGTCAAGTCTTGTGGATATACCTTATTTGAAGGTAAAAAGTCAGAAACCTATTTAGGTTCAAGGATCATAATTGGAATGTAGCCCTAAAGTATAACATTTAGAGCTGGTAGGGACCTTACAACCATTTAGTTCAACTGTCTTATTTTATAGAGAAGGAAAGAGAAAGATGAAAATAAGGAGAGAAGAAGAATTATATCTGTTATGGAGTGGGATGAGTCAAGAGAGAAAATCAACAACTGCTGTTGTGGTGAGTTCCTAAGTAGAGGCTAACTTTGTCTCAGGGACAAGGGCTAAGGAAGAGGAAGTCATATACCAAGTCTAAATAGTACTAAGGGATATGTAAACCTCTCTATGTAAAGGAGGAAGTGCGGAGACAGAGAACAACTGTGAATTTCTAGGTCTTGGGTCCACTCACCTCCTTGGTGCCATTGTCCTGAATTAGGGTGTAGAGAGGGACTATTCGGTTGATCTCCAAGAGCACAGGTGTGGGGCTCAATTGTTCCTTGCCAGGCCGCCGGCACAGGTGGCAGGTGGATGGGCAGCGGCCTTTCTCCTCACAGCGGATCTCGACCCCTGAGATCAGCTGATCATCTGAGAGCATCTGGGCTGTCAGGAGGCCAGAGAGGTAGGTGATGAATGGCATGGATTTAAGCTCCTTCTTGTTGCCTAGCTCTGTTGTTTCTGGTGAAAGGAAACGAAAGGGAAACAGTTGGGTTGAGGGGAAGAGGGAAAGGATAGAGAAACAAGGAAGGGAGAATTAAAATATTATATATAAATCTCAGGCTAATTAGGTAACAGATTCCCCAGACTAGGGGCCAAACTGCCTCCATCTATCTGTTTATGATCTAGAGAAAGAGATGAAAGGCTGTAGTATTGGTCCAAAACCTGGTCTGGAATCAGAGGACCTGGGTTCAAATCCCATTTCTGATGCTTGTTGCCTGTTTTAACTTTGGTTAAGTCACTTGACAAACTAGGGCCTCAGTTTCTGCAAAATTAAGAATTTGGATCAGGTAACTTTTGAGTTTCCTCCTGACTCTAGATTTATTATGCTATGCACTGTTAACCTGGAATTACTATTATGAGTGGGGTTTGGAGAAGTGAAAGAAAACAACAGATGTTTTTCATGCCTGTCCTTAGACAGAAATGTTCTTTGCCCTTCTGCCCACATAGGCCTTGCAAAATTTTAATGTGATATATTAACATGAAATAATATAGTGACAATAATAATTATTATTATACTTATTTTTGTTTTATTATTAACCCTGCTTTCAGATCAAGCTCAAGTTCCATCTCATCAAAAAAGCTTTCCTGGATGTTCTAGTCCTGAAGAAATGCTCCATCATGAGAAAACTTCTAGAAAAGACTAGATGGCTAGATGATTTTAAGTGTCTCTAGATCACACCACACATGAGGTTTCTATAATTCTTATAAATTAATCTCTTTAGTCCTTCTTTCCTTGGAATTTTTTTGCCATTTCCAATCACCAAAAAACAAAACAATGACAGTAACAACAAAAGCCTACCCTAACCAGATTTGGAAGGGACCTCAGAGGCCATCTAACTCTACCTAATAAGACATCTGCATTCTGCATCTTCTCTATCACCCACAATCCTAGAAACATATTAAGGAACTTAATAAATACTTGATGAACTTAGAGGTTTATATGTTATAGATGACTCAAGAGATCCATAATACCTTTTGTCTGAGGCAGATGATATTATCACCAGTAAGGCATAGGCTTATTAGGGTGTCTTTCCATTTCTCCTCATTAGTAATTACAAAGCAGTAGACACATTATTTAGTTCCTTGGAACTAGTGATACAAATTTGTAGGATAGTTTCAGTTATGGGATTCTGGGATTTAGAAAGGGATGAAATATGAAAGATAACCTGGTGAAACGTCCTCTCCCTCTATCTTTTTTCTTTCCTCCCTTCTCCTCCATCTCTATCCTAACAAAAAAAAAAAAAGAAACTAAGGTACAGAGCCTTGTTCAAAATGTAGCAAGCAGTAAATCCAAGACTAGAACACAAATCTTTTGACTCCAAATCTACAAATGATACTATATGGTCTTTTATACAATAGACCACTTAATGCATTTTCAAATGAATCTCCTGAAGATTTTGCAAGGCAACTATTTCAAAAAACATGCAAAATACTCCAATTTGGGGGCCTTAGCTATTCTAGTTGGACAGGAAAAAGATAAATTTCTGTCCTAAGATCATAAATTGGGACATAAGAGATCATTAAATCCAACCCTACCATTCTATAGATGGGGAAATTTAGACTCTGAGCAGTTAAGTGATTTGTTCAAATCAAATGGTAGAGCCAGAATTTGAACTCAGGTCTTTTAATAGTGAATCCTGTATTTCCACCCTCTAAAATGACAAACTGCTTCTCATCTATGATTCAGAGGACTGTCAAGTCTTTATCAAAACCCTCCTTAGTATCTTGGGTTTGTCTCACTTTGTTCATTCATTAATTCATTCATTCAACAATAACTGAGCATCTACAAGGCATTATAGATATTTTTAAAAAGCAAAAAGAAAGCCCCTTGTCTTAGAGGAGTTTGAATTCTGAAGGGAAGATTTGCTATCAACTCAAAAAAGTGCATGTGTTTACTTTACATATGTTTTGTATTTACTTTTCTGGGCACATGTTTTGTTCCTCCAGTAAAACATAAGGTACTCAAAGTCAGAGTTCTATATTTTTGGTGGGTTTTTGTATTGTTGGATTTTTTTTCTCTAAACATATTTTAAATTTGTTTTTTTTTGTTGGGATGGGGGAAATAAAAATTAAATACCTGCTAAAATCATAGCATTAACACCTGAAATCAACCTTGAAGAGATTTAGGAATTCTAAGAAACAAGAAAGAAAAGAGGGGAATCTAGGTATTGGCTTTAATAACATCCTGGAGGTGTGAGATGGTTATATGTCTCAGTCAGGGAACCCCAAGAAGGTTAGTTTGGGCTAGATTCAAGAAAAATCTTTGTCTCATTAAGATTGCCTGAAATGATCTGGCAATGAATGAAGAGGAGAGTGTTTAGAATTGAAAGAAACCACTGTGACCATTTAATTCATGCTTTTCATTTCTAAGATAAAAATGCCAAGGACCATAGAGTTGAAATGTCAAGTGATAAACAAAGCTAGTGAGTGGTAGAGAAGCCTGGATAATAGAAAGAACACTGGACTGAGATGTAGAAGAATTGGATTCTACTATCAACTCTGATGTGCAAAATGTTTTTACCTTTCAGGGTCTCTGCTTCATCTCTAAAAAAGCAAACAAAAAGAGACACAAAATTATAAACTCTATGGTTCATTCTAAGTGGTAGGATGGGTAGTGTACCAGATCTGTATTCAGAAAAACCTGAGTTCAAATTTAGTCTCAGACACTTACTAGTAACCCTGTAACCCTGGACATTTAACCACTGTCTGCCTCAGTTTACTCAGTGGTAAAATAATGATAATGTGGCATATAGTAAATCACTTAATAAATGCTCTTCTTTTTTCTTTCTTACTTCTTTTCTTCCTCTAGAAAATTGATCCCTTCTGATCAACCACCAAATCTCTCTAAAGACTAGATGATCTTGATGAATCCTTCCCACAAAAAATCCTATGGCCCATGATCTCCTATGGAGGAGAACAGGGCATTCTCATGATTCTAGTCATGCTATTCCCAACCCATTCATCTATGGTTCCCCAGTCCAGGGATGGGAGGGGTCATCAAATGTTGTAAAGTGGAAAACCAACAACTCTGAAAAGCTCTGGAGATGTGCAATATCTCACTGAACAGCTGTCCAACATTTGTACCAGTGGGAACTTTCCAGAAAATGTTTCCATACAGGAAACAAGTCTATTCCACCCATCTGTACTATCCTAGGTAAGATAGACTCACTCAGCCTGTCAGAAATCCTGTAAATACAGCATCAGCTTACCAAGGACACCCTTCCCTTCAACCTTCCCACCCATGGCATGGCCAGTCCAAAATGATGACTGAGGTAAAGAGCCCCTTCTCATCCTTTAGAATCTGTGAAGCTCCCATCAGTGGCCTGGGGCTCTAAGGCCCAGATTAGAGAAAAAGGAAGAACTGTCTCATGCCAACAGCCTGTAGTGACATGCAGCAGATCTGGCAACATACTCTCCAATTAGAAATACAAATAAACGCAGTATTCATTCATTATTCTCTGGGCCCCTGTGGGCCCAGGATGGGGGCTCCACCTTCTCTGTCTGGCTGTCAGCAAATGCTTATGTGCACTGGATCAAAGACTCCAGAGGAAGACCGAGTGGATTCCAACTAACCAATCTTTCAGTGGGATTAAAGCAGGGTAGTTACTAAGATAAACAAAACAAGACTGAGAAGGAGGCATCTCAGCAGCTGGGGAGACAGCCATGTATACAGACATGCAAAAAGAAATTTGGAACTGGTTACCAGAGAGATTAGGCTCTTGAAAGGTGGCTCCAAGCAATTTCAAGCCTTGCAAAAGAAACCCTGGAAAAAGAGCTGAACTTGGCTGCTCAAGAGAAGAAGGCTAGAGGGGAACCATAAGCATATTAGGCCTGAAAGGAACCTTAGAGAAGAGACCTGAGAGTGTCAGAGGTGGAAGAGAACCTCAGCACGCACATTGTGGAAATATGGATCATTAAATAGAATGTTAAAGCTAAAAGAGACCTTCAGAATACAAAGTATCATAGTTAGAAGGTACTACAGAAAATACAATATTAAAATATGGAAGATAGAATGTTAGAGCTGGAACAAATGTTAGATCATAGAAAGTTGGACCATAGAATGTTAAAGCTGGAAAGGATATTAAAGATACCTAGTCTAATCTAATTTTTCCAGTTTCAAAGCAATAAACCCATAAAACAGAAATGACTCATTCAAAGTCATGCAATTGATTACAAATCCAGGCCAAGAAAACAGGTCTTCTGAGTCTATTAAGTTCCAAAGGCAATCCTCTACAGGACGGGGTCTAGTTTCTTTATACAAATAAACAAGTGAAAATACTTTACACAAGTACAAATACTTGCTGAGTGCCCAATATGTGCTGATCTCCAAGTAGTCACTGCAAGAGACAAAAAAGGATAAGATCTTCACATTGTCCAAGTATAACTATGGCCTTTGTCCTTAATAATATAATTGGTGAGAGTTTAGGTGATATCAACAAAAAACATATCAAGATAATATCAAAGAATTAAGATCTAAGTTTTCTCCTGGTATGCAGAGTATATCAATGTCTGTGGGAGTGGTTAATAAAATTATTATAAAATTATGGAATTAATTAAATTATTAATAAAAGCATCTACCTATTAGACTGGTTTGATCCTCACAACCAGTCTGGTAAGTTAATGGTTTTATTATTCCTTATATAGGGATAAGTGGAAAAACTGAGGCAAATGAAAGTGATGTAACTTGTCCAGGATCATATAGTTAGTAAAAGGCTAAGGCTGGATTTGAATTCAAGTCTTTCTGATTCCAGGCCTGGTATTTTCTCCATTGGTTAAGAGTTGGGGTGGGGACAGAGGAGAAGGTAGAAACCACCTGGTAGTAAGTAACTTGAAATTGGGGATTGTTTTGTTTGATCTTCATATAATCAGTATCATGCACATTCTAGATATTTGATTTGAACTGAATTTGAAGTTGGTGCTCAATTGTGTCTCTTCTAGAAGACTTTTCCATTTGATAGGAACAACTAGATGTTCTACTCTATAGCCATAATCTTCAAGAAGACAGTCATCTCTTCTCCAAAATGAAATACAAGAGAAAGAGCTCAAAGTAGAAACAGCATCAAAACCTGTAACAAAGACACCTCCAAAGCACTGGGGTCAAGGGAAGGGAGTAGGGGCTGGGTGAGTTCTACTAAGGTATTATCCTCCTTAGGTAGTTGAGTAGAAAAATATACCAGCCTCACATGGTAAGAACTGGAAATCAACTATTATATTTTTTTCCTCTTGGAGAAAGCTGCCTTTTTTTTTCAAATCAGATAGGGTCTACTAGATAAACAGAATGAAATGGATATTTGACAAAAAGAAATTAGGAGTACGAAACTCCTGCTTTTCCCACTTCAACCTCACCCCCCCCCCCAAATGATCAGAGCAAATAGTTTCTTACTTGTCTTACTATATCCCCATAATGAAAAACTGAGAAAACTTCATTCTATACTTTGTAGTACTAATAAAGAGGCCCCAACATGTACTTTGAAAATGGCATATAAATTAAACCTGGAAAGAATGTTCCATAGCACAGTAGTCCGTTTTTTGAAGAAACTAATCCTCTTCCATTCCTGCCCCCACCAAAAATGTACCCATTGAGTTAAAAATACAACCCTTTGCTTTGCAACAAAAACAGCCCCTAGATCTTTGCTGGTCAGTCACTGTCCAATAAATCCTATGCATTCAACATCCATCACCCCCAACAAATGGGAGAGATAATCCACCTGCTGCAGGGCAAGAGTTAAGCCCAGGACTGATGAGCTGGACCTCAGAAAGGCTGCACAAAGGACACAGCTGGTGAACAGAGCTCAAGGTCGGGGATTTGCCAAGATGCTGCTCTGACTGACAAGAAAATGTGGGTGTGACACATTCATAGCAGGCAATAGAGAAGCCAGTGGAAAATGATGGAAGTATGCCCACCTCCACAAACCCCACCATCATTGTCACCACTTAAGCTAGGTTTGAAGAAGTTGAGGGGAAAGGGATAAAAAACAGAATAGTGATTTCTGAATATTCTAAACAATCCTGAGGAACCAAATCTCCAGTAAACTCCAATGGAAGAAAAATTATGAACCATATATTCTAATATCTGATGTTATATTATCTTCTACTATTTTCTTAGAGTTCTAAGCTTTAAGCTTGGAGCCACAGGTCATTACAAGAGTAGTAGCTTATTTTTTTTTATTTGTAACAGGCATGAGGGTATGCTCATATTTGCCCTTCCCTGTGGAAAATATAGAGCATGTGAAGATATTCCCTTTCTGGTTCAAGTCAACCATGTGGAACACAGAGATCCTCTTTCTGGCCATATGTGACTCAGGACCTCATACTGTTTGATGATAAAGGGTTCTCTAAACTGGAAACTGAACAAGAAAAATTGATGATTAAGGGCTTTGCAATGAGAAATGATGAATTCTCTAGTTGGCTATTGACAAAGAACTTAGTGACTGTTCAAAAGAGATGACCATGAATCCTTTCTTTCTATTTCTTTTGGCTATGGAAGAGTGAGGACTGCTTTGAGCTTTGTACAACATTGGGTGAGGAAAGGAGTGGCTTCCTTGCATTCCACCAAAACACCATGAGTTCAAGAGCCCAATACCATCCATCTTTCCCATTTTGTGTTTGTTCTTTTCTGATCTTAGGCAAATGAGTATCCCAAGACAGAATTGTCCAGGAAAAGCCCTTGTGAATATTGAAGAATCTAGAGATCTGTATCTACATTGATGGTGATGAGTTCTTTGAAGTAGTAGAGGTTGATGGTAGTATAATGTTCACATCAGTTCAATGCCTACAGTCATCCAATGATAGTAAATTCTTCAGGGAATATAACCCTTTATGGTAGAGGGAAATGTCAGCCATAGACTTGAGAAAGGCATAGAAGTGTGGAGACCAGCAGAGAATTATACCTAAGAAGAACTTTGTGAGAACTCTATAAAGGAAGAAAGACTTCTACCACCAGGAATTATAACTTACCCCTTTACCACCTGTGTTCTCTATATTGTGTGCCAAACTAGCATTGCACTTTCAGTTTGAGCACACTCTTCTTCTAGACAGTATGTCTACAAGTATTTGCGGGACAATGCACTCAAGAGTTTTTTCAAAGGGGGATAGTTTTGTCCTTGCTGTACCTCCCTAGGATTTCTCATAGCTAACTGAGGCCACTAGCTGATAATTGATAGAAAGAGTAGTGGGATTTGGAAGTTACAGTGTTAGAAGCACAGTTTCTTAGGGTTACCCCTACAACCTTAGTGAGAATAATTGGTACCCCTTTTTTGACTCAACCTTTGAGTACAACTAGTAAGAAGTGGAAATCATAGTTTCATAGATCTAGAGCTGGAAGGAAAATGTTAACCAAATTGGGTTCTACCTATACAACTTTACACATACACATTGCTTTTCCACATAACACATAAGTGGAATATCTAAGAGTAGCAGCATAATCCAGGATGTATATATCCTAGCATCCTCAGCCCAAAATTTGTGCACTCCTATGTCTATGAGGTCAGGAAGACTCTTCTTCTTGAATTCAAATTCAGCTTCAGACACTTAGTAGTTGTGTGACTTTGGGCAAGTAATTTGACCCTGTCTGTCTCAATATTTTCATCTGAAAATGAGCTAGAGAAGGAAATGGCAAACCATTTTCTTTGCCAAGAAAACTCCAAATGGGGTCTTGAAGGATTGGACATTATAGAAACAATCAAACAACAATAAAATAACATGCCTATGACATAATTTGTATTAGTCTTAATATACTGTGATTTATAACAGATTAAATTGAGGTTCATGGAATAAAAATGTTTGCCCAAAGACATATAGCTAGTAAGTGACAGAACCTTACTGACTCCAAATCAATGTTGTTTCCATTGCACCAAAAGGAATTTTATCATTTATTTCCCTCTTTTTCTCCAACAGTAGCAGCATAACCCTGGGAATCAGCATATACTCAATAAATATTTGCTAATTGATCCCAGTTGGTATAGATAAGAATTTACTTGAATGACTATGGATAAGCACAATTCACTGCCCTGCTCTCAACCTAAATATCACAATAATTTATAATACATAGGAGTGTTTGAGTACATTCTTATCCTTCTGCTGCCTCTAGTTTATACCTACAATACTATGTTTCAGAGGGATAACAAGGAGACAAAAGACATCATAACAAATACATATGCAAGCGGGGGGAGGACAATTTTTATACTAATCTTCTGTTTACCCTTCAGTTATGTAGGCTATTTAGTTTTGTGTACATCTATATGACTTAACCAGATATGTTGCAATGTGTTGTTGGCTGAATTAATAGGCAAGACTTGAGAAATTCACAAAGACTTTGATATCCAAATTGGCTTTCATTTACTACTAGATGCTAATGACAGATAATCATATTCTTAAGTAAAAGAATTAGCTTACTTTATTGAAGGACAAACAGAAGGCTAATTATCAATTCACCTTCTTTTAAATACTGATGCAAAGATAGTAGAAGTAATAATTGAAAACAAGAATAGCATTAGCTGACCTAGAGCAAAATATGCAGTTGTTGGAACTTTTTTTCTTCACACATCCCTTCTTTCTCTTAGTCCAGCTTCCAAATGGGACCATGTCTAGTTTGAAGTCCAATTCAATTCTGATGACACTACAACCTAGTTATTAAAGTCTGGGAAATTTAAAAAAAATACTCTTTTCTCCCCTCCTAGATTCCCCCTGGGTTATATCTGTTGCCACAAATGCTCAACTGAAATGACAAGTTCTTATTGGGAAAAGGCCAGTGCTTTCCTGCAGAAGGTGATGGTATCTTTTTTCCTCAACCAGAAAACAAAGCAAAGGAATCAGATTCAGGGCCAAACTAATTCAGTTATATGCTAAAATATTCGGTAACAGATCAAGGCACTGACTTGCTGGTTAGCCAGGTTCAATTATGTAATAAACTAAAACTCTGAGCATTTTAAGACCCCATAGGGACAAATGGGTGGCTTGAATTAGAAATGTTAAAAGAAGGAGAAAGAGGTGAGATTTTGTATTATAAATAATTGTCTTTATTACATCTCTGCCCCAGAGGAATTGCTGAACTAAGATGATTTCTGAGATGGTATTATTAATGTTCACATTTGGAAGAATGTTATTGCTTTGGGTCTGAGTCAGCATCCCATGGCAATTGTCCTCAATGATGGGGAATGTTGCCCTCTTCAACATCAAAGAGGTCCCAACCATGAACAGGCTTGAGTCCACCCTCTTACAGTTGGAGTCCAGAAATTCATCCCTGATTTAAAATACTGCCTTCATTATATTATTCCCTGGCTTAAGGATTATGGTGGCTTTTTAATTGCCTCCATAGTGTGCTAGGAGTACAAAAGACCTAGAATAGAGTTCTAGCTCTGCCATTCACCAGCTGAATTAGAAGAAGCATGTATTTACCACCAATGACTCTTAGTTTCTTCATGCATTAAATGGGAATAAGAGAATCTATCCTGTCTCACTTCCCCATAGAAGTGTTATAAGGATTAAGTTAAATAAATTGTGTACAAATTCTTTTTCAATTATAAAGTACAAGGCATTTATAGTGATGGATATAACTTTAATAATTATTATTATATTCCTTTATTCCTATTATATCTTTTTATAATTAGAGAATATTTAAGGGAATAATCAAGATTATAATGCCAATTTTAACTGAAACTCAACCTTTAATAGTACCTATTATGTCTGGGGGGCACATGAAAAGAAGCTGAGCATCATATTACTAGAAGGAACCTTATAAAGGTTATCTAATCCCTTCTTATATATGGGGAAACTGAGGTCCAAAGAACTTAATTGACTTATCAGCTAGACTATGAATCCAAATCATCTGACTCCAAAACCTATTATATATACTTTTATATCCCACTGTCTCCCCTATTTTGTCAAAAATAATGCAAGGAAGGGTAGCCTAGGAAAGGGTCCTCTTGGAGAATGTTACTGGAAACTAACATCTACCAGGTCTTAAAGATTTTATTTGAGAAAGGACTATCCCATGCTTATTATTTTGTACAAAATTCACTGGACTCAGCATGCAGCCATCAATGGGAAAATGGAGATAATGATAGAATTGAAAGCAAAGAAGAATTTAAGGAACTATAGAATTGTGGTGCAGGAAAACTTCTATGTTGCAGTATCCACTTTCAACTGTCCCACCAGTAGAATCTTTTCTCTGAATTTACATATCTTGACTTGATACTCCTCTGCTTGAAAATCTTCATTGGATCCACATTGCCTCCCAAGTGAAGTTCAATATTCTTTTGATGTCTTCTTGTCTATCAAATACCCCCTGTAATCTGCCATTAACAAATCATGCTGGATTACTTCATAAGGCTCCCTTCTATGTATACTACATTTATCAAATTGAAATTTCCTCTGATCCCCAAACATATCATGCTCTTTTAAGTCAACTTAGCTTTGCTAATTTTTTCTTCATTAAATGCAATGTCCTCCAACCTCCTTGTGACTTATTAAATACTTATCCATTATTAGTTTAAAGTAAAACTTAGATATCAACTCCTAAAAGTATTCCCTGATCTTTCCATTTAGATTTCCCCTCAAATTTCACAAAATGCCTTGTCACTACTAAATGCACATTCATGTAAAATTGCCTTCCATAATTCTGACTGTATCTTAGCCTTCTGATGACTCATAATCTATGACAAAGGATAATCTATCTTATATAAATTTTATATTAAGTCTAGCATGAAGCATAGTATTCTTTGTACACATTGGGAACATTATAAATGTCTGCTTAATGATTGATTTGTCATGATCATGGGGAAAAACAAAATCAAAATGAAAAGTAGGCTCAAAACAAAAGGAGGAACTCCTGTCTTGAAAGGGTTATGCATGCTCTTGTCATATGCCAATCACTTAATCCTCTCAATAAATCTGTCAAGTCAACACTCTTAATTTAGAGATGAGGAAACTAAGACCTAGACAGGGAGAATGACTTGCCCATTTTCAAACATCTAGTAAAAGTTGAAGGCTTTACCTACAGCACACTTTCCACTGTACCACACTGCCTCTTGAAGGGAGAGTTCTAACATATATTTGTCATATATATTGACACACAGTACTCATTCCTATCCCTGCCTCCAAATTTAGTACAGTCCCTAGAACATAGTATCTTACGGGTAAAGAGAACTTTATTGATGTTATTGTACAACTTACAGTTTTAAAGACTTGTCTTGATCACTGAAAGGTTGAGATAATTTCTTAAGGTCACATAACCAGTATATGTTAGAGGCAAAATTTGAATCTGTGTCTTCTTGACTCTAAGATTAACTTTCTAAAAACTATCCCACACTGTCTTTGTAAACATAGTGCTATATATTTTGAATAAATATTTGTTAAATCAGATATCCATGCTCCATTAGTAAAACTAGCTTATTGACCTGGGCAGATGATTTCCTCTCTTTGGCCTAATTTTTCTCTTCCATTCAATGAGTTGACTGGTCTACTATGATTCTCAAAGGATGGTAGAAAATTCCTAAGGGATCTGCAAGATTCACAAGGTCAAAACTTTTTTTAAATGATTCTAAGACATTTGAATTTCTAATATAGCAAACTATCAATAGAAATAAGTCACATAAGTCAAAGCTCATTGGGGTCCACAATAATTTTTAAGAATATAAAAGGGTCGGGGGCAGCTAGGTGGCACAATGGATAAAGCACCAGCCCTGGAGTCAGGAGTACCTGGGTTCAAATCTGGTCTCAGACAGTTAATAATTACCTAGTTGTGTGGCCTTGGGCAAGCCACTTAACTCCATTTGCCTTGCAAAAAAAATATAAAAGGGTCCTAAGACCAAATAGTTTTAGAAACACAGGCCTATTACCTTTGGAATATGAGAGCTAAAGGCACTTCCGAAGCCAAGAGATTCAATGACTTGCACAAAGTATCTCTAGTAAGTAGCAGAGCTGAGATCCCATGTCAGATTTCCCAACTTTCAATCCAGGTCTCTGCACTCCCCTGCAGGGTCTCTTATAGACAAGTCCATGATCTCCAAAGTGCTTCAGAGCTAACTATAAAATCCTAGGAGTTTGGGAAATTACTCTCCCATATTTAGGCAGATCTCTCCTAAAAGATTTTAGTCATAATATGTTTCTACTTGATTCTTAAAGATCCAAAGCACCCCTTACCAACCCTCCCAGGTACTAGAATACATACCTGGCATAGAGTTAGAAATAGAAGCCCTTAAAGTGAGGAGGAAGCTGAGGGATAGTCTAGCCCAGCCCTCTTATTTTACAGAGAAAGAAACTAAGGCTCAGGGAGGAACAGTATAGAGGCAGACTGGAACCCAGATCTCCTGATACTCTTTCAAGAATCTTGAACTTACCCCTCCTTGTCCAAAGACATTTTAAAAAATTTTCTACAAAGTTAAGCTCTGTGGGGCATATCCTACTCTTTGAGAGTAGGTTTTTTTAATTGTAGGAAAGAAGAGTGACCTGGATTCCAAAATATCCCCCCAAAAACAATGCCTACTAAATATTACTTTGGGTGATTTAGTAGAGGTTTTCTCTGCCTGAAGAGGACGCTATATTCTGATCAACTCTAACACAGAAATATATCATCAGAGATATAACATCCCAGGTTGGGGTAGGCACCAGGGAGAGAAGCCTGGCTCTACTGGGGTATGATGAAGAGAAGGCAGTAAGTGATCAACTGCTGCCCTCTAGTGTCTTTTCAAGGTGATGGCTCTTGGGGAAACTTCTTAACCAGCTGAATCTTCTTGAAGCACCCTGCCATAGGATCATAGAGCAGGTAAAGGACAGGAAGTATTGTTTAGGCAGGCAAAAGAGAGTTTGACCCTACTACGGTGAAAGGAATCTACAGCATTAATCAGGAAATCATTGGGAGACTTTATATAAGGATTGTGGAGATAGAAAATAGGGCACTAGATCTGGAGTTATAAACACCTCAGTTAAATTCTTGCCTTTTTTTGTTCAGTCATTTTCATTCCTGCCTGAGTCTTCATGACCCCATTTAGGATTTTTCTTGGCAAAGATGCTGAAATAGTTTGATATTTCCTTCTCCAGATCATTTTAATGAGACAAACTGAAATCAACCAGATGAAGTGACTTGTCCAGTGTTAGATTAGTAAGTGTCCGAGGCTAGATTTGAACTCAGGAGGATGAGTCTTCCTGCCTTAGGATTTTAATAAATGAGCATCTGGGTAAATGACAATCTCTCTGTGCCTCAATTTTCTCATCTGCAAAATGAAGGAATTGGAATCAATGGTCCCTAGGGTCCCTTCCTAGTCCAAATCTCTGATTTTTTTTCAGACTCAGATGCACTATAAGACTTGAATTCTAGTCTAGACATTGTCATTTATTACTCCTGGAAAAGTTACTTTTCCACTATTAGCCTCAATCACTTCACTCATTAAATACAGCATTATATGCTGGCTCTGGAGACAGCAGACTGCCATTTATTACTTTTGTACTTTGGAGAAAAATCACCTAATTTCCTTCTGTCTCAGTTTCCTCATCTACTCTCTGAAGTCTATTCCAGCTTTAACATTCCCATGGCTGGTGGTTAGTCAGTCAAAAAGTATTAATTAAGCTCTTACTTTGTCCCAGACACCACAAGGTACTGGGGATAAAGAAATGGAAACACACACACACACACACACACACACACACACCCTTGTGCTCAAAGAGTTTACATTACAATGGGAGATAAAAAGCTTAAATAACTATGAACATACAAGATATCAAGAGGTGGAGAAAGTATTTATTTTTTAAAGTATTTATTAAATGCTTACTATGTTGAATTATATATTGCATGAATGGAAGTCAATTTGAAAGGAAAGCTGAGGGGAAAGGAAAAGTGCACAGAAAGACCTACAGAAAGACCTCTTAGTCTCAAAGAAACAAAGGAATGAATCTAAGAGGTAAGTAGGGAATATTAGGGATATAGAGAATAGAAAGAAAAAAATTAATCTTTATTCTTAAGGACTCTTTAGGAGGAATCTAACTACTAACTCTCTCTCTCTCTATATATATATATATATACACACATATGTACATTTATACATATATATTTTTATGTGTGTATCATATACATGTGCATATACATGTATATGAAAAATAAATATAAGGTAATTAACAGCTGGGAAAATAGATTTTTCCCTAAACTTTTTACTTTTTTACTCCATCTTTTGACTCGCTAAGATCTGGCTCCCTTCTGATGACACAGTCCCCTGGTCACCTTTTTTTTCCATCACTGGTTATGCTTTTATTCATTCATTCACCCAGCCTCTCTGGTCATGTTTAGAGAATAAGATTGCTCTTTGTTCTCCAAGGACAGGTTAGATTCTCCATCACTATCACTCAATAACTTTTCCTCCTTTGAGATTCATATTTATTATCCAATCAAGATTTTTTGAGAGTTGTAGTCTATTGATCTCTAGGATACTTTCTATTCATTCTTCTCCAATGAATTCAAGGCCTGGTTCACATGATTTTTCTCTTCCCCAATTTTTAACTTCATGCTATGGAATTTCCAAGTATATATTGACATTCCCTCAAAAACTTAAACTTCCCAATTTGTATTTTACTCATTTCCATAACCTACTTTTCCACCCCACTACAACTACACACAGAGATGGTCATATCCTTCATCTTGCCACCACACACAAATATTCCAAATTCTTTTATCTCATCACAATCTGTCACCATTCCAACTCTCCTCTTGCCTTGGAACTCCAAACCCTGTTCTACATCTTCATCATGACTTCTAATCTTTTGACACCTTGGTCTTTCTCAGGCCAGCAAAACTTTACTCTCTACCTTCTACACTCTAAATTCCCTGTCCTGACCCTCTTGTGAACCAACTCAACTCTACATTGTCCTCTTTTCTCCAATCCTTTAACCCTTTTTCATATCAACAATCTTGTTAACCAAGTCTTAGTCTTGGATCACTCCCCCATCTGTTGCCTTTACCCCTACTCACATGCTACTGAACAAATCTAGAGAAACATCACAAAACTATATTCACTATGTCTATTCCAAGTTTTTCCTCCAAACTTTTCCCCTCCTTCTCAAACCTTCTGCACCTTCCCTTCCTTATTGTCTCAGTGGAGAACTTTGCTTCATATTTCAATGAAAAAAAATGAGGCTATTCTCTGGGAACTCCTTGTTCTCACCTGTTTCTCATTTCACATCACTTAGATGCCTTCTCATGCTTATCTTGTTCACCTCTGTTTCACAAAAAGAGGCATACATTCTCTTTACCAAGGAAAAATGTACAAGGAATCTCATTCCAACAGATTGCACTCTATAATTCCTTCTCTCCCACCTAATATTCAATCACTCCCTATCTAGTGGCTTCTTCCCTACTATTTACAAACATTCCTGAATCTTCCTATATCCACACAAAACCTTCACTTGATCTCTCTATCTCTGCTAGGTAACATTGACTGGATAAAATCTGGTCTCATATCAGTTGTGTGACTCTGGGCAAGTCACTCAAGCTCATTATACTTCAGCTCTTTCATCTATAAAATAGGGATAAAAATAGAACCTACATCTGAGGATTCCTGTGAGGATAAAATATTTAGGTTTTGTTTTGTTTTTGCAAGGCAATGGAGTTAAGTAGCTTGCTCAAGGCCACACAGCTAGGTAATTATTAAGAGTCTGAGGCAGGATTTGAACTCGGGTACTTCTGACTCCAGGGCTGGTGCTCTTATCCACTGCACCACCTAGCCACCCCAGGATAAAATATTTGTAAAGTACTTTGTAAACCCTAAGTCACAATGTGAATAAATTATCCTCAATATCATTATTATTATTATTATTATTATTATTATTTATTACACAACAGGAAAATTAGGTTTGGAGGTTTTTTTAGTCAATTAAAGTTGTACAGTTAGTTCCAAAGAGTCTAAGAACAAGAGGAACATATAGTAGAAGTTATCTAATCTAGGCCTCTCATTTTACAAATGAAGAAACAATTCAGAGAAGAAAAATGAACTCAGGGATTTGAATTTGAATAAGTAACTTTGGATGCCTAGGCTTGTATTAGTATTATAATACCTTATTAACCACCTCACCTTTATCTCCAGATCCTGTTACAATCTTTATGTTCCAGTCTTAGATTTTTATTCCCAGAATGTTAATGATGTTTGCACTGTAGAATTATGACACTTTCTCCTGCTTTACCCTTGTGTACCTCATGTGTAGAGGAAGTCACTCTCCTTGCTAAGGCAAATCTCTCCATGTGCACAAGTGATCCCACTCAATCCTTTCTTTTCCATCTATTATCCTCTTTCTCTCTCTCTCTCTCTCTCTCTCTCTCTCTCTCTCTCTCTCTCTCTCTCTCTCACACAAATATTGTCTCTCCCAATAGACTTTTTGCTTTCCTACTTTCTAAATACATGCCAATGTCTCTCCTCTTCTCAAAAACAAGGGCAACACCATCCTCTCTCTCACCCAAACTTGCATTCTTTTGGCTCCTTACTGTCATATTCCATATCCAACCAGTTGTCAAGTCCTGTTGTTTCTACTCATATGTGCCCCCCTTCTCTTCTTTGGCAGTGCCATTGCCCTGGAACAGGCTTTCATCATTTCATACTTGGACTGTTGAAAAAGTCTGCTGGTTGGTCTTCTTGCCTCCATTATCTCCCCATGCCCCTCCCCACTGCACTTCACTATCAATTTGATCTTTTTAAAATGCATGACTGACCATTTCACCCTCTTATTCAATAAATTCTAGCTGGTTCCCTATTACTTACAATATAAAATATAAAATCCTCTCTTTGGCTTTCACAACCTGAACCCTCACCATCTTTGAAGTATGCATATACTATTTTCTACATATGCTATAATTATTAGTCCTCCTTGAACATATCACTATATCTTGCATCTCTATGTGTTGCCAATACCCATGCACCATTCCTAGACTACTTTTCCTCCTCAACTCTCCTCCTGACTTTCCTGGTTTACTTCAAGATTCAGCTAAAGGGGCAGCTAGGTGGTACAGTATATAGACATTGGCCCTGGAGTCTAGGGGACCTGAGTTCAAGTCCAACCTCAGACACAATAATTACCTAGCTTTGTGACCTTGGACAAAGTTACTTAACCCCACTGCCTTGCAAAAATAAAAAAAAATACCCTGCTAAAAAAAATAAGGCCAAACTTCTGCAAAAGACTTTCCCAGGCCTCTTTAATTGCAGTGCTTTCCCTCTAGGATTACCCCCCCCCCAATTTACCTGTATAAATTTGTTTTTACATAGTTAGCATATTGTCTCTCTCATTAGATTAGAGGAGGAGGAGAAGGAGAAGGAGGGAGGAGGAGGAGGGAGGAGGAGGAGGGAGAAGGAGAATAGGAACTGTCTTTATATTCCCAATATTTAGCACTATCCCTAGCATGTAGTTATTTATCAAATATCAATTGATTAGAAATTGAGAGTGTGCTGATCAATTGGGGAATGACTAAACAAGTTATGGTACAGGTATACTATGGAATATTATTTTTCTATAAGAAACCATGAATGGTCAGACTCTAGAGGAACATGGAATGAGTGATAGGATCTGATGTTGAGTTAAGGGAGCAGAACCAAGAGAAAATGTACACATTAACATCATTGTGAGATGATAAGCCCTGATGGAAGCAGCTCCCCTCAGCAGTGCAGAAAACTAGGACAACCACCATTTTAGACTGGCTATGGGACAATGTTATCCCAATCCACAGGAAGAAAAACAAAACAAAACAAAAAAAGTCTTCAGAATCTGATGAATACTTTATAAAAATCATCTCTTGTGTATCTCTTTCCTTTAATCCTAATTCCTCATACTGAAAATGACTAATCTGAAAAATGACATGTTTATCAAAAATATGTATGTAAAATGCTAACCTGACTGTTCACTACTGAGGTAAGGGGAGGGGGTGGGAAGGAAGGGTGGAAGGAAATTTTGTAACCTAAAAATATACAAGTGCATATGAAAGAAAAAAAGGAAGGAAGGAAGGAAGGAAGGAAGGAAGGAAGGAAGGAAGGAAGGAAGGAAGAAAAGAAGGAGGAGGAGAAGGAGAAGGAAGAGGAGGAGGAGGAAGAGGAGGAGGAGGAGGGGAGGGGAAGAGGAGGAAGAGAGGGAGAAGGTAGAGGAGAAGGAGGAGGAGAAAGAAAGAAAGAAAGGAAAGAAAGGATGAAAGAAAGAAAGAAAGAAAGAAAGAAAGAAAGAAAGAAAGAAAGAAAGAAAGAAAGAAAGATCAGTTGACCATAAAGAGAAATGTGGCTTAAATTGCATCCTAAAGGGGTGGACAAAAGAGGGATTTTCTGAGTTAGGGATAAGAAAATAGTGCTGCCTAGCTTTGGTGAATGTTTGGGTATTTAGAATGAGAGAAAGACTTGAAGATAATACCAAGATTTCAAATTTGTAATAATGGAAGAATTGTGGTACCTTTAAAGAAATAGGAAAGTGTGAAGAGGAGCTTAGTTTGATAGGAAAGATAATAGACTTTGGTTTGGACTTAATGAGTTTGAGATATCAAAATGATATCCAGCTTGAAATATATAATAGGGAGTTGGTAATATAAAACTGAAGCTCAAAGGAGAGAGAGATTGGACCTGGAGATAAAGTCATATTTATAGAGGTGATATTTGAATCTATGGGAGCTGATGAGGTCACCAAGAGAGGAAAGGACAGAGGCATAGTTAAGGAGTATGATGTGGCTCACAAGCCAGCAAAGGAAATTGAGAAGGACTAGTCAGATAAGTAAGAAGAGAAGCAGTGTTATTCAGTCATACCTAACTTTTTGTGACTCTGGGGTTTCCTTGGCAGAGATATTTGAATGGTTTGCCATTTCCTTCTCTAGTTCATTTTACAGATGAGAAAACTAAGGCAAACAGAATTAAATGATTTGCCCAGATTCACACAGCTAGTAAGTAGCTGAGGGAAATTTGAATTCAGGAAGATGAATCTTTCTGACTCCAGATCTGGTACTATTTTCTTATCTCTAACTCAGAAAATTTCTCTTTTTCCTTTAGGATGTAATTTAAGTTCAACAGTTCTCCTGATAGTCAATTGGTATTTGATAAATACCTATTACATTTGGAATCCCAGAGAAGAGAGAATATCTAGTAGGAGAAAGTGGTTAACTGTTTCAAATACAACAAAAGACAAAAAGAATGACACCTGAAAAAAATCAATCATATTATGTCCTTTAGAAATTCAAATATATGATTCTATGATCATAGAGTCATGGTGACATAGAATATTAAAAGTGAAAATTTCCTTATAGACAATAAGCTCATGGGACTTAGATCTATAAAGCTCTTAAAGATCATTTTGATTAACCCCCTCAAATTATCTCTGGGGAAACAGAGCTAGAAAAAGGAAGTTGCTTGCCCAAGTTCATACAGCCAGACTGAAGAAAAACTAAAACTCAGAGTCCAAGCCTAAAAATTTAGCCTCCTTGTTCTACAGATGAAGTCCAATAACACAAAATTATTTTCCTAAGATAGAAATGAACAGGGTTAGAATTAAAACTTAGATATCTTGACTTTTTCTTCCCATATCCATTCTATTTTTCATGTTGATAATTAGTCTTAATTTTTATATTACCATATTTCTATTGAGAGTTCAACATGGTGAGATGGATTAAGATCTACTCTTGGAAATAGGAAGTCCCACCTCTAACACATGCTGTCTATGTGATACTGGCCAAATCATGGGCAAATATGCAAATCTATAGTCTCAAAGCAGATGCTGATCTGTATTGGCAGAGGAAATTTTCTCACAGGGAGTTCCCAACACATGAAATCATACACTCAACCTTGAGAAAGATTCTTCTTGAAGAGAACAAGTAATATTATGAGGCATTAAAGCAGCAATATTTAAGGTGAAAATGGGTTATACATGCTCCACATTAACACTTCATTTTCATAATGTATATTATACACCTGATATGCTGCACTGAAAAAGTTTCTTAGACATACCTTCCTAATTCTTCAGCGAGACTATCAATTTTACTTGGAATGGAGTCAGCTAGATGGGTCAGTGGATAGAGAATTGGCCTTGGAGTCCAGAAGATCTGAGTTCAAATTTGGCTTCAGACATTTAATATTTGCCTAGTTGTGTGACTTTGGTACTATTTATCTTGCAAAAAATCCAAACATTTTATTTTTTACTTGAGAGACTAGGGAGTCAAGATTTGAATTTGAAATCTGCCTCTAATATTTACTACCTAGGTGATTATAGAGAAGTCACTTTAAAAATCTGTTTCCTCACCTATAAAAGAGACAATTAATCTGGCAGTACTTACATTGTGGAGCTTTTTATTACCTTGGATGAAATAATGCATGTAAAGAACTGTGAAAATGTGAAAGAGCACTAGAAATTCTAGATAGGTGGTAGAGTGAAAGAGTGTTAGGCTTGGAGTCAGGAGGATCTGAGTTCAAAACCAACCTCAGATCTCTACTAGTCTGTGACCCTAGGCAAGTCACTTAACCTTGATTTGTCTTAGTTTCTGTAAAACAGGGATAAAAGTAAAAACTAATTCCTAGGAAAGAATGAAATGAGATATTTGTGCTACACCACTGCTAGTAGTTAATTATTATGCTAGCTATTATTTAAGTTCTATCACCCCCAAAGTAGCTAGCATTAGGCTTAGCTTACAATAGCTTAACTGCTATAGCTTTTTGGCTGTCTACACTGAATTAAAATAGTTTTAAACTGTCTCAGGACTATTGTAACAAAAATCCTCAACATGGAGTAGAATCAAAGAGATCCAAAGAATTTTAGAACATGGAATACTCAGGGGCAGCTAGGTGGCACAGTGGACAGAGCATGGTCCCTGGAGTCAGGAGTACCTGAGTTCAAATCCTGCCTGAGACACTTAATAATTACCTAGCTGTGTGGCCTTGGGCAAGCCACTTAACCCCATTGCCTTGCAAAAAAACAAACAAACCTAAAATAAAATCATCTAGAACATGGAATATTAAATGTCAGAACATTTTATATCATAAAATGTTAGAAAAAAGAACATAAAATATCAGTATCAAAAGGCATCTTGGAAATCTTTTAGTCTAACCTCTTCATTTTACAGATGAGGAAGATAGAGTCCAGAGAGGTTTAAACAAGGCCTAACTGCCATCTTCATATTCATATACAGCTTTTAAAACATGATGGCACATTTTAAAATACTGGAGCCAATTAGAGAAGAAAAAGAAATTAAAGGAATTAGAATTGGGAAGGAAGAGACAAAACTCTCACTATTCACAGATGACATGATGGTCTACCTAGAGAATCCCAGGATATCATCTAAAAAACTACTGGAAACAATTAGCAATTTTAGCAAAGTTGCAGGTTATAAAATAAACCCCCATAAATCCTCAACTTTCCTATATATGTCTAGCAAGAAACAGCAGAAAGAGCTAGAAAGAGAAATCCCATGCAAAGTAACCTCAGACAATGTAAAATACTTGGGAGTCTATTTGCCAAGATAGACTCAGAATCTTTTTGAAAACAATTATAAAACACTTCTTGCACAAATTAAATCAGATTTAAATAATTGGGCAAATATCAACAGCTCATGGATAGGGAGAGCTAATATAATAAAAATGACAGTTCTACCAAAACTAAACTATCTGTTTAGTGCCCTACCAATCAAAATTCCATAAAATTACTGTAATAAGTTAGAAAAAATTGTAAGTAAATTCACATGGAGAAATAAAAAGTCAAGAATTTCCAGGAGCTTAATGGAAAAAAGTGCAAAAGAAGGGGGCTTAGCCCTACCTGATCTAAAATTATATTATAAAGCATCAGTCATCAAAACTGTTTGGTATTGGCTAAGAAATAGAGTGGTGGACCAGTGGAACAGACTAGGTGTAAAAGCAGGACAGGATTATAGTAATCTGCTGTTTGATAAACCCAAAGAGTCCAGCCACTGGGATAAAAACTCCCTCTTTGATAAAAACTGCTGGGATAATTGGAAGTTAGTATGGAAGAAACTTAGATTAGACCAACACCTCACACCCTTTACCAAGATAAGATCCAAATGGTTACAGGACATAGACATAAAAAACAATACTATAAGCAAATTAGAAGATCAAGGACTAGTCTACCTGTCAGATCTATGGAAAGGGGAGCAGTTTATGACTAAGGAAGAGTTGGAGAACATCACTAAAAACCAATTAGATGATTTCGATTACATTAAATTAAAAAGCTTTTGCACAGATAAAACTAATGTAATCAAGATCAAAAGAAAAGTAGTAAATTGGGAAACAATCTTTACAACTAATGATTCTGACAAAGGACTCATTTCTAAAATATACAGAGAACTGAGTCATATTTTTAAAACAAAAAGCCATTCCCCAATTGACAAATGGTCAAAGGATATGCAAAGGCAATTTACAGATGAGGAGATCAAAGCAATCCATAGCCATATGAAAAAATGCTCAAAATCGTTAATTATTAGAGAAATGCAAATTAAAGCTTCTCTGAGGTATCACCTCACACCTCTCAGATTGGCCAATATGACCAGGAAGGATAATGATCATTGTTGGAAGGGATGTAGGAAATCTGGGACACTATTACACTGTTGGTGGAGCTGTGAACTCATCCAACCCTTCTGGAGAGCTATTTGGAACTATGCCCAAAGGGCAACAAAAATGTGCATACCCTTTGACCCAGCAATACCACTACTGGGTCTATACCCTGAAGAGATGAGGAAAAAGGGTAAAAACATTACTTGTACAAAAATATTTATAGCAGCCCTGTTTGTGGTGGCAAAGAATTGGAAATCCAGTAAATGTCCTTCAATTGGGGAATGGTTTAGCAAACTGTGGTATATGTATGTCATGGAACACTATTGTTCTATTAGAAACCAGGAGGGACGGATTTCAGGGAAGCCTGGAGGGATTTGCATGAATTGATGCTGAGTGAGATGAGCAGAACCAGAAAAACACTGTACACCCTAACAGCAACATGGGAGTGATGTTCAACCTTGAAGGACTTGCTCATTCCATCAGCACAACAATTGGGAACAATTTTTGGCTGTCTGCAAAGGAGAGTGCCATCTGTTTCCAGATAAGGAGTTGTGGAGTTTGAACAAAGTACAAGGACTATTCCCTTTAATTCAGGAAAAAAAAAACCCAGATGTCTTATTGTCTGATCTGGTTACCTCTGAGAATTCTGTTCTCTTTAAGGATATGATTTCTCTCTCATCACACCCAATTTGGATCAAGGTACAACATGGAAACAAAGTAAAGACTGACGGAGTGCTATCTGTGGGGTGGGGGTGGGGGGAGGGAAGCAATATTGGGGGAAAATTGTAAAACTCAAATAATATCTTTAATAAAAATTAAAAAAAAATACTGGAGCCAGAGTATTTCAGCCACATTATATGTCAGGAAGCTATTAAAGTGCCTTCTCCATTTTTTATATTCTCTCTCAATAGCTTCCACTGGACAGAAGTATTTCTTTATGAGGCTTAAGATATTGAAGAGGTCCCTTTTAAATGCCATCTGTTTCCCACAAAAAGTGAACAATACACATGGGCTTGTGGGTAAACTCAGGCTTTAGAAAACCATCAGCTCTTCCAATTACCTGGGTCACTTGGAGGCAAGTCCTTTATCTCTGGTTTGCAGGATATACTTGCCACTGTATGTCAGTTGATGAGCACCCTCAGCAAAACATACCTTTATGAACCTTGGGTCCGTCAATGTTCCTCTCTAGACTTCCATTTCTTTCCCATGGTACTTGAAAAAGATTTGGACCCGAGAACCTAGTTTAGAGTCCTAGTTCAGCCACTTATTACCTGAATGGTCACTTGAAAGTCAGTAAACCTTCTAGAGCTTCATTTTCTTCATCTGTCAAATGAGAACATTGACATGGATAACCTTTATGATCCCATCCTGCTCTAAATCTATTACCCTTTGATGTGAAAAATGAAGAGGAAGAGGGTCCCCTCCAGATTGAAATGGTTTATATGGATTCAGGATAGAGGGGGAAAGGACAGCTAGTCTCTGTATTTGGATCTTAGAAATGATTTAGTTCACCCCCCACCCAAAAGAAAGTGACTTAACCAGGGGTTAGATATTTGGCAAGTAACAGAATTAGAATGAACCTCAGACTACTAACTCCAAATCCAGGGCTCATTCCATTCCATTAGACCTCACTCTACTATATTCCACTCATCTATCCAGTCTTTCTTGGTTAGGACATAATTATATCATTGGGATAGATGAATTTTTTATCTGTTATCCTTTAACAATACAACACATTTAGCTGTGTCATCACTATCAACTTAGCACAGCTTTCCTTACTGGTCCCTTTCTAACTCTCTTATGACAACCATCAAGGAAATGACTGTACCAACTAATTAAATTAAAACAAACTGAAAATAAAATTTCAATACTTAAAAAATAATTTTTTAAAATATTAGGGAAATTTTTCTTATAAAAAATATCCAATTGGCAGCATATGGATGAGATCAAGGCTGGGGAGAAGTAGAGAAAAGATGAATTGTCTTCATCTTTATAAATATCTATCTCAATAGTCCTTGAAAAGAAATTGAATGGCTGAACATCCTTTTGTGGGATCGATTCAGGCCTTAATTGTGATTTGTATGAAATGCTATTTTAGGCCCCCATTTTGTAACTTCCATGCCAAGTAAATAACTTATAAGATATATTTTGAACTTTTTTCCTGTGAAAATACAGGGAGAAAAAAAAGAGGAGATTTATTGGGAATATGTGGGAATATTCCTCCTACATTATAGGAGGAATAATGGACATCCTGAGATAGGATAATAAAGCTATAAAGATAATCCAAACCAAATTAGCAAACATTTATTAAGTCATACTATTTATAGACACTGATTCTGGCACTAATGATACAAGAGTAAAACAAAACCAGTCCCTATCCACAAGGGATTTATGGTCAGAGAAGACAAACTATTAAGAGAAAGGAGGAAAAGAAGGTTAAATTGTCAGAGATGAGATCAGAGTGGGTGAGGAGCCAGCCTTAGAAGCAGTAGGGAAAGATAGGACCAGCTCTCTTAGTAGAAGAAGATGGGATAGGAGCAGAGAAGGTTCCAAGAAAGATGGGAAAACAGGGTTTTTTTTATTTTTCTTTTAGGTTTTTTTTTTTGAAAGGCAAATGGGGTCAAGTGGCTTGCCCAAGGCCATGAAGCTAGGTAATTATTAAGTGTCTGAGGCCAGATTTGAACTCAGGTACTCCTGACTGCAAGACTGATGCTCTATCCACTGTACCACCTAGCTGCCCCAAAACAGGTTATTTTTAACCTTCATCTTTACTCTCCATTCTATGCAAAATACTTCCTTTCTCCATACCAGGCCTAAAATAGTCATAGGATTTGAGATAAGAATTCTGTGAGAAGCTAGCCCCCAAGACTTCCTCTATGCTAACCCCCTAGACTCAAAAGGAGGAAGGTCAGAGCTTGAATGGGGGGGGGGGGTAATAGGATAAATGAGGGGATTATTTGTTCCAATAAAGTATCAGTAAGGAGCCTGCAGTTTCTGATGAACAAGTGAAGAGTAACTCAGGATGTGATGTGAAGTCTAGGAGTTGGTTTACAAAGAATGCCTAGGTAACTCCAGGTCACTGAAAAGTGAAGATGACTGAGTGAGTGATAAAGTGATAGCCTTACAGGAATCAATAGTAACTGTGATGTTTTATTCAAGGTCTGCCCTAACTCTGAATGAATTATGATTTTCACTTGGAATTTGTTTTCAATCAAAAGCAAATAGGTGTGTAGTGCATATTAATTTCATAGTATTTCAGGACTCCTTCAGTGTGTGTGTGTGTGTGTGTGTGTGTGTGTGTGTGTGTGACAGAGCCAGAGAACCAGAGGGAGAAACAGACAAAGAGAGAGAGAGACAGAGAAAAAGGAAGAGAGGGGAGAAAAATGAGGGATAAGGAGAGACAGAGACACAAAGATAGAGGGAAAGAAGAGATAGAGATGGATAGAGAGGGAGAGAGATGGTGACAGAAAAAGAGGGGTGATGGGAAGTTAGATAGGGAAAGAAAGGCAGAGGGGGAAGAAGGAAGTAAAAGGTGGGGGAAAGAGAGAGGAGAAAAAGAGGGGGAAAGATGGAAGAAGGAAAAAAGAGAGAAAAGGTGGAGGAAAAAGGGAGAGAGGAAGGGGGAGAGGATCACAAGGACAAGAAAAGAGAGGAATGACATAAAAGAAACAAAGAGGGAGAAAAGGAGAGGGGGAAAGGGAGAGCAGTGAGGGGGGAATGGAAAAAAGTGAGAGACAGAGACAAAGAGTAAAAGTCTTGGTAAAATTACAATGTTCCTATCCCTGATCCTTTGAAACACATATTTTAGGGAGGCAAAATTAAGACATGCTATCAGATGAGCAATTCATCAAAGGAACCCAGAAGTCCATATATTTTGAATGGGTACTGAAGATGAATTATGAGCTAGTCTCAGAAATGAATATGATAATTGAAGGCAAGATCATATTTTGGAATTTGGCAATTATTTTCAATTATCCCCAACTATTCAATGCCACCAAAGTCCATCTTTTGTTACAATCAGTACTCTAGTTTTGCTTTCATTCAAGTACCATTTATATCTCATCATGCTAAAAATATGTTCTTGAGTTTGTAAAGGCTATGACTATGAGACATTTTGAATCTGTGACAGTTCTGCCAAAAATATCTGAGTATGAATATTATGACCAACTGCAAAGTTCAAAGAGCCTTATCATTGATCTGGCTATGAAATGATTCATCTTGTTCCTACAAAGTCATGAAAGGGTGCAATTTGTATAGGTAAACACTGTTGAAATTACAGATCCATGTGATACTGAAATATTCTCCAGGTGGTGCTATGTGGCTATGATTCACAGAAAATTGTAGATGACCCAAAGGGTAATGGAAAGTTGCAAGAGTGGGCATAAATAGGCTGTAGCATATTGCCAATATTGACCTGCATACAGGAAATGGCATAAGGATATTGCCAAGGACATGTCTGATTAGAATAGGATGTGGGTTGATCCTGTAACACGAGTGAAAGATAACAGATGGATATCTCCCATATCTGTGAAATGCCTACTGGCATCTATGAAATATTAAAAGATCTAGAGGAAGGTCCCTAGCATATTGGTTTGATTTTTCGAGTATTAATGAAAAGACAGATAAGAATTGCAAAGGATGAGAAAGCAAAGAAAAGTTATCTGTAAGTCATTGAGATTAATAGAAGTCATTGAAGATATTACTACTACCGAAGTAAACATAAAACCCAGCTAAAACCAATATCGAGTGATTTTAAAGTAGGAGAGAAGAGGAGAACCAACAGTAGGGCAACATTCACCATGAGAGTCTTTGTGGGGAAGGGAAGTACAGTTCAACATGATTTTCTCTTGGGGAAGTAGTAGAAAGAGGTAGTTTAAGAATGGAAGGTACATAGAATGTTCTTTGAATATCTATCATCCTTGGGTCTTATATGTTAATAGTTGATATCTCCTTGTCTAACATTTGTCTTAATAACAGGAGACCCTAGATCATGGTGGTCAAAGTAATTCCCACACTGACCATCCAGAAATGGCTCTGTAGAAAGACATATCAATAGGTAACTTGTGCTTTCAGATAAGTTACTATCTATACCATTTAGTAAAATTGCTATTGATTCTTCTTAAATTTGTCCATAGATGAGATGAAAATTGCTCTTGTTTCCTCCAATGCTTATCATGATTTATTGGAACTTCTTTTCTGTACAAACTAAATCTTTCATGATTTTCTTTTGTCATTTTTCTCCAGTTCACACCTCTATAAACATAGCAAACAATCTTTTATTAACATCCTCACAAGAGCCTTAAAAGAACTTGCTTTAGTAGGAAAAGTACTGGATCTGGAATTAAAGGGAATGGATTCTGATTCAAGATATACTCCTTACTACTACCTATATGACTTCAGGAAAGTCATTTAAGTTCTATAAGTCACAGTTTCCCCAAATGTGAAATGAGAGGATTAGATTAGATCAGGGACCAATACAATATAGTTTCAGTTTATTAAGCCAAGAGAATCTCTAAGGTGTCTCTCAGCTCTAAATCCTATGATCCATTTTGTTATTCCCAGACAGATAAATCAGTGAAAGGGACCTTCAGGTTCCTGGAGTGCAAACAAATTAAATATAGGAGAGAAATCTTTGCTTCCAAAAGCTATCAATGGTAGATGAAGGGTTAAGGGAGTGGGGGGGTGGGGTTAGTGACTATTTCCGGGCTACTTCAGGTACTTGCTTTGAAGACTTCTTCCCATAACTCCAGTGTCTTAGATTGCTGTCCTCTATCTATAAATTTAGATAGATCTATATCTACAGTCTGTTCCTACTCACTGAAATTAATAACCACCATTAAAAGAATAATAACACTAATAATAATAATAATAGACCTAACAGAGATCAATGTTATGTGGAAATAAGAATTGCCTGCAATTACTGTGGTCCTATCTGCTATTGAAATTATAGCAAGATTACTTTTTGTGAGTCTATAGAAAATGTTCATATCTGGATACTTTCAATCAACTAGGGACAGCTAGATGGCACAGTGGATAGAGCACGGGCCCTGGAGTCAGGAATACCTGGGTTCAGATCTGGTCTCAGACACTTAATAATTACCTAGCTGTGTGGCCTTGGGCAAGCCACTTAACCCCATTTGCCTTGCAAAAAAAAAAACTAAAAAAAAAAAGACCCTCACTACAGATTGTTAAGGAAGTATATCTAAAAACATTACTTACACAAAAAATATAAAAAACTTTCCATTAAAAGAATTGCTTAATTAATAACTTTAAATGAATTAACAATTATACAATGTAGTAATAAATAAGGTAACAGACAGGTTAAGGTCATCATGGTCTGAGTAGGAATAAGAAATCAATTAACTATATGATTATTATTTAAACTTGTAATCACATGATTAAAACTTGTAACCATATGAACTATATGATTGATGATGAAAATTGTACACTCTTGTAACCAAGGAAATGATCTCAGTTTGCTTGCTTGAAACATACATGATTCTGAAACTATAAAAATAAATCCAAGCAGCTGACAGTCAGTCAAACTGCTCCTGCCTTTACCCACTTGTTTACTCAACTCATTTCACTGACTCTATCCCTTCTGTCAGGCTGGACCCCCACATTTTATTCCTCCCTGGCAATGACTCCTGGTAAATCCCTGAACCCAGGCACAAAAACCTCTATCAACCTGAAAGGATTAAGTCTATGATTATCTATATATCCCTAATTACTTCATCTCTGCTCTCTGAGCAACTGGACCCACCTATGTCTTCCTTAAGAAGCTCACTTACTCCTTTGAACTGCTCATCTTCCTTTGGAAGGCAGCCCATTCTGGAGGAGCATGATCTTCTCCATGCTGTTGGATCCATGTTGATCTGAACCTTGACACTTTCTCATGGCTGTTTTTCTTTCCTCCCTCTTGATGGTCATGAGAAAGTGCCAGGGCTTAACTTCACTACTTCTAGTGAAACTCACTTTCTTTAGAGAACTCTGTGAACTAATCTGTGAATTAAAATTGAAACCTTTTCTTACTCTGAGTCAGAGAGCCTGATGATTTCTTTACCCAAAACAAACCCACACTGTTCTTTAAAGTCCTCTCGCCAAACTCATTTTCCCAGCATTAATATTACTATTCCTATTTTACAGAGTTGGAAATGGGTTGATAAAGCTAAGAAACTTATTTGGGTCACTCAGCTAGTCAGGATATGAGATGAGATTTTAATTCAGTTCTAAATCCGAATCTAGTGTTATTTTTACTGTGACAAGTTTCCTCTTTTATATATAGTTGTAGTAATGCTGGAGCTCTCTATACCAATAGCCTGTGACTAGGAAGGAGATGACATTTCTGAACCCCACCTAGGAGAACAGCCTCAAATGTCAAGCCTCTCATTCTCTGGATTCCAACTGAGAAAACAGGTATCTTTCTCTCTCTCAGGCCTTCATCTAGGACATCAGGCTCAAGAATTGACTCCATGTGTACGGGACCAACAGAATACAGAATGAATAGAGCACCAAAGCAGTGGTCAGGAAGACTCATCTTGTGTTCAACTCAAGTTTCAGATACTATGTCAAATTTCTTAACCCTGCTTGCCTCAGTTTCCCCATCTGAAAATGAACTAGAAAAGAAAACAGCAAACCACTCAAGTATCTTTGCCAAGTAAACCCCAAATGGAGTCACAGAGTCAGACAAGACCGAATGATAAAAAAGTTAGTTTTATCCATCCTTAGAATAAGACAAAGAAAACAGCATTGCTTTAGAGCTTTGGTCAAACCCTTATTTCTGATTTACCTTCTTTGCTAGTATTTGAATGAAAAGAAATTGATATCACTCTATTCTATCACAGGACCCATAAGAATTCAAATCTCAAGCAAATAGTTCTCTACTATATAGCTACCACATTCCCACCTCTTTCACTCCTAATCTCTAAAATAGTCTCTACAACCCTCACTCATCTTCCTTGATTGGATTCTCATCTCATCTGTTAAAACCCTACCCCTTCCTGTCCCTTTCCTGTCATTCCTTTCCATTGAGTTCTCTAGAATCACTACTTTCTTCAAAACAAACAAGAAGTGCTTCTCTTCATCTTAGAACTCTCCCTCTCTCTCTCTCTCTCTCTCTCTCTCTCTCTCTCTCTCTCTCTCTCTCTCTCTCTCACACACACACACACACACACACACACACACACACAAAACCAAAACAAAACCTCATTCTGTCAGAAGGTAGGTAGCAGATTTCATCATTAGTTTTCTGGAATTTATAATTGAATAAACATTTATTAAGCACTTACTATAAATCCAAGCATTGTGCTAAGTACTGTGCCAAGTCTAATGAATGGTTATTACATTGATTAGTGTTTTTAAATCTTTCAATTTTTTTTCTTTACAATAGACTCCTCAGTCTTAGAGCCTTCCCTCCTAAATGCAGTCAATTCATCCTGTATTCTTGTTGTTTGTCCTTTATTCTTTCTTTTTTTGCAAGGCAATGGGGTTAAGTGGCTTGCCCAAGGCTACACAGCTAGGTAATTATTAAGTGTCTGAGGCTGGATTTGAACTCAGAGACTGTTTCATTGTATAAATTTTTCTCCTGTTCACCTTATTATGTATCACTTCATACAAGTCTTTCCAGGTTTCTCTGAAGTCTCACCCTATGTGCTTTGTATTCTGTAATATATCCTAAATTCTTTTCTATTTTATGGTGATGAATGTTTTAGGGTGGTGGATGTTTATAATCCTGTCTGTGGTTCCTAAGTACTTGAATTCTCTCCTTCTCTTTGTGATGTTTTTTGTTGATGTGGAAGTTCTGAATTTTGGCTAAATGTTCTTGAGTTTCCCTTTTGGGATGTCTTTCAGGAGGCAACCTATGAATTGTTTTGATTCTTTACTCCCTTTGTTCTAAGACTAGCACTGAGAAGGTTTCTTTTATAATTTATTTTTAAAACTATTTATTTATTTAAGGCAATGGGGTTAAGTGACTTGCCCAGGGTCACACAGCTAGGCTATTATTAAGTGTCTGAGGCCAGATTGGAACTCCTGACTCCAGGGACAGTGTTCTATCCACTGAGTCACCTATCTGCCTCTTTTTTTATAATTTCTTGAAATAATGAAGTAAAGAAAATGTTAAAAGAAAATGTTCTGTAATTAATCTGTTCTCTCTACACTGCCCATTTACCTTACATTAACACCAACCACCCCCATCCAAGTTATTGAGATTTGGTCAATGACCTTTTAGTAAGTATCTTGCCCCTTCATTGGCAGGGACTCAGTAAATTCCTGCATTCAGGCACAATTCAAGTTCCTTCAACACAACAATGGAACCCTGCCCTAGCCTGGAAGGATTAAGTCTTTAAACTAACACCTCTCCTCTTACATATCTCTAATTACCACATCTCTGAGTTAATGTGTCCAGAGACCTGAATCTAAATGATCTCATCTTCCTGCCCCTTTAAAAGTTCACTTTCTACTCAGGTGAATTGGTTATCTTCCTTTGGGAAACCATCCTGCTCATGGCCAATGATATCCCCCCAAAAGACTCTCTTGCTCCTATTCCCTTCCTCATTGCCTATACCCTGCTGACTCATTTTAATTTGGGAGGTCTACCCACTCTTGGGGAGCATGATCCTTCAACTAAATTCTCATGCTCCTATACCTTTCCTTACTGCTTATCTTCTCATGGCTACTGTTGTTACAGCTGCTAATCTTTCTTTCCATCTGTTAACCACAGCAATACCTAAATAAATTTTTTTGTTCCTAAATTCTTCTGATGCAGAGTCAATCTTTTAAGTGAATTCTTTCAAGTTTATTTAAACTCTGGAAACCTTTAGCTGGACACAATTTTTCAGCAACAATATGATGTCTGTTTTTGGTCATAGCTTTCAGGAAGACCAAAGATTCTTAAATTATTTCTCATACATCTGTTTTCTAAGCCATTTGCTTTTGCTATGAGATGCCTTGGTTTTTCTTTTTCTATTTTTTCAATCTTTTAACTATATTTTAATGAAGTTTTATTCGGTTTACTGAAATTTGCTTATGGAGTTTGCTTATTAACTTCCATTCTAATTTCAGGGAATTTCTTGAAGGAAAGTTTTGTACTTCTTATGTCAAGCTATTATTTCCCATTCCAATTTATAGTTGTCATTTTTTTCTGTTCTTTCCCTTTAACACTCATTTCATGAACTAAAAAAAATTTTAAACTATCCCTTAATTCTAGGAATTCTAGTTAAATCTATCCAAAAGTGTATTTTCCTTTAAGACTTTGCTTATAGATGTTTTGGTATCATGCACTTCTGAATTTGTCTTGAATGTCCCTGTGACCATAATAACTTTTTATGATGAGATTCTATCATTTTTCTATCCAATTCCTGATTTAGAACTTGATATTATGTCTCAATTCTCCAATCTTCTGGACAGTCCTGTTGTTGCTTACTAATGCTACTGAGTTATATTATTTCAGGATCTCAGGGACAACTTTGTCTGAAGACTTGCAAGTTTTTAATGATCCCAGACTTGTCTGATCCAACACAACAGTCCTAACATGGATGAGCTCCAAGTCATGGGTCTGTGGTCTTGATCCTTCTGAAGTTTTGGTAAACTGCTACTTTTATAAATCACTGTCAGCTATATGGAAAACTCCACTTGTTCAGAGTATCAGAATGCAAGTTTCTCTTTGGACCAGTATTCTTGCTACAGACTTCAGACTGTACTGGAAGATGAAACTAAAATCCTGCTCTGTTCCTGGGAGTCTGAGTTGTACAACTAGTTCTTGTTTTTGAACCTGTTTCTGTTAAATACTCACCAAGAGTTTGTGACTGCTTCTCCTACAATGGCATTGCCAGACATAAGGCTCCTCAAACCTCCCTAGATCTCTAACATGGAACTAAGTAGCAAGGGACCAACATGCCAGTTAGTAGTTATACCTTATACCTCTATGTTGAATCTGGGTCTTCTTACTTTGTGTAAGATGAGATATACAACCTCTCCCTAAAAAATGTCCCTCAAAGAGTGCTCTTGATAAGATTCAATTCCCACTGATCAAAGACTGCTTGCTTCATCATCCTGCAAAATAGCATCAATCAAATTCTCACCTTCATCATAACTTTTGACCCTGGAGCTCAAATCCCTTGGATTTGAAAAAATGGACAGGAGAGGTCCTCTGAAGTCCTGCATTTAAGAAGGGTACTCTGGGCAGTCATCTCTTCATTTCCCACTATATTGTACTCCTCTGCATTTCATCATACACTTGTGCTGGTTAACCCAACACACTGCTCTTTACAATTTCTTTTTATATGCTGTCTTTCCCCATTAGATTGTGAGCTAGTTGAGGGCAGGCTTTGTCTTTTGCCTTTCTTTGCCTTTTTTGTATCCCCCAGCACTTAGCACATTTTAGATGCATGATAAATGTTTATTGACTGTTTTGATTCCCTAAACCAACCTGCACTGGAAAAATGAGTTTTTAATTTTTTTAAAAAAAGTGCTCTGGGGGCAGCTAGGTGGTGTAGTGGATAGAGCACTGGCAGGAGTCAGGAGTGCTGGAGTTCAAATACAGCCTCAGACACTTAATAATTACCTAGCTGTGTGGCCTAGGGCAAGCCACTTAATCCCTTTGCCTTGCAAAAACCTAAAAAGAAAAAAGTGCTCTGAATAAAGAGACAAACCTGTCCCCCTCCCAATGGATTTGTTGATTATTTACAAGAAAAGATCTAGAGGTTTCTCTGGATAATGCTATGTATCTCAAGGAAATGAGGAATATGAGATAGGCTAAAGGGGATAAGATGATTGAGAATTAAAAGAAGTAGTGAAAAATCTTTAATCTTATACAGTCCTAGTAAAACCCAAATTCCATCAACATTAAAATTTCCCAGGAGCTTCTTATAGAATAGATGAGTCAGAGAATGGGCAGGTTTTTAACCTCAAGGAACTTGGGCAGTTGCATAAGGAATTTATATGTTAATGAAATCCTAGAACAATAGACTAATACTCCAGACCATCTTTCATTATGCCACACATACTCAATTATCTATTTTTCTAGGGATAATTTGGAATATTTGTCATTTGCAGAATTACACTGATTGGGAAAGTTCTCTGATGGTTTATTATTGAGAAATGAATTGGAGGTAGGCCCTGAATGGGGATCAGTCTTTATTTTCAGTAGGATAAAGTGGGGCATTCTGTATACGGTTCCTTATGGAAGAATTCCCTCTAGATCACCACTTAAAAATCTAGTAAAACCTATGGAATTCTTAAAATGTTTTATTGCCTATATTCATAAGCAAAAGAAATGTTAAATTTTATTTAAAGACTAATGAAAATAAAAATGTATTTTTACCCTACCCCAATTCATAGGTCCTCAAAAATTTTTGTGGATCTCAGGTTAAAAACGAAACAAATCAAAACAAACAATAAAAACAACTGCTCTCTAGCTAGTTCTGACCTGGACAAAGAAAAGAGTATTTTCTACGAGAAAGGTTTGGTAGATTGGATTTATGCTCCCTTCTCATTACCCTACTGCTTTGACTTGCTTACTTTAGGTATGATATGATACCTTTTAGATGGAGTCTTATGGAATAGTGTGAGATAGATAGGAATTAACTATAAATCTTTGCCAGGAGAACATGTAAGCCTAGACAGATCCATTGGTGAAATTTTATGGGAAAGATTGGAGTTGGTACAGCAGCTATTCTGATAAAGTCCAGGAGATATGGAAAGGTCAAGGAGAGGAGTAATGCCTAGATAAGATGATTGATAAGTAAATATGTTAGGACAGTTATAAAGAGATAGCTTCTACCCTACCCAAATTTAGGGCATCCCTAAAAGTCCCTACTTCACCTGGTCAGTTGTCAACTCTAGCTTGGTGTTCCCAGCCACATAAGTTTCTGTGCCAAACCTGAGGAACTATGGATCTAGGTTCCTCTAGGGCAGTGTGTGTCCAATCTGCAGCCAACATACAGCATCTGGGGTCCTTCATAATGGCCTGTCTGGCATTTGTAGCTGCACTCATTGGTGATATATTGTGTTGTATTCATGAATGGGTACTGAATTTGGTATGTGGCCCTTGACTGGTTTTTAATTGGATGATAAGGCCCAGAAGAGCTAAAAGACTGAATATCCCTGAAGAGCTTGGACCCTGGAAAGAATTAGAGGTCATATACCTGAGTTGCTGTTTCATGGAAGATAGTGTGGGATTGTGTAGATGAGAAGAGGAACAAAACATATAAGAGCCTGCTAGTTATCAGAAACCATCATTTGATTATACTAGGGGACCATAAATGTTTTCCTACTCCAGTTTCTATCAGTACTTTGAGGGAAAAGAACTGACCTTGTTCAGGTAAAAATGGGCAGAAGGTCTCCTTTTGGGGCTTCAGTTGTAGATAATCAAGGATGGTCAAATTAAATGGTCATTGACTTTGTGAAGTCATCCCTGAAGCAGCACCCCACAATATCCCAGTAGGGGAAGATAAAGAATATACAAATAGACTTCAGAAGCTACCAAGAAAGTGAACAGAGAGGGGCAGCTAGGTGGCATAGTGGATAAAGCACTGGCCTTGGAATCAGGAGTACCTGGGTTCAAATCTGATCTCATTTAATAATTACCTAGCTGTGTGGCCTTGGGCAAGCCACTTAACCCTGCTTGCCTTGCAAAAACCTAAAAAAAAAAGTGAACAGAGATGGAGGGATGCAGGATCTAACTGGTCAACTCAGGGGATTAAAGTATATAGTCATTCTATGGGAGAGTCTTGAAGAATGGAAGGTATACATACATACATATATATATATATATATATATATATATATATTACATAAATACACAAACACATATATACATACATATGTATATATATATACATTATATATATATATATGAATCTATCTGTATAGATTCATATATAGAAATTTAGATTCATACTAGTTAGTATTCTAGAACTTTCATGCCAGTGAAAGCATCTACAACTGAGGGATCAGTATGGTACGATCCCATGTGGTGTTTCTCAACTTGCTCTGATTGGCAGAATGATTATAATGGCCTTCTTTCTCCTTCTAAGAGCAAAATGTTTGGCCTCCCTGCAGTCAACATCAATTTAGGATATGAAATTGCAGTAATAAATGCCTGTTCCTGCTATAGCCATTATGAATTCTCTTATAGAACATATCCTCATTCCCTAGGGACTCCCTTGTACTATTGCTTGTGATGAGGGTACCCATTTTATTACAATGAAGTTTGGAATTGGACCCATCATCACTACATTAGCTAGGTTTTCCATTTTCTATATCATCACCTAATATAGTGAAGCAAGGAAATGGACTTTTAAAATAACAACTTAGATATAAAAACTCTTGATTATAGGGGTTAAGTGTTCTATTATTCAGAGGCTATGTCTTTACTAAATCAGCATTACTTCAGGACGGTAGAAGGCTCTTAGCTCCACAGATGTCTTGTATATGTCTCTCGGAAGTGAGAACTTTTGGACGTAATCCCACTAACCCTTCATTATTCTATCCTCTATGTTAAATCACGTAAGTCTTCAATTCTTGCCCCCTCAGAAGGTTTTATACAACTAGGGAAAATAGTTTTTGAGTTCTGTAAATCAATAGATTTCCCCCCTCAGTATAATTCAGATAGAATCTTCTCAGAAAATGTCTGGGGAACTAAATTAGAATTATTGGGAATGGCTTTGCTTTATAATGATTTAGAACAGAGATGGCAAACATGCTATTAGAGTAACTTGAACTAGAATAAAATATAAATGAGAAATATTAAAATAAATAAAAACATAAAATATAGATAATGTTACATTTTAAAACTAAGTCTAGATATGACCTATAGGAATCCTAATGTACACATTAGTGGTTCCATCTTCTTGGAGAGTATAAAAATTATCTTTTTATAATCATAGTGAGGAGCAGCTAGGTAGGGCAGTGGATAAAGCATGGGCCCTGCATTCAGGAGTACCTGGATTCAAATCCGGTCTCAGACACTTAATAATTACCTAGCTGTGTGGCTTTGGGCAAGCCACTTAACCCCATTTGCCTTGCAAAAAAAAAAAAACTAAAAAAAACCCTATAATCATAGTGACCTGGAGTTAGCATGAGAAAAAAAGAGATCTTCTGGTTTATTTAGAAGTGACTTTTAAATCCTTGGATAAAGTTGGAGAAGAATTTTCATCTACCCTACATGGAAGATGATAGTAGTTCCCTCAATGGAGATATTTAAAAGGGATCAGTACTTTATGTTATCTCCAAGCTAATTCAAACTCCTAAGGAGATAAGGATTTGGGCTAGTGGGCTTGGGAGCATGAATAGATAGCAGTGTATCTTTGCCAAGAAAACCACAAATGGTAAAAAAAAGAGTCTGACATGATTGTAAAATGACTTGATTAATTTAAATTTTTATGGTTCAAGAGATCCTATTGTATTTTATGCAAGAAAAATCTTAAATCTGTGAGACTAAGACCAATTCAGTCCTAGGCTACAATAGGAGTAAACATCAAGTAGTTTAACAAAACATCAACAAGACAAATCTAGGTTAAAATTTCATATGGAATTGAAAACAGGAAGAAGTTTGAAATGACTCAATATTGTCTTTGTAGTATTTGTAATTCCACAACAGCCAAGTGATTGCAATCATTGTACAAAGTATAGGTTCTTGTCCCTCCTATATGAATGGAAAGCAAAGGAACAGTTCCATGTTAATGACAATAAAGTAACCCTATAGAAATAGAAATGGGGTTTCAGAGATCAAAAAGACCCAGATTCACAAAAATATTTATAGCAGCTCTTTTTCTATTGGCAAAGAATTGGAAATTGAAGAGTTGACAATCAACTGAATGTTTGGACAAATTATGATATGGGAATGTGATGGAGTATTATGTTCTATAAGAAGCCATGAGCAGGCAGACTTCAGAAAAGCCTGGAAAGACTTGCATGAACTGATACAGAGTGAAGTGAGCAGAACCAGGAGAACATTGTATATATTAACAGGAACACTGTAAGATGATCAACAGTTCTTCTCAGCAGTTCAGTGATCAAGAACCATCCTAACAGACTTGGGATGAAAAACGACATTCACATCTGGAGAAAAAAACACTAGAGTCTGAATGCAAAGCAAAGTTCTATGTTTACTTTATAAAACTCCTTTTGAATTTTTTTACTGTCTTTCTCATGTTTTTTATTTCCCCCTTTGGTTCTAATTATTTTTTCACAACATAACTAATATGGAAATATGTTAAACACAATTGTACAAGTAAAATTTATATCAAATTACTTGCTGCCATGGGGAAGGGACAGGGAAGAGAAGGTAGTAGGAAAAAAATGTGGAACTCAAAAGATTAAAAAAAGATGAATGTTGAAAATTACCTTTTATATGTTATTGGAAAAAATAAAATAATAGGACATTAAAAAAAGAATATATCTTAGAGAGTAGAGAAAATATGGTCTTTGTCAAGATATGAAACATTAGAAAAATATCAGATAATAAGAAGGGGAGGAAGGAGAAAGGTCAGTTGTATATTTAATGTTAAAAAAAAATTGGAATTTTCCTGAAAAGAGAGTCTTAATGGACTAAGGAGGAAGCAGATGCTTTTTATCCTCCACAGAAAGTGAAACTCAAGAGATTATCAGTAAGAGTCAGAGACAGAAGTGAAGAATAGTGGTGGTTAGCAATTCCCTGTTCAGGAATATAGAGTAAGTCATTTGTTGACTGAATAGAATAAAAAATTGAACTGTTATTCTCCCAGAGCAAGTATATTAATTAAAATATAATAGAGGGTCTCAAAGACTTATTAAAACATATATCTATTACCCACTTTGAGTACAAATGATACTCTTTGGGTTTTTTTTGGGGGGGGGTTAGGTTTTTTGGCAAGGCAATGGGGTTAAGTGGCCTGCCCAAAGCCACACAGCTAGGTGATTATTAAGTGTCTGAGACCAGATTTGAACTCAGGTCCTCCTGACTCCAGGGCTGGTGTTCTATCCACTGTACCACTTAGTTGCCCTAATGTTCACTTTTGATCTATGAATTAAGTTTTCAGAATGATGGACTTCTGACAAAGGATAGGTAGATAGGTAGAAAATATACCTCAAGCTATTATATTCTACCTCTACTCCCTTTCACGGTCAAACTCTTAAAAAAACTGTTTATAATTTTCCTTCATTTCCTTTCTCATTCACTTTAAAATGTTTTGTAATTCAGCTTCCAACTTCATCACTCAGCTGGAAAATACTCTCTCTTAAATTAACTGAACTATTTTAAAATTATATTTTAATTGTGCTCAACAAAAATTCACTTCTTTTTCCTTTCCATTTCACTCTTCTCCCCTGCAACTGAGAAAAAGAAAAAAACAAGAAACAAAAACAAAACCCCTATTAAAATGTGTATAGTCCAGTAAAAGAAATCTTCCTCTGATCATGTCCAAAAGAAAAAATAAATTCATTCTGAACTTTAAGTGTTTACCTCTCTACCAGGAGGCAGGTATCATGTTTCATCATTAGGCTTCTGGTACTGTGGTTGGTCATTTTAATAATCCTTACCATATTATTGTCATTGTATAAATTGTTATTCTGGTTCTACTGTACTGTATCAATTCACAGAAATCTTTCTAGGTTTCTCTGAAACTATTTCTCCCATCATTTCTTACAGCACAACAGCATTCTATAACATTTATGTACCATAACTTGTTTATCCATTTCACAATTTATGGGCACTTCACAAAGAGCCATAAATATTTTTATATAATCCTTAATTAGAATTTGTTTTGTTGGGGCGGCTAGGTGGCATAGTGAATAAAGCACCAGCCCTGGAGTCAGGAGGACCTGGGTTCAAATCTGGTCTCAGACACTTAATAATCACCTAGCTGTGTGGCTTTGGGCAGGCCACTTAACCCCGTTTGCCTTGCAAAAAAAAAAAAACCCTAAAAAAAAGAATTTGTTTTGTTTAGGATTAATCCCTCCCTTAACCTCTTCTCCTCTAATTTCCCTTTATTCTTTCTCTTTTCTCTCCTCTTTAAATGGAGGGAAATGTTCAAGATGTAAGTTCTAAAGACACAAAGGGAAACAATTCTAATGAGAAGAAAAATAGAAATTGTCATGACCAATGTGTATAAAAAGAAACTCATTAACTTAGATTTTTTTTAAAAGGTAAATAACAGAGGATGGAAACAAAGACAAGTAACAGAATGAATGTGTAAAAGATTGCACAGTTCTGTAAAAATAGTGTTAGCAATCCTAAATAATGACCAGGTCAAAGAACAATTCAAGGGGCAGCTAGGTGGCACATAGTTGTGTGACCTTGGGCAAGTCCCCCACTGCCTTGTAAAAAAACAAAACAAACAAAGAACAATTTAAATGAACAATTAGTAACTATAAAAATAACGTCATAAAAAATTCTCAGTTACAGTTAAAGCAGCTCTTAGGAAAATCATATTCCTATAAAAATTACTAACAAAATATAAAAAAAGAGAGTATTCATGAAGTGAATGTGCATTTTAACAATAAGCCAAAAAAAATCAAACTCCAAATAAGCACAAAAGAGGAGCTATTTAAAAATTAAAGGGAAGATAAACGATACAGAACTATTCTGATGAAAAAGAGAACAGAAAATCAAATCAATAAAACAAATTATTTGTTTTTCACAACAAAATCAGAAGAAATGAAAAGAACAATCATAATATATTATACACAGTTTTATGCTAAAACTGAGGGCACAAATTGCAGAATCCTTTCAAAAACAGTTAAACCATCAGAAGACAAGATAGAAATTTTAAATAAATCAACTTACTTCTCAATTTAACTATAAAGAGATTACCAAGATAGGGGTAGAAGAGGCAAAACTTATCCTGATGAATTCAAAGGAGAAACTTTATCAAACTTTTAAAAAATAATTAGTATTTATACTTCACAAATTATTCTTACAAAGTAAGAGAAAGTACCTACTAGAATCCTTTAGGGGATAAACATAGTCCTAATACCTAAACTAGGAAAAGATAAAACATAGAAGGAAAACTGTATAGACCAATGTAATTAATGAATATTGACTCAAAAATTTTACACAAAATCCTGTCAAATAGACTACAATGATTATCCAAGAAACCATTCATTATGACTAAGTGGAATTTATACAAGAGAAGCAAAGTTGGTTCAATATTAGGAAAATAATCAACATAATCATATGAAAGCCCAAATTATCTAAAATCAAATGATCAACTCAATAAATGCAGGAAAGAACAAAGTATAGTGATCTTTTATGCTAAAAATCTATAGGTATAGAAGGATCTTTTTAAAATACATATATATATATATATATATATATATATAAAGCACTCATATATATATATATATAAAGCACTCATATATATATTATATATATATATATATATATAAATTCACTCATCTTCATGAGTTCAAATTCCAATTCTAAGTATTTGATACTTACTAGCTATATGACCCTAGACAAGTCATTAAGCCTACTTCAGTTTTCTCAACTGCAAACCATTTCAATATCCTTGCTGAGAAAATCTCAAATAGGGTCGTGAAGAATTGTACCCAACTCAACAACAACAATAACAGGATTTAAGCATTTGAAAAAGTTTTTGTCTGGTGGAAAAGATGCCATAATATAGATACAAACAGCATTTGTCAATGGTTGAATGTCAACTTGGACAGGGTTCTTTAATGTAGAGTCACATAAATCAGCACTTGATCCTATGCTATTAACACTATTATCAGTTATTTAGATATGGGCATGAATGACATGCTCATCAAATTTACATATCAAGCAAGATAATTTACATTACTGATTCTAGTCAGGATACAAATAGATCTTGACAGCTGAATTTAATTTTTAAAAGTTCAATATGGACATATGGAGTCTTACACTCAAGTTAAATAAAAATCAAGTATCCAAGCATTGGAAAAGCATCATTAAAGGCATTTTGTCTAAAAAAAAAGATCAGGGTGGAGTAGGGGAAATATTAGAGGACTCTAAACTCAATATGAGACAGCAATGTAATATGGTGGACAAAAAAAGAACTTAGTTTGCATAGTTTCCAGGAATAAAGAGCTAGTTGATTTTCACTCAACATTTGACCCTAGTTACATCCCAGTAGGAGAATGTGAAAATTTGGGAACCTGAAGTTTTTTGGGGTTTTTTTTTAGTTTTTAGTTGTTTTTTTTTTTTGCAGGGCAATGGGGTTAAGTGGCTTGCCTAAGGCCACACAGCTAGAAAATTATTAAATGTCTGAGGCTGCATTTGAACTCAGTGCTCTATCTACTGTGCCATCTATCAGCCCCGGGAACCTGAAGTTTAAGGACATTGATAATATGCTAGAGTCTGTACAACAAAGGGACAACTTGATATATGAGGAATATTTGAAGAAACTGAAGAGCCTGGAGAAGAGAGCACTTAGGATATGACAACCATCTTTTAGTCTTTAAAGAATTGATTAATGAAAGGGCTTTAGATTTGACCCCAGAGGGAAGAACCAGAAATAATGGGAAGAAGTTGCAAAGAAGCAAATTTGGGCCTGATATCAGAGAAAACAAAGTAGAAAAAAACTAAAAAAAAAAACCAAGAACAACAACTTTAAGCAATTAGAGTTGTTCAAAGGCATACTTGGATCCATAGGAAATGGTAGACTCTCCCCCATTCTTCCACTGGGAGCCAGATGACTACTTGTTTCTTAACAAGATCAACCTCTACACTTGCTCATAATCCTTTGTGTCCTATTTTATAGATTATTTCTCAAACATCTCTACCCTGGAAATGTTTTGGGAACTCCTTGCTCCCAAACCCAAAATGAACATTAATGCTTTCTCTTTAATTTGTGCCTTATTGCCTGGACTCCAGTTCTTATCCCTATAATCCTCACCTATGTTTGCCTGAGCTATAGGAGATTAGACTTTTATCTGTTCTGAAGATGACAGATGTCCTAGCCAGCTGGTGATTTCAGCTTTTGTAAGCCCATGTTCCTATAATGCAAGGAAATATTCTCAAATAGCAGAGACTACTCTGCTTCTTGTGAATTCATAACATTTATTGTTCATATGAGTCATTTAGCACTTATCATATACTGTCTTGTGATACCTCATATATTGTTAATTGCCTAGTTGCATATGTATATCTTCATTCAGCTGCCAGAATAATCCTTCTTTTCTACAGATCAATGTAACTCAGTGACTCTAAGATCTGCTGTGTAACTCGCTGACTCTAAGATCCTAGTTCTCCTGAATAGAATTCAATTTCATTTATCTTTTATTATCTGCCTCCTATATCTCAAAGATGGTTTAAGCCAGTCCATTTATTTTGTATGTGAGGAAATTGAGGTTCTAGGAGAGTATTCAAAATTAGAACTCCTGTCTCTTGTTTTAGGTTCTTCCTGCTGCATTATACTGCCTGCATGGTTTTCAGCCCAGTCTGGGCTTCTGTTCATTTCTTGATACTTCATATTGTATTCTATGCTGGGAATGCCCTCCATCTACCTCTTTACCTACTAAATATCCTCACATATTAAAATCTAACTCATGCTACATTGCACCTCTACTATGAAGTCTTGGCAATACTTTAGAGTATTTATGTATTATGATATATTAAATGTATATGTGTTTTAGTTTATTTTCTGGACTGTAAGCTTCATGAGAGCAGAAACAATTTTTTTTCTCTAAACGTTGTTTCTCAGCTCCTAAAAAAAGTCATCCACATACAACAGGCACTTCATAAATGTTTATTGAATGAATGAATGAATATTTGTTGTCCACCAAAGATTATAAATTCTTTGAGAATAGGAACTATATATTATACTTCTCAATGAATATCTGTTGAAATTCTAGAACGCCCTAAGGAAGAAGGCATTCTGAATAATTTTTGTGTGACCATGATATGTTACCTGGGAAGCAAGGCCAAATGACTCATTTGAGAGCCCTAACCTGAGAATTGGGGGCAAAGGGGTTGGAAGACTAGGGAAGATCATTTCAGACAGGCAGGGATTATTCAATTTTTGTCTCTATTCCCAATGTTATCACAGAGCTTGGCCTTAATTAGGCATTTAATACACATTTGAATTGGCTGAGTTCCCAAAGCTAGTTCATAGTAGAGCAAGGATTTCAACTCATGAAATCCTTCCCCTTTGACCACTTGTCATTATTTTAAAGAATCAAAAGGTTTAGGGGGCCAGAAGGGACTTTAAAGATCATTTATTTGGCCAATTTCAGTTATTTTTTTAGTTGTGTCTGATTCTTTGTGACTCCATTTGGGATTTTCTTGGCAAAGGTGCTGGAGTAGTTGGCTGTTTCCTTCTCCAATTATTTGGCCTAATCTACTCATTTTATACAAGAAAAAAAAAAACCTTAGGTTAGAGATGTGAATCAACTTGTCCAAAATCATTTAGACAGTAGCAGAGATGTTATTCAACCTCAGGAGCTTTGCCCCCATATGCACCCAACTCTGGGGTTTCTTGCTCAGGAATATGAGCTCTGGAGCTCCTTCTGATTCAAAGATTCAGATGACATGAGTCTCAAAAGGAAGGAAGCAAAAGAGAGGAAGGAAGAAAAGCAGATACTGAGGTGGAATTAAAGTCAAAAGGTCTCCCTAGTTCATTCCTCCATTCAACACCTGTTGCCACAGGTGTCATAATATCGATGACCCCTTTGGTACTTCTCCTGTTACCACTTTACATAGTTCTCTCATTATCAGGGTCAGGGATGCATAAAATCTAACAGAGCACCTGCAGTCTGCCTTGGAAAGTGCCCCAGAAACCCCAGGTCTATAGGTCCTCAGGGGAAAGCTAATCACCCATCAGCTAAGTGTGTCTCCTCTTCAACTAAATGAACCATGTTTCAGAGAATGTGGTGTCCTGGGCAAGTGTGAAAATGACACCTCCCTTATATCTGCTTGTTATTCAGGTTACTAACATATTCTCTATTAATGATAGTGCAATTCTGAGTTCCCAGGTATAAGGCTCATTGGTTTGCTAGTGAAGACATGTGTTCCCTTGGGAGACATGTGCTCCTGGGGGGTACCTAACTAGCAAAAAAACTGATCTTAGCTTGAACAGGCATTGGTTTGGAGTCAGAAGACTTTGACTCAACCTGGCCATCCCCTTTACTATGTGAGATAGTACAGGTCATTCCATTGCTCTTGGCCTCGCTTTTCCAAACTGCAAAATTAATGTGTTTAATTTATAGGTCAAAGGCTTCTCTCAGGTGTGGAGAGCTGTGAAGCTATTTCAAGGGATCCCAAAAGATGTGCTCCAAACAGTACAATTTCAATCCTTATTTAGCTCCAACAAAATATTCAGTAATGTTAAACATAATGCATAAATAAATGTACCTCCTATCAAATGAATATACATCATGTTTCTATTATTAAATATATATCTATATTTTATATGTTTGTTACTTCTATTTCTTATTAATATCATATCATTTATATAATTTATAGTTTTGTTAGAATTAATAACATCCAAATTGTTTTAAATAAATTGTTGAATGGGGCAGTTAGGTGATGCAATGGATAGAGTACCGGCACTACAGTCAGGAGGACCTGAGTTCAAATCCAACCTCAGACACTTAATAATTATCTAGCTGTATGACCTTGGACAAGTCACTTAACTTATTGCCTTGCCCCCCCCAATTGCTGAATTTATAGTAGTATTTTAACATCATGTATAACCTTATTCAATGAAACTCATAGCACAACTATTATGGTATTTGGGAGTTCTCATCTTTGAAGAGATTAGAATCCATTTTTCTACATGACCTCAAGCTTCTAATCCTAGGCCAGAGTCCATCAGGAGATTCCAATGACTATACTCATATTTGTTATCTCCTGAGAAGTGAGGGAGTCACTTTCTTATAGGATGTTAGAGCTGGAAGTAGCTTCAAAATATAGAATAAGGAGCTAGAAGGGATGTTAAAAGATGGAAAGAATGGAAAACAAAGTTTGAGAAGTAAAAAAGAAAGACATATCACCTAATCTAATCCATTTATTTTGTAGATATGAAAATTGAGATTAGAAAGGAAGTCTTAAAGACTGGTATCCTGATTCCCATTCTAGGACTCTACCCACTATACAACACTGCTGATAGTACTACTTTTAGCCCAGTCTTACCCTCATAACAACTATGTAAAATTTCCTGTCAAATGCCATACCTTAAATACCTGTATGACCTTAGGCAAACCTGTGAAATGAAAAGAGCCTTTGAACTTGGAGTTATAAGACCTGAATTTGAATTACTTTCTATGACCCTAGGTAAGTCACTTAAGATCTCTGGGACAAAGTCTACTAATTTGTCTCCCTATTTCAAGTCTCTCAAGTTTAGTCCATACAACATATCTTCCAAGGTAATTTTCATTAAGCCCAGATCTGGAGATACGATCCCTTATTCAGTCATCTCCAGTGACTTCCAATTGCCTGAAGAATAAGTCATAGACTCCTGTGTTTAATTTCTAAAGTCTATTCAGAGGGGCATCAACCTATCTTTCTAGCCTCTTTGAATTGCCCTACACTCACTCTGTGATTCAGACAAAATGGCCTTTTTTCTTATCTTATTACCCAGGGAATTTTATCTCTCATCTCTGCACCTCTGCACTGGACATTCTTCATGATTGAAATGTGCTTCCTCCTTACGTCTACTTCAGAAACCTTTCTATTCCTTTAAGATATATCTTGGCATCATCCTTTACATGAAGTCTTCTCTGACTCCATTACCTTGTGTATATTATCAACTACTTTGTATGAATTTATTTTCATTATTAATTCTAGTTTTTTGTTATTTAAGTTTTTTTAGTGATATCTGGTTTTTCACTTCACCATTATAGTTCCCAGTATCTCTTTTCTTCTCTCCTCTCAGAAAGGCATTTCATGTAACAAATAGTTTTAAAGAAAAAAAAAGAGAAATGAGAGAAATACTCCAACAAAACCAATCACTATATCAAAAAGTCTGAAATGAAACAAGAGAACAATATACACATTAACAACAACATTGTGAGATGATCAACCCTGAAGGATGCAATTGCCTTCAGAGAACTAGGACAACCCTATTAAACCAGCTATGGACAATGCTATCCTCATCCAGAGGAAGAAAAACAAAACAAAACAAAACAAAATCCTTCAGAATCTGAGGAATCACACGTTCACTTGTATTTCTTTCCCTTAATCCTTTTTCCTCAAACTGAGAATGGCTAACCTGTAAACATGCTTAACACAAATGTGTAAATAACAATATTAACCTGAATGTTGTAACTTAGAAATAAACATAGGCATGTGTATGAATGTTTTAAAAAAAAACTTTCATACTAGTTGTGTGGCCTTGGGCAAGCCACTTAACCCCATTTGCCCAAAAACCTAAAAAAAAAACTTTCATAACATGTATTTGGAAAAGTTAAAACATCAATTTTAAAAAAAAGGAAAAAATCTGAAATCATATATAATGTTTCACACTTTCCTCTGCAAAGGAATAGGGGCAGGGGTGGGGGTATCTTCTCATATCTCCTGTTTTTTAGGGATATATATATATTCTGTGTGTGTGTGTGTGTGTGTGTGTGTGTGTGTGTGTGTGTGTGGTGTGTGTGTGTGTGTGTGTGTGTGTGTGTGTGGTGTGTGTGTGTGTGTGTGTGTGGTGTGTTTGTGTGTGGGGTGTGTGTGTGCGCGTGTGCGTGTGCGTGTGTGTGTGTGTGTGTGTGTGTGTGTGTGTGTGTGTGTGCGAGATCCTTCCAATTGGCCCATTCCAAGAAACTGTTTCAGGCTGTGTACTTGCATCTGTAGCACCGCATTTAAGGCACGCTCGACTGATTGATATGGGTCTGGGCTTCCTCGTGTGTAGAGGCCCTGGCCTGAGATTGGACAGCTAAGGTTTCTCCCTCCTGCCACATCCCTGACACCAGGAGTGCTGACCTCTCCGGACTCCTCCCCTCCCCAAACGGTCCATTCCTATCTATTTCCGCAGTCAAGATCCACACCCCTCGATTTTTCCCTTTTTCCTCCCCCACCCCCATTCCAGGCCAAGCTCACTAAGCAGCGGAGGGGGGAAAAAAAACCACAATTCCCATAACACCTGGCGGAAGGAGGTGGGAGCAAACTTTGATTGACAGTTGGCGTAACGAACCCTCGCTGATCGCAAAGCGGGGGAGGGGGGCGTCTGGTCGCGCGTGCGTAGAAAAGCCACTTGGTAAAGGCTGCGTCGGGAGCCGCAGGCGGTCAGGTAGAGAGGTAGGGAAGGAAGGGGCGGGGGCGCCGGGGGTCGCGGGAGCGGAGGGAGTGCGTGTGGCCCTTGCTGGGCAGCGAGCAGACCTCCGCACTCCGGCCCCTGCCCACCCCTCTGGCCTCGTCCGGGGAATGGAACGGTCCGGAAATAGGAAGCCAACCCTGAGGGGGAGGGGGAGGGGAAGGGACCAGCCTCGGGGTGGGACCGGGGAGCAAAACAGTGGGAGGGGGCTTCGGAGGACCCTCCCCTCCCCCGGCCCTTGGAAAACAGCATATTGGGGAGACTTAACGGGAATGGAGTTAATGGTGGACACCCTGGGATGGGGATGGGGAGGGGGGAAGGAGGCAGGATCCGGTATTGGGGTCGGGGGGGGGGGACCTAGTTCATAATGCCGCCCCCCACCTCCTCATGACCCAGGATGGAAGGGAAGGGGGTCATCCAGGGGGAGTGGCACAAAGGAGGGTGGATTCGCCCGGGGGCGGGGGGCTCAGGCGCCTCTAGATGGTGGAAGTGCAGCATTTTGGGTGGGGCGCCCAGTGGATCCAGTTGGAGGGGTTTGGAGGAGCCAAGATGCCCAAAGGTCATACCAGGGACCTGGAGAAGAGTCAGGTGGGGGAGGACAGAGACCCCAAACAGCAGGGGACGAGAGAGAGACAGACAGACATACTTAGACATGGCACCCCTGGTAAGTAAAGTATCCATTCTCAGCAGTCAAGTCCTCTTAGTGGATCAAGCATAATTAAACCCTCATCAGCTACTCTCTCAAATGCATTCATTAACATAAGAATTTGGGGATCTGCTATTCGTGGGGAAAAGAGCTCAGAAGAGTTGTAGGTAGGGTTCCTAATCCATTAACTCGTTGTGTGACCTTGGACAAGCTCACCTTTGTCAAATTTGGGGGGAAGGAGGGTAGGCAAGATTTGTAGAGATTTTGACCAATTTACTTTTCTCCCTTGTGTTAAATAAACCCCAAGGTTTTTCTGCTGCTGTGTTCAGTTCTTCTAATAGACATTAGATTCCTTGCCCTAGACTGAGATTCTGAGTCTGTTTCTTTTTCTCTAAAAGGAAGGGATTGTACAAAGTGCTTTTTAAAGCCCTTTCTAGCTCTGAAGCTAGCCTAACATTTCTTATTCAAAGGCTTCTTACAGCTATAATATTCCATATTTTATGAACATGGATGGTTATAGAGATATAGTATGAGACTGCAGGCCCCTCTGACACCTTGATTACTTTCACTGAAGAGTCCAGCAAGTTGACATTATCAGGCAGCATCCTCCTGCAGTGCACAGAACTCAGCAGAAGCCAAAGACAGATGGCCTAGAAAATGATAAAGCAGACAGGCTGTCACTTTTCTAGTTGGAATGGGGAGAAGGCTGCTCACTCCCTGCATTCCCCAATTCAGGGAGAAGATCAAAAGTCTCTTAAAGCCACCTAGGTTAAACCACATCCCTGAACAAGAATCTCTTCCTTCACAGATCTAGGAAACTGGTCAGATAAACTTCGTCTGGATTCTGGAGGCGTGAAGCTTTGCAGAACACTATAAAGAATTCCCCATCATCCCAAGTAAGGGCAGTGCCCTGACAACAGAATTGTCTGAAGTAGATAGAATATTGGCACTGAAGCCTGGAAGACTGGAGTTCAAATCCATTCCCATACACTTAGTAGTTGTGTGACCCTGAGCAAATCACTTAATCTTTGTTTGCTTGAGTTTTTTCTACTATGAAATGAAGATAACAGTAGCACCTACCTTCCAGGGTTATTATAAGGATCAAAAGAGATGGTAATTGTGAAGTGATTGGCAAAGCACAAAGGATGAGCTTAATAAATGCTTATTCTCTTCCACTGAAATTCAGGTTGTATAGTACTGGAGGCATAAAAAAATATAACATTCCATAATCATTCCTGCAGGTCATTTTAGAGAGGGCATGGTGCATTGCTCAGCAAAAACCTAGACCAGCTATAGCAGTGAGGAGGAGCTAACCAGCTGTACTCTTTGAAGCCCTCCTTGGCTAGTTATAGCACTGGTAGTTATAATAATAACTAACTTTTATGTGGGAAGCACTGTGCTAAGCACTTTACAGTTATCTCATTTGATCCTTATAACAATCCTGGGAGCTAGGTGCTATTTTTTTTAAGATGAAGAAACTGAGACAGAGTATCTTAAGTGACTTGCCCAGGATCATACAACTAGTTTGATGCCACATTTGAGCTCAGGTCTTCCTGACTCCAGATCTAGTGTATTATCCACCATACCACCTGATGATGATGATGTTTTATCTTTCATTCCTGAAGAATATCATGACATCAGGGAGGTGATGCCATGACAAGCACGTGAATTGGATTTGAATGAGGGGGGTGCTGTGCAAAGTCACCAGCCTCATTTTCTTCTTTAGAGCTATCTGGGTTCAGTGACCAGATATGAATCAAGATGACTAGACATGGCCCTGGATGTGAGGCAGTCAGGGTTAAGAGACTTGCCCAAGGTCACACAGCTATTAAGTATCAAGTGTCCGAGTCCAAATTTGAACTCCAGTCTTCCTGACTCTAAGGCTGGTCCTCTATCTGCTACACTCCCTACCAGCAATACTATATAACTTAGTTGCATAGACCTTGGAATAGATTTTGTTTTTCTCATCCAAGGATCACTTTTGGTTAAGTAAAGAGGGGCTCATGTCCAAAAAAATTACCTATCAGGTGATTAATATATTCAGCCATGACTCACATAGTTTAATAATACTGAATAGCCATACTAAAGTATGCACAGACTATGTCACGAAATCATGCCCCCTAAATATTAGATTAAGCATGATTGGGAAAGGTCATGTTATTTTATTTATTTATTTATTTTGCGAGGCAATGGGGTTAAAGTGGCTTGCCCAAGGCCACACGGCTAGGTAATTATTAAGTGTCTGAGGCTGGATTTGAACTCAGGTACTCCTGACTCCAAGGCCAGTGCTCTATCCACTGCGCCACCTAGCCACCCCAACGTCGTGTTATTTTGAATCAAAATTTAGCTATTTAGGGTCCTAATTCTGATATCACTTGCCAAAATCCACATTTCCCTTACATATTTCAAATCAAGGATCCTTCCTGCCCCTAAAGGACAGTTAAGGGCTTGATCACTTTCTTAAAAGTATTTGAGGGACTCTTCTGTAGGGGAAGAAATAGACTTGTTGCTTGGATGACTAGAAGTTTCAGAGAGACAAATTTAGGTAAGCTGCAGGAAGAAATATCTAATAAAGTAGATGACCTGCCTGAAGTTCATGAATTCCCCCTGCTTGAAGGTTTTCACCTGGCTGGATAATCACTTGTCTGGTATGTTATTGTGGGAATTCCTTCAAATTCTTAACAGTTTAAACAGACATAGCTCACTTCCTCATAATATGACCATTTATTCCTCCGTGCCTTACAAAATTCTCCCTGTGACTCTATCCTTGGAGAATGGGGGCATAAATATTGGTATGAGAACTATCTCAAGGGAGAGGAAAGACTTTAGGAGTTCAGGAGTGGATTCTTATTTAGAAGAACTGGGTTCAGATCCTGGCTCTGTCATTTACAATGTGACTTTGGGCAAGTCACAATCTCTTGGGGTATGGTAGCTCTGAAGGTCTCCATCATTCACTTTAAACCTTCCCCACTTTATTTTCTTGTCAAGATCTGTCCTAAGCTCATCTTGAGTCAAATATAGGCAGGCTAAGAGCAAAAATAATATAGGATCAATATAGAGCTAGAAGGAATCTTAGAAATTATCTTAAACCCTCCCTCTTCCCCCTTCCCCCCGCAAATTATATAAATGAAGAAACTCTCCATTAGGTATCTAAAATTTCACAGCTGAATTGGAATTTGAACACAGGTGATTTGACTTCATTGTCTTACCACTGATTTAACAGTAAGTTGATGTGAGTTTGGAAATAACCTGGGCTTAGGAGGATTGTTTTTCCTCTCTCTGCTGTGCTGTCATGGGTACTGCTGAGTAATATTGGTGGCCAGGATGTTATTAGTGTTACTGATATCCAAATGTTTATGGAAGATAAAGGGATTCTTGTCTCAAGATTCAGACAGAGAAGATAGGCAAGGAATGTCTATCAAACCTATTATTAACTCATTAACTCATGGAACTTGATTCATCATTGACAGGATTGTTTCGAACACCCTCTATTTTCTTACTGTGGGTTCTAGGCTCTGTGGTTTTTCATAAGAAGGACTATTATTAGGGACACCAACCTTGCTATAGTGACTTGTTTGTAAACCCTCTCCCCACTTCCCTCCCCAATGCCTCTGCTGCTTGCTGAAGCCTTGCTTGATGAGTTTCATCTCTATTGCCAGCAGGTATTCCTGAACAGTTTTAAGTGGCAGTTCCTGCTCTGGACAAATGTCAGTTTGAGGTATCTGTGCCTCTTTTTAAATCCATGCTACCAACTATTCTTGAATACACTTGAACTCTCTCCAGGGGAGATTGGAGTAAAAAGCCAGTTTACCTAATTGACATTCTGTTATGCAGAACAAGAAAATTATCTTGGAAAATTGCATATAAATAAGGGATAACCCTCAAAACACCATCCGTGTTTTGGTCTGGCCAGTAAATAGAATAAATGTGTATTTTAGGAAAGTAATGCACATTATATTCCCAGGTCTAGAACTAGAAAACTACACTTTTGCCATCAGTTTAAGTTGACTTTACAAAAATTCCTGCTGGTATAATTACTGACGTTCTTTGTGGGGAAAATAGGATGCTTTCAACTGTAAGTTCAGTTTCTCTTTAATTTAAAAAAAAATTATTTAAAGCAATGAGGTTCAGTGACTTGCCCAAGATCACACAGCTAGGCAATTATTAAGTGTCTGAGGTAGCATTTGAACTCAGGTCCTCTTGACTCCAGGACCAGTGCTTTATCCACTGCACCACCTAGCTGCCCCTGTAATTCAATTTCTTTGAGGATTTAATGTTCCGGGTAAGCCGTCTCCTTTTAATAATAACCTGTTTATTTTTGGGATGTAGAAATTTAGACACTCTTGTCTTCCTAACATCCCTTTTTTTTTTTTTTTAAAGATTTTTGCAAGGCAATGGGGTTAAGTGGCTTGCCCAAGGCCACACAGCTAAGTGATTGTTAAGTGTCTGAGACCATATTTGAACTCAGGTACTCCTGACTCCAGGGCCGGTGCTCTATCCGCTGCGCCACCTAGCCACCCTCTTCCTAACATCTTTAACCATTTGTGCTTCCAAAATGAGCGTGGCTTAAGGCTATTGAAACCTATTAGGATTCTTATTTCCAGATTGAATTCAGGCTTCCATAGGAACCCAGGAACTTCTCATTGACTAGACATAAACCATGGTTATTAGTGGAAAGAGTGTTGGATTTGAAGTACACCTGCAATATAGTTTCAGAACAACCACATATTAATTGTGATGTGATATTGAGGAAGACTTCACATCTCTCAGTTATCTCATCTGTAAAATGGAAATAATAGACTATTTACCTTGCAAAGTTCTATTGGGGAAAGCACTTTGGAAACTTTAAAGCACTATAAAAATTTAAGATTCATTTCAAATACTTCCCCATGAACTCTGGGACCTGTATAATTAAATTAGGTTGTAGTTTGTTTTGGAAGATATGAGCAAGTATCCAAGTTGATTGGTACATGACAGGGAGGCAGAATTCCTAAGCCTTGGTGAACAAAAGTGTCTCTTTTAGCTATCTTTCATTTTTTTATTTTTATGTATTATACAGTATCACTCTAAGAATGCATTCATTAGAATCTAAATCATGGTGGTTTTAGAAAAATACTTGGATTCCAGGGTGGCTAGGTGGTGCAGTGGATAGAGCACCGGCTCTGGAGTCAGGAGGACCTGAGTTCAAATCCAGCCTAAAACACTTCATAATTACCTAGCTGTGTGGCCTTGGACAAGCCACTTAATCCCATTGCCTTGCAAAAAACTAAAAAAAAAAATACTTGGATTCTCCTAGTCTATTATTTGGGAGCCATGGGGAAAAGAACACATATTAATTATACTGTATGCCACATACTATGTGAAGAAGTTTACAGATATCTTAGTTGATCCTCATAACAATATTTGAGGATACTGAGGCAAAAGTGAAGTGAATTTTTCAGAGTCACACAGCCAGTAAGAGTCCAAGGTCAAATTTGAACTCTGATTCCAGACCAAGTGCTGCTGTCTACTACATGACCTAGCTGTATTTGAGGATAGCAAAAAAAGGGAAACTTGTTCTATCGTTTTTTTTTTCCAAAACAAGGCAAGTATCTATGAGTGATCTGTTATCCCTATCTTATTCCTCAACCATGGGAACTCAGGTTCTTCTAGCAAGCATACCTATGTCCCAAGGAGGAGAGGAGAGAAGAAAGGGGAAGGAGACACAGGAAGAAGAAAAAGAAGAATTTAAGGAAGGAGAAATGGACATAATTTCTCCCTTATTGATATGTATATTATGTATATGTTCATTTAAACATAATGCACGCACACACACACACGTATGTCCACAACCACAAATTATTGAAATTGTCCCATTAACTCTACAAAAGTGTTAACTTCAGAAATAACAGATTGTTGTACTGTGGGTTAATATACACAATATCTGGTCACAAAATGGTACCTTCATAGTAGTTCTCTAGAGTCTGTACAAAAAAAAAAAACTGAGGCCCTTGCCTTGGGACTGAGGGATTTCATGAATGGAGCTCTGAGATACCACGAGCAGTGGAAACACTTACAGAACATTGTACGGTAGATTCTTGCTCTCTGCTTTGGGGGTTACCTGTGGTGCCCTAAGTAAGGCATCTTCCCACTTAGTGCAACCGAACCTTCGGGGAGTTGAGTACTTTCATTATATGTAGCATCATCTTTTTCTACCTCACTATTCCAAAACTGAATATGATATATTGACTATTGAGGCTGCTGCTTCCCTTCCATAGTACCTCATCAAATGAGAAAGAGTTGATTGTTCCCAGAGTACTCATACAACTAACACCCTTCTCCCTTCCCTCTCCTGGTCATTTGCATATCATAGGAATATACAAGCTGCCCTTGGGATTTGGAAGGCTTGCATTTATCTTTAGTCTCTTCTTTCCTCTACTACTGTTAACTAATGCTTTTTTCAGGACTCTAAAACACATAAGATATTAGAAGGAAACTGAGATTTCTGTACTCTGAGATAGTCTTATCTCCAGCAAAGTGGGGAATAACCAAATAGATCTCATTAGTGATAATGTATATGTTTGTGTGGTTTAAGGGCTAGGGAAATGAATTACTGTTCCTCCTCTTCTCGTTGACAGGAATCAGGACTCTATGGAATGAAGACAAGCAGTGAGTTACTCTGTTTCATGCTGTATTAGTTGAAAATTCCCCTGGATTGACCATGGCTACAGCTTCCCAACTGAATCTGGATGCTCTTCGAGAAGTGCTAGAATGCCCCATCTGCCTGGAATCTTTTACTGAAGAGGTTTTGCGCCCCAAGCTCCTTCATTGTGGCCACACTGTCTGCCGGCACTGTCTGGAGAAATTGTTGGCAAGCAGTATCAATGGTGTCCGTTGCCCCTTCTGTAGCAAGGTTACGCGCATTACCAACTTATCCTTGCTGGCAGACAACCTAACCATCTTGAAGATCATTGATACAGCTGGGCTGAATGAGGCCATGTCACTGTTGATGTGTCGGACCTGTGGGCGGCGACTACCCAGACAGTTCTGCAAGAGCTGTGGCACATTGCTTTGTGAGCCCTGTAGGACAGCAAAGCATTCATTACCCAAACACTCTGTGCTCTCCATCAAGGAGGCGGCTGAGGAGCGGCGCCATCACTTTGGTGAGAAGCTTGCTCAGCTGCGAGAGATTGTCAAAGAATTGCAACTGCGGAAACAGGCCCTGGAAAGGATTTCCAAAGACTTGCAGTGCCGCTATAAGGCAGTTTTGCAGGAATATGGGCGTGAAGAACGGCGGATCCAGCAGGAGCTGGCCCGTTCACGCAAGTTTTTCACAGCATCCCTGGCAGAGGTGGAAAAGGCAAATAGCCAAGTGATGGAGGAACAGGGGTATTTACTAAATATTGCAGAGGTACAGGCCGTGTCTCGTTGTGACTACTTCTTGGCCAAGCTCAAACAGGCAGATGTGGCTATTTTGGAAGAGATAGCTGATGAGGAGGAGCCAGAACTAACAGCAAATCTGCCCCAGGAACTGACCCTACAAGATGTAGAGCTCCTCAAGATGGGTCATGTTGGCCCACTCCAGATTGGCCAGGCAGTCAAGAAACCCCGGACAGTCAACATAGATGACCCCTGGCTTGAGGAGGCTGACACCACCTCCTTGACAATGCGGGAGATGGATGGGAGCCCAGATGATATGACCCCAAGTCCCCGGTCTTCACCTTCCCATCAACGGAAATCTGAAGCGACAGCCAGCATACAACAATGCCACTTTATCAAAAAGATGGGTGCTAAGGGCAGCACACCAGGCATGTTCAATCTGCCTGTCAGCCTCCATGTCACCAATCAGGGTGAAGTGCTGGTAGCTGATCGGGGCAATTTCCGTATCCAGGTCTTTTCCCGCAAAGGCTTCCTGAAGGAGATTCGACGCAGTCCCAGTGGCATCGACAGCTTTGTACTCAGTTTCCTTGGGGCTGATTTGCCCAATCTGACCCCACTGTCAGTGGCCATGAATTGCCAGGGACTGATTGGTGTGACTGACAGCTATGACAACTCTGTCAAGGTGTATACTTTAGAAGGCCACTGTATTGCTTGCCACCGGAGTCAACTGAGTAAACCCTGGGGCATCACTGCCCTACCCTCAGGCCAGTTTGTGGTCACTGATGTGGAGGGAGGTAAACTGTGGTGTTTTACAGTTGATCGATCAGCTGGAGTGGTCAAGTTCAATTGTCTCTGTGGTGCTGTTCGACCCAAGTTTGTCACGTGTGATGCTGAGGGCACTATCTATTTCACCCAGGGTCTAGGCCTCAATCTGGAGAACCGACAGATTGAGCACCACCTTGAGGGTGGCTTCTCCATTGGTTCTGTGGGCCCTGATGGGCAGCTTGGTCGTCAGATTAGCCACTTCTTTTCTGAGAATGAAGATTTCCGCTGTATTGCTGGTATGTGTGTAGATGCTCGTGGGGACCTCATTGTTGCTGATAGCAGCAGAAAGGAGATCCTTCACTTTCCCAAGGGTGGTGGCTACAATGTTCTTATCCGTGAGGGACTCATTTGTCCTGTAGACATTGCTCTTACTCCTAAAGGGCAGCTATTGGTGCTAGATTGTTGGGATCACTGCATCAAGATCTACAGTTACCACTTAAGAAGATATTCTACTCCTTAAAGGAAACTGGCATTCTTCACCAAAATTACTCTTTCTCCTTATAGATCTATAGGTGTCCTTAATGCCATAGATTAGTTTTGTGTCCCGATCCTAGCTGGGTAGGTGTAGAATTTGAGCATCAGTATTTTGAAGTTCTATCCTTTAGTTTAAGAAGAATCAACAACATTGAGGATGTAGAATAGTGAGCTGTACTCTGACTAGCCTCTAGGCCCCTCTGAGACTTCACCAGCTTTATAGAGACTAAGAAATGTCTCAACAGCAAAGCCTCCTTGCTTTTCCTGTTTCTCTTTTGGATCCCTGGCTAATTGGCTCATTTCCAGGTAGCATTCTGCCTGCTCACAAAGGGTTCTCTGCACTGCTGACTGATCTACATGCTCTATTGGGACCTGTTTCCTCAGCTCCATATGGCTCTTCAGTAGCATTTCAAACATCCAGTAGTATTGCCTTTGGGTTCACTCACCTTATCAATGTGAAACAAGTCCAGTGCTCCCCATGAAGATAAGTACCACCTTGGGGACTGTTTTCTGCAGACCAGAATGTTTTCAATATCTGAAACTACCAAATTCAGATGTGATTTAGAATAGAGTGACTTTGTGGACCATTAGAGAACTCTTAATTGAAAGATGATTATCTATTAAGGGGACTTGTCTTTTGAAACTTTGCCAAAGTAAAAATATTAAAAATTGGAATCAATAATAACATCAACAAATAATAAATTTATTCATAGTCTTCAAGATGCTGTAGTTCAGTCCACCATTATTCATGATCAACTTCAATAGGTCTACTTACTTATCTAAACAAGACCAAGGGGTGGGAATGGATTGAGAATCATTTTCATTATTGGAAAATTCTTTGGCAAGTGCTTAGCCTGCATTTTCTCAATGGGTATAAAATATTCAGTTTCAGGATTTATTTCCATTTCTTTGTTAAGCATTAAGTAATTGATGGCAGTTTTCTCCATTACTGATGTTTGTTTCTTTTAATTAAATATGAGGTGGTTTTTACAAGCCATCTCTCACTTAGCTGTAGGCAGTACCATCAAAAGGATCTATCCTGTGAAACATACTTCTCATCAATATCCAACTAGAAGTACCATCACCTAAAGGGAACAAAAATCCCATTCCCAGTGCATGTGAACAGTTATCTGGTACCTAAGGTTTAAAGTTTTAAATTGAGTCTTTACCATCTGTTCTTGCCTTCTAATTTACAGTTACACAAGTGAAAGAAAGGTTTGATCTTTCAAGAAGATATTCTTGTTGGCAAAGGCCTTCAAGAATTAGTGCCTGGATATGTATGTTGACTTCTTGAATTTCAGGCACAAAAGGGTGATGGAAAGCTGACAGGGTTTCCTGGAGATGGGAGCACAATATCTCTACAATTACTTAAAAAAAAAAAAGAAAGAAACCACAGTTCTTCCAGAATTGCATTACTCAAAAATCATTTTTTTTTGCTCATGTTGTGATTAGTTCCCAAAGGAGAGGAAATGACATAATTAAAGATAGCCCAGAACTAATTTGTCTTGGACTTCTTACCTGAAGAATGCACAGACTGGATTATGAAATTATGTCTGATTTTAAAAGATTGTGTTAATGGAGGGAAAGTTGATTCAATTAAAAGTATCTCACAAGCAGCTACTCTTGTTATTAAAAGCACTTTATCTGTCAAGGCAGCTAGTAGCAGGAGATGGGTCTCCCTTTGTTGAAACAACTAAGGGAGCAGCCTTGAAAACACGCACTCATGTACACACACACACACACACACACACATATTTCACAGAATCATTTTCAGAATTTTTCCATCTGTTATTAGCCCATTTGGGGTACTTTGGTATCCCTACACACTGACCCTGAATTGTACTTGGTGTTTTGCTCTTTAAATAACTCCAGCATTTGGTTATAGACCAGGGAAATATCAACCTGGATGCAGGATGCTTGATAAGCTAATTGTTTCTTAGACTCCTTTACTGCTAATAATGTGTAGACTATATTGATGTTACCTTCCTTTCTATGACTTTTATACAGAGCCTTTGAAACTTCAACTCTTAGACCAGAAAATCCCAACTTCTGTCCTAGGAAAAATGTGAGAGAAGGTAAACCTAGGACCTGACCAAAAGAATTGTCACTTCCTTGAAGGAAATTGTAACTGCAAGGAATAGAACTGTTGTCCTGATACAAAGATGTGATCTCAGTGGTCAGGTCTTTACAGAGTTCAAATAAAGGAAATTAGTGTAATAGAATCCAAATAAATATTTTAGGCAACCATTCCCTCATCTGTGGGAATAATCCAGAACTGATCATTTAAGAAGCCAGAGGCTTCCTAGAAAGACAGTTCTATTTGACCCATTTCACCACTTTGTAAACTAGAGGCTTAGAGAACCAAGCAGTTCCTAGAGCTGAATAGTTATCTCCTTATTAGTAGAAGGATTCATGAATATTAATGCCATTAACTTTCCCTGCTGACTGCCCCTAGCCTTTCTGTTTCCCTGTTTGTAAATTCCTTTGAAAGAGGCTATTGGCTTCTTATCTATAGAGTGCTTTGAGATCACAGAAAGAGCCCTTGGCTGGAAGTACAAATTAGCATCCTTGTCAAGTTATGGAGAAAGCTCAGACACCCAGATTTTAGACCCTGCCCTTCAGATCTTCCTTTCTATGGAGCTGAGTAACACTTCACTTTTAAGTGGCCATTAATTAGAACCAGATTAAAAGTGCAACTGCTTAAACCTTACTTGCCTTACCCATAGGAAAACTACAAGATATAAAGCTGAGCTCATCCCACTGAGTGGTTAATGGAGTACCTCCCCACTGGCTGTATCTCAGCATTTCCTGGTGTAAATTAATCAGCCTCAACTCTTGCTATCCTCCACTGAGCAGCCCCCTACCCCCCCTTCCCTTTCTGTAAACTTAACTCTATTCCAGAGCTGTATGGATTTAAGTCAGAAATCAACATAAAGGAATACATGGTAAGGCAAACTTATCCAAGGACATGACTTCTTGTTATGAATTCCCAGACAATTAGTGTGATCATCCTGTTTGTATGTTTAACCTTTCTAAAGCAGGAATTTTTATCCTTGGATCCACTTCTGCCTGTAAATTTCAGACGGTCTATGAACTTGAATGGGGGTAAAAATGCATTTTTATATAAATATAATTGATTTCCTTTGTAATCCTATGAATTTCTTTTTATACATTTTAAAACATTCTGTAAGGAGGACCATAACATATACAAAAAGGTTAAGAACCTCTGCTTAGAGCAAGGTCTCCAGATCTATGCTTACAGGAAGAAAGTGAAGACTTACTAAAGAGATTATAGGTAAGAATTCCAAAGTGAAAGAGATTTTAGAGCTCAGTTAGACTAGTGCCAGAACTCTTGACAGATAAGGAAATAGCCACAATAAGCAACTTGCCTAAGGTTACACAACTAGTAAGCAATAAAGATTAAAAGTAGGATGCTGGTTTCTGATAGGGGAATCTTTGACCAATTTAGATAGACCAGGAATGACTTCCATAAAGCAACTATAATAGCTCAAGCTGTCATTCTTTTTCCAAGTACCCATTATGATGACCAGGTAGCTATTCCATTGTAGAAGTGAGGAGAATGAGACTGAAAGTTTATTCCATCTCTGGAGTAAGCCTCTGAAATTTACCTGGACTTCAATCATGCCTTTGAGGACTATGAGCCCTATGGTTTTGAAGTCACTTGCCTCAAGCAACTTTAGATTTAGCTACTAAGTAACAGGATACTATCTATTGATAGGAAGCTTACATGGTGAGAAAATGTTTCCTCTATAACATTATATTTTGTTTTGTTCCATGTTATCTTGGATCCTTACACATATTCCTTCCTACAGGGCATTATTACCTCCATATAGTAGATAAATGAACTCATTGAAAGACTCCAGAAAGGGATTTCCTAAAGTCACAATTAGTGTCAACCTTAACTAGAAACTAGTTCTAACTTCAAGTACCTAGAGGTGAGATCAGGGAATTAATTGCATAGGATGGTAAGATTTTCATAAAACCAAACAGCCTCTCATCAGGTCCCTTCAAAAACTGACTGATTTATGAACAATCTGAGGTTAGTAAATGTTCCTTTAGTCCAATACATTTTAATTAAACATTTCCTTTGTGCAAAGCTCTGTTCTAAGTTCTAATAGATGTAAGGTTAAGATACTGTCCCCACTCTCAAAGAGTTTTATGATCTATGCAGGGAGGTAAACTACCATAATGCCAAGTAGTATGTAATAATTATATTAAAAATTCAAACAAATTGCAATGAGACTTCACCTTACATTTATATGGGACATGGTGGGGAGGCAGTATCTATAGCCTTACGTAGGAAGGAGGTTGGAAAGATAAATAGAATTTTCAAAAGACTGGAGAGAAGTGAATCAAAGCACAATCCCCAAAGACAAGTAACTGATGTGAAAGACAGCCTCAAGAAAGGCTGGATTTCAAGGACATGTTGGGAAAAATGCAACAGCAAACTCAACTGAGCTCAAATTCCTAATTAAGATGTGAGGGGGAGGCAAGGGTTGTGAGGGTAGTGTTAGAACTCAGCTACAGCTATGTATTCTATAGGGAAACTTGAGCACACTAAGCCTGCAGGCAAATTAATTGATTAAAATAATTGGAGTTTCATTTTGAAATTTTGAAGAGGTGAAAGAAGTCAAGGTAGAAAAGTTAAAAAAAAGCTTGGGCTTACAAATGAGTTTTGTGTGTGGTTAGCTTAAAAGATTTAAATATATACATATACATATATATGTTCCTATATATTGCCATTAGCTCAGAGACTAAAAACAGGTTTTTATTCCATTTTATGGGTTAGCCATGCTCAGTAATTCCTAGTCAGAGTTGACTAAGGCTATTTGGGAGATAAGCTTATTTTCATGGTGGAAGAGCTGACCCACAAAATACATGTTTGAAATAAATTGCTTTATAATGTATATCTTTTACTAACATGCAATACTGTGGTATGGTAGAAAGAGCAGTATGCTTTGTATCAGAGCACTGGAGTCCAAATCCAGTTCTGCTATTTAATAATTTTACAATACCACTCACATATAATGGTTTTGAAATTTTTAAGGCACTTTCTTTATAAAAACTATGTTTAGTCAGCAGTCAAGTATTCTTAATCCAGTTTTATAGATGAGAAAGCATACTCAGATCACATGACTAATCAAGAGATGGATAGCTTTTTTTTTTTTGCTATTGTTGTTCCTTCATTCTGGAAGAGAATCAATGATATCACCAGGGTGATGTCTTGACTTGACCAAGAATTGGATTTCCAGGGAGGCAGAGCTGCAAAGTCATCAGTCTCACTTTCTCCTCCAGAGTCATCAAAGCCCAGTGACAAGACAAGACAAAAGTCAGGAGGACTGACAATAAATTAAGTTCTTTGCCAGGTGTCAGTTTGTCTGAGGCAATGCCCATTCAGTGACTAAGTGTTGGGAAAAAATTGAGTACAAGTTTTCTAGCTATAACTCACCAGGTTGTGAGTTATATATATATATATATATATTTATATATAAATATATATATATATATATATATATAGCATGAGTGCAAGCTCTCCTCATTATATTCATAGCCAGTTACAACTTTAGTGTTGTATGGTTATATACATGACCTGGTTGCAATTTGGGCTCTAATTTAAGTAACTCTCACACTGCACCTGCTAGTATTTGCAAATGGAAAGGAATGATGACTTGTCAACCAGTCACTGTTGGGGTTGAGGAGTCTCTGAGTCTGATGTGACACCTTCTTTAAAGAATCCTGAAATAATTTGACCAGACTCTTTGGTATCTCATATGTCCTTTCAATGGACAGATTTCAGGACAGACTTTTTTTTTACCAAAGCAGAAATTTTACCCAGGATAATTTTCTCCACTTTAGTTTTTCACACATTGTCCTGTATCTGCCTTCATCAGCTTGCTATCCTAGCTTTTACTAGACCTCAGCTATTCAATCAATCCCTTATCTGAGCCCACTTTAGGTTCTGTATTACCTATATATACTCTAGAACTTCCTTAATAGAAGGTATACAAGAAGTTCTTAATTCATACTAATTTTGCTTACATTAAATACTTGATGCCATTTCAAGATCTACTTTGGGTTGTAGGTTCTCTTATTTTATTTTTTAGTTTTAGTTTTTGCAAGGCAATGGGGTTAAGTGGCTTGCCCAAAGCCACATAGCTAGGTAATTATTAAGCATCTGAGGCCGGATTTGAACTCAGGTACTCCTGACTCCAGGGCCGGTGCTCTATTCACTGTGCCACCTAGCTGCCCGGTTCTCTTATTTCTTATGGACCCAGTTCTTACATTTCCTGGAAAACCATGACTTTAAATTCCTTCACGGATACTTAATAGATATTAAAAACATAAGGAAGTCACTTAGCCACTCAGAGGCCTTTTCCCCATTCCTCTAAGATGGTGATAATAAGATTGAAACTACTTTGCATTGTTATGAAGATCAAATGAGATAATATATGTAAGCCCTATATAATATATGTAAGTATTTGTAAAATAAAACAAATTATTGTAAGACATGAAGCATTGTATAAGTATTATTATCATTGTTATCCTTGTCAATCTACCTGGACCTCTGACACTGTCCAGTCTGACTCTTCTATTGGTCTTTTTTTTGGCTCTAATGTTCATATCTCTACCTTCCCATCAGTTTACCGAATATGGTTTGTCTTATCTGTGATAAAGGTCTGTTGCCTGGTAAACAGCTCCCCTCCTTTCCCTGATTCCCTTTGTTCTTCTCTCATCATCTGGCACACTTAGACTTCCAAGGATTTAGATGTGGGCAGGTACCTCACCACAGACCTTGGAATCCCTAGGGATCAGATGCTTCATTGAACTATCCTGGTGGAACTATTCCCTTTTGGTCATGAATTATGAGGATTATAGCATCTGGAGCTGAAGAGACTTTGGAGATTATTTTACTTCAACCCCCTTATTTTCCCTATGAGGAAACTCAGGCCTAGAAAGTTTAAGTGGCTTTACTAAGTCCAAATATATATTAAAATAAATAGCAGAACCATAATTCAAATAGTCCTGCTGACTTCAAATTTGGTGCTTCTCTCACTGTGCTAATCTAGTCATCTAAAGCTATTCCAAACTACAATATTTTCTAACCTCAGTATTCCAAGCTGCTGTCCCTCATTCTGAATCAGTTTGGCTGCTTGATTTGTAGATTTACTGCCCTGGATCCTTAATTAACTGTTCCTACAACTGCTATTTTTACCCAGCATACAAATGATACAACAGTGGAATCATGAGAATGGGTAATTAGGAACTGAAGCAAAAAAAGTTCTCTTAGTGTAAGTTACCTAGTTGGTTCAGAGTGATCAAGAAAGTCAGGGCTTTGGTGCCATGAGTCAGAGTTTATTGTTCAGCCAGGTTAAGGTTAGAATAAGAGGAACTCCTGGGTTCCCTCAGGACATCTTGGCAAAACATCTGAGCCCTAAAAACTCTAATAATAACAGCTGACATTTATATAGCACTTTGAGGTTTCCAAAATGTGTTGCATATGTTCACTCTTTCAATCATAACAACACTGGGAAGGAAATATCATGGTTGAGAAACTGGGGCTTAGAGAAATTTGTTTCCTTGTTCACAAAGCTAGTTAAATATAAGAGGTGGGATTCTCAAGCTCAACTTTCTCTTAACTCTAAAGTGTTCTTTTCATCATGATGCAGGGATTTGAAGAGGTATTCAATAGGCTCCCTACTTAGGAAAATCTTATATAGTGAGGCCAATGTGGAACAGACAATAATATTAAGGAATTAATTGTAAAATGCAGGTGCTTGGTGTGAGGGGAAAGAAATGATAGAATATTGAAAGAAGCAACATACTGGTCAAGATATCTGTAACTGGCCACCAGTCTGTAGGTATGCAGCTCATTTATTTTTTTGCCTAATAGAAGCCCTTCAGTCCTCATTGCTGCTTCATAACCCCCCATATTACCCCTCCCTCCAAAAGCATCTTGTAAAAATGGCACAAAAATTAGATTCAGGAGACCTGGGTTCAAATCTCAGCCCTGATAAATCTCTTTGACAATCACATACTTCATTTCTCTGGGTCTCAATTTCCTTATCTACAAATCTGGGCAAATAATAATTGTCCAATTATTTCATTCTCTTCATTTCTTTAGTGTGCCAGTATGAGTCTCTAATCACTCTTCATAAAATGTCTCAATACTTGTCACCTACTGTGATTAGAGACTAGTGCAGAGTAGGTCCTGGACCCCTGAGGGTGCAATGGAAGATTATTAGACATTTAGTAAGAAGACTTGAATGCAAACTATCATATATTTCATATAACTAAAGAAATCAATTATCTTGAAATACAGTCAAAAAAGTTAATAGACCTAGAAAACTCCAGATATTTTACAAAGGAGGAAACTGAGGCTTACAGAATAAAGTGATCCTGTATGTTATAAGCATTTACATTCATTTGCATTACTAAATTCCCAATAATCTTCCATTGTAAGCTATTTCATAGGGTTGCACAGAATTGGTTTTGAAGTTAAGGCATTATATAAATTAGAATAATTATTATTCCCTTCCAACTTTAATAATAGTACTGACTTTTCTATAGTACAGTAAATTCTGCAAAATGCTTTAGGCCTATGATATAGGTACAACAAATATTCTTATAGATTAGGAAACTAAGACTGTGAGGTTGAGTGATTTATCCATGATTACAGAAGGAGCAAGTGAATTTGAATCTATCTCTATTTTTATCAATTTATTTACAATATCATGATATACCTATAAAGTATTAATTGAGATCCTTGCTCAAGTCATCTGGATGTCTCTCACCAAAGGTTTCCTGAAATGTAAATATCTGTGAATACTATGTACTTGGACTGTATGCCTCCTTCAGGGATGGATGATTTCCTACCCTTCTCCTTGGGCAATAAGGGTAGCATTAATTGGGGAGGAGCTTAAGGGTTAGGGATTAGAAATCATAAGATCATTAGATATAAAACTGCATTTAGTCTAAGGACTATTAACCTTTTGTGTTTCCTGGACTCCTATGTCAGTCCTCTGAGGTCTGTGGACGTCTTTTCATTATAATGTTTTTGCATGTATAGAATACATAAAATTTCAAAGGAAATCAATTATATTGAAATTCAGTCAAATAGTTTTAGGTCAGAGATAGTCTATCTCCTTCATTTTGTAAATGAGGAAACTAAAGCACAGAAGATAAGATGATTCTATATAGTTATATGATACATCTTCCATTGCACCTTCAGGTGTCTAGGATCCTTCTACTTTTCTCTTTACCAGTCTCTAATCACAGTAAATGACAAGTTTTGAGACATCTTTTTTTTTAAGATTTTTCAAGGCAATGGGGTTAAGTGGCTTGCCCAAGGCCACAGGGCTAGGTAATTATTAAGTGTCTGAGGTCAGATTTGGACCGGTACTCCTGATTCCAAGGCCGGTGCTCTATTCACTGTGCCACCTAGCCGCCCCAAGTTTTGAGACATCTTATGAAGAGTGACTGGAGCTCAATTTGGCACACCAAGAGAATGAAGTCCATCTCAAATAAAATGCATCCATAGTCAAGTTCATTTCCAAGATCTACCTATGTAATCATTGACCTTTTACTACTACTAACATTATCACCCAGCAATTTTAAGTGTTCCCAAGTATACTAGAATTAAATTTACCTAACCCTTGAACAAACCTTTCATCACTTTGGACCAAACTGTCTTACAATATTTGTTACTCTTTCATTCTCCCCAATTAACCATTTTCATTTTGATGAGGAAAAAAAAATAAGAAAGAAAGTACATTAGGAATTTTCACTAGTCCAGTTAGAATCAAACAGCTGGAGTTCTTGGAGGCTATAATTTATAATTCCTGTTAAATATCCAGCAGAGAGGTGGGGTGACTATTGTGGATGCTCCAGTTTATTATTCTTATGTTTAAGTACCAAAGGTGAATAATTTTAAATTTCCCATCATGACTACTGTTACTATGATTAAAAAATATTGCCAAACCACAAGAGAATTTCTGAGGCTAGGAAGCTGGGATTGACTAAGAAGACTAAGAAGAACTAATCTATGCCACTTAAAATATTAATTGTATGATCTTGAGAAAGGGTCACTTAGTTTCCTCACCTATCAAATGAATTTGTTGGACTGTCTGATTTATAGGGTGCTTTTAGGTCAGAATTCTATAAACCATGAACCTCCCAAGATAAACTATTCCTATTTGAATAGCTTTAAATGTTAGGATGTCTTTCTTTATACTGAGCTGAAATCTGCATTCCTGTAATTTGTTCTTTTGGATTCAAGTGATCAAGCAGTTCAAGTTTAATACCTCTTCTTTATGAAGACTCTTAAGGTTTGTTTTTTGTTTTTTGTTTTTATGAGGCAATAGGGTTAAGTGACTTGCCCAAGGTTACCTAGTATGGATTAGGTATCTGAGACTGGATTTGAACTCAGGTTTTCCTGACTCCAAGACTAGTGCTCTATTCATTGTGCCACCTAGTTGCCCCAGAGGTAATTAAGGTTTTTAGACAGAGTAATCTTATTCTCAAATTTACCCCAATTCAAGTCTTTTTGCTAAACATCTCCAATTATTCCATTGAACTTTTATGACACGATTTGGACTCCTCTTCCATTTCTAATTGTCCTCTGTACATGCTACAGCTTGCCAGCATTGCTCCCTAATTTTTTTTAACTAACTTGTCTAAAAACAAGTTATAATATTTCAGATATAATCTGAAGTTTTTCTGTGACCCAATTACTCCATTCATCTCCATAGTGCCAATCATAGATTGACTGCTCAATATAGATTTTACTCTGAATTTATTCTCAGAAATTGACATTTAGTTGAATTGAAATGATGTGGAATAGAGATAGATTCCATTTCTCTATTAGATTCCTGAGGTAAAATTTCCCAACTCCTAAATGAAAAGTGGTCCATTCCTATCAAGTAATCTTCAAAGATCTTAGTGCTTATCCCAGCTTTAGGTACTTTTTTCTTGATCTTTCTGCTTCTCTTTTCCTAACTGCCTTCCTCACTTATCTTACATAGAGCTCATGTCAGTAAAGTAATTAGCCTAGAGGCACAGTTAAAACCCAAGCTTCTTTAGCATAATTAAGAGAAAGAAAGTGGAGATTTTTACCTTAAATTCAACTTCATCTGAACCTTGACTTAGAAAGAATGTTGTTATTTAGTATGGTTTAGGAGATGAGGATGAGGGTAGCACTTGTAATAGTAGAAAGTATCCTTTACTAAAATTTAACTGTAGGGTATCAAATCAGAGGTCACACAAAGGTCTCAGAGATTCTGCCACAAGAATAAAAACCATTCTAGGACCTAACTGGAAAAGTTCAAGTGACAGACTGTGTATCTGTCAATCAAGGACCAACCAAACTGAGTTTGAAGATGTTCATCACTACAAGGTTAGCCACTAAGTTATTAAAAGTTTCAGTCACAGGGGCGACTAGGTGGCACAATGGATAGAGCACTGGCCCTGGAGTCAGGAGTACCTGAGTTCAAATGTGATCTCAGACACTTAATAATTACCTAGCCCTGTGGCCTGGGGCAAGCCACTTAACCCCATTGCCTTGCAAAAACTTAAAAACTTAAAAAATAAAAATAAAAGTTTCATTCACTTCACCTGCCAGTAATAGTCTACAAACTAATCATGTAAGATTAGTACATTGGTGAGAGGAGAATCCACACCAATAAAATCACAAAAGTTTTGAATGACTGAATTAGTAGTAGTTGTAACAAACACCCACACTGATTATAAGTAATCCTGTATCTTTACTCCCCTTAAGTAATTTATGCCATTTTGTAGACATATTATTCCCCTATTATACAACATGGTATCAAATTTGAGAGGCCATGAAATCATTATTTTATTTTACAGATTAGGAAAATGATACTTAGAAACGCTATGACTTGTGTAAAGTCATTTCAGGGTAAAACCATAGATAGACTCTGGATTTTATGAATCTACTACCTATTCACTAGATGACAATGATGATGACTCATTTATATAGCATGTTAAGGTTCTTTTTAAAAAATACAATTTGAAGATGGTGTTATAAGTAGCTTATGATTTATAAAGGGTGCTCCAAATGCCTTCATGCCATAAAACTTAGTTTTAAGTAATTGAAGCTTTTTGTAGAATGTTTTAAAGTTAGAAAATGCTTTTAATAGACATTATAAAATAAGATTCCCAAGGCAGAAAACTAGAATATATTATATTGTTCTTACTTTTTTTGCAAGGCAATGGGGTTAAATGGCTTGCCCCAGGCCACACGGCTAGGTAATTATTAAGTGTCTGAGGTCAAATTTGAACTCAGGTACTTCCTGACTTCAGGGCCGGTGCTCTAGCCACTACACCACCTAGTTGCCCCCTGTCCTTACTTTCTAAATGAATAAACTGAAATCAAGAAGTAGAGGCTCAAAGACTGATAAGTGGAGATATCAGGACCCAAACCTATGCCTTTTTTCTGTTTCTGTGTTCAGTCTTCCTTCCAATCTAGCACAAAGGGATTGATCATTTTTGACAGTTCCCTTCCCCTATACATAGAGCTGAATCTCTCAATTTTTTTGGATTTGGGTGAGCAGGAGGATAAACAATCTGCTTGTTCTCAATCTCTCAACCACGCATTTGGTTCTTGTCTCTCACTCCTGAAAGGGAAGAAAACTTCAGACTCCAGTAGAACTGAAGGCCTCCAAGGAATGTTCCCTGTGGAAAGGAGTCTTTGCATGCGGCATTGGAGGGGGAGTAAACCAGCTGCTAGATGGGCAGCCTGCCAACTGGTGGCTGTGCCATCGATGAAAAGAGCCTGACAAAGGAGCTGATTACTTTTTTTTAAGGTGGCATACACAGATTGCAAGAAGGAGTAGAGAGGACCTCCAGACATTTCTTATGAGAGAAACAAAAAAGGACAAACAGAGCAGAGATGAATGTGGGAAAGAACAAGGCTAGAGTTGGAAGGGGTCATTACTAAGACCCATACTGAAATATTCCCCCTCTATATAATGAGGGATTACAAAATACAATTCTTCAAAGAATACCATATATTTGCATTCAAATGACTAAAAGCTTTATTAGAGAATCAGTAATAGTAATGGAATCTTACAAGTCATCTGCTTAAGTCCTCCCTTATAGATCAGGAAACCAAGTCCAAGGAGTTTAAGTGACTTAGTGATCACATTATTAGCAGAGCAATATCAGCCTTAAAGTGTTTCCATGTGGTATCATAGGATACTTGACTGAGAAGTCTTAGTCATCTAATTCCATCTTTTGATTTTACAAATAAGGAAACTCAGACATAGAAAATTTAACTAACTTTCCTAAGATTATATGTATAGCAAACAGCAGACCTAACATTCAAACTCAGAGACAATGAATGACCCCACATTATTACTCTTTTCATTTGATTTAAAAAAAAAAAGACTGAGGAGGGTAACAGTAGAGAAACTCAAGATTAAAGTATTTGGTGCTATTTTCAACTGAAGTAATGATAAAACATGTCTGAAATTACTCTATCAATCAGGATGAAGGCAGGGTCCAATTTATAGAAATCTATGGAATACATCTATTGTATAAAGTGAAGTGCATTAGCCCATGTTTACTCACATATAGGAAATTGGAATTTTTTTGTTTTCTGCCTACTAAAACTTGATATTCACCAATAGCAAGATTCTCCAAATCACTATGTGCAAGATGAATTTTGACACCCCAGAATCAAGATCAGAGCAATAGGGAATGTTTGAACTGACAGGAATCACAAAGAGGTTAAATCTTTCCTTTCACAGAGAAGGAAATCAAATCCCAGAGAAAGGAAAAGTAGGACAGCTAGGTGGTGTAGTGGATAAAGCACCAGCCCTGGAGTCATGAGTACCTGAGTTCAAATTTGGTCTCAGACACTTAATAATCACCTAGCTGTGTGGCCTTGGGCAAGCCACTTAACCCCATTTGCCTTGCAAAAAAACTAAAAAAAAAAAAAGAGGAAAAGTAACTTACTCAAGGTCATAAGTTTGCAATTCAAAAGCAAATCTGGAGCTCAGAATCCATTCTCCAAATTCCTCATAAAGTATTTCTACTTAATTTGTAGTAAGGTCTTGGCTTCAATTTTTTTATTTGATTTTGTTTTTTTTTTTATCGTTCAGTCATGTCTAACTCTTTGTGACTCCATTTGGGGTTAGGTTACATATGGGTGGATATACATACACACACACACAAACACACATAAACACATAAATATATATATATATATATATATGAATACATATGTATATTCATAAATATTTATATATACACACACACTCACTTCCATTTAAACACTATTCTGATTATTTTCCTTGGTCAGACTACATCTGGAGTAATGTGCTCAGCTCTAAAGGCCATATATTATAGGAAGGCTGTTGGTGATCTGGAGCTCCATCAAGAAAATAACCAACATTATGACTATGAAAGCTTGAATAATTTGAAGGAACTGGGGAGGTGGATGTTTGCCCTGGGAAAGTGAAGGGTCAAGGAGATGATATTGCTGCTACATGGAAGAGGGTTTAGTCTTGTTCTGTTCAGCTTTAGAACTAGGCAGAACTAGGAATAATGTGTGAAAGTTATAAACAAATTTGGCTTCTAAACAATTAGAGCTGTTTAAAAGCAAAAGGGTCTACCTCTGAAGGTAGTGAATTTTCCTTCATTTTAGGTCTTCAGACAGAGGCTAAATGACTTCTTGTCAGCTGTATAATAAGGATCCTTAGGAGAGTATGGATTAAAATAGATTATTTCTGAGACCCCCCTCCTAACACTGAAATTCTGTATTTCTGTAATCAGTGTGAGCTGTCCTTAAATGTTCATTGGGACAGTGAGTTCTCCATCACTGGAAGTATACATGAGCACTATCATTGAAAGTAAACATGCAGAGGCTTGAAGGTCATATAGCCATTTGTTGGGTTATAGTATTCCCATTCAGGCATCTCTACATCTTCTGAACTCCCTTGTAAGCTCTGAGATTCTATGATCCTGTGAAAATAACTGCAATCCTAACATATTTGATTTGGATTCTGTGACTATAATGATAACACAGCAAAAAGGTCTTTAAAAGGTTAGCAAGATGACTAAACTTTGCAAAGGATGAGACCTTGATTTGAAGAAATTCTTATTCTGCCACATGCAGGTGTGTAAGATGTATAGAAATATCAATACCATGCATGTATCTGCATATGATTTCCATACATTTTGCATAAGCCAACACAGCTTTTGTAGCATATTTTTTCAGACTACTTAAGTATAAATTGTCATTGATACATGCAAGGTTATCACTTGTTTTTTGTATCCTCTATTCTTTCTTGCCTAATAACTCTCACTGACCTAGATCATACATACATACATAAATATATATGTGGCTATTTCTATCTATATAACAGAGAGAAAAGAGATATATGGGTCTAAGAGATGACAGAGAAAAAACAATAAAACAAAATATCCAAAGACCACTTGAAACCCCCCCAAGATGTGGGGGAATAGACTGAGTCGGGTGACCGGTGGACCTATGCGGTCTGCATTCCTCCCACCACCCCTCACAAATCCTGGAAGCCATATTTCCACACATTAAATTTCCTTTAGCCCTCTCAAGTTATAGGAGGTCAAAGTCTGAATCAGAAAGGAAAATAGTTATTAGAATTGAAACTATAGAGCTTCTTTATCTTTGTGTGTGTATGTGCATGTGTGTATGTATTCATGTATATGAGTGCTGTTCTTAATCCCTTTTCAGAATGTTTTTGAAAACTTAAAATACATAGACTCAAAAAGGAAAACAATTATATTGAAATACAGTCTGACTCTTTCTTCATCAATATCTATCCATCTAAAAATTTTCAAAGATACTAGGTTAAGATCAAAAAAAGAGCTATCAGTTGTTCATTAAGATATATGAGAAATGGACTGGGAAGTTCTGCTGCAGATGGGCACAGTCTAAAATTGGGAATGTTTTTTTTCTATTTCATCTAAGAGAAATGACAGTCTCGTGGGAGTATGTATGCTTAATTAACTACATTCTGTACTGTCTTTTCCTGTTGCTGAAGAAGCTCAGCTACCTATCGATCCTATCTTAATCAACCATTAGTTGCCCCTAGACTCTCAACAAAAGTCATCTGTGTTTGTGCCTTATCCCTCAACTCCACATAAGATCCCTAAGAGAAGCTAAAAGATTGGAAGGACTGGAAATCAAGAGTTCAAATCTGAGATCTGTCATTTATTAATTGACTGTTATCAGACAGAGTTATTGTATTTTTCTTAGTTTCTTTTTTAATTTTTTAATTTATAAAATTCCTTGTTTAATATCCCAGGTCTGTTCTTTTTTTTTTCTTTTGCAAGGCAAATGGAGTTAAGTGGCTTGCCCAAGGCCACACAACTAGGTAATTATTAAGTGTCTGAGCCCGGATTTGAAACCAGGTACTTCTGACTCCAAGGCCGGTGCTTTAGCCACTACGCCACCTAGCCGCCCCCCCCCCCCCAGGTCTGTTCTAAAGAATCAAGGAGACTATGCTTGTAAACTTGAATCTAAAAATCTCAATAAATATTAATTATTATGGTGATGAAGATAATGATGAGGTTCCTTAACTTCCTTGGGGTCAGTCTCAGATTCTTCATCTGTAATAAGAAGGGGGTTAAATTATATGATCAACAATATGCTTTCCTGCTCTGAATCCTTTGCTACCATGACTGTCTTATCTAATCTTTTTAACTTCCTCCCCTTCTCCCTCAAGACCTATCAAAGTATTTTGCTTGGAATAGAAACTTAATAAATGTTTGTTAAATGAATGACTCCTAAAATAGCAAATTAGAATCATTTCAGTCTAAAGCTTTATTTTATTTTATTTTATTTTTTTGGTTTTTGCAAGTCAATGGAGTTAAATGACTTGGCCATAGTCACACAGCTAGTTAATTATTAAGTGTCTGAAACCAAATTTGAACTCAGGTCCTCCTGACTCCAGGGCTGGTCTCTATCTACCATGCCACTGACTTCCCCCTAAAGCTTTCTTTTCAAAAGTCTTTCTGGTTTGTTTCTAGCAGTTTAAATTTTTTGTTTATACTTGCTATCAAAACCCTTTGGGAGTTTTAGCCAGACCTTGAACCCTTTCTAAGTCCAATTCACTTATGTTGCAGACCTCCAAGGAAGTTTCTCAAGCTTATTGTTTCTCTTTGAAAGGAAGATGATGTTTCAGACTTTCCTTTCCTTCTATCCCAGTGATAACTTTCAAATAGCCCTACTTTTCTAACACTGGTTGGTGAAAGTTCCAGTCCATAATGAAATTGCACTATAATTCAAATGTAAATGCTGTAATTCATTCTTTGGGACAGACTGGGAAAATTATAAGAGAGATAAAATACTTTTTAAAAGTAGTGACAGACATTTATCTGTAAGGCTTTGCAGCTGATTTTCTGGCTGCAGGCTCAAGAGTGTGACAGCATGCAGCAGTAGAACATTCTTTATAAAGAAATGAAGTACTCAATTTTCTATAGTTTGGAAAAAATAGGCATATACACATGCATGAATGTTACTTCCTGTCTCTCTATCTCTTTCTCCTTCTCCCTCTAGTGTTATCCTTCTGTGTCTCTTCTTTCCCCTGTCCATTCCCAACTGCCTCTTCTTTGCTTCCTTCTTGTCCTTTGTCCCTGCCCCCCCCCCCTTAAGTCCTTTCAAAAGCAGTAATAAGATCTTTTGCAGACACCTGGCAGAACAAAGATACTGGAACATTCTTCCACTGGAAAAGTCTTGATAATTGCTTTCTCCAAGAGAAAGGAGCTGAAACTTCAGAATACCTAAACAGTTAGTTAATTGGAATGTATTCAGCCTCATCCCCCACCAATAGTGAATATAGGATATAGAAGGGCATAAGAAAGAATTCTTTATGTCCTAATAGGTGTGCCCCAATTATATCACCTGGGGGTTTTAAGGTAGTTTCATGATGTGGTTTTCATGAGTCAGGAGTTAAAGCTTAGAAGTAATGAATAGAATGAATTCAATAGAAAGAAACCTTCTTAGGGACTCAATATCAACAAGATTAAGGCATTCAGAGTTGGGAAGTGCCTTAAAGATCACTCAATCCAACCTCATCATTTTGTAGATGAGAAAACTGAACCATATAAAGGTTTATTAGATAAGGAATTCGAACTCAGATTTTAACTCTAAATTCAATGTTCTTTCTACTCCATAATTACTAATGGGAACAGCCTACACAGTAAAACAACAGTACAATTTTTTTCTCCTGCTCTCTCAGATGCTAGAAGCTCCTCAGCTATCTTGGTCTCCTATCCCAGAAGAAATTATCTGATTATTTCATACATGATTTGGGTCCTTTACATGCTACTCCTTTGGGGTGGGAGGACATGAATTGTGCTTTAAAAGAATAGCTAAGAAAGAGGACATTGTTCATTCAAAGGGAAGCATCTGTAGTAGTGAGACTTCGTTCATTAATGACAGAGAGAACAGACAGTTTCAACAAGGTAGGGGAGGACTGAGAGGTACCCATTAATGTAAACTAAATGGTCAGAATTTGTGTTCATAGATTCATAGTCATCCTAGAGCTAGGTGGCACAGTGGATAGAGCACTTGGCTTCAAATCTGGAAGACTCATCTCCCTGAGTTCAAATCTGGCTTCTGGCATTTACTAATTATGTGACCATGGACAGGTCATTTAACTGTTTGCCTCAGTTTCCTCATCTCTAAAATGGGATCAAGAAGGGAACAGCAAACCTCTTTGCCAAGAAAACCCCATGTCAGCTTACAAAGAGAGTATGTCCAGTATATCTTCTAGCTCTTGTTGCTGTTTAGTCATTTTCAGTCATGTTTAATTTTTTGTGTCCTCATTATAGAAGAGGAAACTAAATATCAAAGAGGATACTAGCCCAAGATTATATAAGAAATGGCAGATCTCCTAATTCATAGCCCAATGTTCTTTCTACTTTATTCAGCCAAACTGATTCTCCTTATATATTCAAGACTTACCTTCCCAAATTGAATTCCCTCTAAGAATGATTTTGTGTGTCTGTGTGTGTGTTTGTGTGTGTGTGTGTTTGTGTGTGTGCACTTAGGTGGAGGTGGACTAGGAAGGAGAGTTGAAGGCAGCAGTTTGATTAAAAGCATAGTCAAGGAGGTTAAGAGGAGCTAAAGAGGAGAAGGAAAAAAAAATCTAAGAAATATCTCAGCCTGGAACAGGAATTAGACAAATAAGCTCCTGGATGGCTACAGTGATAACATAGTTTTTATAAACATAACCTAATTGTATTACTTCAAAGTCCTGAAGTTTATTGCCCTGTTTAATGATGTGTCTCGTTATTTATAGTGTAGCTCAATGAGTCTTCTATTGATTTAATACACTTCTTTAAAGACTGTCATTGTCACAGCTATAAAACGAAGCTATTTCCAGACAGCTCAATTATGTGTCACACTTCTATAAACCTCTCCAAGTCACCCACAGCTTTCAGGAATGTAGGATGGGAATGAGGAAGGGAGCTCCACTGACCTTGGATAGAAGGAGAATCTGATATCAGCTAGTGTCTGTTTCTAAGGGCCAATGCTGAGTCTGGATTGTGGGTGGCTTAGTGTGTGTAGTGGAGTAAAGGGAAAAGTCTGGGATTTTGAGATACAATGAAAGACTGAGTTAAGCTAGGCTAACTCCAGGAGAAATGTTAATTATAATTCTCCCCTGACTCCCCCAAATCACAGAGAACTTCTTAGAGCTGATAACGACAACCCAGATATTTCTAGTGCTTCACAACATAGAAAGCCCTTTTCTCACAATAACCCTGTAAAGCAGAAATGTTAAGTAATATATACCTATGTTAGAGAACAACAGCATAGAATCAAAGTGATTTGTCCAAAGTATATGGTGTCAATTCAATTTTAATTCAGATATCTTTAATTTTCTATCTGGCATAACCACCACTCTAATAATTAACTACTTTTCTCATTAAATTGTGATCTCCTTGAAGGCAGAGACAAACTTTTGCCTCTTTTTGTATCCTGAGCAATTAGCAGAGTGCCTGACACAAAGTTGGTCTATTGACTCACTAACCAAATTAGTATTTAATCCAATGGTATTTGCCCAATTCTCTGGCTGCTCCTGTCCAGTTTTCACACCAAATAATCTTCCTGAAACACAGATGATCCTGTGATTCTTCTACTTGGGCAGCTCCAGTGGCCTTCTAGTGTCGCATGGATAAAATATTAAACTCATTTATTTACCATTTAAAAATCTATATAACCTACTCCCACCCTATCTTTCAAACCCCTAATGCTTGAAATTCTGGCAAACAGTTCTTCCCTCTGTTCCTCACAAAAGATGCCAAATCCCTTGGTTCTCTGTTTTTACATCAGTCATTCCCCTCTCTGGAAGACCTCCTTACCTTCATCTCACAAGGATCCTCTCTTCCTTTAAGGCACAACTCAAGCACCATCATAGGCATGAAGACTTTTCCTAACTCCTAAAATGTTATTATCTTTCCTCACAAATTATTTTGTATTTCACTACTTTGCATATATTTGCATTTATTAAACTTATATTTTGCTATATATATTCATATTAATATATATGTGTGTATATATATATATATATATATATATATATATATATATATATATATATATATTTAATCTTCCATACTAGAATTTAAACCCATGGGAGGTAGTGGTTATTTCATTCTTTTTAATTGTATCCCCACACATGGTAGATACCTAATAAATACTGATTGATTGATCTTTTTCTGGGAAACAGGTAGGGTATATAATAAGCTCTTTCTTTTCAAGATGGGGAAACTGATGTCTTGGAGGTTAAGTAATTTGCTCTAGGTCAGACAGAGAGCTAACAGAAGAGCCAGGTCTAGAAGTCATGTCTCCCCTCAGTCCAGATAAATAATGAATTTTACCAGCAAATCAGGCAAGGAGATCACCATTAAAATGTAAACTTAGTCCCAGAAGTTCTCTCCTTTAATCTCATCATTTTGCAGATAGATTTAAAAGGGCGTTGCATAACCTGAGTCATATAGCCAGGAGATAGCAGATTTAAAATTTGAACTCTTTCCTCTGATTACAAATCCAACATTTTTCCACTGTACCAGGATGCCTACTAGAATCTTGTGACATCCCCTTAGGACAAGGGGATCAAAAGAAATATAATGAAACAGTAAAGGTATAATTTCAGATTTTCTGTCCCTTTCTTTTAAGATGATAAAATCATCACAGTTCTTTTATTTTTTTATTTTATTTTTTATTTCAAATCTGGCTTCTGGCATTTACTAATTATGTGACCATGGACAGGTCATTTAACTGTTTGCCTCAGTTTCCTCATCTCTAAAGTGGGATCAAGAAGGGAACAGCAAACCTCTTTGCCAAGAAAACCCCATGTCAGCTTACAAAGAGAGTATGTCCAGTCTATCTTCTAGCTCTTGTTGCTGTTTAGTCATTTTCAGTCATGTTTAATTTTTTGTGTACTCATTATAGAAGAGGAAACTAAATACCAAAGAGGATACTAGCCCAAGATCATATAAGAAATGGCAGATCTCCTAATTCATAGCCCAATGTTCTTTCTACTTTATTCAGCCAAACTGATTCTCCTTATATATTCAAAACTTACCTTCCCAAATTGAATTCCCTCTAAGAATGATTTTGTGTGTCTTATTTTTATAGTGTGTGTGTGCCTGTGTGTCTGTGTATGTGTATATAGAATAGAATTAGGAGGGGGGAAAGTTATCAGTAAAAACTCATTTTGCCCCCACATCCAATTAAAACCACTAGCAGAGTTCAGATAAGGTGGGAGAGTAGCTCATATTCATTTGAGAAGATCAAGGTTGCAAAAGTCTTAGGACTAGATTCTCTTTCCTGGGGAGCTTAAGACAGAACTCCTAGCATTTAAGAAATGTAAAGATTTCATCTTCACTAAACCTTTTCTTTTAAAGATGAGGAAAAAAGGCTAAGAAAAATTAAGCAAGTTTTTCCAAGATTAGACAGTTAATCAGTAGTTGCACAAGGACTAGAAAAGAATTTGAAAACATAGTACCTGTGCACAAACATAGCAAAATAAAAGGGTGAACTGAACAGTATGAGAAGGCACTGAAATGATCACTTAACACTAGACCCTAGTTTTACAGATAAGAAAACTTACATCTAGAGGGGAAAATAACTTAACTGAGGTCACACAGATGGTTAAGCAATGGTTCCACTGTTCTTTCTACTAAGCTAGGTGGGTTTCCAAGTCTTTCCCTTTCTCTAATCCTTTTTGGAGTCCTATTTCCCCAAACTGAGTTAAGTAACAGGGGCAGGGGGCTATGAGAAAGCATGAAGGACAAACCAGGCAGGAACATCCATTCCCTTTTCCTGGTCACATATTCAGAGCTCACCTTACCTTTCTGATACTGGAGCCAAAGCTGCTGTTGGACTTTCTTGCTTGGGAAGTGGATGATGCAGGTGAGCTCAGAACCATACAAGGCTTCTGCAATGTAGTGTGAACCATAATGCTGAATGAAGGACAGTAGCTCCTCTCGGCTGCTCTCCTTGTCGAGAATCTTCAGGATATTGGTGAACCCTGGACAAGATGGTGAGTACACAAGAGGGAACCTGGTCAGAGTCATCAGAGCAGTGAAATGTCAGGAGGGTCATGTAATGGTTGTGAATAGGTTAGGTTCCAGTAGACATTTAAACTATGAAAGATAGTGAACTAAAGAAGTCATTAGGGGTGGCTAGGTGGTGTAGTGGATAAAGCACCAGCCCTGGAGTCAGGAGTACCTGGGTTCAAATCCAGTCTCAGACACTTAATAATTACCTAGCTGTGTGGCCTTGGGTAAGCCACTTAACCCCATTTGCCTTGCAAAAAAAAAAAAAACCTAAAAAAAAAGAAGTCATCAGCTTCATTTTTTGGTTATTATACTGAAAGGGCATTAATTAAGCACTTATTTTTATATAGAGTGCCTTGCCAAGCACTGGAGCAGATAGCAAATTTGGATGAAATGGAAGTCTCTATCTTCAAAGAACTAATAGGGAGATACTAATGTGCAAACACATGTACTGAGCAATATGAAATAAGAGAAAGTAACATGACTTAGTAGAAGTGTTGGATTGAAGCCATATGATCTGGTTTCAAATCTTTACTCTACTACTTACAACCTGTTTGTCCTTGGGGTAAATTATTAAATCTCACTTGGTCTTAGTTTCTTTGCTTATATAAAAAAAAGGAATTGAACTAAATTAATTTTAAGATCTTTTCTAGCTCTAAATTCTATGAGGCTAAAAGTACATTAGAATTTCAAAGCAAAATGCTAAATGATGTTCAAAGTTTAAGGTCATTAATGATAAATAGGAAGACTCCTTTAAACATTGACTATCCTCATTCTCTTAGCCAACTAAGTGCAAAACCTCAGTTGCATTTGAGTACTCCTCCTGCATTCTCCATATCCAATAATTTATCACATTCTTTATTGGGAACATCCATGCTCTCTTCTCCATATCTACTGCTTTTACTCTACAGCAACAATAACAGCAACACAAATAATTATCACGTTTTTCATCCAGTTATCAATTAATAAACATTTATTATGTGATAGGTACTGTGCTAAGATCTTACCTATATTTTTACTGGTACAGTTAACTCCTGGTGATATAAATTCCTTACCATTTCAGATTAGAAGCTTTTCTATGATTTATAATTTTCAAGCTAAGTTAAGGCACAGGGAAGTTAAGTGATTTAAGATCTTATAGCCAGCACATGTCAGAGTTAAAGTGTTACTGACTCAAGGATTACCTTTGACTATGTTATAATGCCTTTTGAATAATAGTTATATAGTGATTTAAGGTTTTCAAAGAGCTATATCACCTCTTCTCCTTCTAAATATATTTCCTCTTATTTGTGCTAACATTATCACCTCTCTGCTGGTCTATTGTAATAGCCTTAAAATTACTTCCCCTTCTTCAAGTCTTTTCCCACTCCAAGGAATCTCCTTCCTTCTGTCAAACTGACCTTCCTACAATATAGATCTCTCCACGTTATCCCCACTCAAGTGAGTCCCTATCACTTCTAGAATTAAATCTTAACTTCTTGGTTTGACATTCACAATTCAGTTCTTTCTTAATTCTTTAATCTTATCACACTTAAATTCTCTCTCCACAATCTGCAGTCCAGCTATACTAGCCAAATTGCTGTTTTTCACTCAAGACACTTTATCTACAGACTTTTGTACTGGCTGGCTCAAATACCCAGAATAGTTCCCCCGCCCAGTTCTATCTCAAGTTTGCCTTGGCTTCCATCAAGATTTAGTTCAATTTTGGGGAACGGGTACTACAGGTATCTCCAATATCTCCAATATTCAGATGGGAAACTGAGTTCCATATGGTTATATAGTTATTGTTACACTAGATTTGAACTCAGATGTTCCTGACTCCAGATGCAACACTAAGTACTGTGCTAAGCTACCTTTCATTTTCTAGACATTGTAAGAACTCTCTAATGGATGTCTCTCCTATTCAGATACATCCTATGATCACTACCAGGGAAATCTTCCCCAAATGTCACTTTCATCACATCATCTCTCTGTTCCCAAAACTTCAATATTTCCTCACTGCTGAGAGAATAAAATCCTTATGTGTTACAGTGATTTTTAAACTTCTCTGCAATAGGGCGGCTAGGTGGTGCAGTGAATAGAGCACCGGCCTTGGAGTCAGGAGTACCTGGCTTCAAATCTGACCTCAGACACTTATTTTACCTAGCCCTGTGGCCTTGGGCAAGCCACTTAAACCCATTGCCTTGAGAAAAAAATCTAAAAAAAAAAGAAAATCTCTACAATAAGGTTCTAACCTTTCTTCCTAGTGTTGAATTGTATCCAGCCATGTTCCAGCTACAGGAAGGTAAGAGGTAGGGAATATACAGATGATTTCAGTGGTCTAGGGAACTCCTGTATGAAGAAATTTCCTCTACCAAGTTAGGTCCATAAATGTAGGCCTCTGCAACTTAAGAGTCTTAGGATCCAGCAAATCATTTCTTTATAAATGTATTGTGCTTCCAGTCTCCCTTCCCTTCCATCAAGACCTGACTGGAATTCCCCTTCTCCCTACATCCTGTTCTTATCAATTAAGATCCATCTCTAGTCCCATCACTTTCCAAATTATTGTGATTTAAAAGTCACAAAGATGTGGACCCTAGAAAAGAAATGAGATACATTTCGTTTTCTCACTGAGAGGATTGAGGTGGGGTTTGGGGTCAGGTGGGATGGGCAGGGAAGCACTAAGAATGTGGTATGTTTCATATACTTTCAAGTACAATTGGTTTTCCTATCTTTTTAAAATTTCAAAGAGCTATGTAACTTGGGGAGATGTATGGGGGATGAGAGGAAGAGGGAATGAAGTATATTGTGAAATGAATATTACATAAAATGAAAAATGAAACCAAAAACAATATACCTTTAAAATAAAAGAAGGCTTTTCTAACCTACAGAAATCTCCTTCATTGAACTTATAAAATTCAGGATCTGTATCATCTGTTTACTACTTAATTACAAAATACCTTGTGATTTTCTGGTAATGTTGTCTTATATCATAACTCTTCAGCACAGGATATAATGTGGCACTCCTGCCTAAGAATCATATATCATCTAGGAAAGAAAGCAAATTTTTTGTTTTCATTTAAAGTCTTTCCTAGTCTGACTCCAATCTCTCTTTCCAAGCTGATTATATATAACTTTCCCTCATCCACTTTACAAAGCTTACATATTCCTTATTCCTAAACTAAATTGCTGATTCTCATGTAGGACATTTCATTTCCTGTCCCTGTGACTCAGCACAGACTATACCAATATCCAATGTGCTTTGCCTTCTTAAATCTTCCTTCACTGTCCTTCAGGTCCTCCCACAAAAGGCTTTACCTGATCCATCCCTTCAAATTATGTATTTTATGTATTTGTGTATTTTCCCCCCTTGCCAATAGAATATAAAGTCCTTGAAGGCAAGGATATTTTTGTTTTTGTCTTTACATTTTCTGCTTTTAACAAAGTACTTGTCACATAGTATAGTAACTTAATAAATGCCTGTTGAATTAAACTAAATTGAATATACAACTGTCTTGTCTCCCCAGCTAAACTATAAACTCCTTCAGGTCTAGGGTCATATCTTATTCTCATCTGTATGACCCATAATATTAAACACAGTACCATGTTACAGTGTTGATACAAAAGTGTATATTAAGTGAGCAATTTAAAAATGTCATTCCTGGTATAGAAGATTGAATTCTTTTCTTTTAATTGATATTTCATTTTTCCAGATTTATGTTATAAAGGTTTTTCAACATTCATCCCTATGTATATTTTTAAATTACAAAATTTCCTTCCACCGTTACTTTCTATCCCCCTCCCCTCAAACAGTCAGGTTAATATTGTACATACACATTTGTGTTAAATATGTTTCCAGATTAGTCATTTCCGGCGTGAGGAATTAGAATTAAGGGAAAGAAGTACATAAAAGATATTTTTTTAAAAGTGAATGTCGCATTCTTCAATTTTGAAGATTTTTTTTGCTTGTGTTCTTTTGTTTTGTTTTTCCTCCTCTGGATGGGGATAGCATTGTCCATAGCCAGCTAATAGGGTTGTCTTAGTTCTCTGAGCTGCTGAGAGGAGCTACATCCTTCAGGGTCTATCAACTCACAATGTTGTTGTTAATGTGTAGAACATTCTCTTGGTTCTGCTCCCCTCACTCAGCATCAGATCCTGCAATTCATTCCATTTTTCTCTGGAGTCTGACAAATCATGATTTCTTTTAGAACAATAGTATTGCATAATATTCATTTATCTTAACTTGTTTAACCATTCCCTAATTGATGGTTATCCCCTCAATTTTCATTTATTTGCCACTGCAAAAAGAACTGTTATGAATACTTTGGAACATGTGGAACTTTCCCCAATTTTTATGATTTCTTCTGGATATAGGCCTAGAATTGGAATTGCTGGGTCAAAGGGAATGAATAGTTTTATTGCTTTTTGGGAATAGTTCCATATCTCTCTCCACAATGGCTGGATCAATTCACAATGTCCCAATCTTCCCACATCCTCTCCAATACTGATCATTTTTCCTTTTTGTCATCTTAGCCAATCTGATAGTTGTGAAGTGATACATTAGAGTTGTTTTAATTTGCATTTCATTAATCAATAATGATTTGTAGCATTCTTTCATATGGTTATATAGAGCTTTAATTTCTTCATTTGAAAACTGTCTATTCATATCCTTTGAATATTTATCAATTGGGGAATGACTTGCAACCTTATAAATTTAATGCAGCTCTCTCTAAATATATTTTAGAAATGAGACCTTTATCAGAACTCATGGTTGTGAAGATTGTTTCGCAGCTCTCTGCTTTCCTTCTAATTTTGGCAGCACTGATTTTATTAGTGTAAATACTTCTTAATATAGTCAAAAACATTCATTTTGCAGTTTATAATGTATTCTATTTCTTGTCTGGTCATAAATTTATCCCCTTTCCATAGACCTGATAGAGTATTTCTTGGTCTATTAAATCTATCTATATGTCACCCTTTATGTCTAAATCCTGTACCCATTTCAACCTTATTTTGGCATAGGATGTGTGATGTGGATCTATGCCCAGTTTTTGCCATACTATTTTCCAGTTTTCCCAACAGTTTTTGTCAAATAGTGAGTTCTTATCTCAGAAGCTAATGTCTTTGGGTTTGTCAAATAGTAGATTACTGTAGTCATTTACTACTGTTTCTTTTGAACCTATCCTAATCCACTGATGCAGTACTGTATTTCTTAATCTGTACTAGGCAGTTTTGATGACAGTTGCTTTAGAGTATAGTTTTAGATGTGGTAGAGCTATACCACCTTCCTTTACATCTTTTTTCATCAGTTCTCTTGCTATTCTTGATCTTTTGTTGCTCCAGATGATTTTTTTTTAGTTTGGTAAAGTAATTATTTGGTACTTAGATTTATATGGCACTGAATAATTTAATTTGGGTAGAACTGTCATTATTTTTTATATTAACGACCTAATCATGAGCAATTGACATTTTCCAATTATTTAGACCTGACTTTATTTGGGTGAGAAATGTTTTATTATTGTGTTCATACAGTTTCTAGGTTTGTCTTGGGGGGTAGATTCCCAAGAATTTAATGTTGTCTATAGCTACTGTAAATGAAATTTCTCTATCTCTTGCCTTTGGGCTTTTTCATCTATAGAAATGCTGATGATTTATGTGGGTTTATTTAATATCCTGCTACTTTGCTGAATTTATTAATTGTTTCAAGAAGATTTTTTTAGATGAGTTTTTTTGCTTTCTCTAAGTATACCATCATATCATCTGCAAACAGTGAAAGCTTTGTTCCCTCATTGCCAATTCTGATTCCTTCAACTTCTTTTTCTTCTTTTATTACTAGAGCTAACAATTTAAAAAACTATATTGAATGGTAATGGTGATAATGGGCATCTTTTCACCCCTGTTCTTATTGGAAATACTCTTAGTTTATCCCCATTTCATAAAATATTTATTGATGGTTTTAGATAGATACTGCTTATTATTTTAAGGAAAAGTCTATGTATCCCTAAACTTTCTAGTGTTTTTAATAGGAATGAATGTTGGAATTTATTAATGGTTTTTTCAGCATCTATTGAGATAATCATATGATTTCTGTTGGTTTTGCTATTGATATGTTCAATTATGTTGAGTGTTTTCCTAATATTGAACCATCTCTGCCTACCTGGTATAAATGCTACCTTATCATGGTATATTATGCTAGTAATAACTTGCTGTAATCTGAATGCTAAAATTTTATTTAAGTTTTTTGCATCAATATTCATTAGGGAGAAGGGGCGGAGCCAAGATGGTGACATGAAGGGGTCTAGTCTTAGGAGCTCTCTGATAAAAACTCATAAACTAAGGACTCTAACTAAACTTTCGAGAGACAAAACCCACAGAGGGACCCAGTGAGGCAGTTCTCCTACTCAAGGTAACCTGGAAAAGAGCAGAAAGGCTCTGCTCCCTGGGGCCGAAGGGGTAGCCGGCCTGAGGGGTGGCCCACCAGAGGGGTGGCCCACCAGAGCCAAAGAACTCCAGCCTCCCAGAGGCAGCCCCAGGGCACTGGGAGCCTCAGCTCACAGCAGCGGGGGGAGTCTCCTGAGCTGCACCCCTGGGAGCACTGGCACAAAGTGGGGGAACAGTGGGGTACCTCTGCCAGAGTGAGCACGTGGAGCCCAGCCCTCAGGGCACACAGCCAGCAGCTTGGTCTTTCAGCAGCCTAGACCCGGAAACAGAAGCCGGTGGAGCCGGTAAGCAGGAGCCCCCAGGGCATGAGCCCATTAAGCTGAGGGAGGGGAGTGAAGAGAGACTGCAGAGCTCTGTCCTCTGCCCCTGGAACAGGACTCTGGAGCTCTGACCACATTCAGATCCTGATCGCAGTCTAGGCCCCCCCATAGAACAGCAGGCCCCCCCCACCTCAGCCCCGTGGCAGAGGGGGGCGCTTATGGTCATTCACAGACCAGGAGGGAGGACAGAACCTCACACACTGAGACCCTTGTGGGAGTGTCCCAAAAGCTCAGGAAGCACCCCCAAAAAACAGGCTTAGGCTGGGAAAATGAACAAACAAAGAAACAGGAGGAAGACCATTGAGAAATATTTTGCAAATGAGCCCAAGAAGGATCAAAATACTCAGTCTGAAGATGAGGAAGCACAAGCTTCTGCATCTAAAGACTCCAAGAAAAAACAGAAATTGGGCTTAGGCTATGATAGAGCTCAAAAAAGACTTTGAAAATCAAATGAGGGAGTTGGAAGAAAAACTGGGAAAAGAAAGGAGAGAGATGCAGGAAAAACATGAAAATGAAGTCAGCAGCTTAGTCAAGGAAATCCAAAAAAATGCTGAAGAAAATAGCAAGCTAAAAACCAGCTTAGGTCAAATGGATAAAACAGTTCAAAAAGTTATTGAGGAGAAGAATGCTTTAAAAAGCAAAATTGGCCAGATGGAAAAAGAGATAAGAAAACTCTCTGAGGAGAATAAATCCTTCAGACAAAGAATAGAATTCAGGGAGATTGATGAATTTACCAGAAATCAGGAATCAATATTCAAAACCAAAAAAAAATGAAAAATTAGAAGAAAATGTGAAATATCTCATTGAAAAAACAGCTGATATGGAAAACAGACTTAGGAAAGATAATTTGAAAATTATTGGAATACATGAAAGTCATGATCAGGAAAAGACCCTTGACATCATTTTCAAAGAATTACTACAGGAAAATTGCCCTGATATTCTAGAAGCAGAGGGCAAAATAGAAATGGAGAGAATCCACTGATCCCCCAGAGAAAGAGATCCCCAAAAACCAACCCCTAGGAATATTATAGCCAAGTTCCAGAACTCCCAAGTCAAAGAGAAAATATTACAAGCAGCCAGAAGGACACAGTTCAAATATCATGGAGCTGCAGTCAGGATCACACAGGACTTAGCAGCAGCTACATTGGAAGCTTGTAGGGCTTTGAATAAAATATACCGGAAGGCAAAAGATCTTAGAATGCAACCAAGAATGAACTACCCAGCAAGGCTGAATGTCCTCTTCCAGGGAAAAAGATAGACTTTCAATGAACCAGGGGAATTTCAAAGGTTCCTTTTGGAATGGCCAGAGCTGAACAGAAGATTTGATCTTCAGATACAGGACTCAGGTGAAGCATGGAGATTGGAGGAGAGGGGGGAAATATGAGGGACTTAATGAGGATGAACTGCATGTATAGAAAAATGATACTGATAATATTCATATGAACCATCTCAGTTAATAGAGCAGGTAGAGGGAGCTTTTATAGTTGAAGCACAGGAGAAAGCTGAATTTGAAGATAAAATATGGTGTAAAAATGGAGTCAATAAGAAAAAAAGGGAAATGGAATGGGAGAAAGAAAAAGGAGAGGCGGGGAATAGTCCAAGCTGTTTCACATAATAAGATTTTTTTTTATTACAATGAGCTGTTGCAATGATATGGAAGGGGGGAGGCAAGGGGGAATGAGGGAACCTTTGCTGTCATCAGAGATGGCTAGGAGAGGAAACAGCAAATATACTCAATGGGGGTATAGACAACTGGAGTAAGAAGGAGGGGGGAGCAGGGGGAAGGGGTGGGGATGTGAATAAAAGAGGAGAGGATGGACCATGGGGGGGGACAGTGGTCAGATATAACACATTTTCTTTTTTACTTCTTGCAAGGGCCTGGGATTGGATGGCCTGACCAGGACCATAGGGCCAGGTGGATTCTGGGCCTAAGGGGTGGTATGGGGGCTCAGGGCTTCTTGGCCCCAGGACCAGGGATCTGTCTGCTGCGCCACTCAGCAACCCTACAGCAGAGTCAGAGTGAAAGGAGAGAGAAAATATAGTACATGGTAGTGGAGAAATAAGAAAGGAGGGAGTTGCGATCAGCAATGGCAGCATTGGAAAAATATGGAAGTAACTTTTGTGATGGACTTATCATAAAGAATGTGATCCACTCATGACAGAGTTGATGGTGTTGGAACAAAGACTGAAACACATTTTTTGTTATTATTATTTGGGGGAGGGTGCAGGGCAAGTGGGGCTGGGTGGCCTGCCTGGGGCCACAGAGCAGGGTGATCATTGGGTGTCTGGGGCCGGATTCGGACCCAGGTGCCCCTGGCTCAAGGGTCAATGCTCTGTCTGCCACCCAGCCACCCCTACTATTATTACTATTTTATTTTATTTTGGGTCTTTCTTTTTTTTTTCTTCTTTTTGGTTTTTGCAGGGCAGTGGGGATTGGGTGGCTTGCATGTCACATGGCTGGGTGATTATTGGGTTTATGAGGCTGGATATGGACTCCGGTGCTCGTGGCTCCAGGGCTGGTGCTTCGTCCATTGCACCACCTGGCCATACCTACAATTATTACTATTATTTTTTTTAATTTTAATTTTTTTTCTCCCCCCTTTACTTTTTTGCCCAAGCAAGTCAATCTATATTCATGGGGGGAGGGGTATTTTGTTTACTTGTAAACAAGTATATTTTATTAATGTAAAGAAAAACATTTGCATAAAATGAGAATAAAAAATAAGTTAAAAAATATTCATTAGGGAGATTGGTCTATAATTTTCTTTCTTTTTTTTTTGCAAGGCAATGGGGTTAAGTGGCTTGCCCAAGGTCACACAGCTAGGTAATTATTAAGTGTCTGAGACTGGATTTGAACCCAGGTACTCCTGACTCCAGGGCCAGTGCTTTATCCACTATGCCACCTAGCTGTCCCTATGGTCTATAATTTTCTTTGTCAGTTTTGGTTCTTCCTGGTTTAGGTATCAGTGCCATTTTGGTGTCATATAAAGAATTTGGCAGACCTTCTCCTATTTTTTAAAATAGTTTATATAGAATAGGAATTAATTGTTCCTTAAATGTTTGGCAGAATTCACTTGTAAATCTATCTGGGCCTGGAGACTTTTTCTTAGAGTGTTTATTGATGGTTTCTTCAATTCCTTTTCCAGAAATGGGGTTATTTAAGTAATTTATTTCCTCTTCTGTTAATATGGGTTGTTTCTATTTTTTGAAAAGTATTCATCCATTTCACTCAGGTTATCCAATTTATTGGCATATAGTTCAGTAAAGTAGGTCTGAATTATCTCTTTAATTTCTTTCTCCTTGGTGGTTAGATCACCCTTTTCATTTTTGATTATGTAATTTAGTTATCTTCTTTTTTGTTTTAAATCAGATTAACCAAAGGTTTATCTATTTTATTTTTATAGTTTTTTTTTATTTATTAGATCAATGGTTTTCTTGTTTTCAATTCTATTATTCTCCCTCTTGATTTTCAGAATTTCTAATTTGGTATTTAATTGTGGATCTTTAATTTGTTCTTTTTCTAGCCTTTTTAGTTGCTTACTGAATTCATCTCTTTCTCTATTTTATTCATAAATGCATTTAGAGATATAAAGTTTCCTCTCAACACTTGCCTTGACTGCATCCCATAAAATTTGGTAGGATGATTCACTATTATCATTTCCTGGAATATAATTACTGATTATTTTTATGATTGGCTATTTGATTCACTCATTACTCAAAATAGTTATTTAGTTTCCAATTAGTTTTTGCTATCTCTTTCCATGACCCTTTATCTCATATAATTTTTATTATATCATGATCTGAGCAATATATATTATTTCTGCCTTTTTGCATTTGATTATAAGGTTTTTATGTCTAGTGCATGGTCAGTTTTGGTATAAGTGCCATGTACTGCTGAGAAAATGGTATATTCCTTTCTAGCCCCATTAAATTTTCTCCAGAGGTCTAGCATATCTAAGTTTTCTAAGATTTCATTCACCTTTTTAACTTCCCTCTTGTTTATTTTGTGGTTAAATTTATATAGTTCTGAGAGAGGGAGGTTGAGATCCCTCATTATTAACATTTTGTTATCTATGTCTCTTTGTAATTCACTCAACTTTTTCCTCTATGAATTTAGATGTTATATCATTATGTGCATATATGTTTAATAATGATATGTCTTTATTACCTATGGTGCCTTTAAAGAAGATGTGGTTTCCTTTCTTATCCCTAATCCCTTTTGCTTTTGCTTTATCTGAGATTAGGATGGCTACCTCTGATTTTTTTACTTCAATTGAAACATAGTATATTTTACTCCATCCTTTTACCTTTACCCTATGTGTATCTCTCTGTTTCAAATGTGTTTCTTGTAAACAACATATTGTAGGATTCTGGTTTTTAATACATTCTGCTGTTCACTTTTGTTTTATAGGACAGTTCATCTCATTCACATTTCGTTAAGATTACTAATTTTGTATTTCTCTACATTTATATTTTTCTCTTTCCTTTCTTCTTATTCCTCCTCACTAAAGTTTGACTTCTTTTCCCCTTTAAATTTTCTTTTAAAATTTAACTTTCAGGTTTTCACTTCTTTTCTCTTTTACCAGTCCCTTCCTCCTTTCCCTTTCCCTTCCCTGCACCCCACCTTTTTTTTTGTAGAGTAGTATAGATTTTTAAACCCAAGTAGAAATGTATTTTATTCCCTTTCTGGGCCAGATCCATTGAAAAGAATTTACTCAGTGTTCCCACCCTCCCTTCTTTCCCACTAAAATTATAAATATTTGTGCCTCTTCACCTGGTGTTGTTTATCATTCAAATACTATTAACCATGTATCATTAAACACAGCTTGATTGCTTGATGAACTTATATTATTTTCAAAGTACTAGCACAGATTGATTGATTGTTTTATTGTTTGATAAATAGCTTTGCCTCAGTCACTAAGTACCCTCCCCTCTTCTGTCTCATTAGAAGTACACTTTTTGGGGTGGCTAGGTGGTGTAGTGGATAAAGCACCGGCCCTGGAGTCAGGAGTACCTGGGTGCAAATCTGGTCTCAGACACTTAGTAATTACCTAGCTGTGTGGCCTTGGGCAAGCCACTTAACCCCATTTGCCCTGCAAAAAAAAAATCAAAAAAAAGAAGTACACTTTTCAATTGCATCAAATTATAATCATTTTTACCTTACCTCCTTTTCAAGTATTCTCTAAGGATACACAATCATCATGAGTCAAAGTATCATCAAATAACACATCATTTCATGAACTATTTGTACCCTTTCCCACAAGCATACTTTCTCCCACACTTCCCCTCCCTTCCCACCCAGGGTACTTTAACCCTTGGTAAGTAAAGTATGGTTTAAGTCCAACCCTGATTTAATTAACTATGAGAATCTCACTTCTTCCCCCACCCCCATCCAGGGTACTTAACACCTAGTTAAGTAAAATATGGGTTAAGTCTATTCCTGATTTAACTATGAGCATCTCAAAAAGCTCTTAAGTATTAGGACACTCTTAATGTCTCATTTAAAAATTTTACAATTGATTGTAATTTATGGGAGACACTGACTCAGGACTGCCTAGTTTATGATGCTCTCATCAAAGAAAGTGCTAATCTTTTGTGAGCACATCAGAATAGTGTAGGTCAAAGGAAACTGAGACACTTAAGTGTAGAATAAACATCCCTGCTTTTTTATGGCAGCTTTTCTTCTCAAATATAATGATGTTATCTTGGACCTCTTCAATGGAGAGAACAGATCTAATCATATCCATAACCTCTAAATCCAATCTCTTCAATTATATTTGACCCTTTAGTTATCCTAAGAGAAGTACAATTCTCAAGAGTTTTAGATGTTATATCTTCTCCTTTAGGGTTGTATACAATTTGATTGTCTTGACTAACATTCGTTTTGTTTTGTTTTGTTTTGTCTTTTCCTTTTTCTTTCACCTTTTTATGTAAAAGTAGCCATTAAATTCTTTGTTCAGTTCTGGTCTTTTTATTAAGAAATTTTGTAAGTCCTCTATTTCATTGAACATCCATCTTTTTCCTTGATAGTATATGCTGAATTCTACAGGGGAGTAAATTCTTGATTGTAATCCCGGGTCCTTTGTCCGCCAACATATGGACCTATAATGTTGAGGATGAGAAGTCCTATGTGAGTCTGATTGTGTTTTCTTTGTATTTAAATTATTTCCCTCTTTGCTACTTGCAGATTTTTTCCTTTATTCTAGAGTTCTGAAATTTGGCTATAACAACCCTTGGAGTTTTTATCCTGGGGTCTCTTTCTGGAGAGGTTCTGTGTATTCTTTCAATGGCTATATATTGTCTTCTTGTCCTAGCAGATTTGGAAAGTTTCCCTTGATAATTTTCTGCATGATGTTTTCCATGTTCTTTTTTTTGATCTAGGTTTTCTAGTAGTTCCAATGATTCATAAATTATCTCTCCTGGATCTATTTTCCAGGTAATTTTTTTAACTTAAAAGGTATTTTACATTTTCTTCAATTTTTTTCAGTCTTTTTATTTTGTTTGATGGAATTATGTGTTCTTGTAGATTCATTGGTTTATATTTGTTCAATTCTAATTTTTAGGCTTTTATTTTCTTCAATTAGCTTTTGTGTTTCCTTTTCCAGTATTTTTACTTTTAACAGAGTTGATTTCTTTGGTCAGTTTTTCCATAATTTTCCTGCATAAATCTCATTTCTTATTTTCATTTTTCTTCTTCCTCTCTACTTTGATTTTTAAATTCTTTTTAAAGTTCTTCTATGAGCTTTTGGATTTGAGTCAAATTTATAGACTTTTTTGAGACTTCCCCTTTGAGTAATTTTTTACTGATTTCTTCTTTCAACATGGCATAATTATCATCTTTATCTGCAAAGTAGTTTTCTATAGTGTGCATTCTTTTAGCTTTTTTGGTCATCTTTGTTGTTTTAGCTCAGTTCTTGAGATCCAAGCTTGTTATGCTGGGTCTGGGGTCTGATTCCTGGTTTGTCATTGGCCAAGATGATGCCTATGCAATCCAGGCCTTGTCTTTGCAGAAGTTTATTTCCTCCTTTGTGTTCAAGTTCTGCCTATGAAGTGGTTTGTTCCCAACCCAGTCCTGTCTTTTGCCCTGGTATTCCCAGGGTTCAGACTTTGGGGTTGGGACCCTCCCTGCTGGCTTGCTATCCAGCTGCTGGTACCTTTGCTGTTGTCAAACTGTTGGAACCTGGACTGCACTGTGGTCTAAAGCCTCCTGCTGGCTTTCCCCCTCTCCATTCTCACATGGTTTTACTTCCCTTTTTCTCCCAACGAGATAGACCTTCACTGAAGATCCTCTGCAATGTCTACTGTTGAAAACTTCTTTGGATTTTTTCTTTTTCTTGGTGGGATATGTAGCTTTAATGTCCATATAGAGACTTTATTTGGAAGGGAAAAGTTCTGGGAGCATGTTAACTTCATACCACTATCTTGGCTCTTCCCCAGAAATCTTAGTAATACTGAATTCTTTTTTTTGTTTGTTTGGGGTTTTTTTTTAGTAGTAATACTGAGTTCTTAAAGGTTATGCCAATCAGTTTACATGTATTTATTAGGCATCTATTATGTGCCAACCAATATGCCAAGTGCTAGAGATACAAAGAAAGGGGGAAAAACATAATTTCTGTCCTCAGGAAGTTCATATTTCAGTGAAGAATATGGCATACAAATAACATTGTATCTACAGGATATATACCACATAAATGCAAGGTAACTTCAGGAGGAAGGCATTAATAGTTGAAGGATAAGGAAAGACATCTCTCAGAAGGTAGGATTTGAACTAAATCTTGAAGGAAGCCAGGCAAGCTTTGAGGTAGAACCTAGGAAAGAAACTATTTCAGTTATGACAGCCAGCCAGTATAAAAGCACTCAAGTCAGCAGATAAAGCATCTTGATGAAAAACAACAATTTAGCTAGTATAGCTGGACTGCAGATTGTGGGGAGAGGAGTTAAGTATGATAAGATTAGAGAATTAAGAAAGAATTGGATTGTGAAGGTTTTGAAAACTTTGAAATGCCAAACCAAGAAGTTTAGATTTAATCCTAGAATTAATAGGGACTCACTTGAGTTCCGAGCAGGGGATGACATGGATATCAATATTGCAGGAAGATCAATTTGACAGAAGGGAGGATTCCTTGGAGTGGGAAAAGACTTGAAGAAGGGGAAACAATTTTAAGGCTATTCCAGTAGACCAGCAGAGAGGTGATAAGTTGTTTGCAGTTTCTACCAAACTAGATGCTTAATTTTGACCCAGGGTAGAATCAGCTTAGATAAGTTCAGTGAGGTTTAGACTCTACACAATGAAATTTTTCACTCACAGCATCTTACAAAGACCATCTACTAAGGTATTGATGGGTTGTTGTGGCCATTGTTAGTGAGAGTAATATGCCAGTGAAATCAAATAGCCTTGAAATAAATTTTAAAAAAAGGCCACACTGAAGTTTTTCATTAAATACTAAGCTCCCTTCATGCATTTTGCATAGGATTCAATTTACAAATATTTGATTTACACACCACTTTTCAGGGACCAAACTATTAATTAATTAAAGCAAGTTGTGCCTGTATGATTCTAATAGAAATAGAGCAATGTAATTTCCAAGCTTAGATTGAGGGAGAGTTGTGATACAGGGGGAAGGAAAACACCCATAATAGGGAAAGGACACTTAATTAATACCCAGTCCTCTTTGTCAACTGGCATCACATCAATTAATTCATATCATTAAAAAATTAATATGGCCATGTTAAAAAGATTATTGATTATGTTAAGAATTAAAAGCAATAATACTGATTCATAATACATCACTTTTTAGCTGGTGAGGCAGAATATTTTGCCACCATCAATGGATGAAGCTGTCCATACTAAGAACATAATAGTAAGTATGACTGATCTCATTTTGCTAATGGACAGAGGCAGGTATTAACATGGGGATTTATTGAACTAGTAAGTAAACTGCAAAAATGTAAATAGAATAATGAATTATCCTAACACCTAGTTCCTTTTATAGATTTTTTTGACAATAGGTAATATGGCTTGCTATATCAGGAGTTTGTAAGCAGAATTTCTGGTTCGGAAAAATGCATCTTTATTTTCACTAACATAAAACTGACATTTGTTATTTCCTTTAATATTTAAAATAGCTTTTTAAAGCCATTCCCTGACTGACAAATGGTCAAAGGATATGCAAAGGCAATTTACAGATGGGATCAAAGCAATCCATAGTCATATGAAAAATTGCTCTAAATCATTACTTATTACAGAAATGCAAATTAAAGCTTCTCTGAGGTACCACCTCGTACCTCTCAGACTGGCCAACATGACAAGAAAGGATAATGATTGCTGGAAGGGTTGTGGGAAATCTAGGACACTATTACATTGTTGGTGGAGCTGTGAACTCATCCAACCTTTCTGTCATGGAACACTATTGTTCTATTAGAAACCAGGAGGGATGGAAATTCAGGGAAGCCTGGAGGGATTTGCATGAACTGATGCTGAGTGAGATGAGCAGAACCAGAAAAACACTTCACACCCTAACAGCAACATGGAGGCAATGATCAACCTTGATGGACTGGCTCATTCCATCAGTACAACAATCAGAGACAATTTTGGGCTGTCTGCAATGGAGAATACCATCTGAATCCAGAGAAACAACTTTGGAGTTTGAACAAAGACCAAGGACTATTACCTTAAATTTAGGGAAAAGAAACCTGATATCTTATTTTGCTATACTTTATGTTTCTTCCTTAAGGATATGGTTTCTCTCTCATCACACTCAATTTGGATCAATGCATACCATGGAAACCATGTAAAGACTGCAAAATTGCTTTCTGTGGGGGGTGGGGGGAGGGAATTAAGATTAGGGGGAAAATTATAAAACTCAAAATAAATAAAATCTTTAATTAAAAAAATAAAATAGCTTTTTTCCCCCTGAGGAGTTCATAGGCTTTAGCAGATTAACACACAAAGAATTTTGTGACACAAAAATGGTTAAGAACTTCTCTACAAATTTGGAATTATGTCCAAAGGGCAATAAACATGTGCATACCCTCTGATCCAGCAATAACACTACTGGGTCTATGTCCTGAAGAGATCATGAAAAAGAGTAAAAACATCACTTGTACAAAAATATTCATAAAGCAGCTCTGTTTGTGGTGACAAAGAATTGTAAATCAAAGAGATGTCTATCAATTGGGAAATGGCTGAACAAATTGTGGTATATGTATGTTATGGAACACTATTGTTCTATTAGAAACCAGGAGGAATGGGATTTCAGAGAAACCTGGAAAGACTTGCATGAACTGATGCTGAGTGAGATGAGTGAGAAGAACATTGAATATACCCTACAGCAACATAGGGGAGATGATCAACCTTAATGGACTTGGTCATTCCATCAATAATCAGGGACAATTTAGGGTATCTGCCACAGAGAATACCATCTGTATCCAGAGAAAGAACCATGGAGCTTAAACAAAGATAAAAGATTGTTACCTTCAATATATAAAGTTGTCTTATGTACTACATAATTTTACTATGTCTAATATTTTATCTTTTCCTCGACAATATATTTTTTCTTTTAACACTTTCCACTTCAATCAATGCATGACACTGGAAACAATGTAAAGATGATCAGATTGCTTTCTGTATGGGGGAGGGGAGAGGGAAGGGCAGGTGGGGGGAAAAGTGTAAAATTCAAAACCTTACCAAAAAAAAGATAGGTAGAAACTACTATTTTATATAATTGGAAAACAAATAGAATATTTATATAATAAAAAATTAAATTAAATTTCGAAAAGAACTGCCCTCTCTAATTGTGTTCATACAGTTTCTTGATTTGCCTTGGGAAGCAGATTCCCAAGTATTTAATATTGTCTGCAGTTACTTTAAATAAAATTTCTCTTTCTATCTTTTTCTCTTGGGCATTGTTGTTCACATATAGAAATGCTAATGATTTTTGCAGGTTTGTTTTATATGCACTACTTTGTTGAATTTGCTAATTGTTTCAAGTATTTTTTCGATGATTTTCTCTGGTTCTCTAAGTGAACCATTTATATCATCTGAAAAGAGTGAAAGCTTTGCTTCCTCATAATTACACAATTACAAAGCACTTCTCACCTAAATAAAGTCAGATCTAAAACAATTGAAAACTGTCAATTGCTCATTATTAGGTTGAGCTAATATAATAAAAATGACAATTCTACCCAAATTAAATTATTTATTCTGTGTCATATCAATCAAACTACCAAACAATTATTTTACTGAACTAGAAAAAATAGTAACAAAATTCATTTGTAGCAGGAAAAAGACAAGAATATCAAGGGAACTGATGAAAAAAATATAAAGGAATGTGGTCTAACTCTACCACATCTAAAACTATGCTACCACATCAAAACTGCCTGGCAGGGGTGCCTAGGTGGCACAGTGGATAGAGCACCAGCCCTGGAGTCAGGAGTACTTGAGTTCAAATCCAGTCTCCAACACTTATTAATTACCTAGCTGTGTGGCCTTGGGCAAGCCACTTAACTGCATTTGCCTTGCAAAAACTTAAAAAAAAAAACCCTGCCTGGTATTGGTTAAGAAACAGAGTAATGGATCAGTGGATTAGGATAGGTTCAAAAGAAACAGTAAATAACTACAGTAATCTATTGTTTGAAAAATCCAAAGACATTAGCTTCTGGGATAAGAACTCACTATTTGACAAAAATTGTTGGGAAAACTGGATAATAGTATGGCAAAAACTAGGCATAGACCCATTTCTCACACTCTATACCAAATTAAGGTTAAAATGGGTACAGGATTTAGACATAAGTGTGACACCATAGATTAATTAATAGACTAAGAAATATTCTACTTGTCAGATCTATGGAAAGGGGATAAATTTATTACCAAACAAGAAGTAGAGTACATTATAAATTGCAAAATGGATAATTTTGACTATATTAAATTAAGAAGTTTTTGCACTAATAAAACCAATGCTGCCAAAATTAGAAGGAAAACAGAAAGCTGGGAAGCAATTTTCACAGCTAGGGGTTCTGATAAAGGTCTCATTTCTAAAATATATAGAGAATTGCATCAAATTTATAAAGTTACAAGTCATTCCCCAGTTGATAAATGGTCAAAGGATATGAATAGACAGTTTTCAAATGAAGAAATTAAAGCTATATATTATCATATGAAAAAATGCTCCAAAACTATGAAAAAAAATGCTCCAAAATAGAGAAAAGTAATTAAAACAACTATGAAGTATCACCTCACACATCAGATTGGCTAAGATGACAAAAAGGGGAAATGATCCATGTTGGAGAGGTTGTGGAAGGATTTGGGACATTAATGCATTGCTGGTGGAGCTGTGAACTCATCCAACCATTCTGGAGAGCAATATGGAACTATACCCAAAGAGCAATAAAACTTATCATACCCTTTGGCCCAGCAATTCCAATATTAGACTTATATCTAGAAGAAATCATAAAAAATGGGGAAAATCCCACATGTTCCAAAATATTCATAGCAGCTCTTTTTGTAGTGGCAAAGAATTAGAAATTGAGGGTATGCCCATCAATGAGGGAATGGTTAAACAAGTGAATATTATGGAATACTATTGTTCTAAAAGAAACCATGATTAATCAGACTCTAGAGAAGGATGGAATGAATTCCAGGACCTGATGCTGAGAGAGGGGAGTAGAACCAAGAGAATGTTCTGCACATTAACAACAACATTGTGAGTTAATCAGCCTTGATGAATGCAGCTCCTCTCATCACTTCAGAGAGCTAGGACAACCCTATAAGACTGCATATAGACAATGCTATCCCCAGAAGAAGAAAAACAAAACAAAAACAAAACAAAACAAAACAAATAAACAAACAAAAACCCTTCAGAATCTGATGAACTTTTTAAAAAATTTCTCTTCTGTATTTCTTTCCGATCCCATGGTTTTCTTTCTTTTCCCTTAATCCTAGTTCCTCATACCAAAAATGACTAATCTGTAAACATGTTTAACAGAAATGTCTATGTACCATATTAACCTGAATGTTCACCACTCGGGGTGGGGGGTGGGAAGGGAGGGTGGAAAGAAATTATGTAACTTAAAAATATGCATTTGCAGTTTGATGAAATCAAAGTTGAAAAACTTTCATAACGTGTCTGGAAAAATAAAATATCAATTAAAAAAAGAATTTCTGCCCTATGTCATATGTGCTTCAATGGAAAGAATTGGCACTTGCTATATATATATATATATATATATATAAAAATGGGCAATACAAGGAACTAGCCTGACACTCTCAAGGGGTAAACTGATAATTTAGAAGACTTTAGATAACGTTATTCCCTCTTCTCTCATGACCTAGAACACTTATTATCTGAACTATGAAAACTCAAAGATTATTTTAAACTGTCTTGTAAAGTTACTTCTTCTGTATATGTATAGAGTGTAACCAGGTAAAGACAATGAATTGCCTCTTCTTTTTCATTCTCATAAGTTCAGAGAATTGATGGACCTATTGACTGTTTAATTGCATGAACAAACTTCCTTGGTTAGAATACATAGCCCAAACCTGCCCATCAGTAAGGCACATGTATACACTTTTGTACAGAATATATGGGACATGCTCCCATGTTCTGTTGCATTGGACTATTCAGCCACAGACTGTACACAAGTATGTCTATGAGTAAAGCTCAGACCCCTCTGCCTAGCATTTAGGGTCCTACACAATCAGATGATACTGTAATTTTACAGGTTTATCTTCCTGCCTTCATATTCTCAATATTCACAATGAACTGGATTATTTTGCCCTCAGAACACTCTCATTCCCCCCATGCCTTTGCTTACAGACACACACACATGCAAACACACATTATATATATGTATATACATATATATATACATATATATGATATGTTCTTTATATATCATACTCATTCTTTGAAACCCATTTTGCATAGTGCTTTCTCAAATGGCCTCCCCACTCATATATAATACTTTATTTGCATTTCTATAATAAACTTATCATGTAATATTGTATATTATAGTTGTCAATATTGGTGCTATTCCATTCACTGTCTAAACAAACAGTACATATTCAATAAATTCTTGTTATGTTACATTGATATATTTGGTATATCATGGTATGGCATGACATGGTATAGTATAGTATTCATATTTATATTGATAAAGCAGTGTAATGAATTTCTACCTTTCACAGAAAGATGGGAGAAAGAGACAGAGACAGAGACAGAAAGAGATATGAGAGAGAATGAGATTTCTCCAAGGACTGCTGTAATTGACTTTGAAACAAAGATTGATAAAATAATCATTCAATCAAAAAGAAGAAGGACCAATCTGGACTAGAAGAGAATGCTATTCTTTATTGTTCTCTACTTTTCAGGTTGGAGGCCCTCACCTGCAGAGAGAGTGATGGTACTGAGTTTCACACGGTAGAGGTTACTACGGACTCGCCACTGCTGGACCATGGGGTAGCCCATTGCTTCATCATACCGGATGTCTCCTGAGGAAGGGAAGCAAAAGATCACAGGATTAGAAGCAATATGAGTCATACTTGCATAGTTTTTAATCATACAGAAATAAGATCCTAGAGTTGGAAGAGACTTTAGTACATAAAATGCATAATTTTGGAGAGAACTTAGAACATAAGCTGTCAGAAATAAAAGGAGTCTTAACACATAGAATTTAAAATCTGGAAGAAGTCTTAGAACATATAGCGCAAGAACTGGCAAGAATCCTAGAGCTGAGGATAATTAGAGTATAGACTGGGAGAGCTGAAAGGGATTTTGGAAGTCATTAAGACTGACCTCATTTTATAGATGAGGAAGCTGAGGCACAGAGAAGGGGTGACTTATCTGGCATCACATTGCCACATTGAGAAGAACCTACATCTATGTGATCTTTGTCAAGTCTTTTAACTATTATAGAGCCCAGTTTCCTCATGTGTTAAATAGGAATAATAAGACAGTCACCTGACTTACACCTGGGGTGTAAGATTAAGGCCACTGAGAACAAATGAAATGAAGCATGCTAAAATGTTTTGTAAAGGTAAAAGTGTGATAAAATGGTAGTAGATGATCAATATTCCTAGACCAAAGACTTTTTCCAATAACTGATCATGGTATACAGATGACATAGTGCTAGAAGATATTGCCTATGTTGTATTGATTCTGGCAGATTGCACAAAGCTGTGAAACTTTCAGGTTGGCTCTAGAGAAATGCAATATTTTTGTCTGTTTTCTAAGGATCTCCAAAAGTTTAGCTGCCATAACAACCCAAGAAGATTATGTGCGAGATCTTAGGTTACAATCTGCATTAGAGGAGGGAGTTCGCATACTGATAAAAATTATGTATTTCTTGATCCATAAAAATCACCATAATAATAATAACAATAATAATGTTAAAGATTATTTCTGGACATATGACAAAAAAAAGGAATATTCACTGTTCCCTCTTGGTTCCCTGATGATCTAGTATTTTAAATATATTTAATACTGAGATTAAAATGAATGCTTCATCAAATCAATTTATTTCTTCTTGGTCATCATGGTTAGATAACAAAACAAAACAAAGTTATTCATTATATTCAACTTCTTTTTAATCTTATTAACTTTTCAGTTCCCCACCCCATACCAATTACTTATATTATTTTCCCTAAGTATATATCCATTAGAAATAATTAGGGAAAGGCAGCATGCTATAATATATGGAGTCAAGAAAACCTAGGGTCAAATTCTGGTTTTGAAACTCACCACCTGTGTGACCCTGGGCAAATCATTTAACTTTCTTTTTATGCCTCAGACAGTTGTCTACGACTTCACATTATAGATAAGTTGTAATTTGTGTCAATGGACAGAGGCCTCCTATTTATTGTTCTTCATATACTGGCAGAGAAGTCCATCCTAATAAGATTTCATTTCTGTTAATTCATTCTCTCTCCCCCATATATTTCTATTATTATTTTTTTTGGGTCCTTCTTGGCTACTTTGGTATCTTCAGAGCAGATGCTCCTGGGAATGAGTAAAATGTCAGAAAGATATTCTGGAAGCTCATTGAGCAGCAGGGTATCATCTTTTGGTATCAGAGATACTCCAAATAAAATGTAAACATCCTACTGAAACCCAGAGACAGATAGATAATTCAAGGTCATGTGAACCTACTGCAGGAAAGGGACAGAGAATGACAGATGTAAGTGTGAATCTCCTTTATTCAAATCCTCTTGGGCATCAGCAGGGATGCCAATCTTGGAAATAAAATGCTACTCAAGGAAGGGGCCATTGAGGCAGAGTGGGACTTACAAAGCTCACTTCACAATGACCCCATCTATAAAACAAGTGCTACTGATTCATGAAATCTGGAAAGGGATGATAGTTGGGGCAGTGCATAGTTTCTAAGAAGAGTCATGCTGGGTAGCAGTGGGTGCTCAAATTGTAACATTTAATGGAGCTCCTGGCTTCCATGTTGCAAAGGACTTAGCTGAAACAAGATGAAGGTACAGGGCAATGTGGAAAGAATGAACTTTAAGTGAGAGAAAGCAAAATAATAGAGGGAAGTAGGGAAACTTGGTAGGAAGAAAGACAGAGCAAGGAAGAAGAAATAGATTTATTTTCTGGGTAAGTGAAATAGGTTTAAAATATATGCAAATCCTACTCCATGATGAATTTTTCTGTTTGTTTAGTTTTACATTGAATGCTCTAACAAGAACATTAGTAAAGAAATAGACTTGAAAATGGAAAATTTTTCAGATCCTGATGCTATAATCAAACAAAAAGGGGAAAGGGAAAGAATTTTGGATATGGATTAAGAGGACCTGGATATGAATCCTGCCTTTGACACTTCTTAGCTGTGGCATCTTGGACAAGTTACTTATCTTTTTTGTGTCTTAGTTTCTTCATCTGAAAAAATTAGAGATATGTATCAGATGATCTCTAATGTTTCTAAATCTATGATCCAGGCTCTGAAACAAACTTTATCATGAAGTGAAATCTTCTTGAGGTGTTTGAAATACCTTTTAGGGAGGTAAAATCACTAGAATAAAAGTGAGGAATGCTAAGTGAAGAACCCCTGATGATGACATTTATTAGTTGTGTGAAATGAGGCAGTCACTTCCCTTTTCTGAATTCCATTTTTTGATTTAAAATTTGGGACAGATATCTGCATTCTCTCTACTTTATAGGCTGTTATGATGAATTTTCTTTCTAAACTGATGTTTTCTAGAAATATGAGTTAGATTTCATTTGCATTTTCTCCCTTTGTCAGGTATGACACTATGTCCAGGGTCTAAAACTTCCCTAAACTTTCTGTCCATGAAGGCATCACTTAATGAACAAAGCTCAGGGCTGACTAAGAAGAGAAAGAAGGGACAGTGTAAAAGGAGGATGAAGAGAAGAGACATTGGATCTTACCAGTGAGCATTTGGAGATCTGGAAGAGGCTCTGAGAGTACGCCTCGGCACTGCTCCTCCACAGGCAGTGGGATCACCATCAGCCCATCAGCCAGCTGGGGAAAATCCTTGATGAAGTTGTTTTCCCTGCAGAGAGGAGCAGAGATATATTCCAAAACAATGGAACAGGAGGCTTTGAGAAAGAGGGGGCAGGACTCCAGACTTAAAAAACCACAGGACTTCAGAGACCTCTTGATGCTACTACATGGCAGGCCTTGGAAAATTGGGTCTTTTTGTTTAGATTTGGAGGTAGCCTGAAATATGCTTCATTTATTGACCTAAGAGAGGAGATATTACCTCTTAAGCTATCTTAAGCTATGGAAAATAATCAACTGATCACCCAATATTTATTGATAATCTACTTTACAGAAGACATTGTGGGAGATTCAAAGCTATATCTGACAGAAAGTAGCCTCACAGAGAGCTGAGGGCTTCAGTAGGTAAGACAAGATAGGTACACATAAAAAGTTAACCCACAATCCAAGAAGGTATACAATAAATGTCAAAAGAAAGATATGGCATGTAGTTGAAAGAATACTGGATTTGGATTTAAAGTCTCAGAGCTGTAAAGGACTTCAGAAGACATCTTGACTAACTTGCCCTGAACAAAAAAGTCTACTATGATACCCCCAAGAAGTGCTCAATCAATCTTTGCTTGAAGACATCTAGAAAGGGGAAACCCATGATGACTAGAAGTAATTTATTGTGCATTTGGAAAACTCCAGTTATTAAGGAACTTTTCCTTATACAAAATCAAAATCTTTCTCAGCAACTTCCATAGACTTACTGCTTTTCATTTTGCTGCTGTAGGCTGAACTGAATAAGTTTAAAGCTTCCCTCCCTCCTCTATTCTCCCACATACACATAGTCTTCTCCAGGCTAAACATTTCCCATTCTTATCATTGTTTCTCATGTATAATATTTTCTTAAGGTCTTTCTACATCTTTGTCACCCATGCATGGACACTTTTCTTTTTACAGTCATATTCTGGCTTGGCTTCTTCCTGTTTCTGTAACCATGAGAAAATTATTTCATCATTGCAGGGCTTCAAAAATGAAAAACTGGCATTTATAATATGAATTAAGTTTTACAAACTTTTGAATATATTATCTCTTTTGATCCTTTCACCAGTTCTGTGATTATTATCTCTTTGGATAGATGATGAAACAGGGTCAGGGAGGTTCAGTGATTTTTTTTCAGATCTTCTAGCTAATAAATCTGAGAAGCAGGATATGAACTTAGGTCTTTATGTCTCCAAATTGAAAACTCAATCTTCTATGGTATCAATAACTGCATTTATAAATTGAGAGGTATATTAGATTTAAGGCATCCTCTTGAATCAAATTCCATGATTCTATACTTTTATAATTCTATAGGCTACAAATATTACAAGAGTTCAAAGGAAAGAAGTAATGATGAACTGGGAAGGCAAAGATTTTCTACATGAGGAGGGACTTAAATTGAGGCTTGAAGTAAACATAGGATTCTGATGAATAGAAAGGAGTTGGGGAAGAAATTCTAGGCAGAAGAGTGCTAAGGAAATCAGAATATACATGACAAATTGGACATAATAGGGCCCAAGTTTGCCAAAAATTTCCTATCACATAAAGAAGTTTGTTCAAACTGTTATTAACTCAAACATTACTACTTTCAGGAGTATCTTCACTTTAAAATTACTGGATGGAAAAGAATGACTTTCTAATAGTAGAACTTCAAGCAAAATTCTATGAACTATAAGCTTCCCTATTAGGTAGTAAACTTTTAAAATATAGGAATCATTTCTTATTTATGTTTCTAGCTCACCAGGGTCCATCAGAGTACCTGACATGTAGTAATTCTTTTTCAAGTTTGCTAGATAGGGAAAGGAACTGGAGCTATGATTTAACTGGTCTACAGAACTCCCATTGAGGAAATTTCCTTTGCCCTTGCATGTCAGCATCTTCTCTGTAACTTATTGCTTCAGATTGTGGCCTAAAAGAGCACAGAGAGACTCGAACTTGCCTAGTCACATAGCCAGTATGTGTCACAGACAAGACTTGAATTTAGGGCTTCCTGACCAATTCTCTCTCCATTGTGCCATGTTTGCCTCTCTCACCATTTCTTGATCAAATGAAAAACTTTGGGTATTTTTTACTAGCTATCCCCCATTTCTGAAATATTATTTCTCCTCAATACACCTCTAGATTTACCTGGCTTTTTTCAAATCTTAGTAAAAATTTCCCCTTTTGCAAGGTTTTTTTTCAGTCTTTCTAAATCTTAGTGCCTTCCTGCTCATATTATTTCCAATTTATCATGTATGTATATATGTATATCTATCTTCTTTGTGTGTAGCTGTTTAGATTGTCTTCCTTCTTAAATGCTGAAATACATAAAGAGAAAGGCAAATATTTTTGGTCTGGCAAAAATAGGTATTTAACAAGTGCTTGTTGACTAGACACACCAAGATGACCTTCTTGGTATCCATCACATCATACTTAATAAGAAGCTACTTTACTTGATTAATCTTGTTGGGTTGACAGGTCTGTCACCTGTGGGATAGGATGTCTAGTATAGCAGAGTACAGGATTTAGAATCAGGAGACCTGAATTTGAGTTCCAATTTGATACTTAGTGAACATTTTACCTTAAGTAAGTCTCTAAACCTTATTTTCCTCCTCAGTGATATGGGATAATAATATTTTTACTAAGTACTTCACAGGGTTGTTGTGGAAGAATACATTCTGTAGATAGAAATATACCACAGAGGTGGAAGCTGTTGTCATTCTTGTCATCATATTCATTGCCAATCCCAACTCCCCAGTCCTGAATGCCAAACAATTTGGTCTTCTAATAGACTTTCCCTGTATAAGTATTGCCTTGTGGTTGCTGTAATCACTCCCAGCCTCTGGAGCCTCAGGGAGGAAGAAGGAGGCGAGAAGCAAAAGGAGGGGGATGTTTATAGCTATATTTCTCCACTTGGCAAAAAACAACCTTAAAGATAAAAACAAAATAGAGAAAAATGAAAGCAGACAAACAAAAAAACAAAATAGGTACAGCCAAAACAAACCCTTTGAAGCTTGTTGTCTAGAAAGTTGAAAGGCAGCCATAGAAAACTGAGAATGAATGTGGTCACCTTCTTATTTTTTAGGCTGTGTTCCTCTGGCACCAGAGTACCCTGACTTCAACTATGGTAGGAAGGAAGGATTGACTCCGCTTCAGGAGTCAGTGCAGAATTTCCAAACCTGATTTCATTTTCAAATGAAAATGATCAATGATGAGGCATGGTGTCAATAACAGAGGAGATAAGAATCTGATCATATAGATTAGAACAAAGATGAGAGTGTGATGATCCTTCTACTCTGCTGTTTGGGCCATTTGACAGTCGTGTGTGTGTGTGTGTGTGTGTGTGTGTGTGTGTGTGTGTGTGTATGTATTATGTATATGTATTTCAAATAGCTCAGATTAATAAATTCCTGGTGAAAATAATCAAAGCTACTGAATGAAAGAGTAATTTTATGTATATACACGTGTGTCTCTGTATATGCACATACACATGCATACATATGCAGATGCATGTATATATATATATATATATATATATATATATATATATATATATATATATATGTATATATAAACAAATAAAACACAAATCTGAGAATCAGCAGACTTGGCAAAAATTTTAACTCTGTCACTAACTTGACCTTAAGAAAGTCACTCCCTTTCTAAGCTTCAGTTTCCTCATCTGTAAAGCAAGAGAACTGAACTTGAGATTTGAGTTTCCTTTCCACTTCTGTGACCACATACTCACACCTCTTTTACTTAAGATTCACCTTGCTCATTTTCCAGATTTTCCATTTGTAAAATGAGGGAGTTCAACTGGATGATGACTGAAGTCCTTTTTATCTCTAAATGAGGGTGATACAACCATAAATTTAGAACTAGAAAAGATCTTAGAAATCTTTTGGCTAACCACTTTCCTTTTACAAATGAAGAAGTGAAGCTAAGAGAAATGAAACAATTTGAGCAAATTCACATATTAAAAGCAGAGCCAGGATTGTATCCAGATCATTGATTTTCAATTTTTTGCTTTCCATTTTATTTTTCTCTGTATACAACAATGAGTAAATTATAGGATTGTAAAATTTAGAGCTGGGGGTCGGAGCCAAGATGGCAGCATGAAGGTAGAATTTCCCAAGAACTCTGACCCCTCAAATCCCCAAAAAACAAAGGATGGCTCTTAGCCAAAATTTAGAGAGGCAGAACCCACAGAAAGACTGAGTGATGCATTTTCCCAGTCCAAGATAACTTAGAAGCTCCATGGGAAAGGTGTGTTACATCAGGATGGGGGGTTGGAAAAAAAAAGCCATGGTGCAGCCCAGCCCAGAGATACCAACAACAGCTTGAAGGGGCAGGGAGAGAACTCTGCTGCACCTGGGTGAGTGGGGAGTGAAGAGCACTGCAGTGAAAATCCAGAGAAGGCAGGCTGCACCCCCCAGAGATGGTAAGTGAAGTCTGCAGAGATTTCTCTGCTCTCCCTGGTATAGAACTCTGCTGTTTGCCTACACTCAGATATTGCAGTTTGGGCTTCCACACTAAGATAGCTGGATCCCTCCTTATAGCCCCAGGGCAGAGGGAAGTACTGGGTCATCTACATATCAAAACACAGACTAGAGAGCATAAAACCTTGGAGGAAAACCTTCCCAGTGGGGTGTCTCAAAAAAATACAACCCCAAACCTTGGAAGTGCTGCAAATTAGTCTTGGGCTGAGGAAATGAGTAAACAACAGAAAAAGAAGAATCTGACCATAGAGAATTACTTTAGTCCCATGGAAGATTAAAACATACTCAGATGATGACAAAATTGAAGCTTCCATATCCAAAACCTCCAAGAGAAATAGAAAATGGGCTCAGACTATGGATGAGCTCAAAAAAAAACTTTGAAAAGCAATTAAGGGAGGCAGAGGAAAAATTGGGAGGAGAAATGAAAGCGATGCAGAAAAATTATGAAAACCAAATCAAAAGCTTGGTGAAAGATATACTGGTCAGCTGGAAAAGGAGATTAAAAAAGCTCTCTGAAGAAAATAGTTCCTTCAAATGCAAAATGGAACTAAAGGAAGCTGATGACTTTGTAAGAAAGCAGGAAGAAATAAAACTCTGCCAAAAAAGCCAAAAATTAGAAGAAAATGTGAAATATCTCATTGGAAAAACAACCAACCTCTAAAACAGATCCAGAAGAAATCATTTAAAAATTATTGGGCTATCTGAAAGCCATGACCAGGAGAAGAGCCTAGACTTCATTTTTCAAGAAATAATACAGTAAAATTGCCTTGAGATCCTAGAAACTGAGGGTAAAATAGAAATTGAGAGAATTCACCATTTACCCCCTGAAAGAGATCCCAAAAGAAAAACTTCCAGGAATATTATAGCCAAATTCCAAAACTCCCAAATCAAAGAGAAAATTCTAAAAGCTGCAGAAGCAAACAATTCAACCACTGAAGCTCCATAGTCAGGATTACACAGGATATGGCAACATCTACATTAAGGGTTTGTAGGGATTGGAATATGATTTTCCAGAAGGCAAAAGAACTTGGTTTACAACTGAGAATCAACTACCCAGCAAAACTGAACACCCTCTTTTGGGGGAAAAGATGGACTTTCAATGAAACAGAGGACTTTCAAACTTTCCTATTGAGATGACCAGAGCTGAACAGAAAGTTTGATCTCCAAGTACAGGACTCTGGTGAACCACAGAGGGAGTGAAAGAGAGGGACTAACTATGAGGAACTTGATGATGTTAAACTGTTTGTATTCCTGCATGGGAAGAAGATATTGATAACTCATATGAACTTTCTCATTTATAAGCGCTGTTAGAAGGAGTATATATAGACTGGATATAGGAAGGAGTGGAATATAACAGTATGATGTGGTGGAGTGATGGAGTTAATGGGTGAGGGGGGGTACTGGGAGGAAGGAAAAGGAGATGAAGAAACAGAGATTTCACTTAAGAGTCAAGAAAAAGCTTTTTCAATGGAGTGGAGGAGGGGGAAGGCAAGGGGGAATGAGTGAGCCTTCATTCTCATTGAAATGGCTCAGGGAGGAAATGACATACACACTTAATAGGGTGAGGAAATCTATCTTGCCCTGGAGAAGGATGGGAGAAAAGGGATGGGATGAAGGGGAATGGGGGGAGGGAACTGGGGAGTAGGTGATAGAAGAGAAGGAAGATTGAGGGAGAGAGTACTTAGATTCAATTCACTTTTGGATAGGGCCAGGATGAAAGGAGAGAGACACTAGAATAAATGAGAGTGAGGAGAAATAGAGTGGAGGTACAGCTGGTAATAGCAACTGAGGGAAAAATATTGAAGCAACTTCTCTGGTGGACTTATGATAAAGAAACCAACTCACCCCAGAGACAGAGCCATTTAAATCTGAGCACAGACTGAAGTACAATTTTTTGTTCTCTCTCTATTCTTGAGGTTTCTAATCTTCTGGGGGGGGGGGTTCATGTTTACTCTTATAACATTCAGTTTACATCAATGTATGGCAATGGAAACAATGTAGAGACTGTCAGACAACCTTCTGTAGGGAGGGGAGAAGGGAGGAGGGGGAAAAATTGTAGAATTCAGAGCCTTGCAAAAAACAATGGGTACATATTACTATTGTATATAATTAGAAAACAAATAAAATGTTAAAATGTTAAAAAAAATTTAGAGCTGATAGGGATCTTAGAAGTTATACATTCCAACCCCCTCATTTTACTAATAGGGAAATTGAGATCTAGGCATGATAAGTGACTTGTCCAAAGTAGCAGAGTCCTTGCTTTGCCTACTTTTGTGTTGTTTTGAGAATCGTGTGACATTATATTTATGGATGCACTTTATTTCTGTAAAGTTGAAACATCTGTAAAAATTCAGGCCGATATTATTTTCATCATCATGATCAGTAATAATAGCTGTTATCCCAATTAACTATTTCAACATGAGCAATGTTTTCTTCAGCTAGAAGCTAGGTAGTTGCAATTTGGGATTCTACCAGCAGAGGGCTCTAAATTCCTTTTCATTTGCTTTTTCTCTGAAAAGTCTTGGCAGCCCTGATATCTTCCTTGGAATTTGTCCAAAAACAATTTCTTTTAGGCTTTCCAAGAGCACCTTAGAAAGCTTGACTGCATCTTCTACCTGCTGTCCTGATTGAACTTTGCATCAAAAGAAGGAGTAGAGGAGGGAGGAAGAGGAAGAAACAAAATAGGATAGACTTAAAAAATAAATAGAATTTGAGAGTTAAAAGGGATTCTGGTGGACCATCTAGTTCAACCTACACCTGAAAGGAATCTTTACTCTAGAGTAACAAATCCCTCTGGAATATAATGGAAAGACCTCCAAGAATGTGAAGCCTACCCTCTATTGAGTCAGTCTTTTCCATACTGGGGTAGCTCTAACTGTTATGAAGTTTTCCTGTCATCAAACCTAAATTTACTTGTGTGTGATTTTTACCCAATTACTCCTGGCTATACCTTCTGATGCCAAACAGAGCTAGTGTAATTTCTTTTACTTGAGAGTCTTTTAACTACTTATACAAAGATATCAAGTTACCATTTATCTCAGAGTCTTCTCTTTCTCCAGTCTAAACATGTCTTTTTCTTCAAACCAGTCTTCATATGGTATGAATTTAGGAGGGATATGGAGGCATATTGCATATAAAGCACTGTATCTTATAATATTAATATTAACAGTAGAAGTTACTGATTACATAATCTGTTGTCTTCATCTGCAAAGCATGAAGGGGAGCTGAACTAGGTGATCCCTAAGGTCCCTCCCAACTCTAAATTCTATGATTCTATGGCAGAGGAAAATAGATGAGGATTTTTTTTTCATGTTGTCCAAATTCTGTCTATGCAGAGGACATGAATACCATGAATGAATTCTCCCCTGATTGTGACTATTGAACAATGCCTTTGCAGAGTTGATGCTAGGGCAGACAGCTGCCCAGGGAATCATATGCAAAATTTAAGATCAGGGAAGTCTTTTAATATGAATTCATAAAAATATATATATCTTTTTTTTTAAGTTCTTGCAAGGCAATGGGGTTAAGTGATTTGCCCCAGACCACACAGCTGAGATCAGATTTGAACTCAGGTCCTCCTGACTCCAGGGCCCACTGCACCAACTAGCTGCCCCCAAATGTATATATCTTAATGCAATTCTCAAGCAATGCAGATTTAGGTCACATGTATTAGGTATGGTCAAGACTCAAAGCCTCTAATGGATAATTCTAGACCTTTGTGGAAAGGTGGCATTGAATATCTACAAGAATTTACTTTGTAAACAGAAGGCTAAGCAATCCAAATAAAATGACAAGAATCCTAGACTTCTAAGTCTGTGCTGAAAGAGACCAGGAGAGTTCATCTACTCTAGACCACTGTCTTCCTTCCAGATAAGGGATTGATTTTATTTTGCATATGAATCTCTTGGAGCCTGAAAAGTGAGAGTCTTAGAAGGGCTATTAAAGGTTAAAAAGGTTAAAGCCTCTACTGAAAGTTGACACCTTTATAAAGGCCTCTGAAAAAATGTTCACCAAGCCTCTCCTCAAACATTTCCATTGATGGGAAATTCATTCCAGTATTAGGCATTCTTCCATTTTTTGGAAATTTTAATTGTGACTTTTTTTCTTCATCTTGAGCTGAAATGTATCCCTGTGACCTTCACCTATTATTTCTAGTTCTGCCCTCTAAGTCCAAGTAACACTAGTTCAATATATTTTCTATGTGACACTTCTTCAAATTTACAAAAGTCCTCCTGTAAATCATACTTTGCTGTGCTATATTTTATGTGTGGAAAGAAAAAAAATGCAGTGTTCAGCAGACTACAGTAAGCACTGACCATGTATCTGTCAGTGAATCTAGTGTATTGCCTTTGTTAAAGGAGAAAATTATTTATAATTTCCATCTATACAAGTATTGACCCTTAGCTTCAAGGACCAACCATTGATGGATGCCAAATAATTAAAAAGCCAAGCAATATTTTAAATGTTCAATCTACCACCTATTACATGTCACCAATTGTTCCCCACCACTATTGGCAGCAAAATGGGTGGTGGTAAATCAAAATACTTAATTCTGTCTGCCAAATGATGAATCGTTTCTCTCTTCACAGATTTCTGAGAGCCAAGAGGAGGAGGTATTAAATTGGGGTAAAAATTGTCATTTAAAATCATTTTATTTGGTATCCTTAGATTAAGCTAAGGATTTAGAAAGGGACAGGAATTTGAAGATTAGTTAGACCAACTACCTCCTTTTGTAGATGAGGAAATAAAACTGGAGAAGTAAATTGATCTACCCAAGGTCATACAGACTGCAAGCAGCAGAGTCAGATTTTTGAACTCAGATTCCTTGACTCAGAATCCAGTAATATGATTATAAAATAGAAGAGAAAGAAACAATAGCAATCTCTCTACCCTACCCCTTTTCAGTAACTGAATATCCATACTGAATTTGAAATGGAATTATTTCCTGGAGCAAAATAAAAGGAAAAATATATTTAATGAGCAATCAGGGTTTGTATTATAGCAGCCCTGAGCTTTTATGGCTTCTAGGAAAAAAGTACAATTTTCTCAGGCTATAATTTTAGGGACTTCCATGATCTGGGTTCAATTCAAGTTGATTCTACAAACATTTACTCAGTGCCTATCATGTGTAAAACCAATCTTTCCAGCCTTATTCTCTATCTTTTGTTCTTTGCTCATTCTACATTCCTGCCAAACTGGATTCAATTTGTCTTTTCCTGAATGCAACATGCTATTCCCTGCTTACTTAAATACATATATGCATAATTACAGCTATCTCTTATGCCTAGGTTGTACTATATCCTCATCACCATTTCTCAGAATTCTTATCTTCTCTTCCAGAAAGTCTTCCTTGATACCCTCCTCAATTTATTGATCTTTCCTTCTTTATATTACCATTTATTTACTTATCTATGCACATGTTATATCCCTCCCAGGAGAAAATAAACTCATGAATCTAGAGATTATTTCACTTTTATCTTTATATCCCATAGTATATTGCACTCAGAAGGCACTTAAATGTTGTTGAATTATATAAAAGGGATGGTCAACTCCAGAGGTAAAAACTCAGTAAAAAAACAGTTTATCCAAAATTTGAAGACTTCAAGAAATAATAAACACTGTGAAAATGCCACTTCTAACTCATAAAGACCAAAAAAATATTTTTTAAAACCTCTAAATAGCAAATAATTCAAAATAAAGACTTAATCAAGGGCTAGAAGACTGAAAGTAATTAAAAAAAGAGATGAAAATTCTAATATTCCTCTAATCTTAACTCATCCCTCTTCCTAAAAAACATCAGTGATCAATCAGTTAGGTATTTTATAATAGAACACAGTACCAACCAGACTAATGATACTATATCAAAGCAACCTTTATAAGGAGTGCCATTCTGAATACCTGCTTACTAAGTGACTTTCAATTGTAAGTCTTAAATCACTGAAGTTTGGCTACTGTACAGAGGACAAAATAAATCATTTATTTTGGTTCCCTTGCATTTTCTTTGACAAAACAATATCCTTTCAAATCCTCTGTTAAAGGCTACTGAGACAGGAAAAACTTGCATCCATGCATAAAGGATTATACAAATTCATTGAATCATTGTATGAATGTTTTTGAATTGAAGAGCATGAGGAAAGAATGAATGACATTTTATCAGTGACCAAATACAATAATCAATTGTATTAGAAAAGCAAAAAGTAGTAGGAAGTTCTCAAAGGTATTTTGTAGACCACTCTTATTTTGTAAGGAAAAAAAACACTTGGTACTTGGAGTTCTAGTAATAAAATGGAAAAACCAAAAGCTGGAGGTTTTTAAAAATGTTACAGAATTCATAACCTTAACACATAATTGAAAATGATGATTTAAAAACATTAGTTTTTTAAATTGATTTTCTGGATTATAATTGGATTTGCAGGATTGTGGTCATATGATTTAAAGTTTGAAAGTTCCTCAAGAATCATCTAAACCAATTCTCTTTCTGAACATATAAGGAAATTGAGGCCCAGTAAGGATAAGTGACTTTTCCAAGGTCATAGAGATAACAAGGATTAGAATCTGTATTCAAACTCTGGTTTTCTGACTATATACCCAATTGTCTTTCTGAAGCACTGTTGAGTCTATTGGTTTTCTGGGCAACAAAATAGGAGCTGAAAATGGCTAAAATTAAGAAAGCCAAATATTTCTCACTGCAATTCAACTGTATCCCTGATATTGCCTTCCCAAATCAAATGAGGCAAATAATTTGGTGCATCATTGTTAATGATGGGAATGTTTCTTCAAGCTTCATTTGTGCCTATGAGACTGGTTGGTAGTGGATTGACATTACAGATTATTCTTTGACAATAATAAACTGAAGAGTATCCAAGGGGAAATGACCATTATGGTAAAAGATCTTGATTCCATGAGGATTGATCAATGAAATCTGGGGATATTTAAGCAGGACTAAAGGAGACTCAGAAGGAACAAATGGCTATGTTGAAATATTTAAAGAGCTTTCTTGTTAGGGACAGCTAGGTGGCGCAGTGAATAGAACATTGGCCCTGGAGTCAGAAGGACCAGAGTTCAAATTTGTTCTCAGACACTTAATAATTACCTAGCTGTGTGACCTTGGGAGTCACTTAACCCCATTGCCTTTCAAGCGCCCCCCCCCCCCCAAGAGCTTTCTTGTAGAAGGATTAAACTTGTTCTATATGACACTAGAGGGTAGTAAAATGAACCAGAAGTTGCAAAGAAGCAAATTTGATTTGCCACTGAGGAAAAAATCCCAACAACTAAAACTATAAAGTTTAAATGGAAGCCTTGAGAAATGGGGGTGTCTCCCTTCTTGGAGGTCTTCAAGCAGAGACAAATATCAGGTGTTCTCAAATGTAAGACTCATTTAAGTATGGATTGAACTAGTAGCCACTAAAGGGTCTTCCAACTCTCAAATTCTGTGGTTCTGTAATACAGACACTATTATCTGAAAAAAAAACATCTAAAACATTGTAAAACACCTATCCAAAATATGACTTGCATAGCAAAAATAGCCAGTAAAATATTTAGAATGAAAAGTCAAGTATTCTTTATGAAAATGAGTTTGTCAGATGTATACATCACATAGTTTCTATTTTAAAAAGGTATAAATGCAGTCTGTTTTTGAATAATGTGACTATTTGTCTTATTCAGAATAGTATGGAGATTTTTCACATTATTTTCAGGTTCCATCAGTTTCCTGGGAAATGTTAATGAACACATTACAGATATATCTTAAAGGTCATTCAAAAACATGCTGGTATTCTAAAGTAAGATCATTTACATACATACACAGCACTACACAGAAACTTTTAAAGTATTGAATAATATTACAGCAAATATGTCAGCAATTTCAGGCAAGATTTTTATGGCCCAAAGTATTTCTATTAAATACACCTTTTTTTCTTTGCTCTTTAAAATTTGGATCCACATCTTTTGTTTTATGTGACCTTCATTTGAAAAAGACTTTCAAGTTTTCTGAGAATTTTATCATTTAGTATTGAATTTGGGACCATATGGATATAGTTTGTAGGACTGTAGAATAATAAATTGAGAGTTAGAGAAGCATCGAAGAGTTCAGCTGGTCCAACCCCTTTATTCTTACAATGAGGAAACAGGCTCAGAGTGTTTAAGTGATATGCCCAAGATCACATAGACAGTATTTGTCAGAGGCAGGACTTGAACCTGGAACCTAAGATTCTAAATCAAATGTTCTTCTCCCACTATTGCATTTATCAATAATTAGAATCTATGAATTCATCTCAAAAATATTAGCTGAATTGAAGGCAACTGTGAGTATATTACCTCCAGTCTTCAGTATTACTGATACAAACACATGAATTGAATTTGTGTGAGGACGGTTGCTAAGTCACCAGCCTCACTTTCTCCTTCAGTGCCACCTGGGTTCAGTGGCCAAAAATGAATCAGGAATTTGGAGATTGTTCTGAATGCTAGGTAATCATGATTAAGTGACTTGCCCAAGGATTTACAGCTAGTAATTGTCAAGTGTCTGAGGTCAAATTCGAACTCCTGTACTCTTGATGTCTAGGTCAGTGCTCTATCCACCATGCTACCCAGCTGCCCATTCTCAAACTGCATGAAGGTATAGTTTATTATATGAAGGCTTCTCATTTTCTCTAAAATAGTGTAGAATTTGAGACGGTTACAACTTTTAAATAAAGATAAACAATAAAAGAAACATGTCACCAAGAAATGAGTTTGCTTTATGTTGATTAACAATTATTCAGAGTGGCTATGTGGTACAGTGGATAAAGCACCAGCCCTGGAGTCAGGAGTACCTGGATTCAAATCAGGTCTCAGACACTTAATAATTACCTAGCTGTGTGGCCTTGGGCAAGCCACTTAACCCCATTTGCCTTGCAGAAAAACCTAAAAAAAACCCCAATTATTCTAGTCTAAAGAGAAAAGAAATGCCCTTTCCTCACAGTCAACATAAATCAGAAGAGTTTTGCAAAAATTCTTCTTGAAACTTTACTTCTTTTCTGATACTACATTCAGAATTATGAAAGCTGAATTAAAATAAAGGACACACAATTCATCCATGAGGTATAACAAGGATTTTGTTCAGTTGCAGAGAGCTTCAATCAGGAGCAAAATTTACTGCATTCCTAGAATCAGCAACAGCTTGTGATCTTTGCCAGCTTGGTGGTGGCTCCTCTCCAAACATAACAAAAGCATTACATAATTATTGTTGTGTGTTTGTGTATGTGTGTGTGTGTGTGTGTGTGTGTGTGTGTATGTATGGCTGTATTTATGTATGGTATGTGTATGATTGTGTGCATTAAATTTGACTATTACTGTTATACTATTTGAAAAGAGTTTCAGAAAATGGAAAAGTAATTAAGAATTATTCAAGATGATCTATGCCATGAGATTCTCTGTCAAATCCAAGTTTGCTTTCCATTGAATATATTGTAGAGTGCATTAATGGTGATGATGTAATGAATGACTGAAACTATTAAAAATGAAAAGTTATGTTATAATCACTATTGCATTATCTGTTTTATCTGTATATAAATAACCATGGTATTTGTACTACCTTCCTTTCAAGATTGTCATGAAGAAAGCACTTTATAAAGTTTAAAGGACTTTTAAGAGTAAACTATGTATTTTTTTTTTTTTCTTCTGGGTTAATGTGGCATATTTAGAAGTATTAGATTAGAGGACCTGGGCTAAAATTCTCCCTGGCCTACTTAAATATTTGTGAGGAATGTAGGGCAATTGGCTGAATATATTATAAAGACAGGGGTCTGCCTGTGGATATTGAGCCTCTGTGCAGGTACATGAGTGTAAGGGGAGACAAAAGAACTGACCCAATCTGATCAGACCTGTGTTTAGTTCATGTCTGCTCCATCTGGTCCTGAGTTGAACTGATTCCCCTGTGCTATTGAGTAAAATGATCAGGACAGGGAAAGCATATTAGAGAGCAGTATGGGGTTAAGTGTATTGATTAGATTGTAACCCTAGGGCAGCTAGGTGGGGCAGTGGATAAAGCACCAGCCCTGGAGTCAGGAGTACCTGGGTTCAAATCTGATCTCAGACATTTAATAATTACCTAGCTGTGTGGCCTTGGGCAAGCCATTTAACCCCATTTGCCTTACCAAAAAACCCTAAAATAAAAAGATTGTAACCCTGATGATTCAGATCAATGGCTGGCTTGAAGGGGAGGAGCAAGCCTTTCAAATTGCATATGAAACCAGATATTGTCACAATTTGGTGTCTTTTTCTCACTAAGGAAAAAAGGGTTCTTTTGTGCAGAAAAGTTAATTAATTAAAAAATGCTATTTTAGTCACTCTGAACTAAGCATTTATAATTGAGTCATTTATAACAATATTTGTTCAATCATTTAGCCTCTCTGGATCTTACTTTCCTTTTCAATAAAATGTGGTAGGTGGATTGGAGGATCTCTAAGGTTTCTTCCAGCTCAAAAATCTTTTTTTATGCTGTTCTACCTTTAAATTGAAATGATGAAAGTGAGTTTCTCCTTTCATTTGTAAAGTGAAAGAAGGTTTCAAATTTTGTTCAGCATATAAAAAATATTTTGAACCAGTAGTGTTCCAGAGGTAGTCTCACCTGAGCCAGTAGCTCTAGTTTCCCTTTCTTGATGAATACCATTATAATCACTGGAATATCACTAGCTCCAGGCTAGAGATGTTCTCTGTGGAATTATTATATTAATAGCTCATGTTTCTATAGTGCTTTAAATTGAGTGAGCATAGGAGATGGTATCTTCTTACAGAGGAGTTTGGTCAAGCCTTCCCTTCTTGCTTGTGTTAGCTAGATAAGGATCAAACTTTCTTTAATGGGGGAAACACAGAACCCTTTACCCTAGCACATGCACAAAGGATAGAAGAAAAGGACTTCTGTGAGAAGAGATGATATGGGGAGATAGCTAGGCAATGCTAGAATGTTTCCATCCAAGTGGTGGGAAAAACCTGAACCAAGCCTGTAGCCCCAGCAGCTGCAATATTTATCTTGGTACCATGGACAGCACCAAAAGAATGCTCAGACATAAAAGGAAGTTTGCACAAGTAGATGCTGGAGTCAGGAGAAAAAATTATGAGATGACACTAATGCACATCATCAAGTCTAAGCAGTGAGATTTTGCTTATCAGATTAAGGGAGTTGTTTACTTTTTGTTTTGAGGGGGAGGTGGAATGAAGGCAGGAAATTGTTCTCACTTTAAATAAGTTTATATTATTCCACCAAAGAGGCTATAATATTAGCCTCTTCTATTATTTGTATGCATTTTGATAATACAGGTCTTAGTTTTATATCTAGTTAGCTCATTGCTTTACAGTAACTGGATCCCCTTGGGAAGAACTAGAAGTGAGTGAAATCCATACGATAGATACTAGTGATAGCTAGCCTTTAATAGTGCTTTAAGGTTTGCAAAGCAATTTGTATGTTATCTAATGTGATCCCCAAAATTTTCTAGGATGCAGGTACTATCATTATCTTTCTTTAACAGACAAGGAAACAAGGATGAAAAAAGGTTAAATGACTTTCTCAGTGTTATACACTACACAAATATCTAAAGCAAGATTCAAACTCAGGTCTCCCAGATTCTAAGTCCAACATTTTATCCACTGCAATATCTGTTGTTGATGTGCATGTTTCTGGAAAAGTAGCAAATCAAATATGTGTAGTAATTTAGTCATTATTTGAGTTAATGAGAGATTATCCAAATATTAAACCTGTTCCCTGGGATCTAACAAAAAGTTCAAAAATTCCTTTTTTGCATAGCAACCTTATATGGCAGTTAATATAAGGGTTTTAATTTTATAATAATGAAGCTAGAGTTCTGAGAAGTTAAATGACTTAGCTGGTCATGTAGTTAAGAAATGCAGAGCGAGCTGCTATTTAAACATTAGTAGCCTGATTCCAAGTTCAGTGCTCTTTTTTTCCTTAGGTGATACATAATGAAGTGCCTCTCCTACAAATTCTGCACCATTCTGAGATCATTGAATACTATTAGAAACTAATGATAGTGTTTGTGTTTGGGAGGCAGTATAATTTAAAAGAAAGAAATCATTATATCTCATTTGATAACTAATCAAAGTAAGCATGAAGCTATATAGGATGCTGGGCTAGGCTATGAGTCCAATCATTTTTAAATATATGTACATACATATGCATTTGTATATATATTTGTATATGTACACATCCATACACTGAAAGCTCCATTCTGAACTGTGACTGGGACATATTTTATTTCAAATTTGGGAAATTCTCATTCTTCACTCTTTAGAAAAGATTATTATGTAAAACTCACTTAAAATTGAAATGAATTTATCATTCCATTTAAGAAGTTGCAATGATCATCAAAATAGCAAAAAAGACCCTGAATTACTGAGGCAGGGAAATCACTTCACTGGTATGTTACTGAGTCAGAGAATTAAACTTTAATTTTTAATGCTGTTAAATCTGGAAATATTGTTAAGGGTGGGGGAATTGGCTCTTGAGACATAAATCAAATCCTATTGTTTCACTGTTAATGTAAAATTTGTATCTTGCCTTCTCATTCCCAACCCCCTAGCCTCCAACCTTCAATTTGGTTTCTGTCACCTAAGGAGGGATGGATTTCCCCTTTTGTTCTTAGTGCCCAGATAAGGGGCAAGGCTATAAAACCTGGGCTGGTCCTCCACTTAGGACCAGTCTTCTCTTTCTCTGCCCAGTTAGCTCTCCCTGACTGTCTTTCTTTCTTTCTTGATTTCTCTCTCTCTCTCTCTCTCTCTCTCTCTCTCTCTCTCTCTCTCTCTCTCTCTCTCTCTCTCTCTCTCTGTTATGCAACTGCACCGAGCCTTTTGTTATCCACCCTGTCCTAAGGTGCTTATTGACTCTCTGGAAGGAGGAAAAGTTTTAACCTTTTTACTTTGTAATAATTTGCAATAAAACCCTGAACAGTTTTAAATTCCCAGAAAGCATGCAAATTCTGTCCTTATTCAGTACCCCCAAAATCCCAGAGGCAACATGACAAATCATGTTAAGGGGAATTGGAAACTTTGATCTGGGGCTAGTTTATACTAATAGTTCATCCTAGTGACTAATGGGAAAACTGATTCTGCAAACATTCTTGGAGTTACTTTCTGCAATGCAAAGATAAAGACATGAATGCAGGTCATCATGCATCTGTAAATCATGGGAGTGATCAAAATAAGGAATTCTAGTCTAACTTTTTTGTATGAATTATGGACTCCCTTTGGGAATCTGGTGAAATCTTTAGATCCTTTCTCAAAATGTTTTGAAATGCATAAAATAAAATATAAGGGATTATAAAAGAAAAAATTCTTTGAAATTTAGTTATCAAGATGTATATATTTTTTATGTTTTTGCTAGGCAATGGGGTTAAGTGACTTGCCCAAGACCACACAGCCAGGTAATTATTAAGTGTCTGAGACTGGATTTGAACTCAGATATTCCTGACTCCAGGGCTGGTGCTCTATCCACTGTGCCACCTAGCCACCCCAAGATGTGTATTTTTTAAATGTCCATGGATAATAAGTTGCAAATCACTGATATAGCCATGTTAAACAATCAAATGGCATTAAGCTCATCCATCATTATATATCAGTGTTTGACTTCTGTTAATTCCAAAAATTTTGGATTCTTTTTTTTAAAGAGATAAGATTTGACAGATTTTGAGTTGACCTTGCTGAATGTCTAAATTCTAGTTAAATGAACTCAGTGCCCTCCATGGAGAATTTCTCTGCATTTCCAGCAGAGAAAATGAGTCATAAAACATGGAATATGAGAAATGGAAAAGGCCTTGGAATGTCAGAGTGAGAAGGGCACTTAGAATGCAGAATGTTAAAATTGAGAACAGAGATAGAGTTAAGAGAGGTTCTACCTAGATCAACTTTCTCTCTTCATTTTATAGATGAGAAAATGGAAACCCAGAAAGGTGGAGTTTACTTACATAACTATTTAGAGACAGAGCAAAGACCCTGTCCCTATTCCAAGGTTATTGTTTGTTTATTTGTTTTTTTCCCTAAAAGAATCTATTGTCTCACTGTTTCTAAGGAAGAGCAGGAATCTTAACTTTTTTTCAATTCATTTTTTCAGTTGACTTATTGGGATTATTAACAAATGGTCTGGATTTTTTATTTTTTTGTGCAAGGCAATAGGTTTAAGTGACTTGCCCAAGGTCACACAGCTATGCAAGTATTAAATGTCTGAAGCTGAATTTGAACTCGGGTCATCCTGACTCCAGGGCTGGTACTCTGTCCACTGTGATACCTAGCTGCTCCAATTTCCTGATTTAAAAAAATATTTTTCATCCTCCTTGAACTTGTTTTGTAAGATAATTAGTAATTGTGTCTTGAAATATTATCCAAGGAGAAAGTAGAACAAGGAATTACAATCCATCTGGGAATTTTCCACTTATCCTACTATATTGCCAAATCCTGATGGGATAAACTTTGACCCATGGAAGAGTTGTGAACTGTGATTCTGCTTCTGACATGGAGGGTGGCTTTTAAACACTATCTGGAAGGGCAACTTGTTTCCAGGGGGTAAAGGCAGTGACTGGCAAGAGCAGCACTGGAGATGAAGAGGAAGGGGGTAGCTTAGACGAGTCAACTTTCAATTCCTTTAGTACATTTAATACATGTAGGGAGGTGTTATAGTAAAGGAAAGGGCTTAGTCAAGCTCTAACACAAACCCATCCAAATTAATTTAAATAATGACTCTAAACAAATTCTAAAGTGGTGAAATATACAAAAAAAGATGGAGTAAATCAATTTTCCAGTCCAAAACAACTTAGAAGTTCAGCAGAAAAAGTCTGCTGCACCAGGGTGAGGGGGAGCACAGTGCACATATACCACATACACAGACCTACACCCAGCAATCTATAAATAGGAGGCAGGGTGGCTGAAACAATGACAGCAGTGGCAATTTCCATACCTCTCCATGTATGAATTCCAAAGAAAACTTAGATGATCAACAAAAAATGTCTGCTGAATCAGAGTGAGAGAGGAGCACAGGCCATGCCAGTGTGTCCTGTGCCCCAGAAAACTAGGAACAGGCCTTAGGAAGCACTGAATCAGCAGCAACAGATGATTCTGGAACTTTCAGCCCACAGATAGTAAGGGGGATCGGAAGGAGATTACAGAGGTCTCTTTGATAGCACTGTGGTGAGATTTTGTTACTTGTCCATACTTGGATATGGATTGCAGTCTTGGGTCACAGTGCCAGGGAGAGGAAGAGCAGTAACACACCAAAGTTTGCAGCCAAGGGAAGTAGGAATCTTCTTCACAATTCCATGACAAAAAAGAATGCTTGTTTTCTAGACCAGAGCATAGATCAGAGTACAGACCAAAACAGTAGTAAACACTTCTCCTTAGATTATACCACCCTGGAAGAACTGAAAACTTACATCCAAAACCTCTAAGGAAAATATTAATTGGTTTCAGGCCAAGAAAGAACTCAAAAAGGATTTTGAAAATCAAGTGAAAGAGATAGAGGAGAAATTGGAAATAGAAATGAGAGTAATTCAAGAAAATCATGGAAACAAGTTAGCAACTTGGTAAAGGAGACAAAAAAAATTACTGAGAAAATGCCACCTTAAAAACTAAACTAAGCCAAATGGTAAAAGAGGTATAAAAAGTCATTGTGGAGAAGAATGTCTTAAAAAGCAGAACTGGTTAAATGGAAAAAGAGGCACAAAAATTCACTGAAGGAGGAAAAAAATTCCCTTTGTAATGTAAAATAGGTACAAAAGCTCACTGAAGAAAATAATTCCTTCAAAATTAGAAGGGTGCCAATGGAAGCTAATAATTGTATGAGCAATCAAGAAACAGTGAATCAAAACCAAATGAATGAAAAAAGAAGACAATGTGAAATATCTCATTGGAAAAACAACTGACCTGGAAAATAGATCCAGGAGAAATAATTTAAGAATTATTGGACTACTTGAAACTTATGCTCAATTAAAAATAAAAAGCTTGGACATCATCTTTCAAAAGATTATTAAGGAAAACTTCCCTAATATTCTAGAACCATAGGGTAAAAAGATAAACTGAAATATTCTACCAATTGCTAAGAGATACCCAATTAGGAAACTCCCAGGAGTATCATAATCAAATTTCAGAGCTCCCAAGTCAGGGAGAAATTATTGCAAACCACTAGAAAGAAACAATTCAAGTATCACAGAGCCATAGACAAGATAACACAAGATTTAACAACTTCTGCATTAAAGGATCATAGGGTTTGGATCATATCCCAGATCATATTTTAGAAGGCAGAAGAACTTGGATTATAACCAAGAATCAATTGCTCAACAAAATTGAGTGTAATCTTTCAGGGAAAAAATGGACATTCAATGAAATTGGGGACTTTCAAATTTCCCCTGATAAAAAGATCAAGAACTAAACAGAATATCTGATCTTCAAATATGAGACTCATGTCATACATAAAAATGTAAACAGGAAGATGAAATCATAAAGAACACCATTATGTTGAACTCTTTTTATTCCTACATGGGAAGATATCAGGGAAGTTAGGAGTATAAATTAATAGAGAGTATATGTATATGGAGGGATGATATCTAAAAAAAGCAAAACTAAGGAACTAAGGGGTAAGAGAAGAATATACTGCAGGAAGGGGTGTAGTGGAATATGGTAAATTATCTCATGTAAAAGAGGCAAAAAAAAAGTTTTTACAGTGCTGTAGAAGAGAGAGGTAGTGAGGGAGACTGAATTAATCTTACTCCCATCAGAACTGACTCAAAGAAGGAATAACAAATACACTAAGTTAGATAAAGGAATCTGTCTTACCCTACAGGAAAGTAAAGGGGGAAGGAGATAGGAGGAAAGGGGGTGGTGGTGATGGGTGATGATGAAGGAAGGGAGGGCAGTTTAGGGAAGGGCTATTCAGAAGCAAAACACTTTTAAGGAAGTACATGTGGAGAGAGAGAGAGAGAGAGAGAGAGAGAGAGAGAGAGAGAGAGAGAGAGAGAGAGAGAGAGAGAGAAAGAACAGAATAGAATAGATGGGGGCAAGAGAATAGGATTGAGGAAAATAGGAATTGTAGCTGTGAAAAAAAATGAACCAAATTTCTCTGATAAAGGCATTATTTCTCAACCTTAAAGGAGTCAAATTTATGAAAAAATAAGAGCCATTTCCTAAGTGATAAATTATCAAAAGAGATAAATAGTTTTCACATGAGGTTATTAATGTAATAGCTATATAGCTATATTAAAAATGTTCTAATAAAATGTAAATTAAAACAATTCTGAGATCCTGCCTTATACTTATTAAATTAACTAATAGGACAGAAAAAGAAAATGACAAATGTTGAAGGGGATGTAGGAAAAATGAGACATTAAGGCATTGTTGGTAGAGTTGTGAACAGATTCAACCATTCTGTAGAGCAATTTGGAACTATGCCTAAAGGGCTATAAAATCATGCATACCCTTTGACCAAGCAAAGATACTACTAGCAATTCTGAGTAAATTTTGGTATGCAGGTATGATGGAATGCTACGCTGCTATAAGAAATGATGAGCACAATGCTCTCAGAAAAACCTGGAAAGATTTACATGAATTGATGAAAACCGAGATATATTGTGTACAAAGTAACAGCAATATTGTTAGGTGATCAGTTGTGAATTAGTTTTTCTCATCAATATTGGGGCCCCAAAATTGTGACCCAACTATATTGGGACCCAAAACAACTCTGAAGGACTTATGATGAAGAATGCTATCCATTCTGAGAGAAAGGATGGTGTCTGGATAATTTCTGATACTTTTCCTTGTGGTTTCAAGAAGAGGCCTATGTTTTCTTTAATAACATGACTATTTTGGAAATGTTTTGCATGGCTACACATTTATAACCTATATTAATTTGTTTGATATCTTAGTGAAGGGGAGATGGGGTGGAAGGAAGGGAGAGAATTTGGAATGTTAAAATTGTTTTTACATGTAGCCAGGGGAAAATAAAATACTAAATAAAATACTAAAGAATAAATTTTAAAAATATATGTGGAAGGGGTGCCTAGGTGGCATAGTGAATAGAGCATTGGTCCTGGAGTCAGGAATACCTGAGTTCAAATCCAGCCTCAGATACTTAATAATTACCTAGCTGTGTGGCCTTGGGCAAGCCACTTAACCTCATTTGCCTTGCAAAAACCTAAAAAAAATACATGTGTGAAAAGAGTTGGGGACATGTCTGATTAACCCAAAGAAAAGAGGTGATCTGGGAAACTTCTCCCAAAATTTACCCTTATTCTGATAAGCTAGGATTTAGGAAAATGGTTGGTTGCTGAACAGACTTTCTGAGTACCTCTCTGATTCCAGGAAAATTCTTTTTTTTTAAATATTTTCCCACTTACAAACCTAGTTTCTCACATATCCACAGGTCCATGAGCTTGGGGATTTGAGAAAAGAAACAGGTTGAAAATATGAAAATCAAAAGAGGATCAGAAACAGCTCAGAAAAGGAAAGGATAGTCATCCCAAAATACATGTTCTCTAAATACCTATGGGAAAGTATAAAGAGCTCTTTCAGACAAGAGCATTTATAATTAGCCTTTCCAAGGTAGTTTTGTTATATTGAGATGGAAAATATAAAGATAGTATAGTCCTGTAGAAAACACTAGATTTAGATTGAGGAAGCTGGATATAAACATGTATTCTGACATTTACTCCCTGAGTGATCTTGGCCAAGTCACTTTCATGTCTATGACCCCAGTTCTTCACTGGGTGAGTTTGGAGTGAAATGTGCCTGAAGGGATCAAGGGGTCACCTTGTGGGGCTGCTTGTTTTAATTTATGGTATATGGGGGGAGACCTAAATTTCAACAAATGTAGAGGAATACTGGCCTGAAAGTCAGGAAAGTCAGTTCTAGTGCCTGAAAGTCAGTTCTAGTCCCTGTTTCTAAAACAATTTCTTGATTTTATTTTCTCTGTAAAATGAGTGGGATTGGACTACGTAGTCTCTGAAATCCTTTTCCATCTGAGATACTCTATGGATTTATGGGATTTGTGTTCCATTTTAGTCCACTTCAGGCCAGCCTCAAGTTCAATAATAGTTAAATGAGCCTTTTGGGACATTGGGAAAGTATTTTTCCCCCTTTGGGGACTCACTTTCCTTCTCTGTAAAATGAAAGCTATGGATAGGTGATAGCTAAGATCCCTTTCAACTTGCATATTATATAGTGAGAGATTGGAGATACACTGGGGTTTTAGATTTGGAGTTATCCTTCAGTTTTCCTCTAAAGCATCTATCTCTTTGATTTAATGCTTATCATTTAAGGGTGTGTTGTAGTCAGCTTGGACTCCCTTTGGAGAGGTGAATGTTAAATTTTTAGTGTGAACTCTTTTACCTCAGAAATTGGCAAATACTACAAATCAACACTCAAGATTCTCTAGACTTAAAAGATGGAAAAATGCTAATAATTTGGATTAAATTTAAAAGTAAACTCTGGGTATTTTATCTAACACTTATCAGCATATTACTGTTACTGCTCAGCAAGAATCCCTTAGTAATCAGGCTACTTGGAAACCAGGTATGATAGAACAACTAATTATTTTTAATAACAAGGTGCTATGATTGGTTTTTTTTAAAGCTACCTAATAGTCCCTTTTCTCAGGAATAGGACTTGGGGAAAGAGGGTTGTCAATCTCTTCAGCATTAGTTCTTTGGTGTCCTGAATTTTGTGCACATGGTGATGCACATGCTGCACTTCTATGTTCCTCCCAAGTCAAAGTGACTTTTGTTCACTTTGTCTCAAGTAAAGTTATACTCTTTTATATTCATTTCAGTAATTACATGCACATGTGTCTTTGATTTGCTGTGTGTCCCCAAGAAAATCACTTCCCCTCTCAAATTCTCAGATGAATGTTTTGCAAAGTGTTAAGAGTTGGATTATATAAGTGCTTATAGTTGGTGCTTACTATGTGTTCATTGGGTTGATTTAGAGGATTTCTTGGGGATCTTCCATCTGTGACATTCCAAGATACTCAATCCTGTGTTCTTTTGCAGTCACCTCTTCCCTTAGACATTCTTAGTTGAGGGCAACTTGGGAAACTCATAAGGAGAAGAGAGAACATACTCCTTTGTGTCACTCAAGGAGATTGGTATATTTACAAGAAAACTTGCCAGTACATGTGAACATGGAACAATTATTCCATTAGGATGTGACTGATATTCAGTGCCAAACCAATACAATCTATTTGCAAAGCCCTCAGGTATGGCCTTGCATAGAGCAGGGGGCAAGGAGCCTATGAAGCCCTCATATTCTTCCATGGGCTTATGTGGCTTTATAGCTCTGCAGCTTCTGTTCTAATGACTCTTCTAAGGGCCATGTGGCTTCCATAATTAAGTTAACACATGCAAAAAAAAATCACCATCACAGATGTGGTCGCAAATTTTAGCTAATTAACCATATGGTCTGGATGCTTGACAGAGCCAGGGAGACTCTCTTGGTAAGGGATGATTTCCTGAGGGGGGTGGATATTAGGGGTATCTCCATATCTTACAAAAACATGGCAAAGATGCCCCCTTGAAACAAGGCATATGTGATGATTCCTTCTTTTTCAATCAATCTGGAGGTGGCCACCCAAAAGCTGATGTTATCAAATCATCATGAAATCTGTTCTTTTCCTGGATCTACCATTTATTCAATTCATTATTTCAAAAGACATTTTTATATGTTGTTGGACTAAAAATTGATATGGAGATGGATAAAACCTGATCCATATCATATAGTGAGGAAGGAAAGGGGTGAGAGGATGAGAAAAGTACATTAGCAAGAAAAGAAAGGCATTACAAGAGAGACAAAGGGAATGGTATTTCAGTTTAAGGGTTGGGAGAGAGAGAGAGGAGAAAGAGAGGAGAGAGAGGAGGGAGAGAGAGAGAGAGAGAGAGAGAGAGAGAGAGAGAGAGAGAGAGAGAGAGAGAGAGAGAGAGAGAGAGAGAGAACATTGAGTGGGCCAAAGAGAGGACATTTATCTTTATCTTTGGGTTTTTTCTTTCTGTCTTTCTTTCTTTTTGGTGGGGGCAATGGGGTTAAGTGATTTGCCCAAGGTCATGCAGCTAGTAACTGTCACATTTGAACTCAGGTCCTCTTAACTCCAGGGTCAGTGCTTTATCCACTGGACCATCTAGGTGCCCCTGGTCCTTTTTTCCCCCTTTCTTGTAAAATGGAGAATACTTATTTGCCTTTTTTCAAGGCTCAAGGTATTTCTAGTTGGAAGGGAACTTAGATAATTTCCAATCATTCTCTTTGGAGCTAGAGGGAGGGGATCAGGATTTGAATCTTTTCTCTTTCAAGGTCACTTGTGACATCGGGCAAGTTGCTTCATTTCTCTGGGACTCATTTTATTCATTGATATAATGAAGGGGTTGGGCTAGAGGATTGTAAAGTCCCTTCAGTACTCAGTCTATGATTATGAACACAGATTGATCCTCATTAAAATAATCATGGAAGAGTTCAGCAAAGCATACTGATCTCCTTGTTATCAAACTATGACATGGTCAGATTTCAAGCCAAAGAAGCTCCTGGAAAAAAAACACATAAATCATCACATGCCTACTGGAATTTGTGCATATAAAGTTGCCCAGATTAATGAACTCTGGTCTGTCAGAGAAGCACATTTCATGTTTTCCTTACCATGTGCAGGATTTAAAAAGTCTTATAGATTATTATATTTCACCTTCATTCTTCATATTACAAATTTATTACATTTACCATTATTCTTTCTACCTTTCTTGTCAATAGGAATACAGTAATAATAAAAATATCTACAATCTTTCAACAAGCATTTAGTACATACCTAATGTATGCTGTGCATTTTGTTAGGCCATGGGGAATCAAATACAAAGAATGAAAATCTTTGTTCCCAAGAATTTCATTTTTTTTTCAGTTTTTGCAAGACAATGGGGTTAAGTGACATGCCCAAGGCCACATAGCTAGGTAATTACTAAGTATCTGAGGCCGGATTTGAATTCAGGTACTCCTGACTCCAGGGCCGGTGCTCCATCCACTGCGCCACCTAGCCACCCCAAGAATTGTATTTTCTATCAAATATTATCCACATGGGAGAAATATCAAATATCTAGAGAGAAAAGTACTGTATTAAACAGTTTTACTCTTGCTCCTATTTTAGAGTCATTTTGAGTTTCAGCTTCTTAATAAGAACTCACATTTGTATAATGGCTGCAACCCAATGACTGTGAGGTACAAAAATTAAGTCATTTTTGTACAGATGAGCTCATTTATCCTCATGACTATCTTCTGAGGAAGTGACAACTATTATTCCTTAAAAGATAGCAGTGTAATGGATAGAGAGACAGTCTTGAAGTGGAAGAACCTGGGTTTAGGTCCTGCCTCTAACACAAACTGGCTATGTGACCCTGGGCAAGTCCTATAACTTCTCATTTCTTTAGGTTATTCTCTAAAACTATACTTCTTGGAAAAGTTGCCAATTCTTTTTTGGCAGAATTTCCTCTGAGAATTACTTCTAAAATGAAATAACATCTCTAATTTCTGTCTTAACTCCTATTTTCATAGAAAAGAGAAAGGAATATATAGACTAGATAGCAATACAATGAAATGTGATCCCTATTCCTATTCCCATTTTACAGATGGAGAGGATGAAGATGAGGGAAATGGCTTGTGAATTTTAATTTAATGGGTTACATAGATCCAAGACTAGAATCCAGGGCTTTTGATTCCTAGTTACTAGTTCTTGTCAAAAGATTGTTGGGGTCAAAAAATAATCAGTTAATAGTTGTTATTGCTGGAGAGAAGGAAGGAATAGTACTAAATAAATTTATTAAATTATATAAGCCAGTACTGAGCTAAATACTTAACACATATTATCTCATTTAAATATCACAGTCACATTAGTAGGTAACTGTAACTACCTACCAATCTTTTTTTTTTTTATAGTTGAGGAAACTGCAACAGACAGCAGGGTTTAATGACTTGCCCAGGTTCACAGAGCTAATAAGCATCTGATACCACACTTGAACTGGTCTTCATGACCAGTACTTTATCCACTGAGCTATCTAGTTGTCTGTGAAGCTGGCAGTTTCCAGAACTAGAGATTCTTATTATATGTCTATACTATAAGGTATATCAAATAAAAGCAATGTGTTGTATTAGAAAACAAATTATATTAAGAATCAAAAGACTGAGATTATATCCTGTATCTACCAATTATCATCTGCAAAATTTCAGAAAACTATTATAATTATCTGTTTGAGAGTCTTCTCTTTCTAGATTATAAATTCCAGAAGTATAGAGATTGTGTCTTATGTAAATGTGATATTTCACCCAATATCTAGATCTAGACTATGAATACTAGGTATTTAAAAAAGATTTGCTGCACAAATAAACAAATAATCTTCCTGACTCACTGATTTCACTTATACAGTCAGGATAATAAGTCAAGTATGATTCATTTCATAAGATCACATTGATGATCAAATGAGATCAATCCCCTCATTAGTCCCCCAAAATATCTCAGAAAATTATCAGGGGAAAAGGTAGTTACTTCACTCATTATTTCATTTGTTCTTCTCAATGCTGTGTAATTGTGAAGTATTATGAGGTTATAACTAAAGCCCTAAATCAGGCTCATCTGAAGACCATGAAGATATTATAAATGATGTCCAGAACAGTATAACAAATGGTAAAATTTGAAATGAGCACAGATTGGCTTATAATTTAGTCCTATCTCAGCCATAACTGTGATACACTAGGTCCTGTTGGTCTGGAATCATTTTAATATAGTAATAATAGCATTATGTTATCTATAATAAACTGACTTCAGGCTTACAAATCATTTTCCATACTTTATTTCATTTGAACATTTTAACATTTCTTTGAGGAAGATGCTGAAAGAATTATCATTCCCCCCCTAAAAAATTATCCCCTTTTACAGATAAGGAAGCAGACCTTGGATATCTTTTTTTTTTGGTCTGTGTGTGTGTGTGTGTGTGTGTGTGTGTGTGTGTGTGTGTGTGTGTATGTGTGTGTATGCTTGTGTATGTGTGGTATGTGTCCATGTTCACATATTTGGTGGGAATGATGCTGATAGGTCTACTTCATTAACCCAGAACTGCAGAATGATGTTTCTAATCTTTCTGTCTCTCCCACTGCCTTTGAGTGTTTTCTTTCCTTCATGTTAATTACTAATAGAAAAAAGACAAAGCAATTGCTACTAGATTTTCCTCCACTTTTCCTCTTCTTTTCCAAAGTTCATTAGATGTGGCTATGTGAAAAGCTGGCCAAAGTGCCCAGAGGAAGATAGGGAAGACAAAAGGAAAGAGACTGCTGGTAATTTGATGTGAACCCCCAAATCACAGCAGCGTTGTAGTCAGTGATGGTGCCATCCAGGGAGAAAGAAACTGGTCCACCAAGCTTCCTGGCTGCACTTTGGTTGGGTCCCTCAGAACTGGGGTGGGGGGTCTTCAATTTAATAGACTCAGGAGCTCAATTTATAATGATTTTCTTAGAATTATTTGGCTCTAGGAGACTCATTCACATGAGATACAGAACAAAAAACCTTGATTGATAAGATAGAATCACAAATGATGAATTTACACTGAGAATTTTGACTGTTAAAAGGGTAAAACTATTCATGTCAGCTGGTTTCCATGACTTCTTCCTAAATGGAAAGTACAATTGAATAAGTCAAATCCATAATATAACCTAGCTCGGTGAGCATAAGGTAAGAATAAAGAGAGCACTACCAGGCTGTGATACCCTGATGTCCTATCTCCACTTTGAGCCAAGCTGTCTGATTGTAGTCTATGTTTTAATATCCTTTCCAGCTCTGCATTCCAAAGTATTTTCCAGCTCTGATTCCTTTCCAGATTTAGTATTGATCCTTTTCCAGATTTAGTATTTTTCCTAGGACTCTGTTCTAAGATTCTATTTTTTTTAAAACTTAATTAAGGCAATGGGGTTAATAGTGACTTGTCCAAACAATTATTAAGTGTCTGAGGCCTGATTTTAACTCAGGTACTCCTGACTCCAGGACTGGTGCTCTATCCACTGCACCACTTAGCTGCCCCATGAGTTTTCTTTTACTCTCTAACATTCTGTGATTCTATATCAAAGTTTTCAGGGTACTCTCCTTTAGATTAAAAAGGGATAATGTATCATCATAGAGTTATCCTTTCCATATCATGATTTTCCCCATCATGGTTTTCATATATCACAGATGGCATAAGAACTTAAATGGGAATTTTGGGGGAGTTTTGCAGAAGCCAGAGATGATATGTGAAGGCAGAAGATAATACAGAAAAATCTATAGTACTATATAATATCAACATATTTTAATCTTTCAATACCCTAATAATTCAAACTTCTCTGGTACCAAGGGAGGATCAAAAAATTTATGCAGATTTTCCAGATTGCAAGAGCACTGGTCCCAAACTCCCTAGATTAAGAATATCAATATCCTTTATTAGTTATTCAAAATAATTACTATCAAGTTATAATGTTCTAAAAGACAGTTCATTCATTGAACAAAAAATTAGGTGTTTCTTATGAAAACTTACAACAAATCAATTGTGAAAGATTTTTTGTGTATTTGTTTTTTTTTTAATTTAGGATCAAGTCTGGATCCATGATTTTAACTATTTAGGGAGTTCTCCATAAGGAAATGCATTCTACAAATTCCTATTGACAATTGTTCTGTCACTTAGAAATGTGTCTTATCTGGGGTTACATGGCCAGTGCATTTCAGAGAAGGGGCTTGAACCTAGATTTTCTTGACTTAACTTTCTGCCCACACATACAGGAGGCTGCTTCTTATCAGATGCTGCAAATATAAATAAAAGATAGTCTCTGCCCTCACGGAGCTAGAAGGATTTTAACATATTCACCTTATAAAGTGATGCTTTTATTTTTAGGTAGGCCTTATTGATAAAATTCTAGTCAGGATTTGACATTTCCCAATTAGAGCTTCTAATCTTTCCCCCATACCTTCTGCCTTCACAGTGCGTGTGTGTGTGTGTGTGTGTGTGTGTGTGTGTGTGTGTGTGTGTGGTAGCACTGTTCAAAAACTTATACATCTTCCCTCCCCTCAATGTACATTCAATAAGTTAACATACTTTATCATTCTCTCTTTGGCAACATTTCTCACATTCATTTTATCCTCTTTATTATTCCCACTGCCACTATCCTAGTATAGGTTCTAATTGCCACCCATCTGGACTATTTCAATAACCTCCTAAAGGTCTTCTTACCTCTACTGTCTCCTACTCCCCAATTCTTCATACTACTGTCAGGACAATCTTTCTTATATACATATTGAGTAATGTTTCTCTATTCAAAAATCTTCACTGACTTCCAATTGCCTATCACATAAAGTTTATATTCTTCTGCCTGGTATTCACGTCCCTCTACCATATGGTGTTATACTCATTTTCCAGTATTATCTTATATTACTCCCCTATATGCACTCTATGTTATCACAGAATTACAAAGCTCTCGGTCTCCCAGATTCATGCTGAACTTTCCCACCTCTGTGTCTTTTTCCTCTTCTGAGCTATAACCTAAACCTGAAATGTCCCTTTTCCTCCTTTACCCTCAGATCTCATTCTTTAGAGTGCAACTCAAATCACACCTCCTCCTGAAAGTGTCCTGATATTGTGGCAGGATATCTCTGGACACAGAGATGTACTATGGGAGAAGTTCAAAGTCTTACTTTTTGGTCACACCATCTGGGCCGTCTGGGTGTTGTTTTAACTACTCCAAGGGAACTGCCCCTGTGGAATGTTCATTGGAGAATACCTAGAGTCAGGTGCTAAACCACTCCTCAAGTATCACCCACCAAGGAAATACAGTTAAGAAAAAAAATACGCCAGGGTGGAGGTCTCTTTTCTCCTGGACTCTGACCTGCTGCCTCTGTCTTTTCTTCTCTATGATTCTTTTCTTTTCTCTTTTCCCTTTCCTTTTTAACTTGACTACTTCTTTCCAGACTGTAATCAACAAAATGAACCCAGTTCCAAGAGGTTGGATCTATGTTGATCTAAGCTTCTTTTCTTTCCTTTTTTTCTTTTTAAGCACTTTAGCTTTTTTTAATCTCAACTTCTGTTAATCAGCTGTCCTTTAAGAAACTCCATATCTTGCTGCTTCTCCAAAGAACTTAATCTGAGAACATTTTTTAGTTACCTATGAACTTTATGTAGTAACTTATAAACTTTAAAGCATCTGTGAATTAAAGGCTATGCTTTTTCTTGCCCTTGAGTCAGATTGGTGAGTTTTTCACCCCTAACCAAACCCCCATAAATTGATCTTTAAGACTCCTTTTCTGAAACCCATTTCCTCCCATCTTCAATCCTCTCTATAGATAATTAAAAATTACTTTTACCCTAAAGCATTTTGTGCTGTATGAATTTCATGCATTTCCAGATAACATAATATATTACAGATATTCTGTTAGCCTTATCTTTCTACTAAACTGTAAACTCATAAGTTTAGGGAAGATTATGCTTTAGTTCAGCACTTAGCACATAGAAAGTGCATATGTTTTTTCATTAATTCATTCCCTCAATTCTTGTTTCTTCCCCTGACCAGTATAGTGCTCTCTACACAGCAGAAGCTTAATAAATGTTTCCTAATTGACTTTAGTATTACCAGCAATATTTTATACATTTTCATTTAAAGTATATGACTTTTGGTTAATCTCATCCATTTTATGCTGACTTAATTTGCATTTTAGGGATGAATACTTTCATTTATTTATTCAACAAACATTTGTTAGCCATCTAAGACCATACTATGCATTCTATTTGGTGCTAGTGGAAAAGAAAAGACTAGTAAGATATGTCCCTTGTCCTCAAGAAGCTTACAACTTACTAGTTATGTGTAGACTTAGCTACATACAGAGAAATATAATGGAAATTAGAATATAGACTCTGTATACTTCCAGAGATCCAAGACCTCATTAAAGTGACCATACCTTCCAGTAGGGGAGATTGTAATCCACATTTGTACTTTCATATTGTGTGATTCCTATTCATGTAAGCACTGTATAGAGAATCTACCCCATGTACCATTTAGGGAGCCTTATGGTCAGTCTTCTTATTATCACTTGCTTTCATAATATGACATGTTCATCTCCATTTTTTCTATCATACATTTCCCATATATTTATGGTTTTTTCAGATAGATCTTTACTCTTGATATGGCTATGGCTAATGTGACCATCATTTATATATCTCTTATACTTTGAGTCTACTGTAAAGAATATCAAGTACTGTAGGAATAAGTAAGGAGAAGAATCCACTTTCTCATGAAAAATGAGAGTTGGGATAAATGTTCTCTAAGATCTTTTCCAGCACTAAATCAATAATGTGATCCTAGGAGAGCAAGGGGGGGGGGGGAGAGAAGACATGGAAGTGAGATCAGGAACAGCAAAACTTCATGGACAAGTTAAAGTTTAAACCAAGACATGTCCTTTTAGATCTATAGATTCCTTTTGATGCCCTGGAATCCAAGCTAGATTTCATGCTACATTTTCTGTTTTTCAAATCTTATCCATTTGCTAGATAGCCTGAATTATAAGTGGTCAATAATATACAACAATGGGGAACAATATTGTTTTTGGGAAAAGAAATGAAGCAAGCTCAGCTGACACTTAGTCACATGGGCAATGATAGACTGGATCTGACATCATAGCTTCCTTACCATGTGCTCTCCATACTAGTAAAAGTCTATACAGGAAACTTGGCAACACTATGAGTCATGGACTGAACCAGACCAACACCAAATTTGTGAACCTCCCCCCCCCAGTGCAAACATACAGGCATCTTTCAATGATAAAGATTACTAGGTCTAGGGATGTGGGTGTCATATATCTCCAGTTTGTCTTTCTTTCCTTACATATTCCCTCCTTTTTAAAACTTCAATGAATAATCCACTTACACTAATTAACACACTCCTCTCATGCCAAAGAAGTACTAGTCTCTGCCTCCACACCACTCATGCTCCATCCCTCTTCCTGATCTTTGGCAGCCTCTCTAAAATGGAAATAATAATATCTGCCTACCTTTCATGCTGTTATGAGGCTCAAATGAGTTAATGTATGGAAAAGACTTTGTAAACCTTAAATGTCAGTTATTATTGGCATTCTCTTCTACTTCATATATCAGCTGTTCTCACAGTGGTGAAAACTTTAGAAGGCCCAAGGCAAAATATGCATGCTTTTTCTTTCTACCCTTCCCCTACCCCTGGCTCTTGGCATCCCAGTGACTTGGTTTTGAATGTTAATGCTTAAAGGAAAATATATGTGTATATACATACATACATACATGCATACATACATATATATTTATATATATCAATCTAGAGAAAGTTGCATCTGTCTCTCTCTCTCTCTCTTTATATATATACCTATATTATCTTTGAGGCTAGAAGTAGATAACTATAGAAATTCAAATATGTTTGTACCTTTAAGCTTAGAATTGATTTTTAGTCTATTTTTCTTTGGTCTAAATTTGTTTTCATAAAATTTATAATCATAAAATCATGAGATTCTTGCCAGAAAGAATAATAGCTTATATTTCTGTTGAACTTTCAGGAAAAGCACTTTAGGTATGTATGTATGCAGGTATACATTTATATATATGTATATATGTATATATTCACATATAAATGTGTAAATTCACATATACTTATATATGTATACAGATATATAATCATATTGGCTCTCGAGAGATCTTAGAAATGAGATACTTAGCTACTTCAGGTGAAACATCATACTATAGAAGCCGAGGTTATTTGGTAACTTTTTCATGGCTTATGCTATCAGTGATATTTGGAGACATTCAGGTTTCCTACAATATTTGTTCATATCATTGACCAACTTAACAACTGATTATAGTTCAGGGACCCTAGAACCTAGACCATAGAACATTAAATGTTAGAACATAAATTTTCAGAGCTGTGAAGGCACTTAGAGATGATATATTCTTATTTTCTCATTTTTTAGTTAAGTGAAAAATTCAAAAGATATGAAGTGATTTATTCAAGCTTATTTGTGGAAGGGTGGTGACTAGAACCTAGATTTTTTTGAATCAAAATCCTGGACTCTCTGCTATAGCATAATGACAAATGACTTTACCTTCTTGCAGCCTTCATTCAACTATGTTGCCTTGTGGATATTTGTTTTCTTAATCTTTAGACAAATATGAATAGATAGGGTCCACAAGAAAAGAACAGAATCTCTAATAACCCCCATTATTTGGCTTGGATTGAAAATTAAACTATATTTGGTGCTTTAGTTTTAGATTCCCTCATTTCACTTTTTCTTTTCTACCTTGCCTCTCTTTCTTGTTATTATTAATTCCAAATACTTAATTTAAATGTAACTTTGGGCCAGTATTTGCCTCTCTATGTCTCAGTCTCATCTCAGTCAGTTCATGTTTGATGACTTTGGTTCCTTCTCATTTCAGAGGTCCATGAGTCAATGATCATAGAATATGAACATAATAGCATTATTCTATTTAAGTCATCTAAAGCTTCAAATACACCCCATTTGATATATAGCCAACACTTTGAGGAGATTCTCATAGGTCATCTGCTTTGCATAATCTGGGCCTTATTGGAGCATGCTGAAACAATGAAATAAGCACTCAAGTTAGTAGATGGAAGGTGAACTAGTTTAGCAAAATATCATGAAGGCAGAAATTAGTGGCAACCATGCTTTGAATTATTAAGGGACTTTAGTACCACTAATGAGATAGTTGTTATAAAGTTAATATCATCTCTTTGATCTTCAATTTACTCATTTATATACTTGCTGTTAAATGGAGATAATAATACTCAACTCTTCACTGACATATGTCTAAAAATGTGTAGGGATTTTGTGTGTGTATGTGTGTGTGTGTGTGTGTGTGTGTGTGTGTGTGTGTGTGTGTGTATGTGTATGTAAGAGGGGTATTCAAAGGAGTTGATGTGTTCTGGTGTTCTACATCATGCTTCATCTTGTAACCATGTCTCCATTCATAGCAAAAGAGTACTGTTCCTTCCATTCCATTTAATTTACCTTCTTTAGTGACATTCCACCTAATATTTCTGTTCCATCTGCATAGGTCATCCTACCATGTCAGAAATATCCTCCTTTCTCTTCTTCATCTTTTGGAATCTCTAGCTTCATTCAAAGTTTAGCTCACGATCCATCTCCTGCAAGAGGCCTTCCTCCAGTTAATAGTACTCTTCCCATGGGAAAAAATCACTTTGTATTTATTTTATAAATATTTACAATCCCTGAGATTTTTGTTTCCTTCCAGGGAATTATCTGCTTCTTGAGGGCAGCTACTATCTATTGTTGTCTTTGTAGATCCAGGACTTGTTGAGCCAAGAAGATTCAACATGAAATGTGTGCAGCACTGTGCTGGATACTAAGGGAGATAAAATGTTTAGGTGAGGTAGGGTATGGGAGCTCACATTGGAGTTTAGGCCTTCATTAACCCTCATATAGCCTAAGGTTTTTCCAAGGAAACTTGAAACTCTCCAAGTTGTTTGTTTTTAATGAACATTAATGTTGGTTATTAGTAGGCATAAAATAATAATTTTAGAAAATTTTACTATAGTGTTTCTACTAAATTTTTGTTTAAACTGAAGGGTTCTATGAGTGTAGAAAAGTTTGAAAACTATCTGCCTCACTATTTCCATATCTTCCTAATTGCTCCCCTAGTGTCCTGTCTCCACTCTTTCCAATTCATCCTCCATACAATTGACAAATGGATAGCCCTAAAGCACAGGTCTGACCATGTTATTTCCCTCATCAAGAAGTTTCAGGAACTCCATTTTGTCTCTAGGCTAAAATATAAACTCCACAGTTCAGCACTGAAAAGTCTTCATGATTTTGCCCTAACTGAAATTTTTTGGGGGGAGGGGGATTAGGATAAGTGTTATTTTCAGACTCCAGTCTTTTTTTTTAAAGAACATTTTATTAATGACTTTTTTTTTGCTTGTTTTTTGTTTGTTTGTTTTTCTGTTTTGGGAAGGCATTGGGTTTAAGTGTCTTGTTCAGGGTCAGTAGGAGTGTGAGGTCATATTTGAACTTGGATCCTCCTGACTACAGTGCTGATGCTCTACTGTACCACCTACCAGCCCCACTTCAGCCCTTCCCCACTTTCCCTTTTCCACCCCTATATCACTACTTCCAGATTGAAACCTTTGGTTGATGTGATGAAGAAAAACAAACAAAAATATCTGACTGTACCTAGGACAATGTCTATCATATTCTATAAGAGCAATCCCCTAACATTCTGCAATCTTAGGACTGGTATATTTCATGATGTGAACATCTCTGACATCTTCACTTATTATTTTAACCTCTCTAGATTAATTTCTTATCATGTATTCTATTTCCAGTCAGACCCCATCTACTCTTTCTTATATGTGACATTATGGCTTCTTCCCCTTCGTTTGGGGTGACTAGAATGCTTTCCCCTTTTCCCTCTGCCTCTTGAATTGATTGATCTCATTTATCTTCCCACTGATTGACTACATCCCCCAATAATAAGCCCTGAACTCCTTCAAAATTAATTTGTATTTCATATAAATGTATATATGTATCATATATATAATACATATATATGATGTATTTTACTATATGAATAAACATAGCATTCTCTTAGAAGAATGCAAAAGTTCCCTCAGAGTAGATGATGGTGGTGGTGATGATAATGATCATGAAGATGATGTTGGGTTTTTTGGTCTTTGTATCCACAGAACCCAAAACAGTGTGTGGCACATAGTAAATAAACTATAGGAATGAATGAATGAATTAATGAGTGAATGAATGAATGACAAAGTGTTCTATAAAGTCTAAGGGAAGAAGGTCATAAAGATAGGATGAAATCATAAGAAAATCAGGTTCTAGTTACATGACGCACTCCATTTTACAACATGCTCTCACAGACTTTATCTCATTTGATCTTCAAAGTTACCCTATAAAGTAAGCAGAGCAAAATCAAGGAAATGAAGTCTCAGAAACAGACTTGCCCAAGATAATAAAGTAACTACAAGAGTTAATTTTGTTATTTTAAAATCTTAAATTGTTGGATTTTTTTTTCTTCCAATGATCTTTGATCTGCTCTCATTCTGAGGGATAGCATTCAAGTTGCTCTGCAGGATGGTTCAGGGATGACTTTTTTGGTTAAAGTATCCAAGAGGCAATCTAGCACAGGGGCAAGAGTGTCAGATTTGGAGTCAAGAAAACATTCTATCTATGACACCAGCTGTATGATGACCTTAGTTAGTACTTCATCTCACTGAGCCTTAGTTTCCTCATCTGTAAAACGAGGTGGTTGGATTAGATAGCCTTTAAGGCACTTTCCATCTCTAATTCTATGATTCCTCTACTCATCTGATCACTCCCTCTCATACTTCTGGGTTCATGATTTACCTACAATGGCCAAGAACCTAGGCTAGTCTGGGAAGTATGAAGTGAAGCAGAGAGGTAGATTGGTTCCAAGTTAAAATGGGAAGAAGTTGAGGTTCTAGGTGAGTTTGTTTCTAGATAAGTACAGAGGTGGAAACATGGAATGTCTGTCACTCTCTGCTCATCAAAAAATTGCCCAGAATCTAATGTATTTTTCCAACTATGATTGACTGACTTCCCCCTCACCCCCACATTTCACAATTATACAGCAGTTAACTTTTTAAGGGAAGAAACACAAATCATCCAGGAAGGATTTTAGCCATAGTACCAAGGAGCTCCTGCCACCCCTTTTAGATAACAAGGGCCAGAGCCTACAAGAGCACCATCTGACCAGACTCCTTGAACAACTGAGAAAACAAGGAACATTAGCAGATTCTGGAAAAATAGTTCCTAAATTTAGGAAAACTGGGAAGCTAGGGAAACTCTATATGAATAACCTGAAAAGAATAATCCCAGAAGGACAGGGCTGGGAAGAACCTTAAGGGTCATTCTCTACAGTCATCTGATTTCTACAGATGAGGAAATTGAGGTCCAGAGAGAGGAAGGGAATTGTTGAAGTTAATGGCTTAAGCATAACTTGCCAACAAGTTTCCTGACTCCTTCACAATATCCCATGCTGCTTCCCATCAAAACAAAACACAGCCAAAGCAATCATTCATTTATTTGCTCACATATTTATTTGAGACAGTCTTCTTGGCCCATATTTGAACTGCAGTTGGTATTTATGATTTTATATATAAAGTGTTACTTTTCTGGATAAACATAATATCCTCTCAGGAGAATGTAAATTCCTTGAGGACAGATGACTTTTTTTTGTGGGAGGGGGTGGAAGGGGTTGGTCTTTGTATCTCCAGAACCTAGTATAGCCCAAAGGAAATGATCTTTTCTCCACCTATCACTCACTGTGCATTCTATGAAGCCCTGAAAGCTCCATGATCTCAAAGAGACAGACCCTAGAGAATGATATGATTTCTCTAGGAGAACAAATTTCTTGTACAATCAGAATCTGCTTTAAGAGAGAGGGAAACCATACATCAAAATTAATTTAGGGTAACAAGGAAGGAAGTAAATTTGTGAAATGTGGGTGTTTAATAGATGCTAGATGAATAAATGGTCAAACAAAATGCTCTACTTATTACCTGTTACAGGACCTTTAATCTGATCTGGATTGATCGTTCCTCCTTTGGCAGTCTGGTGACCCTCTGTGCCCAGGGGCTTGCCATGTTGTTTCTTAAACTTACTCAATCAGCTTTAGTTCTACTGTAGATCAGACCTCCCAAACTCAAGATCCCACCAACCTAACTGTTCTCAGCAGTAGGGACTACTTATGCATGTTCATCACACTCAGTCAAAAACCTGCATTTTAGCATTGAACATATAAAAATCAATTCCAGTGAAAGTAAAAGAAAATCCTGTTGGTGCTTGGAACATGACACCCTCTTCAAAATGCTTCAAATGATCTTCCAGGGATATAAATATACCTTGGGAAGGAATATGTAATACTTACTCTAAGGTTGAGATTCTAGATCCAGTTCCCAAGTACATAAGTCTATGAATCACTTGGACAATGCAAAGACCATTTGGATTTGGTATCATAGCATCTGGTATCTCATACTGAATTTGCCACATTCTGATTTTGTGATCTTGTATAAGTCACTTCATTTAATCAAATCTTTGTTGATCTATCTGTAAAATGAGAAGATTGGACTAGATTTTCTCTAAGGTCCCTTCCTGAACATAATGCTATGATCCAATGCCCTAGACATTTTCTAGAAAAAGATGAAGCCAGCTCAACACTCCTGTGATTTGCCTCTCTGAAATACCTCAATTTAAATGCTAATTTCCCCTGCACTGATGGGGGTGAAAAGCAATTGAATACTGTCGGCTGTTTATTAATGTATTTGAAATATTCATACACATTTCTTAATGGGGAAAGGAAGAGAGAGAGAGAGAGAGAGGGACTCCAAACCAGGAAAAGGATGGAGGTAGATAATTGGTCAGATTTTGACCCATGTGGATAAATTTCTGTCTCTCCTCCCCAACCTTTCAATTAAAAGATTGAAATGAGGTATTGGTCTGTAACTGTGTGTGTGTTTTTGTGTAGTGAAAGTGGTAGAAGGGGTATTTATCATCAAGCTGATGGTTGCTAAGTGATAATTTTTTGGGGGAGGGGTGAGTCTAAGACATTCCTGGAAACTTCTAGTTCCATTGGAAAATTACAATCCACCTCTATAAGCCTCCACCAAGAAGAGACAGTGTCTAAAGGAAATGGTCTCTTCTCCAAATGTCACCCACTGTGCATTCTATGAAGCCCTGAAAGCTCCATTATCTCAGAGAGACAGACCCTAGAGAATGATCTCTCCAGGTGAACAAATTCCTATCAGAATCTTGTACACATCCAATCTGCTTCAAGAGAGAGGGAAACCATACATCAAAATTAATTTAGGATAACAAGGAAGGCAGTGAAATTGTGAAACATCTTATGAACCAGCTCAAGTTTGAGGGTCACTATATCTTGTTTCATTAGTGGAATATGACCTCAACTTACTCTACAATTAGACTAGTTCCATAGGCAGGCATTCTCAGACATGAGGTCACAAAGTTCAGAAAGAGCCTCCTCCTACTATAAGATTAACAGCTCCAACAATGTAGGAGCCTGTGGGGATACTAGTATGTAATTACATCTGGGGAAAGAGAAAATACAGGCAAGGCATAAGAACCATTTTTGCAAACTCTTGCTTATTATTTTCCTTATGGGGACCAACTACTTTTGAGGAAATAACTACCACTTGGTGCTAGAACTTGGTTTCAAATTTATATCACTGAATAACATCTGTGCTGCTACCATGGAAGAGGGAAAGTATTCATAATGTTATAAGTTTTTCCTTAAGTCCATCTGCATTGAGAATCAAAGAATTTCACAACATTGTTAAATGTGACAGGGAATGAAAGACAACTATTCAATATTCCATTTTGATAGCCCTTTCATGTTGTCAAATAATCAAATCAACACCTAGTCTTCTTTTCTCTCAGACCAACAACCCAATTTCATTGCTTTTCCTCTGGAAACTACTTCTTTCAGTTGTGAATCACAAAGTTACCCCAAGTTTAAGCACACTTTGGGGAAGCATCATTAAAATATAGCTCATGAGGCCTCATTCACTTTTTTTAACCAGATAAACCAGAGGGCATACTAGTTCAAAGCAAAAGACTGCTATATAGAAAAATGAATGTTAAGAAAAATAATCCAACCCTCCTCCTCCCACCAAGGATATAGTGATTTACTTGATGAGAGATTTCCATACCTCAAGTAGGAGGGGAAACACTATAGAACACACGTGAACAGGAAACTCAAGCTTCCATTTTAATAATTTTTGTCCTTCATTTTCTCTCTCTCTCTTTTTTTTGCAAGGCAATGGGATTAAATGGCTTGCTCAAGGCTACACAGCTAGGTAATTATTAAGTGTTTGAGGTTTGATTTGAACTCAGAGCTGGTGCTCTGTCCACTGAGCAACCTAGCCACCCCATCCTTTATTTTCAAAGAAGATCATGACATCAAGGAGGTGATACCATGAAAAGCAATGCAATGGATTGGAGGGGGTGGGGTGCTGTGCTAAGTCACCAGCTTCATTTTCTTCTCCAGAGTCATCTGGGTCCAGTGGTCAGATATGGATCAGGACAGCTGGAGTTGACCCTGGATGTGAGGTAATCAGGGTGAAGTCACTTGCCCAAGGTCACACAGCTAGTAAGAATCAACTGACTGAGACTGGATTAGAACTCCTGACCTTCTGACTCCAAGGACAGTGAATACACTGTGCTACCTAGCTGCCCTGATATCCATTTCACAATCAGATGGGGGGGGGGGAGACAGAGATCAAGTGAATTGTCCAGGGTCACAAGTATTTAAGGCTGTATTTGAATTTGGATTTTTCTAACTCTAGGGCCAGCACTCCATCTTTAGTTCTAGGAACTAGGTATTTATCAAGAGGAACTACTTTCCTTTTTAAATAAATGGAGTCCCAAAGTCAATCTAGTACATTTTTTTTAGATTTTTTAAAGGCAATGGGGTTAAGTGGCTTGCCCAAGGCCACACCACTAGGTAATTATTAAGTGTCTGAGGTCAAATTTGAACCCAGGTACTCCTGACTCCAAGGCTGGTGCTCTATTCACCTAGCCACCCCTAATCTAGCACATTTTAATAAAGTCTTTTCAATATTAAAACATAATCAATTGAGTCAGCAGATTCAGATTTCTGCCCCATCTTTGTTCCTAATTTACTCTCTAAACTTGAGGGAAGCTTCTCTCTGAGCTTCAATATCCTTATATGTAAAATGTGGGAGATGGTCTCATTGTGCTCAGGTCCCCTTCAACTCTATGATTAACTAACTATATGACTTGGTACTGACCACAAACAACTTACCATCTATTCAAAGGTGTCAAGTTTTTAATGTTGCTAAGTTTTAATTTGAAGGGAGCATGTCTCACATAGGACATAGTCAAATGAGTGTAACAAGGAACTCTATTCAGGCAGGATTGTATGATAATTACTATAAAGAGAAATAAGACATTGCATCTTCTTCAAGTCTTCCCCTTTCAGACTGAAAAATCTTCATTTTTTGAACCTTTTCAGTAAGAATTCTCTTCTTTTTTGCATTTTATCATTTGCACTGCTCTCTTCTGGACTTACTCCATGTTTTCCTTCTTAATAGATTGGAGCCCACGCATTATTCTAATAAAGGTCTGACAAAGCCTTTTAGATATAAAGAGCCCAGGAAGTCTCCCCAAAACACCCACTGAGATAGAACTGTTTTTAAGCATGTTGGGGGTGTCAGATGCTCTTTGGAGGGCAGTCCCACTTAATAATGATTTTTTTTGTGCTTCAGCATCCTGCTAGGAACCCACAGAATCAGCACAAGGAACTCAATACTCCATCACAGCATCCCTATGGTGTGGCAGGGGAGTGGGGGGAAGAAGGGAGGTTTTACTTAGAAGAAGGATAGATTAGTGACAAACGAGTTTCTTCTGCCCAAACATACACTGAAGGATCTAGAAGATATTAAAAAACCCCAAAAAACCCAGCATCTCCCTTTTTCCTTCTTCCTTGCTTATTCTCCTTTCCTCTTTTCTTCCCCCAAATGATATGGTGAAATCAGTGTCCCTGAGAAGGTCATCCACTGTTGAATTTTCCTGGGAGACTGAAATCACTCCTGACTATCCCTCCTATATTCTTTGGTTCAGTCAGTCACAATGGACAGTTACTGGATATCTCTCTTGCATAATCTTGGATTCAGGATGCCTTCTCTTCCCCTGTCTCCAACAATCTGAACTTATATATAGCATTTATATAGCATCTACTATGTGCTTTGGAGATACTATTATTAGTATTTTTGGAGAAATTGAGATAAAAGTGATTTTTCCAAGGTCACATAACTATATTTAAACTCATTCTTCCTGACTCCAGATCCAGTGTTATATCCATTGGGCTACCTAACTGTTTTTACCCAGGTAAAAATGATTAATCGCTTCCTTATTTGATCATGTAAATTTTAGATTTCCAATGTATAATTATATTCTAGATTGCATTACTTGCAAATATTTTGAGCATCATAGTAGCAGTGATTTGGAGATAGAAGAGACCTTAGATATTATTTAGTCATATAATCAAAGAATCATGTCTTGGGTAGAAGGGACCTCAAAAGACATCTAGGCTACTTCCCTCATTTATAGATGAGGAAAGTGACTTAAGGTGACACAGGTAGTAAGCATCAGAAAGAGAATCTGAGGGGGTAGCTAGGTGGTGCAGCAGATAGAGCACCAACCCTGGAGTTAGGAGGACCTGAGCTCAAATCTGGCCTCAGAATTAGTTGTGTGACTTTAGGCAAGTCATGAAGCCTCATTGACTTGCAAAAAAAAAGAAACAGAATCTGAATCCATATCATCTAAATATAGAGTTCCTGGTCTTTCCACTAAACCGTTTACCTCCAACTCATTTGGATTAGAGGCAGCTTAAGAAGTGAAGCAACTTATTTACAAGGTCATCGAATTTGCCTACCCAATTCTCCTCATATACTTGTGCACTGATCTTCTACCCACAAACATCCATGCTTCCATCCCTCAAATGCAAGCAAATTAAAAGTAGAAGAGCACAGATTTAAATCTGAAATTGACATTAGAGGACAATCAGTTCAATACCCTTATTATATGATGAAGAAAAGGAAGCCAGGAAAATTCAGTGATTTGTCTGAAGACATTAGTAAATGTCATGGAAAGTCATTAGAGGAAAAATTTGAATCTAGGATCTCTGATTGCAGAGTTTCTGTTCTTTTTTTACTATACTAGACACTTCCCATACCTTTAGTTTATGGATGAGGAAACTGAAATCCTAAAATGAAAATTGACTTCCCCTAAATTATGAGGTCATATAGCTCATCTACCTTGACTTGCTCAAATAATTGCTCACAAACATTCCACTGTATTATTACCCAGAAATATACATGCTTCTGTCTCATATACATACATACATATATATATATATATGTATATGTATGCACACACACACACAGTCATGACCACAAAAGTAGAGCCAAAATATTCAGCCAAATATCTGCAGGTATATCCATCTATTTGTCCCCATGCATATACCTGACTGCACACTTGGAAGCTCACATATATGCAAGTACGCTCCCATCCAAACCCATACCAAAGCAGCTCCAAAACTTCAAAGAAGGATTACAGAACCCACTGCTGCCCCTGAAGACTTCTTCTGGTATGCTCTCTTCCCCTGTCATCAGTCCAAACTTGAACTCTAGGACTTTTATCTAACACTTCTGTGTAAACACTTTCTTCATTTCTATAACCTAGATGATCTAAAGAGTTTCTGCTCCATTTTTTAGTCTAGTCAAAAATGCCAAGTCATTCCTAGGGCAGGATGGGAATGGGGGAATCCCAAATCCCAATTTAAAGTCAGAAATTTCATAAGCTCACAGCTAGAGGGAATCTTAGAAGCATAATACATCTTGTTTCAAATTCTATTTTATTCAGCTGTCCCCATAAACCATCCCAATATCCCAGAAATACCAATATTATGGCAAAAGAAAGTAATAGTGAATTAAGTCATAGAAATATGGTCTGTTACACTTGGAATTCTCTCATCTTATAGTTGAGGAAATTGAGGCCGAGGGAAGTAAATCAACTTGCCCAAACAATATGTAAATCACAAAAGACAGCTAGCCAGAAGACTATAGAGAATCATAAATATCTATTGAATCAAATTCAATTGAGAATCCTGGACTGATGAAACATTGTGATCACTCAGGAAAATAAGAACATATTAGGCTACATCATATGCCATTTTTAAGTACAGAATGTTAATATATAAAGCAGGAGTGTCATGGAGGAGCAGACATGGTTATTGCAATGACTATCAGACCACAGGTCCTTATTTGGTGTACTAGGTAATACAGTAGATAATGTGCCAGGCCTGGATTCAGGAAGACTCATTTTCCTCAGTTCAAATCTGGCATGGGTCACTCACTGTGTGACCCCAAGAAAGTCACTTAACTCTGTTTGCCTCAGTTCCTTACCTGTAAAACGAATTGGAGAAGGACATGACAAAACACTCCATTATCTTTGTCAAGACAACCCTAAATGGGTCACAAAATACAACTTTTTGAAAACTATATTCAATATTTAGTTTTTAGTTCAATTACATATTTTTACAGGTAAGGTAAACTGAGGCCTATTTAGGGGAAATTGACCAAGATTATACAACTGATTAGGGCCAGGAATGGGACTTTACCCCATCTTCTTTTATTTCTCTTCTCTTTCTATTACACATACATCAGGTTGTCAGTTCCCAATATGCCCTTTCTTTACAACTTTTGGCTGACTTTTTCTCCCTTTGGGTCCCAAGGGAGAATGGGAGTTGTCTATGAAGGGGTCCTTAATAATTAAATGTTTTGGGCATGGTGGGGATGATCAGAGACTGGGTGACTGGCTCATTTGTGCAGCTATCATTAGCTGTGAAAATGCAAATCCGAACTTACTTCACCACAGCAGCTAACAAGATAATGAATATTTTCATCAGCTACAGAGAATACAAACATCTGTGGTAACACCAAACCCTACACTCATGGATGAGGAGGGAGGGAGCTTGCGGAGGTGGGGAAAAGCAGCTTCTCACTATCATCAGGAAGAGATTTGTTGAGTCTGGGGAAAATGAGGGGCTCTCCTCAATGTACTCCCTCTACTCAGTATGAGAGACAAGGTTTAGGAGGCACTTTCCTATATATCACATTTAACATCCTTTCAGGATCTTTTCTGACTCTATCTCTATGACTCCTGGACTCTGGTTCATTTCAATGTTATTCTTTGCTGGTCCATATGACAAATGTGGGCAAGGAAGTCCCTAAAGCAAAGCTCCATGGAATTGTTTTCATTCTCCTTGTACCCTACAGGTCACTATAAAAATTCAGACCCCCCCCCCTCAATAGAATCGAAGTTTCTGGAAGGCAGAGTTTCTTTTTAGTCTATTTCTCCTTCAGCCTCCAGGAAGGTGTCTAGCAGTAAATACTTGATGATTTATTGATTTTTTTTTGGCACTAACAAGTTATAAAATTTTCTTCAAAACTGGGAGTGCATGTATAATTATCCAACTTGTAAGGATGATGAAACTCATGCTCAAAATGTTGAAATGATTTACTCAGCATCACACAGCAAATAAGCATAAGACCTGGAATTGTCCAAGGTCACTGCAGCTGCTTTTATGGGACTTGGCAGTTTCCAAAAAATAAACAAATTAAAGAATAATACTCAAAGTAATAGATTTTGTATTAGAAGAAATGTTTGCCTTAGATAAGAGAAGATACTTACCTTTAGCCTCTCAGGAGGAAATGATACAAAGGGAAAGGGGGAAGGGGAGTAAAGGCATATCAATAATAATTTCAAAAAGATACTAGATTATCTGCAAGGAGCAAGATGCATAGAGTCCCAACCTTGGATATGATGATCTTCAAAGCCTGTATTTCTTTTTTTAAAAATTTTACTTATTTAAGGTAACGGGGTTAAGTGACTTGCCCAAGGTCACACAGCTAGGCAATCATTGTGACTGAGGATGAATTTGAACTCAGGTCTTCCTGACTTCAGGGTCAGTTCTCTATCCACTGTGCCACCTGACTGCCTCAAAACCTTTACTTCTATAAATACTTGCTTTTTATTTTGCATTTTAAACCCATATATGCCTTTCTATGTGTACACTCTCTACTCTTAGAATTTAAGATTATTGAAGGAAAGAAATACTTCCCCCTTTTTTTCCTTTCCAAAACAAGTACAGGCATTAAGTGTTGGTTATGCACATTTAATATGTCCTTGACTCACATTAAACACTTAATAATTACTTCTCTGCTTGATTAAATCCTAGTGAAAGGAGGAAAGAAACCAATGAGGTACCCTCCTTCTCTGATACACATATTATGCAAAAATCTTAATTCCTCTCCTAGTTAAGTACAGGAAATTTGGGTTGTCTCAATGAGGCAGAAGAGCTTTAAATATTTTATGGTAGTGGGGTGGACATCTTATGCAGACAAGCTAAGCAATTTCCCACTTTATATGCTAAAGTCAGATAGGCATCAATTATCTAGGTTGCTAGAAGTTTCAAAAATGGAAAATTCAGATTTTTTTTTGGGGGGGGTGAGCTGTTCCAGAGAAGGGACAAGGTAGGAATACCATGAAGGAGGAGAAGTTAGCTTTGGAGCAGAGTAAGTACTACAGTAGAAATATTAAACCCAGGACAGTTTTTACACTACTGTGGATTTAGATCCAAAGTTTTCCTTGATTCTAACTTTAGTATTCTTTGTATCATACAATCCTACTTTTTCTATCATAAAAGTTATTGAATTTTAGCATTTCAATTTTCAAAAAATTCTTATCTAATCATCTGGCTTGAAAAATCTCTTTTAGCAATAGACCACCGAGGGTCTACAAGTGAGGGATATCGACAATGTTCAAGATGTGGATGTAAATTGAAAGGGAAAAAACTACTCCATTGTAGAATAGACTGTTAATGCAATGCTTGATATCTACCTATCTGGAAGCATCTAGGTGATTTGATCTTATTTGCATTCAAGGGACCTTGGAAAGCATCTAGTCTAGTTTCCTGTATTTAATAGATGAGGAAAACAGATCTAGGGGCATTCAATGATTTGACAAAAATCCAGAAGATAGTATATACAACAAAGCCAGGATTCATAGACAGGTTCTCTTATTTCAAATTGAGTAATTTTGTTTGTTTCTTTGTTTGTGTTTTAGCCTACTCCATGTTCTTACAGGGTGGACAGTGGTGAATTCTGTATCAAGAAGTAGAATGGGTCTATAACATAATGACTGTGGTATCTGATCCTTGATAAATATGCCATTTCTCAGATTCTATGTCCTGGATTTGCTTTCTTACAATTTTTCTCTGTCATGTAATTCTTTCCTTTCTTTTTTTAATTGATTCTTTAGGGAAGGTGAATTCTAGAGCCAAGATTGTGGAGTATAGGTAGCAACCCAGCTATTGTCTCCAAATGTTTTCCTTCACACAACTTTAAAATAGCTCCTCAAATAAAATTTTGAAGTGGCAGGGCAAAAATAAGGTCAGATTGAGACATTTTTCCATCCTAAGGTAACTTAGGAGATCAGTAAAAGAGGTCTGTTACACTATAGTTGGAGCCATCCTGGAAGGCAGTAACATTAGCACTAGTGTAGGAATTGGGAGCATAATGACAACAACAGCAGTAGAAGCTGCAGTTTTGAGAACTCCTAGTCCCAAGACAGTAAGAGGTTAAGACAAGTGGTCAAAAAGAGACTACAGGGACCCCTTAGTTGGCATGTGGTATAACCAGCACTGATTGTCAACCCTATTGCTCATAAAGAGTTCTGGGCCATTGTTCCAAGGTTGGAGAGGTGCGATTCTGATTTGTCACAAGACAGCAAGGCCCCTGCTAATTAGATCCAAACCCCCCCAAAATTTCTGGAATATATTAAATGAAGAGTTAAGGGCAGAAGAACAATTGAGAAAAGAAATGAGAGTGATGAATTAAAAAAAAAGGTACACAAAGACACATATATACACTAAAGAAAACAAGACCTTAAAAACAGCATAGATCAAATGGAAAAAGAGATACAAACATTAACTAAAGAAAAGAACCTCTTATAAAGCAGAATTGGCTAAATGGGAAAAAAGGGGAACAAAACCTCACAGAAGAAAGTATGCCCTTAAAATTAGAATTGGTTTACTAGAAATTAATGATTCCATAAGCTATCAAGAAATAACAAAACAAAATCAAAAGAATGAAAAAAATAGAAAATATTGTGAATTTTTTTGGAAAAATCAAGGACCTGTAAAATAAATCAAGGAGAGATGATTTAAAAATTATTGAAACCTGAAAGCTGAGTATATTTCAAGAAATTATCAAGGTAAACAGTCCTGACATCTTAGATTCAAATGGAAAAATGAAAATTGAATGATTCTTGCACTCACCTCCTGAAATAGCTACCAAAATGAAAACTCCAAGGAATATGATAACCAAATGCCAGAGCTCTCAGTTCAAGGAAAAAATATTGCAAGCATCAAGAAAGAAACAATTCAAATATTATTCAGTAACAATCAGGATCACACAAGAATTAGCAGCTCCCATGTTAAATGGAGTGGGGGACTTGGAATATGATATTCCAGAAGGCAAAGAAGCCAGGATTACCACCTAGAAAATCTATGCAGGCCAATTAAGTATAACTTTCAGGGGGGAAAATTAATATTTAATGAAATAGAAGATTTTAAAGCATTCTGATGAAAAAATGAGCTGAATCAAAATTTTGGCATCCAATCACAAAACTCAAAAAAAAGCATTAAAAAGGTAAGCATGAAAGAGTAATCATAAGGGACTCAAAAATTATGCTGTTTACATTCCTCGAAGGGAAGATTATATATATATATATATATATATATATATATATACATATATATATAAAACTTTAATAACTTTATCATTATTAGTTACATTTAGAAAGGCAGTATAGTTAGAGTATGAGTCAATTAAGGTGGAATGATCTCAAAAAACCCCCCAAAAAACAAAGGAGTGAGAAAGGGAGATGAAGAGAGAGAGAGAGAGAGAGAGAGAGAGAGAGAGAGAGAGAGAGAGAGAGAGAGAGAAAAGGACAAATTTTCTCATGTAAACAAAGCACATAAGGAAAAGCTTTTATAGTGGAGGAGACAATTCAGGTTGGTGATAGCAGGCAATGCTATACTCTCACTCCCAATTGTTCAAAGATGAAAGAACACAGACACACACACACACTCAGTTGGACCTGTAAATCTATTTTACTTAACAGGAAAATAGTAGAGGAATTGATAGTAGAGGATGATAAAATGTAGGGCAGATTAAGGAAGACAGTGATTAGAAGCAAAACCAACTTTTGAGGAGGAACAGGTTAAAAAGAGGAAGAAAAGAAAATAGAATGGAGGAAAGCACATGGCAATTATTTGTATAAAAAAGGAAGCTGATAAAGAATAGATTGGAAAACCAGAATCCAAGAATGTGTTGTTGACAAGACACATACTTGAAACAAAAAGCCACATATAGAGTTAAAGGACTAAAATGAAATCTATTATTCTTCAGCTTAAGAAAAAAAGGGAGGGGTATCAATCATGATCTCATACAAAGCAAAAGAAAAGTAGACCTAATTAAAAGACTTGATTTTGTTTAAAGATACTATAGACAATGATGTATACATATATTTATGTATATATGCATATATTGGCTTGTACAGAGACTATATATATATATATACACACAAAATATATTTATAGCAAGTTTCTTCAATGAAGAACTCATTTCTCAAAAATTATTGAGATCAATTTATAAAAATACAAGTAATTCCCCAAATGAAAAATTTTCAAAGGAAATGAACAGGCAGTTTTAGTAAAAGAAATCAAAGCTATCTAAATCATATTAAAATGCTTTTAAATCACTATTAGTGAGATAAATGCAAATTGAAACAATTTTGAGGTATTACCTCATACCTATCAGAAATGACAAATATGGTATGGGATGAGGGAAAAAGGTTGAAAAATAAACCTTTGGTGAAATTGTGAACTGGTTCAATCATTTAGGAGAACAATTTGGAGCTATGTTTAAAGAGTTATGAAACTATATGTTTCACTTGATCCATCAATACCACTACTAGGTCTGTATCTCAAATAGATCAAAGGAAAAAAAGAAAAGGATTTATATATATATATTATATCATAAAGATATTTTTGTGATGGCAAAGAATTGAAAATTGAGAAACTGATCATAAACTGAGATATGGCTGAACAAATCATGGCATATAATTGTGATAGAATACTAATGAACTATAAGAAATTATGAGTGGGTGGTTTCAGGGGAAAAATATGGCAAGATCTACAATGAATTGAGTAAAGTGAGAAGAACTGAGAGATCATTATGCACAGTAACAACAATTTTGTAATGATGATCAATTGTGAAAGACTTGGCTACTCATCAATACAATGATTCAACACAATTTCAAAGGATTCATAATGAAAAAAAGTGCTATCCACCTTCAGAGAGAGAACTGATGAACTCTGAGTGCAAATTGAAATATAATTTTCTCACTTTCCTTATTTTTTTAGCTTTTTTTTGAGATGTAACTAATATAGAAATATAGTTTGCATGATTTAACATTTAAAATTGATATTATTTTGCTTGACTTCTCAGTGGGTGGAGGAGGCATGGGAGGAAGGGAAAGAATTTGGAACTCAATATTTAAAAAAGAAAAGAATGTTAAAAATAAATTTACAAAAAACAAAGATCAAAATTAATATAAAATTAGATTTAAAATGTGAAAATGATATGAAAAAACAAATATAAATGCAAAGTATGAGAGTCTTACCCACGGGAAAACCAGTGTGGTTTTGTTCCATGTGTGTGGGGAGTGAATACTGTACCCTTAATAGAAGCTTGGGAAGATATTCAAGGGGAAGGAGGAGGGCAGGGCTGACTAGGCTTTTTAGTGGGATTTAGTTTTCTTTCTCTACAACTGATCTACAGGAGTTGAATCTAGGTATCATCTTCTGGGCCACTTCTGCTTCAGTGTTTGTACTACCTCATACCTAAGCCTGGAAAAGAACATATGGAAATGGTATACAGCAAACAATTTTTTTTGCAAGGCAATGGGGTTAGGTGACTTTCCCAAGGTCACACAGCTAGGTAATTATTGTCTGAGGTCAGATGTGAACTCAGGTCCTCCTGACTCCAGGGCTGGTACTTATCCACTGCACCACTTAGTTGCCCCAAACAATTTTTAAACTTTGAAATCTGATACTCTCTGGATCCTAACTAGCTCCAATTCAGATATTCTGTTTTATTATAAAAGCTTAATTATAGCTTTCATTTAGCATCTCTCTAAAAGGAATAAGGGGGTCCCTTCTAGAAAAGTTATTCTATATTCAACATAACAATGGATTATTTCTCCACAAAATTTGAGCAGGACTTCCACCATTTTGAAATAGCTCTCTAAGACTGGAGGCTCTGACTGGAAAAACTGTGAAAAAGAGCATCTCATTTACTTAACTGGCAGCTAGATGGTGCAATGGATAGAGTGCTGAGGTTAGGGCAGAAAGACCTGAATTCATATCTGACCTCTATATTTATCTGGACAAGTCACTTAACTCTGTTTGCCTCAGTATCACATTTACAAAATGAGTTGGAGAAGGAAATGGCAAATTATTTCAATATCATGGCCAAGAAACCTCCAAGGGGGTTACTAAGAGTTAGACAAAACTGAAACAACTGAACAAGAACAATTGTCAGTTAAGACAGTAAGTGTAGAATCACTACTCTAGGCTCCTTCTTAAGGGTCAATAACTAACATCAAAATAGGAGAAGAGGGATACCTGGATTGCCAAAAAGGTACCAAGGAGGTCTTGTGTGTCCCAAGGCAATGTTCTTCTCTCTGATGGTCTATCTATACACATAAAAGGAGAGAGAGACTACTGGTATTTCTGGGTTCTGTAAAGTTATCAGTTCCTATTCATAGCATCTTAGATTCTCAGTAGTCTTGGTTCTTGTTACTTATCTGTGGACTGCTCCAAGGACAGAAGGGTCAGGCTTGTACACAGACTGCAATAGTGGTAGAGGTGAAAGGTTCTGGTAGTTGAAGTAAGATGTCAAACATCTGTTTCCCCTTCCCATCCTCATATTATTGTTTACCTGTGACATAACAAGCTCTTAGAATAGTTAAAATGGAATGCCATCATTTGATATTTTCCTTCTTTTAAAAAAACATACTAATAAAAATGCCATTTTCTTCTTTTCCTTCTCACTAATTAACTCTTTGCAATGTGATTCCTATTCTTATTTCTATTAAATTCCTATTAAAATTTCTCTAAGGTTACCAAGGATCTTGTAAAATCTTATAGCTTATTTTACAGCCATCTTAACCTCTCAGAAGCTTTTGAGACAGTTGATCATTATTCCATTCTCCATTTCCCTTCATAGACACTTCTTCCTCCATACTTGTTCATGATACAATTCATCTCATGGATTCTACTCCTATTTATGTAGACTTGATTTCCCAATATCCTTTTCAACTTTGTGATTCATCAATAAGCATTTATTAAGTTTATACTATGTGCCTGGCACTGCGCTGGGTACTATGAGTAAGTAACATTTCAAAAATAAAGTAGCTTCTGCCCTTAAGGAACTTCAATCATTATAGGAAAAATACCATGTACACATTATTTTTAATTTGCTTTAGATATATTTCATATCTTTCTTGATCACTCTACAGCATTTTACACTGTAAATTTCCTGGATACTCTCTTCTCTCTGAGATATGAAATATATCTAAAGTAAATTAAAAATAATGTAAATGGATAATTTCAGTAGGGAAAGAAGGAGACACCAGTAATTGTATTGATCAGGAAAGGCCTCATGTGGAAGGTAGTACTGAAGATGAGCTTTGAAAAACACACTAAATAAAAATCCAAAAATTCCAAGAAACACAAATGAAGAAGTTGTACATTTATACTTCAGGCAGAAGGCTTATAAGTCCAGGAGTTAGAATGTTGAGGAAGCCCCAGGTAAATACATTTGGTTAGATTCTTCATAGAAGGGAGTAAGTTGTAATAAGTCAGATATTAAAGAATTTTATTTCTAGTTATTAATTAATTAGTTGATTGATTGACTGGTTGATTTTGTAGGACAATGGGGTTAAGTGATTTGCCCAAGGTCATACAACTAGTAAGTATCAAGTTTCTGAGACCAGATTTGAACTTATGTCCTTCTGACTTCAAGGTCAATGTTCTATTCACTACACCGCTTAGCTACCCCCTAGGGTTTTAAAGGACAAATGGAGAAATTTATACCTTTGGTCTCCTTCCTTGTGACTTTTTGAGCATGTGCATTATATGATCACATTTGTGCCTCAGGGATATCAATTTGAAATGTTCATGTGTGGTTGGAGGGGATAGAGGTCTGAGGTAGAATGGTATCTATATGTGGGAAACAAAAGAGGCACAGGGGAGAGATTCTGTAAAAACAACTAATTAAGCTCTGGAATCTAGTTCAATCTGGGTATGAGAAAAAAGAAGGAACTGGAGGACTCAAAGATGGCTAGATGAATTGAGGTGACTGAAAGGAAGGATGGTGATACTCTTGATTAAAACAGAAAAAAGTTAAAAGTTTTTTGAAAGTGAGTTATTTGAAAAGAAAATTAGTTCTCTTTTTTGGACAGGCTGAGTTTAAGATGTCTGTGAAATATTCATTTTGAAATGTTTAATAGACAGTTAATGAAGTGAAACTGGGCTCAAGAGAAAGACTAGAACTAAATATGAAGATCAAGTAGTCATGTTCATAGAGATAACAATTGAACCCATGGGAGAACTAAAAAAGAAGGTATAAAAGGAAGAAAAGAGGTCTAAGGACAGAGAATTGGAGTACTGTTATAATTAGGGGATGAACATTGATCATGATTTAGCATTTTGAGAGAGAAGCATAAACATGTAGGAGAACAAAGGAGGAGCAGTAATTCCCAAAAATCACAGAGATTTTTTTTTAATCTCAGAGAGAAGAGAGTATCCAGGAAGTTTACAGTATAAAATGCTGTAGAGTGATCAAGAAAGATGAGAACTGAGAAATGGTCAATGCAGTTGAAAATTAATAGGTTTTCTAGGGTAAGACTGGAGAAAATAATTTCAGTTGAGTAATGATATTGGAAGTCAGATTGCAAAGAGTTCAGAAGTGACTGAGAAGAGAGGAAGTAGAAGCAATAAGTAAGGATGACTTTTCCAAGGAATTTGTGAGAAAGAAGAAAGATCTAGGATGAAAGATCAAAGGAATGCTATGAAAAGTGAAGATTTTTTAAAAATAATTTCAACTAATTTATTTGTTTTTGAATTTTACAATTTTCTTTTTTTCTTTTTAGATTTTTAAAGGCAATGGGGCTAAGTGGCTTGCCCAAGGCCACATGACTAGGTAATTATTAAGTGTCTGAGGTCAGATTTGAAACCAGGTACACCTGACTCCAAGGCTGGTGCTCTATTCACTGCACCACCTAGCCGCCCGAATTTTACAATTTTCCCCCAATCTCACTTTCCTCCCCTACCCCCAAAGAAGGCAGTCTGTTAAGTCTTTACATTATTTCCATGCTATACATTGATCTAAATGGAATGTGTTGAGAAAGAAATCATATCCTTAAGGGAAAAAAAATAACATATAAGAGGGCAAAATTACCCAATAAAATAACGTTTTTTTAAAAATTAGAGGCAACAGTCTTTGGTCTTTATTCAAACTCCACAATTCTTTCTCTGGATATAGATGATATTCTCCATCACAGATACCCTCAAATTGTCCCTGATTGTTGCACTGAGGGAATGAGCAAGACCATTAAGATTGATCATCAACCCCATGTTGCTGTTATGGTGTATAAAAGAACTATATGTAGGGAGAATGAAGATTACGGGGTTATGATTGGTGAGTGGACACACTTGTCAGAGGAGATAGAAGGGAATGGAATGCAGGGTACAAGTAAAATGGCTTGCTTTTGTGAGAAGGGTCACCTTTCCAGAAGAGACTGAAGTAAAGAAGGAAAGACAAGAGAATAATGTTATAGGATAGGGATTTGAGATATAGGGTAGGGGAGCAGAGAGGCTTGTGGAGGGTTTCAATTTTTTTCAATAAAATATGAGACAAGATACTATGCTGAAAGAATGGGGGGATATGATAGAGAGATATGATAGAGAGAAGAGGTTAAACACAATACATGTGAGGAATGCAATAGATATTCGAGAGGAAAAAGAGGGAATAGTTGGCATAAGATCAGAAGACTGTAATGGGCACAGTCAGCTGAAGAGGGAGATGGCAGGAGTAAGTCAAGGATGGGTGATAGCAAGGGATGGATGTTGATAGGAAAATGTGGCAATGAATTTAGGATTGTAAGAGAGGGTGAAATTGATTTCATTGAGTTTAGAGTCAAGTCTGGAGAAGGAGAAAAGTGAAGCTAGAAAAGAATGATGACCTAGAAAAACACTGAGAGGTAGAGGGACTGGAATTACTGTGAAAACAAAGAACATATTTAAGAGAAGTAGTACACAGGAAGAGAAGGAATTATTAGAAATTATGATCAAAGAAAGGAGATTCAAAATTCTTGATCATGCAAGTAGACTGTAAGATCAAAGATGTGACTATCATGTATTGCTGAGAAGGAATGTAGCTATATTGGACATCATGAGAGATGTGATTTATGAACTGTTAGTACAAGATGTTTGAGAGATAATTAAGCTATATTTTGAACTCCAGCATGAGATAATGTATTAGAGTACAAAAGATGTCTGTTAGTCACATGCTAATAAAATATAAATAAAAAATATAAAAATAAAATACTAATAAATAAAAATAAATAAATATTTATATAATAAAAAAATAAAAGAATAAGCAGAATTATTTTAAGGCTTGAGAGAAATAAGAATGAGAATAGCAAATGGTGATAGAAGAAGAGACCTTAGCAGCATGGGTGTTCAGCATTTGAATTTGCTAACCATAGGGTGAAGATAAAATACTTTTGGCTTGAGTTTCTCTTCCTCAAGATGCCAAATAAAAATAATTTTAGTCTTTCAAGTACTAGGATAGAAAGGAGTTTGGACCTAGAGTTACTGACCCTTTCTGTAGGTGAAATTGTAGAAGCCCTAATTCAGGAATGTGAATCTTTGGTCCTGTTCTCGTTCTCTGAGCCAAAATTGTGAGGTTGGAAGCTCTGATGCTGAAAATGAAGACCTGCTGCCTGGGCTCTGATTCTAGAAGTCAGAGGTTAAGTTAGAAAGTTATACTATGTTCTGTGACTTGACTGTAAGAGGCAAGGTATATTAAGTGATACCTGATCTTGAGTTGGGTTCGGTTCAACAACAATGATTTTCTTTGCATTTTAATAAGAGAGTAGTAATGGCATTAGTGCAAGGAGTACCATGAAGAATAGCAATAGACCACAGGGCAATAGATTTTTGGAGACAATCTCAAAAAAGTGCTTTAAAGGACAGTTACTTTATTTCCCCATGTATAAGGTGAACCTTAATTTTGGGGCCTGAAATTTGAAAAAGATGTACATAAAATTAATGAACTTAAGTTTTATTCATCATAAAATTCATACAACTCTTCATCACTGTCAAAACTCCCTTTCCATTAGCTTATCCTCATCTGTGTTTGATGATGAATCACTGTCCTAGGAGAGGCTCTGACTGCTCTCCTGCCTGTCCTCTGGTCTGTGGTTGACCATAAGCTCTCCCTGAGCAAGTCTGGTGCATGGATAAATGCTTAGTCCATTCCATTTCATGAACCTGAAGCACCAGCTGTGTCCTCCTTTGAAATCAGTCACTTCTTTTTCATCAGTAATTTTTCTTGCCTCATGCCGAAGCATTTCTGTGGACATAGAAATTCCAACTGTCCTTTGCTCTTCAGTCCATCTCTTCAATTCCCTCGCTAAATCAGGTCATTTGGCCGACTTGCCTCTCATGGCCTTCTTCTGCTGGGGCGTTTTCAGTAGGGTTTCTTCTTTCTGTAGTCAGTCACAGATTGTTTCCTAAGTTGGAGGAGGACCACACTGATGTTTAGCAGCACAATTTCCATTCACTTTTGCCAACTGGATCACTTTGACCTTGAATTTGGCATTGTACAAAAATCTTTCCTGAGCCATTTCTGGGAATAATATGGCAAAATGTAACCTAATATATCAGTAACAACTGCAAAACAATGAGCACAAAGACAAGAAACACGAAAAAGCAGGAAATTAAAGTAAAACAATCTGCAAACATTGTATAAGATGCTCCCAGTTTTTAGATCCCAAATTTTTCAAAAGAGGTTGTGTCCTTCACATGGGGAAACATGGTAGTTATTTTGCCTATAACATACCTGGCTCTCTCACAAGACAATCATCAGATTCCATCTGGTTTTCTTTCTCACAAGGTTGCTGAGCCACAAACTTCATCAGTCTCACTCTCTGGTCCAGAGCCACTGAAGTCCAATGTATAGTCAAGACCACTGGTAATGATCTGGGATTCAGTGGATGATCTTGGCATCTTTGATGTCTGATCAAACTCTAAGTATTTCTTAGTGCCTGTTTCAACTTTCTTCATGGTTATTGGAATAAATTGATCTCATCTTTTATTCCACCAGAGAAGTTTTCCCATTTTTGTGGAGTTTTGAGATCTGTCACTTATTCTTTTTTTTTTTATGTTTTTGCAAGGCAAATGGGGTTAAGTGGCTTGCCCAAGGCCACACGGCTAGGTAATTATTAAGTGTCTGAGGTCGGATTTGAACTCAGGCACTCCTGATTCCAGGGCTGGTGCTCTATCCACTGCACCACCTAGCCGCCCCTCTGTCAGTTATTCTTAACCTGGTTTAGTCCATCTGCTAAGAAAGTTTGACCTGGGGAATGACTGTTTTCCTTGCTACAACTTCTTTGAGCCATAATTGAGAGTTGGGTAAAGGTGACACCAAAGGTGCATGAGCAACCCTGAAAAGGGCACAGCAAGTCTTTAGTCCCGGGTGCTAGTCCTCTCTGAACACCCCATACACCCCTTGAAACTGTAGGTACTTAGAAAGATTTTTTTTTGCAAGGCAAATGGGGTTAAGTGGCTTGCCCAAGGCCACACAGCTAGGTAATTATTAAGTGTCTGAGACACCAGATTTGAACCCAGGTACTCCTGACTCTAAGGCTGGTGCTTTATCCACTATGCCACCTAGCCGCCCCAGAAAGATTTTTAAAATGTATTAGTTGATCTTGGCCTTGGAGTAAGGAGTACCTGGGTTCAAATCCAACCTCAGACACTTAATAATTACCTAGCCGTGTGGCCTTGGGCAAGCCACTTAACCCCATTGCCTTGAAAAAAAAATCTAAAAAAATAAAATGTATTAGTTGATCTAGATGAGAGTTCCCCAACCCCTGGTGCAGTTGTCCCTCTGTTTTCTTCCTTCTTCCACCTCTGGATCCAGATGTAACAATTCCAAGTTATGACTCTAAATTCTTGTATCCAGTAAGCAGAATAAGAGGAAAAGAATCATCTGATTATCTTTCTTTCTTTGGATGAGTAAAATGCTATCTGGGCAGATGAAAGTGGATGGATGAGCTCATTGCCATTTTGTAACGTGTTCACACAGCATTTACAGGGCATCCACTATAAATTCCCCAGATACTGTATGCTTTTTTTTCACTTTCTTTTCTTTTTGTCAAAGGCTTGTGTAAATCAACGCCAGAGCTAAGCAATTTGGAGACTTTAGCAGAACCTCTGTTCACAATTTCTCAACATGAGCAGAGCAGTTGGTGTCTGTTATATTTTATTCTGTATGGCTCCTGCAATCAATACTGACCTGCCTGTTCTTCTGACTCTATGACTGTCTTCTCTCCCCTGAAGGCCATGTTCTAATATCTGCATTTCTTCTCCTCTAGGCAAACATCATCCCTCAGGCTTTCCAAGGATATATTCATGGAGGGCAGAATAGGGAGGTCACCTTTATGTTTAGTTGGCATGTTTTTCTTGAGATAATGACAAGTGAAAAGGTGCTCAGGGATATTCTTTGTGAAACTCTGTCAGAAGTAATGGGTATTCAGTTGAAGCAGGCTTTACTCTACCCCCAAAATTATTCTTTAGAATGTAAAATCCTAGAGGACAAGAGAAACTCTTTCTCTCTTTTTGTTCTCTTACTCTAGGTACTAGAGTTATACATTCTGGGTCAGTACTCGATCTATTCAGTTTGATGCTGCCACTGGGTTTGAAATTTGAAAATTTGAAAAAATTCTTTATTGACAGTTGAAATGGAGCAAGTCTACTTATAGATGAAAGATTACAAGACCTGGAGTCAGGAGACCTTAATGTTTATGCTTAGTGATGTGACCCTGTGCCAGTCATTGGACTGGGAATCAAGAAGACCTGGGTTCAAGTCTTTTCTTGAATACTTGTTTACTTCACCCTATCTAGGTGCATGTCAGTTTCTTCATTTGTAAAATGATGATGATAATAGATATACCAATTACCTTATAAGGTTATAAATGGATATATGAGAACAAACAATTTCAGAGTAGAAAGGGGTTTCTGGATCATCTAGTCTGACTCAGACCTTAGCAGTAGCCATGCTCTTATTCCAAATAAGTCCTGCATCTTTCACTTGAAAATTTCCTGTGATAGGAAACTAATTATATCTTAGGATAATATCCATTTTAAAGGTGACTATTGCTATTATTATTAGTTTAAAAGAATTGAAATCATTAGAGTGTTAAGAGTTACATTAAAGCATAAATAAATATTTGTTGCAAAATAGAATCTATGAATAACAAATAGACATTTTCTTATTTTAAGATCCCTGAGAGCAAGGATTGCACCTAATTTACTTAATATTTATATTTCCCTCCAACTTTCTAAGCCTAGTGCTTGTTCATATTAGATAACCAATAAGCTTATGGAAGAGAATAATACTTAACTTTAATGAGCCATATAAATTTTACCTATTAGTATTAAAGCATAAAATATGCTATTCCATTTGATCCTCACTTGAACCTGTAAGGTAGATGTTACCATTTTATTCATTTTATAGATGGGGAAATTGAGATTCTGAAATATGGAGTAATTTGCTTTAGACAAAAGTTAACAAGACTTGAAGGTATGATTTGAACCCAGATCTTCTTGACTCTCAAATTTTACATTCTGAATTTTATCTTGTTGCTTTACTCTATTGTCTAAATTAACCAGTTAGGGCAGAGAAGGAGAGGACTGCTTCTTATACATAGTTAAAATTGTTATAGTACAACTGTTCAGTACAAAGCTTTCTCTATAAGCAGGGTCCTCACCTTGATCCATGACAAAAGCTTACTAAAATTCAGTTGTTAAATGACTAATGATTAACCAAAGCAGGAATTCTGTATCTCTATATTGAAATAAGTTACATTATTATAGAAGCAATGCTGAGTTAAGAATCAGAAGATCTAGATTTTGAATCTGGCCTCAAGTAATTTTCCCTTCTGAACTTTGTCTTTTCTATAAAGCAGAGATAATACTACTCTGCCCTAATTGCAGAGTTAAGGGCTTTGTTGTACTTAAACCTTCACACAAAAGTGAACTTTTATTATCTAAGTGAAGTAAATCTTATCAATACTTAACTTTATTTTGTAATGTTTGTGATTCATTCAACAGACATTCATTCTTCACTTACTGTGTGCAGAAAGGTATCAAAAAAAAGTCTCTCTTGTTACTGTCCTGGAACTCAGTCTTGGAAGAGAGAAAGGCACTGATACAGAATTCATGAATATAGAGTTGCAAAGGATTTCAGAGTTCATTTTGTTCAAGTTGTACCTGAAGAATACCTTTAAGAAATCCCTCCCAAGTCACCATTGAGTGCTAGGGAACTAACTTCTTGTTAAGATAGGTCTTTCATTTTGGCCTCATCCATGCATGGAATACACTTCATCCTCATTCCTAAATGAATCTATTTCTTCCTAAAGACAGATCAAAACATACTTTCCACATGAAACTTCTCTGATCTTTTCAACTGTTAGTTTCTTTTCACCTAAACTACTTTGTACTCATCTGTATTTATCCTGTATATACTCATAGATACAGGTTGTTCCCTAAAAGAATGCAAACTCTTAGAGTAAGAACAGTTTCATTTTTTTGGGGGGGGATTTGTTTCACTAGTATCCATAACAGGACTTGGACCATAGTAGGTTTTTCCCAAATGCTTAGTCACTGATATTTTTTAATTGTTAGGAAGTCTTACTTGAAGTTACCAATTTATAATTCAAGGAAGAAGATTTAGAGGATGCTAGGTGGTATTGTACAGCCTGTCAGACCTGAAGTCTGGTAGATTCTTTTTCCTAAATTCAAACTGGTTTCAGCCACTTGCTAGTTTTGTGACTCTGGGAAAGTCATTTAATCCTGGTTATCTCAATTTTTTCATCTGTAAAATGAGCTGCAGAAGGAAATGTCAAGCTATTCCAGTATCTTTGCAAAGAAAACACCAAATGGGGACATAGAGAATTAGCTCAACTGAACAATGATGAGCAACAACAAAGGGAATTTTTAAAGTGCCACAAAAGATGAACTATATTCATTAAGAGAAAGGAAGATATCCTTTTCAGATGTTGAACCCAGAAATGCCATGCTGAAGAAAATTTTGAACAGTGCCTTTCTGGAATGGTTCAGAACCAAAGAAGTAGAGGTAAGAATGGGGAAGAGGGGAGAGGAGATCAGAATGGAGTTCCCAAACTTGTCTTTATATGAGTACAAGTTTGTTGGTCACACACTATTCCATAGGTCTATGGGCATTCTGGGAGCCTCGATGGGATTTGTGACCTGCACACTATGCAAAACAATTTGGAAAAGATCATTTGTGTAATTAAAGCAACATCATACAGGCAAATTAAGTAAGATCTTTGAAATAATGAAGTCTATAGTGAAACACAAGGTATACATGATAACCTAGACTAATCAAATACTAAGGAAATAGAGTTCAATGGACCCATGAATCTTGAGCTGGAGGGGATTTCAGAGGCCATTTTATCTAATCCTTTCATGGTTCAGATGAAGAAATTGAGGCACAGGTCTACTCCTCTCTCAAGCCCAAATTCTCTAAATCTGTGATATATTCAGAGGAGATCTTGATTCTTTGTGGCTCCTAGGACATTACACTTTTAAAACAGGAAAGGAAAAAAATAAAAAAAAAATAAAAAGAAACAGGAAAGGAGATCAAATAGTCCAATTCTATTCTTTTCTAGATAATAAAATTAACAACAATAAGGTTAATGGGACTACCAAATTCACACAGGTAAACTAAGCAAGAAGTCAAAATTAGATTATTGGAACTTTCTTCTCTCTGAGGAGGGAACTTGGTAAAGGAATTCTGTTTGTTTGAAAACAAACCATGCCTAGTTAAGAAAGCTGCCTGAAGACTCTTAGAGCATAGGCTGCACAGGAATTCCACCAGTCAGATCTCAGTTCTGTTCAAGAACACAGGCCTGACAAAACATTTTAAACCAAGGAGAATGTTAGGAACAGGGAAGCTGACAGCCTCTAATAGCAGTGTAACAAGGCAACACTAATAAAGAGTGTTTCTGAGAGCTAACGAGCAAAATGAGAAAGAGAAAAACAGGGTTTGTTCAAAGAGACATAGACAAACCCACCTTCAATTCCATCTTTTCCCAGTACTAGAGCTTGTTTCACCCTCTTACCTATGAGGAAAGAAAATTCTTAGTTAAATTCACAGTTGTTTCCTAAATAATTTACCAAGTGCAGATAGCACTCAGAGCCATGGACTCTTTTTATCACTAGGCTATATGTTCAATTTATTTCCTACCAATGGCATATCTGTGATTAACAGTTAACCTGGCACTTTATATAATTTAGAGTGTCATGGACTTCTTTTTTGTTTGTTTGTTTTTTACAAGGCAATGAGGTTAAGTGACTTGATCAAGATTATAAAGCTATCAAGTATCAACAGTCTGACTCAAAGTTGAACTCAATTCTTCCTGACTCCAGGGCTGATGCTCTATCTGCTGCACTATCTAGCCTCCAAGACATGGAATTCCTTTTTTTTTTTTTTTTTTTTTTTAGGTTTTTGCAAGGCAATGGGGTTAAGTGGCTTGCCCGAGGCCACACAGCTAGGTAATTATTAAGTGTCTGAATCTGGATTTGAACTCAGGTCCTCCTGACTCCAGGGCTGGTGCTCTATCCACTGTACCACTAGCCACCCCCCTTAGACATGGAATTCTTAAAGAGCCTTGAGGTTTGGAAAGATCCTTAAAGCATACATATCTAATCCAACCTTCTACCCAATGAAGTGTCAATTTTTTAGAATCAATAGCATATGGATTATCCAGCCTTTGCTTGAATATCTCCAGTGATAAGAAGATCACTCTTTCACATGACAATCCATTCCATTTGTGAATCACTCTAATTATTATTGCCAAGTCTTATTGTTTTTATCTCCATCACATCTTTTATCTTTGTCCCCTTCTCTCCAATCACACAATTACCAATTTAGTTCAGGACTATAATCAATTAATGCCTAGGTTATTATAATGATTCTTAAATGAACTCACTACCTCAAATCTTTCCCCTCTCTAGTTATTTCTTCCAACATTATCATTATCATCATCATCATCACTAATATTAATATTATTAATTACCTCATTTAATTTACATAAAACCCAGATAAAGTCTGTATATCGGATAAGTACTGCTAAGAAACCTGAGGTACAGAGAGGTTAATTTCATTTCCCTAATAAATATAATAGCTAAGATGTAAATATAAGTCTCATGATTCCAAATTTAGCAGTCTTTCCACTCTGCTATGCTGTCTGATTCTCAGGGTTGAATCTAAAACCTGGGTTAACAGCTTTGGTTCAGAGAGTTGGATCAGTCTCATATAAACTCCATAACCCTTCGAATTAAAAGGGTCATTAGGTATGAAGTATATTGGTGTGGTCCTTATCTCTGTTTATCTGAGTGCTTGTTCTCAGTGGCCTTGCTATATGTAGCAGGACAGACAAGAGAGTACCTAATGTTTGTAGAATCATAGAATTTTGAAAGTGGTGTAGTGGATAAGAATGCCAGTATTGGAATTAGGAATGCCTCAGTTCAAATATAGCTTCAAAGACTTACAAGTTGTGTTACCTTGGGTAAGTCATTTAATTCTTTTTGCCTCAATTTCCTCATCTGTAAAGTGAGATGGAGGAGGAAATGGCAAACTACTCCAATATCTTTGGAAGGAAACCTTAAGAGTGTTCATGAAGAGATGGAAACAACTTAAAATGACTAAATAGATACAAAATATAGCTATCAACTATTGTCATTATAAAGCAATACTGAAACCTCATCTGTGATGATATATCCTGTTGAATGAGCAAGTCACTTAATTTTTCTGGAACTTCAGTTTCCTCATATATAAAACAAGGGGGTTAGACTAAATGTTTCTTCTAGATCTAGGTCAGTCAATAAACATTTATTAAGCCCCTACTATGTACCTCACATTGTGCTAGAGTTACAACAAAAGGCAAAATACAACCTCTGCATTCAAGGAACTCATGATCTAATGGGGGAGATAACATGTGAATAACCATATATTATAAGCTAAATAATATAAATAGAAGATAATTTTATTCAGAAGGTACTTGACTTGAGTCTTGAAGGAAACCAGAAAAAGTTAGGAGTTGGAGTTGAGAAGAAAGAGAATTTCAGCTATAAGGGACAGCCAGTAGGAATACAAAGTTAGGAGATAGAATGACATTTGGGATCCTCATTTAAATTCCCCTGGTGGAACATGCCCTTGCTCTTTGAAGTCAGGAGCAGTTTTTCATTTTTGTCTATGTATCCCTAGTAATTAGCAGTGACTTGCAAATAGTAGGAACTTAATAAATGCTCATTGGATTGAATTTAGAATTAGAATACACTTATTCCCTGTGTAAATCATTCAACCTCTATTTGCTTATCTGTAAAATGAGCTAGCAGACTTTTAATACCTACCTAATGGGGCTGCTGTAAGGAAATGTCTTTGTAGGCTGTAAGGTTCAATAGAAATGTCAGCTTTGATAGACTTCTCAACCACTGCCAAAAAATTTACAGAAACCACCACCACATTATCACTGTTGTCAGCACCATTACTGTCACCACCATCATTAATTAATGTGGAAGATCTTGCAATAAACATTCATTTTCCTTGATCCTTCCATGTGTATGTATTTAGTTCCAAGTTTTACCATTCTTCAGTTTCAATTTTGTTATTTTTGAGACTGTTAGTAGATTCTGTCAGGGACTTGGTTTGGAGAAATTTTAGCCTTTAGAAATGATATTTGCATCATTAGCAGAGGTCTGAAAGCTATCATTATACATCTGCCACTATATCTGAGTCATTGAAACTGTGCACAGGTAATAGAATCACACAGACAAATAATAAAGAGAATGAAATAGGAGGCATCCAGTGGAAAAGGAGATCTATCTGTTATCCCATCCTGAAGGGTAATATGTAAACAATTCACACTCTAGGTGCCTGGAGATGGTGAGGTTTGCTGAACTCCTTTGCAGAACCATAATAAACAGCCCAATTATAACCTCCCCCACTCTAGGTTTCAAAGAAGAAAAAAAAAGAAATCAATGAAATTAATTTAATGTAGTTCCATCCTTTATTTTTATTATGCTTCAAGAGTCAAGAGTGCTCACCAAGGAGACACCTCTTTAGATCATTCTCATTTTGTTAGAGGTCAAGTGTCTTTAACCAGAAGAGTAAAGAAATCAAAGCAGTTAAGGCAATTGTTAAACTCATCTGAAAGCAAATAGATAAGATGACATGGATGGTTCTTCTTATTTCCAACTTCCTATGACCCTAGAAGAAGTGTGATGTAATGGATAGAAAGCTAGCCTTAAAGCCAGTAACACACTTCATCTTTAAGTGAGTTCATGTCTCACTTTTGACAAATACTAGCTATGTGACTTTTAAATTCCACAGAGTTGAGGCAATATAAGACTGGAAATTGTAGATAAAGTACTTACCTGTATTGGCAGAGGGAGCTGCCTCAGGTGGGAATTTCCATTTCCAAGAAAATCATAGGTCCAGTCCCTATGTCTATGAAACTTCATTGCACTGAAGTACTAGAATCTTCTTAACCATTCTTCAACCAATGAAATATTTAAAGTGATTTCTTCCCTTTTCCTCCCATCTTCCCTTTCTTTTTCTACTTCTCCTCTTCCCCCTTTTTGCTAATATGAATATATAGTATTCAGTTTTGTCTGATCCTTTTGAACTCATTTGGGGTTTTCTTGGCAAAGATATTGGTGTGGTTTGCCATTTCCTTCTCCAACTCATTTTACTGATGAGGAAACTGAGGTAAACAGGGTTAAATGACCTGCCCTGTGACTTCCTCAGCTAGTAATGATGCCAGGAAGATGTTTTCTTTTGGCCCCAGTCCCAGTGCTTTATCAACTGTGCCACCTAGATGCCTTTTTAATAGGAAATTTATAAATATCTATTTTCAGAATGATATAAGAAAAAGCTACCTAAAGATTAGAGCAGTCCAAAAGTATAATGGAGTGAAAATGAGCTCACCATTTCTGAGTGTTTTCAAGCTGACAATGTAGAGTCAGGTGGAATTTCTATCATCCATTGTTTTTTACTCAATTACATCCAAGGACCTTTTCAACTCTGAGCTTCTCTGATCAATATTCCGTATCTAGCCTGAGCAAGTATAGTAATTTCCAAAGGACTAGAAAGTATTGAGTCGAGGAGACCTCCAAGGTATATGTGTGTGGTGGTGGTGGAGGATAGGGGTTTTACTTGGAGGAATGATATTCCAAAAATAATTCATAGAAATTAAAACTTCTAGAGATTTAAGGAACATTATAGATTATATTATCCAATTTTTATCATTTTAAAAATGAGAAAATGGAGCCCCAGAGAGTTTAAGTCTCTGGCCATAGATGCCTGAGCCTGTTTTCCAATATAGGTCTCATTATTACAAAACCAATATACCTTCTATTATGTCAGGAACTGAAAACAAAAATATTCAGAGAGATATTTGCGGCTAAGAAAAAGTAGGGGGCGGGGTGGTACAGAACCTGCTTCAGTGCAGTCACGATCTCCAAAGAAGGTTAATGAGAGGTAATCCTGGAAATTACTGTCCAGTAAGTCTGATGTCAATATTTAGTAAAAATAATTGGATGGTTGCTCCCAGAGAAAAATCTGTAAACATGGAGGAGATAATGGAATTGTGAGCAATAAGGAGCATTGGAGGTTCATGCAGAACAAATCATAGTAGACAACTTGATAGCTTTTCCTGACAAAATTGCAGAATTAGTGGATGAAGGGAAAGCAGTAAGTACAATAGATCTGGGCACTGGCAAAATATCTGATAGTGTCTTGTGAGGTTCTACAGGCCAAATTAATTTAAATAAGCTCTGATCGGAACTGTCTCTTGGGGGTAATTATTATTATTGAAAATGAGATGAAATATTGAATCATTAAGGAATGATAAATTGGAATTTTTTTTCAGGGATCAGAGGTCAGAAGTAGTGTTTTCCTTTTATCATTCCCTTCCTCATCAGTAACTGGATAGGGAATGAGCAGTCACACAAAGGATGCCGAACATGCTGATTTCAGCAGGGACTGGTGGTATCAGATTAACTAGGAACTTTATTACTAGAGTAAAAAGGAAAGCATTCAAGTCATAGGATTTCAATTTGTATACAGGGTTTTTGCCTGGCTATCAATGTTACTTTGGGCAAGTTGCTCCTCATTTCTAGGCCTTACTATATTTGCCTGTAGAAGGATGATCTTTAAGATTCTTTTCAGTGCCAGCATTCTATGAAATTTGATTTCTTAGGAAGAGACCTGAGGCCCAGCAATGTTGTTATTTTACCCAAAGGTACATAAGGAATAAGTCAAACCTAAGTTTTCTGACCCCAGAGTTAGTGCTGATTCTTCTCTACTACAATGCCTCTTTTCATTTAAAGGGGCAGAAATGAAAACTGAGTCCACATAAGATAATTCAGAATATCACTAGGGAAAATAATCCATAGTGCACTAGAGTCTAACCCTGGAGGTGCATCAAGAATCTGATGGATTAGGAGAATTTGGAAAAAATAAGACTGCGAATTTTAGGATTAGAAATAGAAAAAAAATCTGGAAAGTAAGAACCCTCTTCAGGGGAAGCAAAAGAAGGCAGACAGTCAACAGAGAAGAAACTTTCCTTATATACAACCAAAAGGTCAGTACTGTTTGGGGATATCAGAGGAAGTACTTGAAGGGTCCTGAACTAGTAAGAAAAAAATATATTATGTGATCCTACCCTACCACCTGTGTGTCTGTGTGTCTGTGTGTCTGTGTTTCTGTGCACACATGCAGGTGAGGCAAGGTAGAAATGAGCCTTCTGAGCAAAGCTAATTTTCCTCATTCCTTTGGATCCTCCCTAGCTTCTTGGAAAGTGACAGTTTTATTTATGAATGAGCTCTCATTCACTACTCACCACAGAGTTTTAGGTCTGGGGAAGAAAGATACTGGTCTTTATTCTATCTGGGTGGTTTATTTAAATTCAGTCATGAAGTCCAGAAGACAAGAAAACATTTCCTGAATGGAACAGGAGCATAAATAGGAAGTATTTGCTAAAGGACATCCAGACCTCTTGCCTTAAATAATTCTGAGAGGGATGCCATAATGAATTAGCCTCACAAAGCATGCAGTTAGAAGACATGTATCCATGGAGTCAACACTAGCTTTGCCCTGCTGTCACTGAATTCCTCCCTTATTTAGAACTTAATATATCTTTTTCCTACTTTATCTCATGATTTTTTTCCATGAATATTCTTCCTTTGTGTTTCCAGATATCTATTATTATACAATTACTCCACAAACTAGTTGTCACAGAAAGATGCCATCCAGAAAGAGTACTGGGAACAGACATATGCTCAGAAAGTCTTTTTGTAACTTGTAGGACCTTTTTTTTTTTAGGTTTTTACAAGGCAAATGGGGTTAAGTGGCTTGCCCAAGGCCACACAGCTAGGTAATTATTAAGTGTTTGAGACAAGATTTAAACCCAGGTACTCCTGACTTCAGGGCCGGTGTTTTATTCACTGTGCCACCTAGCCGCCCAACTTGTCAGACCTTAATCCCCATCACAAACATTCTGTCATGTGGCAAGGAACACTATACAATTGTATAGGTTTGTAAATTTGGCACGCTGTTTCTAATCACCCTTGCCCTATACACTTAGTCTCCACAGAGGTGCAAGTGAGAGTATATTTAAAATATTTTGCAAATTCTAAAATGCTCTATAAATGTCAGCTAATCTTATAATATTGATATCAGTGATAATTCCTTATGCTTCCATAAACATATTGCAACTTTAAAAATGCTTTTTTGATGACAAATTTTTGAGTTTTAGCATGGGTATGTATTAGGGCTTTGCAAATCATAAGGCCCTATTTAAAGGAGAGTTACAGTCCTTATCATTAAACTTAAGAAACTGAACTCCAGTGACCATTCTTCTTGTATTACTTTAGGGAATTGTTGAGTTCACTGATACCTTAGGGATATCTTAGTTCCAAACCCCTCATCACCTTAGTAGATAATTTCCATGATATATATACACATACATAAATGTGTGTTTTTGTGAATGTGCATGTATGCGTAAATCATCTCTTGATGAGTCTCTTTTTATTTAGGTTGATCCTTGGATGAAAGACTTATATACAGTTCATGGTCAGGCCCATATTAAAAAAAAAAACCCTTCTTGCCCTCTGAGAGATATGCTCTGCTGTCATAGCCTCCGAGAATCAAGAATCACCTTAATTTTTGAAGAGACGGGGGAGAAAGACTAAGGTTTTTTCAGTCCAGTTCCTTCCTGACTTAGAAATAGTTCCCTGAAGAAAAGATAAAGTGGAAGTGATCAACTAGTAGAAGTTCTGTGCATTGAGGTTAACCTACTACTTATGTAAAGGGCAAGCATATAATCTAAAATAAGGTGAAATAGGAATTCTTAAAAGTGCTTTGCTAATCATTCACAAAATATTCTAAAATTGGCTCTGAGTTGACCCTCTCAGAATCTTGAAAGGTGACCAAGGAAAAATATTTCTTGGATGAATATTCTGAACAAACTTTTCTTTGAGTTTTATTGATTGTCAGCCATTTGCTCATGATGCAGCATGGGAAGAGAATTAGACTACATCAGAAGCTCTGAGTTTGAGTTCCAATTCTCCTAATAATTTTCCAGTTTAATCTGTGACTTTGAGCAAGTTAATTATCCGTACTGAGACTCAAGTTCTTCAACTGAAAAATGGACATAATTAAACACACACACACACACATACACACACACACACACACACCACACAAGGCTATGTGGAATCAAAAATGGTCATTGACAGAGCATTTTCTAGTAATTTTATTGCCCTTATTAAAAACATAGTGAAGCTTAAAATTGCACTAAGACTTTTGGGATATCCTGTTTAAAAAGTGAATTGTCTTGAAATTCAAATATTTAATCACTTTCTTGTTTGGAGAATAGGTTTGAGAAAGATCAACACTGTCACACTACGTAGCAGGCCTTAAATCCTCTGTTACACATCATTTTAAGACAGAACTGCCTACTTTCAGAAGAGTACAGGTGGCAAGCAGGAGCTGAGCAGGAATGAGGACTAGAAAATGAAACAGTATCAGTTTCTTCCAATACAGATCTTCACAGTTTAAGGCAGCTTAAAGTAGATTGTTAGAACAGCAGATATACCCATATGTAGTATGAATACAACAATATGTCCAAAAGCCAAAATTGCAGGAATTAGCTACCCTTTCAGTTTATCCAAACGTCTCTGCCACCCTCTGCTAACATGAATCATTAAGAAATGACTGATATTTGATCTAAGTTTTTCCCAGATAAAGCTCTCAGTCTTCTCTCTAATATACAGGGTTAAGCTGGGAGACAGGGGGGTAAATTATAGGGACATCAGCTAGAAGAGTCCTCAGACATAATTTAGTCCATATCCCTTATTTGAGGAATTTTAGCCTCAGTGAGGTTAAGAAGGTAAAGAAGAGGGATCCCATATCTAAATCTCACAAAGACTAGTTATGGTCTCACAAAGAGTTTCTTCCTTATGTTCCCTAGCTACGACTCCCTCACTAAGGGACTTACGATGTGGGTTGCTGATTGCATTCTATTCTTCAATTTCAGTTTGTGCTTTTAAAAGAATGTTGAACTCAATGAGTAGTGAACCCTCTAATGAAAACTTCCAGATGAGATAGATTCTAGTCTTCCCTATAGGAAAAGAGTACCAGGTATAAGGCAATATTGGGATGGTCATAGTACAATTGTATTCTTCACTGGTTAGATTATTTCTTGAATGATGCATTTAATTTTAAGCACACATTGGTAAGCCAATCCATTAAAGAATTATCAGGTTGGTAAAAGACCTTGTATTTATATATCAAGATTAGCTGAAAGAAATGGAGCTGTTTAATATGGAGAAAAGAAGCCTAGGTGTGAAGGGGAAGATCATACTTGCTCTCAAATATTTGAAACTCTATTACATATATAAAAAGATATTCTGCTTGACCCAGGGAGCAAAAGTAGGAACCATGGGTGCCAGATATAGAAAGACATTTTTTAGTCTTGACATTCAAGAGGTGAGGGAGAAGCCAAAAACCAAATAAAAAATCCTTTCTAACCATCAGAGCTATCCAAAAGTAGAATGGCTGCCCTTTTAGTAGATGTTTTCAAAGAGTAGGTAACCACTTATCCTTTGTTGTGGAGAGATTCTTGTTCAGGAATAGTTTGTATTAAATAGTTTCTAAAATACCTTCTGAGATTAAAAAAAAAGAAAGAAGAAAAAGAAAAGAAAAATAGGTGCCCTTACTCCAAATTCACTACTTTTCCCCCAAAGTACCATGCTGTCAATAAGAAGGATGAAACCATATATTTGGATATCATTGGATTTGAAGTCAGAGGACTTAGATTCAAATCTCAGCTGCATGACCTTGAACAAACTAACTTTTTTGAGCCTTAGTTCCTAATGCAGAATTTAAAATGGTTGGAATAGATGACCTTTGGATCTCTTTTAGTTCTACATATATGATTCTATGATTCAATAAAGGTAGTTCCAGATTTCTAAATAACCAGAAGAGATTCCTAAGTGATTCTGTATAAGTCACTAATATTGTCTCACTCTATACATTTATAAAATGGGGCTGGGTCTAGGCCAGCAAGGATGCCATTCATATGGCCACCAGAGAATTTAAAATTGGCCATATCACACTAACATGCAGCACCTCCCCATTCCCATTTGGAGTTAGCTTCAATAGAGAAAACAGCTTTAGGAGCTTGAGGCAATACAGAAAATGATGGGTTTAGCTTGGTTGGGTTGGGTTTTATTAGAGTCATTATTAGTTTGTTGTGCAAAGAGCTCATTAGAAAGCCATCTCTGCTTCCTAATGCTCCATGTTTCCCCAGTAATCACCTCCCTTCCAATTCCCTCCCTATCCCTACTGCTGCAGTTTGAGTGTTTGAGCTATTAAAGGTATTTGGGGGAAGAAGGGGACCCTGATTGGCTGTCACTGGATGTCAGATTCAGATAGCTGCAGTATCTATACTGTGGGGGTAGCTACACTTTAATGAAACTAAAGGCATCTTACAGACTGAGTTGCTTCCAGTAGCAGAGTGGGGGGGACCAAAAGGAGAGGACAGGACGAAGCAAAGGAAAGGAGACAGAATCATCTTGTGCAAGTCTCAGTCGAAAAAGATAAGTCTTCATCTGACAGCTAAGCCTGCAATCACAGTGGAGTTTTTATTAAGGAACAAGAGCCTAAGAGAAGATCGAAGTGACAGATTCAAAATTAACTTGCCAAACTTTCCATCAATATTGTGACAATCCCTGAATACCAGTTCTACGACCCAATGCGCCGTCTTGATAATATTAACACAACTTTGTTGGAACAAAAGCATTTCCTGGGAACCTTCAGCTCAGGTCTCTGAGGCGACACATTTTGGCAGACAGCACCCTTATTGTTTCCTTCTTCTTCCCCACTTGCTTTTTTGCAAGAGGCTGTGCCCTGAGGCAGACAAGGCACTGCAGACCCAAGTACAAGCAGAGGTTTGATCAGCTTTCCATCTCCTTTAATCATTCCTGGCCTTGATGCTTACTGTTGGACACAAAAGACAGGAGCTAAGGAAGTAGCTTTGGGATTCTCAGAATGGATTCAGCACAGCAATCATGACATGCTCCATCTGCCACATGATTGATATGAGCTTAAAGTCTCTCTTAGTTCTTCCATTTGAGGTATAAGACTCTTTCAGGGTACTGCATATTAGATAAGGAGAAACCTCAAAACCAAAATATATTCAGGACAGTCCAATTAAAAAAATTAAAATAGCATTTCTTTAAAAGTAATCCAAGAGTAATCTCCTTCAATGTTTTGGAAAACATAATAAAGCTGGTGTCAGAAGACCAAACTAGGACCCTGCACCTATTCCTTGGTTTACTCAGAATAAAATTTTCTATGCTTCTATATCTCTCCTTCTTTACCTGTAAAATGGTGATAACACTTGCACCTTGAAAAATGTGTTTTTGTAATATAAAAATGGTGATGATTATTATTAATAATTTGTATCATCCCTTCCATTCAGAGTTCAGTAAAAGTGCTACCTTTTTCCATGAAGCTTTCTCTGACCAGTTCAAACCACAGGGCTCTATCCATATGAATTCATAGCACATATTGCAACATTCATTAGGTATTTATATCACATTGCCTCATTGATGGTTCATCATATTTTCCTTTACTGCCATTCAACACATAGTGTTGTAGAAGTAACTTTGAAATTGTAGTCAAAGGATTTAAGTTCAAAATTAGTCTTTGCTATTCACTGTCTTCGTGAGCCTAGGCTAGGGAGGGAAGAAGGAAACTAAATATTAAGCACATCCTATATTCTGGGAACATGCTAAGTGCTTTATAAATATGATCTCATTTGATCTTCACAAGAAGGGGGAGATAAATACTATTATCATCTCCATTTTACAGATGAGAAAACTGAGACAGAAAGGTTAAGATAAGATCACATAACTGCTCAATATCTGAAACCACATTTAAATTTAATACTTCTTGACTACAGTTCCAACTACTGAGTCACCATCTGACTTTATGAAGATGAAGACAGAGATTGTTTTATTTTTCACAGCACCCTCCATAGAGCATAACAGTGATATAGTATAACATGGAGAAGCTTCAAGCAAAAATTCAGAAAAAAGAAAGTATTATCTTACTATTATATTTATCAAAAAATACCAAAAAATTTTCAACAGATGGATATTATTAATTTCCAAATAGAGCAACAGAAAGCTATCACTGAGAGATGCTCTTCTGGGATCTAACCTTGAATTGATCTTCTTTGTTTTATTGTTTTGCTTTTCCTTACATATCTATGCTTTTTAGTTGAGTCACTGAAAAGTGTATATATCCTTCTTAATTTAACTAAAGTGAGTATTCTAAACATTTATGATATTTAATGGAGCTTCAGAAATAGTTTATACCTTAAAAACATGGTTTCAGTTAACTTGCAGTATTAGAAACACCTACTTGATATCTTGATATTGTGCTAAGTATTAGAGCTATAAAAAGAAAAACAAAAGACAGCCCCTGCCCTTTAGGAGCTCACAGTTGAATTCCAGAGTTGAATGAACATTGGACTGAGTCTAAAGCTTTGAATTCAAGTTCTAGGTCCTGTCCTTGTTATATGACTTACACTTCAAGCTTCTATGACCTTAGGCAAATTATTAACTTCTACAATCCATAGTTTCTTCATCTGTACTTATCCTACTTGCACAATAACTTCACAGAGTAACTTTGATAATTAAATGACACCATGCATGTAAAGTATTTTGTAGCTATAAATATATACACACTTCATCCAACCTTTCTGGAGAGCAGTTTGGAATTATGTCCAAAGGACAATAAAAATAAGCATACCTTTTGATCCAGCAATACCACTATTGGGTCTATACCCTGAAGAGATCATGAAAAAGGGTAAAAAAACATCACCTGTAAAAATCATTCATAGCAGCCCTGTTTGTGGTGGCAAAGAATTGGAAAGTGAGTGAATGTCCATCAATTGGGGAATGGCTGAACAAACTGTGATCAATTTAGATTCTGGAACACTATTGTTCCAGGGATGGAAGGGATTTGCATGAACTGATGCAAGATGAGCAGAACCAGAAGAATATTGTACACCCTAGCAGCAACATGGGGGTGATGATCAACCTTAATGGATTTGCTCATTCCATCAGTGCAACAATCAGGGACATTTTTGGGCTATCTGTGATGAAGAATACTATCTGTAGCCAAAGAAAGAATTGTGGAGTTTGAACAAAGACCAAAGACTATTACCTTTAATTTAAAAAAAAATCCATTATCTTATTATGCAATTTGGCTATCTCTTATATTTTATTTTGTTTTCTTTAAGGATATGATTTCTCTCTCATCACATTCAACTTAGATCAATGTACACCATGGAAACAATGCAAAAACTAACAGACTGCCTTTTGTGGGTAGTGGGAAGAGGGAAACAAGATTAGGGGGAAAATTGTAAAATTCAAAATAAATAAATAAAATAAAAATATATATTATATATACATATGTGTATGTATATTAAGTATATATGTATATATAATATATTATATATATTATCTGTGTTTGTGTGTGTTCATACACAAAATTATTAGCATTGGGTGGGCTATTAAAATCATTTTTTTAGTGTTTGAGAAAAAAAAATGTAGAATGGTTTCATTGCAGCCTTCCTGCTCTGACTCTCAGTTTACTTCCCAAATTTCCAATATTACTGTCAAGTTGTTTCAGCCATATCTGACTCTTTGAAGCCCCATTTTGAATTTTTCTTCAAAAGTGGTTTGAAGGGGTTTGCTATCCTTCTCCAGCTCATTTTATAGAAAAAAAACTGAGGCAAATATGATTAAGTGACTTGCTCAGGGCCACACAGATATTAAGTGAGGCTTATTCATAAAGATGAGACTTTCTGATTCCAAGTCCAGGATTCTCTATCCATTGTGACACCTAACTGCCCTGAAACTTATAATACCTATGTATATAAGCCATTCTTTATATTCTTTGCCAGAAATCTACAAATGGAATGATGACTTTAGGGAAGTTTAAGGCAGGAACAGGCAGAAATGAAAAATAGGCTCCCTACTACTCTAAGGTCAGTATCTTTGCTAGATCTTCCATAAACACACACACACACACACACACACACACACACACACACAGAAGTTCAAAAATACCCAAAATGGTACAGAATACCAAATGGGCTTACTGATCTCAGGAAGAAAAGTCAAACAATTAACTGTCCATTTATTTAATCTTATATGAGGATCTTCCTAGACATAAAAATAAGTGTTCATTTTGGAATCTTCAAAGTCCTCTTTGAGGTGTTTCTATGTATTATCAGAATAATAATTATTTAGTGATGAGATTAGATAAAGACCCTATCACTCTGCTCAGTGCCCTCTGAACTAATTCACATCCAATAACCCAACACCAGCTTTTTCAGTAGAATCATGCTTGAATACCTTTCTATCTAAAGTTTTCCCTTAAAATGGGGAAGATCTGTTCAAATAGAGTAGAATTTAGAGATAGCTCTCAGGGTTCAAATCCCATGTCTATTATTTAATTACATTGGTGACCCAAGCAAACAACAAGCATTTATTAAATACTTTACAGGTTATAGTCAAGATATCCTCTACCATGTTGTGCTATTTAATACTCTTGTCTGACACTTTGTGTTCTCATTTGGAGCTTTCCTGGCAGAGATAATAGAGTTTTTTGTCATTTCCTTCTCCAATTCATTTTTTTTTATAAATGAAGGAACTGAGGCAAAAGAGTTAAGTGACTTGCCCAAGGTCACCCAGCTAATAAGTTTTTGAGACAGGATTGAACTTGTCCTTCACTATCATGTCTCAGCTCTTTATTTTGAAATCTCTCTCGAGTCCTGGAATTCACACCTTTGAAATATGTTCTGGCCCTGAGACTTCTCTGTTGAATTTCTTGCCTTCTTCCAGAACCTCCGTTTAAGAAGAACACACTGGCTAGTCAAATCTCATTCCTCTCTGGATTTCCCTTGTGTCTTCTTTGTCTCCTTTCCATTACTTTCTAATTTCCTTTAATGTAACTGTCTGTTGCTATTGTTTGGTATTATTCTCTAAGAAGACCATGACATCAGGGAAGTGATGTCATGACACACACATGAATTGGATTTGAGGGTTGCTGTGCTAAGTCACCCCCCCCCCCACACACACACACACTTTCTCCTCTGGAGTCATCTGGATCTAGTGGCCAGATATGGATCACAGCAATTGGAGATGACTTTGGATGCAAAGCATTCAGGGTTAAGTGACTTGCCCAGAGTCATACAATAAATATCAAATATTTGAGATCAAATTTGAACTCAGTCCTCCTGTCTCCAGATCCAGTGCTCTATTTAGATCTATATGCACTGTTGGGAGGGTTAGTGTTAGGTAATGCAGTGGATAGAGCATTGGCCCTGAAGTCAGAAAAACCTGAGTCTAACCTTATCTTAGACACTTTCTAGCTGTGTGACCTAGCTCTTGGGGTAAAAATGAAATATCCTCAAAGAGATAACAATCTACAGGGAGAGATAATATGTGCAGGGTATACATGTAAAGGTATACACTATATCTTTACCAAATAAATAGAAAGTGATTCAGCATAGAGACACTAACAGATTGCATGGAGAAGGGTTATCTGGAAATGATATGAGCTTGTGAGAAATTCTTCATCTCTCTGGTCCTCAGTCCCCTCATCAGTAAAATGAAGGAGCTGGGATATAATCTTATAATGCCCTCCTCTTCCAAACATGTAGTCTATGTAGACTTATTAATATTCATTCCCTGATTTTATGGAATCATATTTTCTTCCATTTTTCCCTTTTTTCTTTTTCCTCCTAAAAGAAATATACACAGCAAAAAAAAATCCTGCTGAGGTATCTACATAAAGTAAAATCTCACCAGCAATGAAATCATTTCCCCTTGCCAGAAAAATTACCTTGGACCTTAGCACAACTTACACACATCATTATCTCCTGCAAAAACCTTCTTCTTATTAGAAATGCAGAATTTTAAAGCTGAAAGAAGTGAGCCTAGAGATAATTTAGTCATAGACTCATAGAACTTGCTTCTAGAAGGGACTTAGAAATCCTAGTTATTTGATAAATGAGGAAAACATGAAAGCAAATAGTGGCAACACAACAACCATAAATAATGTTTGTACAGAATTTCAAATTCTGCAACCTATTTTCCTCACAACTACCATATAAGGTAGAAAATACAAGTGGTCTTTTCGCTGCTCTTCAAACTGGATGGAACTCAGGCTCACCTCACTGATCCCATCTATCCTGTCCCAGACTTCACTGGTCAATGAACTTGCCTTATGTCAGGCAGTTTGTAGCTATGGGAGTTCTGTCTCCCTAGCTAGTGATTTTCCACTGCAACTAGTCCACTGCCTCTTGGGATAGCACCCAAGTCAATTGACCTAACTTTTTTTTTTTTTGCTAAACTTCATTCTTCATCTGAAGTGAAGAATTCAAATTGTTGCTGATTGGCTTTCAGAGGGCAAGGACATGCCTTCAAGAATGGGGACAGGTGTCCACCTAATAGCAACAAGGACAAATTACTACTCCCTAAGGATGTCACACCAGGGAACTGGGCACAAATGATGCTTGAACACTTTGCAAAAACACTAAAACCTCATTAATGTAGACTCCTCTAGTTATAATTGGAGATAATTTGGGCTGGGGCTGGGTGGAAGTTTACCTTTGTACTGTCTATTAAAAAGTTTGCCAAGCAAATCAGTAGTATAAATAAGATGGGGAAGAGAATGTTTTATATACTTAAGAGAAAATACTGTCTCCAATCACTTTAGTAGTACCCATTTAAGTACAAACAATTACTGTGCTAATTACAATCTATCCTTATCTGTTCAGTAGGTTCCCTAAGGACTTCTACTTGGCAACACTTAGCCTAGCTTGAGTTACTGTGTATACTTAAGGATAATGTAAGTGAATTTCCTTAAAAACAGTCTACACTTCAAATGTCCTACTAATACAGATGGGCCTCCCTCTACCCAGAAAAAGCAATTTATCTGGATATTCTATTTTTTTAGAAAGTGAGAGGAGGGAAATGAGGAGAGCAAACATTGTAGAGAGAGAGGGAGAAAGGGAGAGGGAGAGGGAGAGGGAGAGGGAGAGGGAGAGGGAGAGAGAGAGAGAGAGAGAGAGAGAGAGAGAGAGAGAGAGAGAGAGAGAGAGAGAGAGAGAGAGAGATTATGTTTTCCCCCTACAGAAGATTTTTTTAGAGCCAAAGATAACTTTCTTAGTCTAAGCACATAAAAATACACTGTTTATCACTTGGTTTGCCCATACAATTATCGTGTTTGGTATATTTAGAGATGTGAAAGCTTAGAATAAAATGGAAAGTTTGGGTAAAAGATGTACTTCTCTCTCTTCATTTTAGCCAATTTGTTGGAATCTTTTTTTTTTTAAAAATCCTTGGAGAAAAAAACAAACACTTCTCTTCCCCCAAATGTTCATGTCTCTTCCTTTAATTCCTAAGTTTTAAGAGTATGAGATTTCACCAAAGTATTTAATAATAATTGAGATGCCCAAGTCCTTGTCTACTCTCCCCAACTTTTCCTGAAGTAGAATTCAATTTTACCCTATGCTTGTAAGTAGCTCTTAGTTGCCATCCAATAAGAGTCAAATTGAAATTCAGGCACATAAGAGAGGAGCGGAGCTGATCTGGGCATCCAACTGTGTCATTTGAACATTCAACTCCAGAGCTACTCTCAGATAATCAACTTTCCTATTGGTGTCAATGCACTCAGCAACCCAGTTTCTGGATGAGTATGAAAGATGTGCTGCAAATGAAATAAAATGAAAATGATTTTTTAAAAAAATGGCATTGCATAATGCATTGTCTATCTGTCATTATGCATCAAGGCTGTCTGTTAAGGCTGGCTTTAGTTAGAGAGAGAATTCTCCCTACTTGGTCACTTCAAAGAGGATTAACATGGGAATCTCTTATGAAACTTGATATCACATATCTTCAGCAACCCCCTTATAGAGAAGATAATTTGAGCTCTGAGCACTATCTGGGTTTCTAACTTGTGGAGAGTCCAGAGACAAAAAATCTTTTTATGTACCTAGCTATATACCATGAGTAGTTTTGAATCTGGAAGGCAACTATGGAATAGCCTTATCTGACTTCTGTCTTTTAAAGATGAAAAAAACTAAGGGATAGAGAAGGAAAGTGATTTTTGAAGATTACAGAGCTAATAAGGGTCAGAATTGGGATTTGAACTGATCTTCTATTTCAAATACAGAACTCTTATCACTCTATCTCATTGAGCAGATAGCCCCAAAGAAGCACAACTCTGATATCAATGCATAAGAAAGTCATTTTTCTTGAAGATTGCATTCTAATAAGGTAACCCATTATGTTACTTGTCTTTATTGCTTCCTTCCTGATTCACTGATACTGCTCTAAGTAGAGGCTTACTTGCCTGGGCTATTATACCAGCAATATATCAATTATCCATGTCTTTAATTTCTTATGCCATCCTGCCATATATTGAAACTGTGATGTGAAAATTCGTCAGGTAGAAGCATAACTGCATAATTCAAGCATTCCTTTTTCCCTGAAACTTTCCTATGACATGAGCTGGGTTATAGTGCTGAGATCAGGCTCTGCCCTCTGTGGCCAAAGTAACTTCAAAGCATAAATAGAATCTCCCTTCACTCCTATCTCATCCCCCAAATCTATTTCTTCAATCCTATCCATAGAACATTTCTGTTTGTCTGTGTGTGTGTGTGTGTGTGTGTGTGTGTGTGTGTGTGTTTGCCTCTTTTAAAGCCCAAAGGAAGCCACAGTAATAGGAATGAAGTAAATCTACATGAGATTAAAGCATCTTCATCTAATTTGGGACTTTCAGGTTGCACTAATCCAATAAGCCTTAGGTCACTTCAGGGGAAGAGCTTCAGTTCTTCTTTTTCTGAACTGCTAGGCTGCTATATGTGGGAGGTAAAAACCAAAAGGCTTCTTATCTAATTAGCATTTGCAGGATATTCTGGAGTCCAATAGTTGGGTTTCCTTGGTTAAGTCACTTAATCTTTTTGGGGTATCAGTGATCTTTGTAAAATGAGAGAGGCCCTTCTGGTCTATGTTCTAAATCTCAAACAGTTCTAAAACTGTAAGTTTCATGGTCCTTTCTTATTTAAAAAATGCACTTTTCAAAATTCCAAGGTGCTTTCCTGGAAAAGTACGTGCTCTGTCCATAGAAACTTGGGGAGCTCATTAAACTTTGCTTTGTCCAAGATTCCTCTTCTGTAAAAGTCAGAGAGTGGATTAAATGATCTTGATGGTCTTCTCCAGCTTTCATCCTAACAATCGTTTAATTCTAAAATGATAAAACATTTTCTAATTTTTAACAGTCTAGGATTCTAAGTTAAATCACACAAAATGAAAAAAAAACAACTGTTTGACACTGTCAGGAAATAAATGAAAGACAGAAGGCTCTAAAGTCTGTGTCAGCTTCCAAAAAGACTCATCCTTCGATTTTTATTTCTTCTTCTCACTCCTTTCACTCTGCTGAAGCTTTTTCTTTTGCCTTCCGTTTCCTGGCAATCACAAACCCCTGCTGGCATTTCCTCCATGGAAAGAAATCAGGAAAGCAAGAAGGAAAGCCATAGGAACCATCTGGGAAATGCACTTGGTGACAAACCTTGTACTCTTTGTATTATGAATTGTTTCTGGACTCTCTTTGAGTTCCACTCAAGCAAATTTTCCTCTTTGCTCAAGAAAAGCTTGGGATATAGAAGCAGCTAGAACAGAATAGCCCAGTGGGGATTATTGTTTAAACACTGCTGATAGAGCAAAAGATTGTTTCTCAGGCTGATGGTTGTAGAATGGGGAAGGAAAAACTTGATTCTGTCATTTATTATCTATATTACCCAACAATAACACTTATTAAGTGTTTACTATGTGTCAGGCACTGTCATAAGTGCCAAGGAGACAAGGAAAAAGGACAAAAGTCCACTAGCATAGAGTACTTTCCATCTCATTTCTCTTGCTCACATGGCTAAGTATTTCAAACAGAATTCAAACTGAGGTCAACTAGGTAGAACAATAGCTAGAGACCTAGACTTGGATTGGGAAGATCTGTATTTGACTCCTACTTCAATACTTCCTAGTTGTATGTCCCTAAACAAGTTGTTTAACATCTCTTAGCCTCAGCTTTGATATCTGTGAAAATATAGCTAATACTGCTTTCTGTAACCCAGGGTTGCTGTGAGGAATTAAAAAAGATAATATTTATAAAGCACTTTATAAACCTCAACATGTTATATAAATGCGAACTATTATTATTATCATCATCATCATCGTTATTAATAGTCTCTATGTTTAGCATTTTTTCCACTACATTATACTACATTTAAAGTTTTACATTTATAAAATATGTATAGTTACAAAATATCTGACAAATATAATCTCATTTGGTGGTTATATTTATGACAACTTTGGGAGATAGGCTATATGTATATTATCGTCCCAATTTTAAAGATGAAGAAACCGAAGTTGCTGTGTTTCTGTGATCTCTTAAACATCAGAAAATTAGACCTGGACTTTAAACCTGTATCTTTTGACTCCAGTTCTACAGTTCTTTGCACTACTACACACTATATAAAAGCAACTGATACTCATCCAAGAGACTTGCAGAGGAATGAGTTAGAAAGTAAGATTGGTTTCCTGAAGTTCAGACCAACTTCTCTGATTCACATATGGTATGTGGAGGTTCAGAGACTCTAATCTAGAATATGCAATTTTGAAAAATGGGAAATCCTAAAGGGTGAACAGTCCATAATTGTCAAGACTTCTATGATGTTTTGTTTTGGCTAGATTGATAGAGGGGAACTTTAGTCATAATTAAAATAGTTGACATTTATATAATATTTTAATAATTGTAAAGTTATTTATCTATATTACTTTACTTGATCCTGTGAAGAAGTTATTAATTAATTTATTACTTTTGGCAAGGAGGATTAGACTTGTGATAAAGAGGACTACAAGTGAGGAAAACATGCAAACAAACAAACTCCCTCCATCGATGACTATCAGCATCTGTTCTGCAACTCATGGTCATAGAGAATTATGGGGCACTGAGAGGATGCATGGCATGGCCAGTGTTAGAGCTAGTACTTGAATTCAGGTCTTTCTGAAACTTTGGCTAGCCTTCTATCATTACATTATGCTGCTATCATTAAATGCTACAGGTATCATTGTCCCCATTTTACAGACGATGCTCCATATATGAATCTGAACAGAAATAAAATTTCTTTTGCAGTATAAACAAATATTTGGGAGCTTGATGAATGAGATAATTTTTTAAAAAGTATTCAAACTTTTCATTGAGAAACATTATCTTGAAAGTATCAGGAACTTTAAGAGAGTCAAATAAATTATGCAATAATTAATCTCCAAGTTTTAAATTAGGAAGGGGAGCTTCACTAAGGTACTACTTGGCATATAAAATTCCTAGGCCTCCTCTGGGATGTCTATCTGAATCTCTCATACTCCTGGGATAATCTAATCCTGAAGTTTTTCTCCTTTAGACTCTAAGTTGATCTGATAAGTTTTCTACAACTTTTCTACAACTAGTTCAGTGACTTCATTACAGTCAGTTGACATTTAAGATATACTAATTGCTTCAATTTCAGGCTTCTTGGAGTCAGGTGAAGTAGAAAGTATAGTAGGATTTACTGGCAGAATACATGGAGTCAAATCCCAGGTCCCACACTTATTATTTGAAGTGACAAGAAAGTCTGTTTTCCTCTGTGAACCTCAGTTTTCTCATCTTTAAAATAGGTATGAAAAATGCATACTGTTTCCTGTATAGAGTGGTTGTGATTAATGAAGGGAAGATCATAAAAAAATGTAGTATTTAACTACATAGATTCAACATAGCCAATTTTATCATATTTTTATTGGTCAGAAAGAGTAGGAAAAGAGATATAATATTGGACTAAACCACAATCCTTAGAATTTATCAGTCTGTTAAATACTGACAAAACCAGACTGTGACCAAGAAATTTTTTATCATAAGAAAGGTGAGAAAAATTTTGCCCTGTTTTGTGTGTGTTATATCTACTCAAGGCTTTGAATATTCACTCTGACATAGGCACCTTAATTTTTGACAAAATAAGTCTTTGCATACTATGTATTTTCTTCCTTTAAAATATATATCTTTTTAAAAAGACATAAATCTTTTTGTTCTTCTCTGTGTGTTGCACCCAAGACAATGACCCACCTTGTCTACACCTACTTGTAGTTCTGCCCAGAATATTTTACTTGAGAGAAGGAGCTAAAATGAGGCAATGGTGTTACAGAAAAAAGGAAGCATTGTTCTAAGATGAAGCTCCATATCATAGCAAACATGGAGAGAAACTGCAATGGCTACCTACTTCCTATTGGAGACTAAAAATAGTGGGACCAAATCAGCCTCAGTGGCCATTTGGTAAACTCTGACTCAGTATCCTCAGCATGTGTGATGTGGGTGAGAGAACACTGCAAAAAATAAGACTGGCTTTCCTTAACTTAAAGAAATGGAGACTTCATGCCATATTCAGAGGGAGATTTTGGTGCCAAATCTAGACTATCTAAAACAGTGGGTTTTAATATGGAAATGTATGCACTGGAAATCAGAGCAGATTGAAAGTTGCCTTTCGAGTAAAGCATCTTTCATCATTCCCTACTTTATAGGTCATTCCTGAAATTGAAAAGTATGGTTGAAAGGGAAATACATTAGATTTGGAGTCAGGGTTCATATTTCAGCTCTTCCTCTTACTAGTATGTGACTTCAGGTCAGTCTCTTGACCTGTCTAAATCTCAGTTCCCTCATCTGTAAAATCAGATTTGACTACATAGTTTCTAAAGTCTCTTCCAGTTCTGACATTCTATTATCATTGCATTATCCTATGACAAGGTTTTCTATTTCTAGTATGACTTTTCCATAGCTTATCCTGGGTCCAGGCTCAACCCACACTCTTAAGCAGTCCCATTCTTTTGTTATTTCTAAGGTTTGTTTCTCAGCTTTCTTTTTGGTCTTCATTGCTCAGTCCTAGAGTAGCTCAGAGTGGTAGTTCACTTAAGAACATTAATTGAGAGCAAAAATAGACCTTAGAATCAATCTAATTCAGTTTTCATATTTTAACAGATGGAGAAACTGAAGTCCAAAGACATTTAAGGGTTTGTTTAATGTTCCATAAGTAATAACTTTGTTTTAATCATTTTAATTCTTACATTATTTTATTTTATTTTTTGCAAGGCAAATGGGGTTAAATGGCTTGCTCAAGCTAGGTAATTATTAAGTGTCTGAGACTGGATTTGAACCCAAGTACTCCTGACACCAAGGCCGGTGCTTTATCCACTGCACCACCGAGCCACCCCATAAGTAATATCTTTAAAAGATTGAATTTGAATCCAGATCCTCTGATTACAGAGATACTGTTTACTCCATTGCTCACTCAATGGATTTTTGTTGTTCTTTATCATATATGATAAAAGTCAAAATTTTCCAGATATAGCTAAAGGAAAAGAGAAATTCTCAAATAATTTCTTAATCAAAAGTGAAACTTAGCCAAACTCCAATTTAATCAAAAGCCAGTGGAACAATGAATGAATCTGGCCTATTACACATCATTTGCAAGGGGAAATGATTCTGAAAGAATTTTTAAGTGCCATATTCTGGAACAGGAGAGGGAAGAAAAGCATTACAACCATATCTTTCTCAAACTTTTGAAGTCTCTAAACCATTATTTCTCTTAAAGAACTTTATTTTCCCCCCCTCAAAGTGCTAAGAATGGGGGGAAAATATATTTTCCTCAAAATTTCTCTTATAAACTTGAAGGAAGACAGAGATGAGATCACTACAATCAAGGGTGTTTACCCTAGGGTCCATAAGCCTTATTTTATTTTTTTTGAAATATTTTATTTGAGTTTTACAATCCCCCCATCTTGCTTCCCTCCCCCACCACCCACAGAAGCTAGTCTGTTAATCTTTACATTGTTTCCATGGTATACATTGATCTAAGCTGAATATGATGAGAGAGAAATCATATCCTTAAGGAAAAAAAAATAAAGTATAAGAGATAGGAAAATTACATAATAGGATGTTTTTTTAAAATTAAAGGTCTTTGTTCAAACTTCACAGTTCTTTCTCTGGATATAGATAGTATTCTCCCTCACAGATATCCCATAATTGTTCCTGACTGTTGCATTGATGGAATGAACAAGTCCATTAAGGTTGATCATCTCCCCCATGATGCTGTTAGGATGTACAATGTTTTCTGGTTCTACTCATATCGTTCAGCATCAATTCATGCAAGTTCTTCCAGGCTTCTCTGAACTCCCATCCCTCCTGGTTTCTAATAGAACAATAGTGTTCCATGACATATATATCATAAGCCTTATTTTAAAAAATAAAACTATATTTCAATATTTCAATTACTTTGTAATTCCATGTATTTTTTTATGTATTTAAACATAATTCTGAATAGAGATCTATATATTTCAAAAGGATCCATGACTCACAAATTGGTTAAGAACTTCTGTACTACAGCTAGAGAAGGAAGAAATAAATGAGAAATCTAAATAAGTTTGTGATAAGCTGTCTAGCAGATCAAACTTTACTCTTAAAACTGAATAATAATTTTGAATTTTCTACTTTGTGAAACTTGAGAGAAGCATAGAATAATATCATATCTTTAATAGTGTTCTTAAAGAGCATCCAATGAAATTATCAGGCCCATAGTAGGTTACCAGAATAAAGGATTTAAAGGGAGGCAAATGGTCCTTAAGTTACATGGATCAAAATGATAGGCATCCATCCATGTTGAGGACTGGATTTTTCCCAGGGTAACCAAGTTGTTATGAGGACTCAGCTAGTATAGCCTTTTATTTCATTTAATGGATGCTTATCATCCAAATTCCTATTTATGAGGAAATAATTATGGTAGATACAGTCTTTCCAAGTTCTTTTGGGGCAGAAAGAGAGTTAAAATGGGGAAATGGGGAAATAGCTATAATAATATTAGTGCATTTTTTCCCATTTGACAGATGAGAATGAGACCAGAAAGTTGAAATTACTTGACTGAGGATTCATAGGAAGAAAATAGTAAAGCCAAGACCAGAATCTAGGACTTTTTAAATTCAAGTTTAGTGTTATCAATATACTACCAACTTCCTTTTGCATATAGCCACCTGGAAAGTGACATAAAAGGGCATCAAAACTTATTTTGTATGTGGAGGAAAATGCTAGTTAGCTACTGCTAATAGTTAGCATTTATTGAGTACCATTAGTTTTGCAAAGCACTATATATGTATATATATATATATATATATATATATATATATATATATATATATATATATGTACACATACATATCATCTTATTTGATCCTTCCAACAACCTTAGGAGATAGGTGCTATTATTATTTCCATTTTACAAATGAGGAAATATATATAGAGAGAAGTTGAGTGGTTTGCCCAGAACTAATACAGAATTCAAATCAAGATTTGTTGATACCATGTTCAATATTCTATCCATTTTGCCACCTGTCTTGTTAACAACAAAGTTGTGTCTACTTTGTATCAAGCACTGTATTACAAAGGAAAAATGGGAAAAAATCTTTACTCTTAAAAATTTTATGTCTTTTGAGGGAAAGCAAAATGTACACATATAAATAAATATGAAATTCTAGATTTCTTTTTTAGTAGGAAGAAGTACACTAGCAGCTTGGGATGATAGTTCTGTTGTACAGTCAAGAAAGACCTTATATAGAATACAATACTCAAATTGTACTTTCAAGCAAACTTGAGATTCTAAGAGGCTAGAGTGAGCAAGAAGTATGTCCCAGACATGTGATACCTGAGCTTAATTTTGAGACCATACCAACTGTCCTGAGGAAAGTCAGGTCCATGGAAATTTAGTGGACACCAACCAAATATAGACTTCCAAATCTTTTCCCTTGAATGACTGGATTAGATCTTGAAGAAACACACCCCCCTTTCCACTTATTCTAATCCTCACATTAAAATAATAGCACCTAGAGTAGTCATAAAAGGATAACTTAGATACAGGAGCAACTTTCAATCAATCAATAAGTGTCTTTGTCCCAATGGCAGGAATAGGGGGCAGTATATAGGGCCAATTAAATACTCTCTTTGTTGCAATTTCTAATGTGCTAGTTGTCAGGGGTTTTACTGACAGAGGCAGAAAGTTGGTAGATCATATCTACTCCAGAGGACTGAGACTTCAGCCCTCCAAAGCAATCATAAGCTTCACCTCAGAGAGCTTTCCAATAAGAAGACTAAATCTTTGAATTACTGTTCATCAGGAAATAGGGTTACTCTGTAAACTGACTCAGAAAAAGAATACAATTAAGTTTAATCTCTTTCAAGAAGAACTTTGTCTCTGAGAGGATAAGGGTTGGCTATACATGGGAGAAAATGGGAAGAGTAGAATACTAATCTATATACAGACCATTAGGGATATTTTATTCAGGGCATTTAGCAAAACTCAAGACAAGGAAAAGGACTAGAAAATGAGACATAAGACAGAGGTGGACAGGACAAAGCCTGCTGGCCTCCACATGAGGCTCAGCTTGCAAATGATCACTGGTGTAACATGGGCAAGATGAAAATGGCCATTAAGTGCTGATATGCCTGCTGCTTCTAGGATAGTGTCCCCAAGAGCTCTAAGGATACATGAAGTGTGTAAAGAATTTTATGATGCCTCCATCCTCAGCTAAACCATCCTTGGCAATATCATAGCTAATAACTGAAATTTTCTTGCTGTTTGAATGAAAGGAGATGAAAGTGGGGATCTTTTACTGCACTGCACTCTAGTTCAGAGGGATTGACAGTGGATTTGAGGGATCCATATTCAATTTTGAATAGTATTGAATCTCTTGATTTAAAAAAGCAGACTTCATTGAGTCATGTGACCTGGATCAATAAGGTAGATTTCTGTTTATTAATAGGAGAAAGACCTCTTCTCCACATTCCATGTGCCTAATATAAACCTAATTCCTACACCTCGGAAAAGAAAACAAAACAACATGAAGCTCTAAGGATGGCATAACTTAGACTTGGTAAAGGAGCTGAGGGGCAATATCCCTTGATCAGCAATAGTAAGTAGAGATTCAAAGTGGGTCATCAATATCATTCCTCTTAACTTTACTCTCACTCTCTTCCTTCCAAATTAGCATCTTTCTTCTCTTTTAATTGGTCAGGAGGTTACCTAAGGTTCAAATTTACCTTTCTCTTGGCGATTTTCTTTTCTGGAAAATGTAATTATAGTAGCATTTTCCTTACTTTTTCTCTTTTCCTTTATCATTGCTAGGAACTTGGAAGTTCACATGACCTCATTTCAAGGTATACCCAACTGGGAACATGAGAAATAATCCATTGTCATCCTCTTTTCAGGAATAATTATGTCATATTTTTAGATTATTATTAGTGATTCTATTTTCATTCTATTTGAATAATTTTTTAATAGATGTGCATGTTTATACTGAGCTAGGAATTTACCCAGATGGTCCATGTGCCCAATAACTTCCAATTTATATTGAGTTCATGTGGTTGTTATTGAACTAATAATTTCCCCTATAGTCTGTATGCTTCAGTGTCTCTATTAAATACCTCTCTCTGGAGCAAAAATTGCTTCATTATTTTGAAGCACTGAACTTTCAGGCAGCCTAATGACTAATGCCTAGATTTAGAGAATACTGACCCCAAACACATTTGAGCTTCAAGCAGACTTGGTAATAGTGAAGGAAGCAGGGAATGTCCCTTCCCAAATCTTCTCATCTTTTGTAGGCTTGCTAACAAGCAGTGTTTGAGATCATAGACCTTTTGACTCACAAAAGATAAATTAGAATCAAGAACAACTCAAAGTGAGGCTCTTTTCTTCACAAAGAGAGCCCAATAAAATGAGAGAGCAGTTTACCCTCAGGGTTGCTGGTATCTGAAAACATCAAAGAATTTAGACTTAGAAGGTTTTAGAAATCATCTAGACTGGCTGTATCATATTACCAAAGTAGAAACTAAGGTCTAGAGCAAGGAAGTGATGTCAGATATCACATAGGTACTGAGTAGAAGAGATGAAATTGAAACCTAAGTCCTTTGACTACAAAATCAGTTCTTTCCACTACAAAAATTATATATGCACTTCCATATACTTAAATTCCTGAGGTTGGATATAGAGCACCATAAGTAGAAGCAGAAATATGAAAGAACAGGAGACAGGTTTCAGTATGTTCAGGTTAATATGAATGTTCTACCTTTCTGTTGCTATGCATTTAAATCAGATAACTCAGCACAACTCTTATTATATCAACAGGAAATAGACAAGGTCCAACTCATACCTGAAAGTCATCTGGAAGACTTGACCCTGGTTGACATGTTGGCTCCTGTTGTTGTAACCATGCAACATCTCCCCAAAGAGAGTGTCATTGAACTTGGAGTCAGGCTTGAGGCACTTGGGGCCCTCACAGACGTCCGATAGCATGAGGCAGGATTTACCATCTGGAGCTAGCTTATACTCCTCCACACAGCTAGAAAATGATAGATGAGATAATTAGACCCATACTCCAGTAAATAGTGAGGTGTAATAGAAAGAATGACGAACTGGTAGTAAAGAGATGTGTGTTTTAGTCCTGACTCTGTCACTTGTTTCAATTTGGCAAAATGATTTTCTTTGTCTGGGCATCAGGTTCCCATGCAAATAAAGGCATTTGATTGGATTATCTCTAATGTCCCTGGCTACTCTACCAGTTTATGAGTTTATATTTTAACAGTTAATTTTCTTTTTAAAATTTATCTTATTTATATTTAAAAACTTTTTTCTTCATATATCATTCAGTTCAAATGATATTATTTCCCCTTTCATAATGAAATAGTCATCTCATACTAAAGATTTTTAAAAATGATAGATTTGAAAACAGTTAAGCAAAACTCATCAACATATCAACTACATCTAATTGTAAATGAAATATTCTACATCAAGAGTCCTCTACCTTTCCAGTGAATAGAAGGAAGTACATTTTCTTAATTCTTCTCCAGGGTAAAGCATAATCATAAACACAAAGTATTCAATTTCATTTTTCTTCTGCTGTTTACCTTATTAGAATATTTTATATAACCTTTTCATGGTTCTGCTTACTTCATTGAGTCTCAGATCATGTAAGCTTTGACCCATGTTTTTATAAATTCATGTTCTAATTTCTTATGGATCAGTAATATTCCATTTCAATCACTTACCACAATTTGTTTAGACAATGGACAATCTACAGGGATCTGTTATATTTTTTCCCATTTCTTTGCTATCACATAGAGAAATGCTCTGAATATTTTGGTGTATTAAGGACCCTTCTTTTTGTCTCTGATCTTCTTTGCCTTGAAATAAGATTTCTGGGTCAAAGAATATCAATAGTTTAGTTTCTCTTTTTAAAAAGCATAATTCTAAATTGCTTTATAGAATAGCTCTACCAATTCATAGCTCTATCAGCAGTGCATTAGTATCTGACTTTTTTCAACTTCATCTACATTGATTATTTGCATCTCTTGTCATCATTGCCAATTTTCTGAGTGTGAGGTAAAATCTCAGACTTGTTTTCATTTGCATTTTTCTTACTATTAGTCATTTAGAGCTGTCTTTCATAAGATTGTTAATAATTTACAATTTTTTAAGAATTGTTTCTAATAGTCTTTTGTTAGGATCCCATCTAGCTCTATCATTTAATATTTTAATGTTCTTTTCAGCTCTAATATATTATGATCAAAAGTTCTCCAGTGCTTTTCATTTTATAATCATGAATGAAATAAGTAAAATCTAGAGAAATAACTGTTCGTGTTTCTTGAAGAAGACCATGCCAAAGACCATGCACGAGAATTGAGTGAGAGAGGCGCTGTGTAAAGTCACCAGCCTCACTTTCTCCTCTGGAGTCCCCTGATTCCAGTGACCAGATATGAATCAGGATGACTTGAGATAGCTCTGAAATTGAGGAAATCAAGGTTAAGTGACTTTCCCAAGTTCACACAGCTAGTAGGTATTAAATTTCTAAGGCCAAATTTGAACTCAGGTTTTCCTGATTTCAAGTCTGGTGCATTTAGATGTTAGAAATAATTAGCACTGGTCTGAGAGAAGTGCAATTTCTTTCAAATAATTCCTTATAATAATGATACTTCTTTTATATAGTGAGTTTTGCATTTGTAAAGCACTTCACACACAATATCTCATTGAAACTTTATAGCATCCCTGCAAGTTGAATATTGCATATATTACTATCTTCCCTTATCCCTCCTTTTTTTTAAAACTTAAGGTAGCCTGAGATTCAGTTTATTCAGGTGAATATCAGAGGGAGAATTTGAACTCAGAACTGCCTGACTAAAATTCCTTTCTTACATAATGCTCTTGCCTAGTGGAAAAGAAATCTTAGATATAATTCATAGAACACTGTGATATCCTCTACCTCGTCTATTTAACCTATAAATCAACAATTGAAGAAAGGCACTTATAATATTTGGGGGAGGAAAGTTTAAGAATTCCATATATCTTCTTTAGACCTTTTTTCCATGAACATACAGATCCAAAAAATAGCATTTATAGACTAATTGGGGGTACCGAATAGTTTTTCAAGACAAACTATATTCCCAAAGTAACTTTCTACAACATCTGAAAACTATAACAGAAACTAGACTTTAATCATTCTATGGGTGGACCCTTCAGCATTGTGGATGCTTTTATGCAAGTCAAAAGCTGGAAATACAGTTGTGACATAGTAGCAACCTCTGTCCTAAACCTCTAATCATCCAATCCTGATGGCCAGTAATGGCCCCCCAAAATGCTTTCGTCAGGTTTATATTGCTCCAGTAGGCAACTTGCATGTGGCGGCATATTTAGAATAGATAGTGGGACAGCAAGGAGGACAGAAGACCTTCATAGGATCACAGATATTGGAGCTAGAAGGGGAATACAGATCATCTAACTCAATCCCTCCTTTTATAGATGAGGAAATTGAAGCCCAAAATGATTAGAGGATTTTCCAGTGGTCACACAGACAATTTGTGGCAGAGGTAGAATTGTAACCTATGTCCTCTGTCTAAAAAATCCATTGCTCTTTCCACTATAACATGCTAACTGTCCTTCACTGGTTTTATTTTATCTTTGGGTGGTGGTGGTGGGGAATCAGTTAGTTACAACGTGTTGATTTTTTTCCCCCTGTGGATAGAGGCACACAAAACACTGTACAGGAAATGAAGATATCGTCTGACATAATTATTCACATTTCCATACTCCTTTAAGGTTTTAAAGCAAAACAAAACCCTGGAAAGTAGGTAAAGTTTTGTTACTTTCCATATTTTTATAGATGAAGAATCTGAGGTACATAGAGGTGAACTTAATTTACAGGGTCACAGCTAGAAAAAGATAGAATATTTTAGTTAAAATTATTTTGGCAGCAAGTATAATTCTCTTTGTGCTACATAGTGCTAGTCTTAAGAAGATAGCAATCTAAATTCTTTTCAGGTAAAAGGTTTGCAGGGTATTTATTCATCATCTTTTCCATACAGTCCATGAGTACTTGGTGAGGTTAGGATCCTGTTCAGAATTTTCTGAGTTACATTTGAGTTGGGTAAGCTGAGGGAGTAATGCCCCAAATTTCTTACATAGTTTCTGAACTCACTTCTTACATTTCAGTTATCTCTGTAGAAAATAATAAAATGTTATAGAGCAGGGGATTGGAGCATCAGAGAAGCTGGCAAGTCTATCCCCAGGGGAGCCATGTATGACTGAGGCAAAGAAAATTTCCTCCTCTTTGAATATCCGAGTCTGCTATCTTCTGATGAATTAGCCTCCTACATGCTTGAAGGAACAGGCTTCTTTATTTACAAGCCAGCAATGCTATGTCCTTGAAAACCAAAGGGCAATTACAAAAAACTTTACCTCAAGACACAAGACCTTGAATGCTAGAAGATTTCTTTTGGGAAATGCCTAAAAGTATCTACCTTCCTTTTAAATACATTGTCTCATTTCAATATTACGAATTGGGTGGTAGAAAATGACTATTCAAAGAACAACAGACTCATTAAACTTGAAGTTCAGAGAGTCTATTTTCAAAGAACAACTCTGCCTCTCACTATATATATGGCATTGAACAAGTCACTCATCTCCTTAAAGATCAATTTAATAGTTTGGAAATTAGAGTTAAGAATATTAATAGTACCATAGAGATGTTGTGAAAAAAAAAAACAAATTATAAACTAAAATGTACTATAAAATACAAATTATTACATTAATAATTTGAAGATCTATGTTTTCTACATTTAGCATTTTTCCTCAGATTAGAAAGAACCTATCCATTACTGTTTTATGACACAAAGTTTTTAATCTTTCCAAACCTATATATTTAGAATAAAAGAGGATCAGAGAGATCATCTTGTCTAAACCCCTTCTAGTAATGAAGGAACTGAAAATAAGAAATGTTAAGTGACTTACTCAAAGTCACACAGGTAATATGCAGCTTTGGTTTTAACTTCACTGATATCCAAGTCAACCAGTCTGCTCACTATACCATGTTGAATCTTTTTGTGATTCTGAAAAGCTCAGAATTGCTATAATTTGTTCTTTACAGCTGGAATTTATGTACATGCCATAATGAGGCAAGGGCAAGATTCCTTTTAATGGCATGTGACTTGAAGAGATCTAACAAATTATCTCTCCTAAAATTTTAATGTTATCAGAGAAGAGAATAAGGTCCAAATAAGTGGTGATTTTATACAGCACTGATCCTGTAATCAAAAGGACTCAAATTTAAATCTGGCTTCAGACACTTGACATTTAATAGCTGCATGACCTTGGGCAAGTGACTTAACACTGATTGCCTTGCATCTCAGGCAATTTCCAATCATCCTGTTTCACATCTAGCCACTGGACCCAGATAGCTCTGGAAGAGAAAGAGAGGCTGGTGACATTGCCCAGTACCCCCTCATTCAAATCCAATTCATATGCATGTAATGGCATCATGTCCCTGATGTCATGGTCTTCTTTAAGAATGAAGGATGGGGGCAGCCAGGTGGCACAGTGGATAAAGCACCGGCCCTGGAATCAGGAGTACCTGAGTTCAAATCCTACCTCAGACACTTAATAATTACCTAGCTGTATGGCCTTGGGAAAGTCACTTAACCCCATTGCCTTGCCAAAAAAAAAGAATGAAGGATAAACAACACTTGACTATAATGATAGATGCAGGTCAGACTTTTGTGTTCTGAATTCCAACCATTGTACCTTCTACTATGCTATAATCATACTTCTACTATAAGTATAATCACAACCACAGGTCATGGTGGTGATGATTTTAGAATTCAGAGGAGAAAGAAATCATGAGTAAGATTTAGGGGATTTAACTCTCAGTTCACCTGGTGGATCAACCTCATCCCTAATACTAAGAAACTAACTTGGTAGGTTTCTTTTTTTTTTCTGGTTAGATAAATATGACTGAAGTCAGTCTTTTCTTTGATTTTTATCTTGGAGAATAAGTAGAAAGGATATAATTTTGTCTCAAGAGAATTTATACACAACTTAGATTGGAGAAGTAAAAAAATCTCAGCTGTGATTCTAGGACAGTGGTATTCAGGCTATAGGAAAGAGATAATGATAATGTAGAGATTGGAATTGGAATTGGAAGCAGGGAGAAAGAGGCTACAGAGTGAGGCAAAAGGAGTTGAATAATTGGCAAAAGAATTGGATTCAAGTTCCACTTTCATTATTTTTTCTGAGATTTCTTTTTCTTTTTTCCTTTTTATGCATTTTTATTTATTTTCAATAACATGCAAAGGTAGTTTTCAACATTCATCCATTTGCAAGCTTATGAGTTTCACATTTTTCTACCACCTTCCCTTCCCTCTCCCCTCCCTATGACAGCAAACAATCTCCACCTTCATTATATACTAGTTGAAATGATTTATTAGCATCATATACTAGCTGAGGTAAGTCATTTCATTTCTGTTACTTTCAGTGTCCTCATCTGCGTAGTGGAATATCCTTGCAGAGTTTTGTAAGAATAAAATGAGGTAATGAATGTTAAAATAGTAAGAACTTTAAAATGGTTTCCAATATCAAGTTATTAACACCTCCATTTATCATTTCATCTTCATTCATTCCTTCAAAAGATGCATATTACTGCTCCTACCATCACCCCCCCCACTTTAGTCCAGCATTGTCAAGTACCCAGTACTAGGGATTTTAGAAGGAAGGATGAATTTGTTAATCCCATAAAGATTTGTTTAATCTTCATGATCCTCATGAATTGAGCAAATTATACACTGTCAATTCTGAATCACAGTGCAACTTCTCTGAATATCTTTCTCCTTCTAATACTTGATAATAATAAATAATGATGATAATGACAAAACCAAACAATTAGCATTTATACAACACTTACTTTATGCTATACCAAGCTCTTTAACTCTGAGAGATAGGTATTATTATTACCCCCAATTTACAGATGAGGAAATTGAAACAGTCAGAGCTTAAATGACTTGCCCAGGGTCTTCTTCAGTCACTTTACAGTTGGGTCATCATGGACAGGTCACTTAATAATCTCAGTTTCTTCACCAGTAAAATGAACTGGTAAAGAAAATGGTAAACCACGCCAGTATTTTTGCCAAGAAACCCCAAATGGGATCACTAAGAGTAGGACAAGACTGAACAACAACATCAACAAAGTTTTATATAATTTTCATATGTACCATTTCACTTTTATTTTTATATTCTCAATCCCTAAAATGGTGTATGACATGTAGCTGATCAATAAATGTTTATTAATTGATTATGAGGCTGCAATCTTTCATTCATCACTTTCTTTTTCTTATACCTCAGAGTATTATGAGAAGCCCAGTAAAGGACTTTCAATTTAACTTTTTTCCTCTAAATTTACAGATTTGAAATACAAAGAGTCAGATTATATGATCACATGCTTTTAAGGATAAAGGTTCCTACTCTTCTTGGGATATAGGAATTAATATTATGCTAAGCCATATTGCATGTGCTAGTAATACACAAAGGGGCACAATTCTACAAACCTTGCCTTTAGAGCAAATACTTTGCCTTAGCTCTGCCTTTGATCAGTGATGTCATGAATCCTGATCCACAGACATTTGATCACCAGCTACCTCAGATTTTTATTTCTGATTTACAGCTTAACTAGGTATCCCCAGGATCATAGGATTTAAAAGAAATGCTATATAACCTAGGAAAGGAGTTCTTAATATTTTTGTGTCAGGGTCCTCTTTTATATAGTGTGGTGAAATCCCTGGACCCTTCTCATAATAATCATTTAAAAGCCATAAAATAAAATACACAGGATTACAAAGTTAACAAATCATATTTAACTTATCAAAGTATTTTTTAAAAAAAATAACCAAATTCAGGGCAGCTAGGTGGAGCAATGAATAGAGCACTGGCCCTGGAGTCAGCAGTACCTGAGTTCAAATACAACCTCAGACACTTAATAATTACCTAGATGTGTGGCCTTGAGCAAGACACAACCCCATTGCCTTGCAAAAATCTAAAAAAAACCCCAAAACCAAATTCATGAACCCCAGGTTAAAACGCCATGATTTTAGAATAACCCCTATGTTTTCTAGAGAAAAAACTAAAGATCAAGAGGTGGCAAGATTTATTCAAGTTTGCAAAGGTGCAGAAGGAGAATTTGGCTCCTCTTACTTTAAATCTATATCACTTTCTGTAATATGTTGGCCTTCTAATAGGATTCTTACCTGTGAACTTGCTTTTTGGACTGAGCTCTCTTCCCAGCTACATCTCCCTTTTTCTTACCTGATAGTAATAGAATCTACTCATTGCCAAGACCTTTAGGGGTGCTGCTAGCCTCAAGTATCAAGGACAAATAAAAGGTATATATTTGTCTGAGCTCTGTTATGCTAACATGAGCGACTTTCTCCCTCCAGCCACCCTGGGGCACAGAATGGTTTATTTGAAGGTCTGTTTTGGGTTTTTTTTTTATTTTATTTTTGTACCATGCTACATAATTATACAGTTCCTTTGGAACATTTTGTCGTCTGGGAGATTTTCTTACAGAAAGTCTAAAGAGCGTAGGCATGTAGGAACTTGGCCAAGTTATGCACAGAGCTATATTTATACATATGCAAAGAGGAATAAATAAATTAAGTAAGCAAGCAGATACAAAATAGGAATTTTCTCCCAAGGCATGGATTTAGTTGCCTTCACCTCCCTCTTTTTATAGGATAAGAAGGCTATTTATAGATGTGATTTCTCCTTTAAACCCATTTTGTAAAACCAAGAGGCTAGCAGGATCTGACAATCAACTGTAAATCAACCAATTAATTCAAAAAAAGTATTTGCTAAATATGTTCTTTGCTTAGAGCACTGAGTCCAAGAGAGAGGCCTAGTTCAATTTTGACTTTGTCCTTGTCATTATGGAATTCATAGTCTAATAAATTTGCTAGACAAAGCCCAGGCAAACTAAAGTTTTTAAAGTTATTTCAAGTTATAATGTAAATAGATCCATACTTAAGGTTAGAAAGGATAGGTTTGAAACCAGGACCTACCACATAAAATAAGTAAGCACTGATGAAGTGCCTATCATGTATAAGGCACTATAGGATATAAAGAAAGGCAAAATCAGTTCCTACACTCAAAGAATTCATAACATACAAACAAATATACAGAAACAAAACATTTCTCTCTGTCTCCTTTCCCTTTCTCTCCTTTTCCTTGCTTTTCCCTCTCATAAATTAAAGATAATTATAGATAGTCTCTCCAATAAAGTATGAACATTACTAATAACCACTTATTAGGTGTGGGACAGAGAAGGCCCTTGTCCTCTTTGAAACTCCCTTTCCATAACCAATAGGAATACTTGCATTGCCTATATCAGAAACTGATTTTAAGAACCAAATGGCAATGCCTGTAAAGTACTTTGAAACCAAAAAGTGCCAAATTAAAATCAGTTATAAGACAGTGTGGTACAGTAGAAAGACCCATGGACTCTGACTCTGGCCTTCTGAGTAGCCACTGCCAGTTCCAGATTCTTGACTCTGACTTCAGCTAATTCTGATTTCTTTCAAGTGGGATATCATTTTTCTACCCTCCTGTGCTCTCTCTTTGATATAACAAAACCAAATATTTTGATGTAAATGCCTCACAGGGACCTCCAAATGGGGTTCACTGTTTTGATGAAAGAGGTTGTATCAAGTGCAAATAAGTTCCATTGTTAATACACTTCCTTTGAAGCCTTGTAATATTAATGCTGGTCTGAAGGTTTCTTAATTTTTCATTCTTTCTTTGCATTCCTTGGAAAGGGTTAATTGGTTCTGGTGTTTAAAAATGTGACAATCCAGAAATGAAACTTCCTGAATAAGGGTCTGCTCCCCTCCACTCTTTCCCATTCTAGTTAACACTATATCTACTTACTTAAACCACTTAAACTGTTCAGCATGCAGTTTGAAGGGCCATCTGAGGTAAAGCCCAACTAAGGTAGGGTAACTTTGTTTCAGAACACTCAAATTTGAATAGTTCCAACAATATAGGAAGAGAAAAAAAGCCCTGAATTTAGCACCTAATTAGAAGGTACAGCTAGTTAAGACAAGATACTAACAGATGGCTAGTTGCTCTTCCCCATCTTCACAATCTGACAGACTGCCTTGTATACCTAATGAGTATCCCTAATGACTCTTTGAATAGTAGCCTAGAAAGAGTAGGGGAGACTAAGACATCTAACACAGCTTCTCTAGAAATTGTCTTGAAAATTGATGTAAGGGCATCTTTTGTGCTACTTTTCTGAGTTATAATTTTCACTGTCGAATCACTAGTTAAAATTCTGAACTAGATACAATGGAATTGATATATGAAATAGGGGAAGAAGACCTGGCTTTGAGTCCCAGCACTACAACATACTGGGTGACTTTGGACAAGCAACTTCCTTTCTCAATATCTCAGTTTACTTATCTGTAAAACAAGACTCCAAGAATGGGAATTCTTAAGGTCTATTTAGGGAAATGATATGATATGATCATTCATAGATGGGAACATCAGTAGAAGCCTACTCAGTCCCACTGAACAACAAGGAGGTTTTTAAAAAGCATTGACTAACACAAAAATTCTTTTGTATGCAGGCTTGCAGAACTGTGCCTATGCATAATTTACATACCACTGCCCTGCAGTCACTTAAGTTGAAGAAGGACTGCCATAAATTTAGGTCTGCATATGGTAATTTATTTCTTATTTATTTTGCTGATTGACTGCTAGGGGCCTAGGATCTCCCCAAGCTACAACCAAATCTCATGTAAAGAACTGCAGGTGTGGAAGAAATAAGAAAGGAAAAAAGACTGGAGTCTGAGAGGATTGCTTTTGATTTCTAATTAATAACAATAATAATAATAATAATAATAATAATAATAAACTTTTTATGGTGCATACTATGTGTCAAGCACTTTAATCAAAGCTATACAATTATTGTCTCATTGATCTTCACAACAACCTTGGGAAGTTAGTGCTATTTTTTATTCTTGTTTTACAAATGAAGAAACTGAGAAAAAGAGAGGTTAAATGATTTGCCCAATGTCACATAGCTAGTAAATGTCCGAGGCTTAATTTGAACACAGGTCTAGTGCTCTATCCATTGAACTTCTATCTGCTTTGCTAGTAGTCCCCCTCACTTACTAGGTAGGTGACCATTGGAAAGAAACAGTCTACCTGCCTCAGTTTTCTTTTCTAAAGGTGGGCACCATGATATTTGACATTTACTAATAATGATGATGCACTATTAAGAACAACAATAATGATAGCAGCTAACATTTATACAGCATTTTGCTGTTTGCAAAATGTTTTAGAATATTCTCCCAGGAGAGGTAGGTGCTTTCATTATCCCCATTTTACAGATGAAGAAATTTAAGCCAAGAGGGGTTAAATGTTTTACCCAGGGTTGCAAAACTAGTAAGTGTCTGAAACTGTATATGAACTTAGGTCTTGGTAACTGCAATCTCAGCACTATACTGCTTTGTAGCTGGGAGATTGATTGAATGTGGGAAATTATATTGCATTTTTAATGACATTTTAAATGTATTCTTTTATACAAAGACCAATCTTTCAAATGCAAATATATTCTCAGTGATGTTTATGGTTGGGAATCTTGGAACTACAATCTCTGGAGAATAAAAGTTACAGGAAAACAGAAGGGCAATGGAGGCTAGTATGATGAGGACATACAGCATGAAGCCTATTTCTAAGGAAGTGCTTTTATGAAAAGAAAAGCTTAAGGAATATCACTGAATACATATGGAGGGTCTCAAAGATCCATTGGTACCCAGGTAATATAGAATCAAAAGAATTCCAGAATGCTGGTTACTGTGGATTTGGGGGGGGTAAGAATTTTCTAGAAAATCATGAAAAAGAATGTCATGGGTTGATAGGATATACATGTATTGGGATCTGTACCAATGGAAGAATGCCAACAGTGAAGAGATTATTATTATTATTGCTATTATCATTATATAATTAATAATTAGATAAAGGAAGAAAAGAGGTTTAGGAAGGAGAAATTCATAGTAAAATGTCCATTACACTGAGTGTAGGGGAAAGAATGAACCATTCTGGCTAATTTAATTTCTTGTGTCACTGATAATGAGTCCCCACATCCCTTCTGTTTTAACCCCTATGAATTAAAATTACTTTTGCATATTTTAGCTTGCTTAAACTACTGGGCCTTCCTCAGTTTTTTCTTTGTAAAATGAGAATGTTATGCCAACTGTCCCCTGAGATCTCTCCCTAATTTAGAACCATAATCCTATTACCTCAATTTCTGTAGTGAGTAATAAGAATAAAAACCCTCTCCTTTGTAAAATGCTTTACAATTTCAGAAATATTTTCATACAAATTGTCAATTTCATCCTCATAATAATCCTGGGAAGTAATCAGGGTAAATATTCCCCTTTTTCAGATAGGGATACGAGGTTAATTGACATTAAATGACATTCATATTCTCACAATTTAATAAATGGTAGACTTCTGAATAAAGCTCATGTCTTTGGACTCCCATTTCAGGGTTCCTTTTACTATACCACCTAGTTCAATAAGGTCAAGAAACCATAACTGAATCTCTTTGCTGCTTGAGGATCCTGCAGATCATCATTGTGTACATTAATCACAACTGACTAGAACTACAGTGAAGATAGAGAAACTGAAAGGGACCAGGAAGAATATTTGCTGAGTTCAGGACACATTTTGAAAAACATTTTGCTCTTACATATCTGATGTTGCTTTGATATATACCCTTCTTTAAATTTCTATGGCAGCACCATACTTCAGATATTCATTAATTCTCTCCTAGATAATTATAATAAATCCCTTAAGGGCAGTTAGGTGGTGCAGTAGATAGAGCACTGGCTTTGGAATCAGGAGGTTGGGAGTTTAAATCCAACCTCAGATACTTTTATTAGCTGTGTGGCCTTTGGGCATGTCACTTAATACCGTTTGCCTTGCATCTAGGTCATATCCAGTCATCCTGATTCATATTTGTCCACTGAACCTATGGTTCTGGAGGAGAAAGTGGGATTGGTCACTTAATACAGCACCCTATCATTCAAATATAGTTCATGTGCTTGTTATAGCATCATTTCCTCTGATATCATAGTTTTCTTTGAAAATGAAGTACAAAAATATCATATCATAATAAATTCCTAATTGGACTCTCTTTGACCAGTCTCAGTCTTTTCATCTGATCCTTCATTCTTCTACTGGAATCTTTTTCCAAGTTCATTTCCTAGTTCAAAACTTTATTTAGTTCTATACTGACCATAGAAAATATATGCAAACTTGTTCCCTTAGCAATAATGATACAAAGTACCTTAAAGTTGGCAGACTTTATTTTTAATTTTTGTGGAGAGATGGGTACTTTTATTGCTTCCATTTTATTGATGAGGAAAGTGAGGATAAGAGAAATTAAGTGATTTGCTCATGGTTATACTACTAGTTAAGTATCTGAAACACCTTTGAACTAAGGTTTTATTGACTCCAAGTCCATTACTCTAACTAGTGTATTGTACAGTTGCCTAAGCTAACTAGCAAGTTAGTCTAGAACTTAAGGTCTTCCACAATTTAATTCTAATCTATTTTTTCTCCCTTTATTACCCAGTCATTCCCTTCACATATTATATATAGCTATACAATCTTATTATGTCCTCTTCTGCTTGTCTTGTTATGACTATTCCATGACTTTCCTATAGACTTCTTTCCAAACCCAGATGTTTCCTTTTGAAAATCTTCTCTTCTAGGTGAAAGTCACATATAAAAACCATATGCAATATATAGGAGTTTGATTTCTTTTAGACATTAACTAGTTGCCTGACAATGAACAAGTTACTTAACTTCACTTTTTCTCATCTATAAAACCAAAATAATACAGTTTACACTACCTCAATGATAGGATTGTTATAAAATGCTTTGTAATCCTTAAAACATATGAAAATAAATTACTAATATTGGTGCTGTTCCCCTCAGAAATCTTCCATATCTTTTCCCACTATAGCTAGACAGCTAGAAGCAATCTCCCCCTTCACTTATTTTTCTTTCCACTCTCTCTCTTGGACTTTTCTTATGCATTTAATGATTTTTGAAACTTGTATTCTCTTTATTTCTATATGTGTACCTCTTCCTCACTATATGATATGCTCCCCAGAATTCTAAAGTTTAGAGGAAAAGAGTCTCTTAAAGATATATGTAGCCTAACCTTTTAATTCACCCTTCTTGCTCTCTAAATTTTAGTCCTTCTACTTTCTTACTCTGTTCTCAAAACTCTGCAAATATCTTCCATTTATTTAAAGGACTATGTATTATTTCTTGGCAGTAGGAGGCAATGTCCTTAAGAGTAGGGATCATTTCATTTTGGGCTTTGAATCCCAATCACAGTGCTTGGCACATGCCAAGAAAATGAATGCTTCTTTAATTGAATTGAATAAAAATAAGATCAAATTCACCCAAAGTATAAATGGCAGAACCAGAATTTGAACAGAGATCATATGACTTGTTATAGTATAGTAGTTCTGGTGCAAGAATACCTGAGTTCTAGTCGAATTCTGATTTTTATTACCTTTGTGACTTGGGGAAGTCCAAGACCTCCCTGGGCCTCAGTTTCCCCATTTATAAGAAGAATAGAAACAGCTGACTTCTTAGGTACCTTCAAACTTTAGATCAATGATCCTTGTGGGTCTATGAATTTCAGAGGTCTTTCAAATTTGTTGTTGTTGTTTAGTCATTACAGTCATTTAACAACTCTTTTTGAGTCAATTTAGGGGTTTTTGGTAATGAAATTGGATTGGATTGTCATTTCCTTCTCCAGCTCATTTTACAATTGAGGAAACTGAGACAAACTGGGTTAAATGACTTGCTCAGGGTTACATAGCTAGTTAGTATCTGAGGTCAAATTTGAACTCAGATCTTCCTGACTCTAGGTCCAACAATTTATCCTTGTTCCATCTAGCTGTCCTTTCAAATTAGGGTAGTTCTATTGCCCCAAAGGCAAGTATTTAAATTTTAATCTTTGCATCCTAGTGTCTAACACAAAGCATCTATTTAATATATTTGTTAAACTGAATTGGATTATTTTAAGTTTGACTACTTTGGCCTAAATTTCCAGTGTCGGAAAACAAAAGTTTAATTAAGTAAATATTCTAATTAGTTGAGAATCTGCTAAATATTTTAAAATTTTAAAACCATACATTTTTGAAAGTCACATCACTTAAATTTAACAAGTATTTATTAATAGCCTACTATGACTTAGATTTTGTAGAAGGTGAAAGGGACAAAAGAACAAAACAGCCCTTGTATTAGAGTGTTCCTGGGGGGGGGTGGCAAACATGACATGAACAGTCAAGTAAATATGAAATAAATGTGAAGTATTTTGTGAGAGGATGAAGGTGGGGATGGTTAAGGAAGATGTACTAACAAATCTATAAGAAAAGATTTCTGAAGATGGCACTTGAGTTGAACTCTGAAGTGAGCTATATATTCCAAGAAGCAGACATGAGGGGAGAGAGCTTCCCAGGAATGATGCAGCAAAACGTTATAGGAGTGGGACATGGAATTTCATGTAAAAGGAACATCTTCTAGGCTAATATGGTTGGAATATAGATTACAAGTAAAAATCATGTGAAATCTTTCTAGAAAAAACAGTTGGATGATTAGAGGAATTTTTATTTTATTCTAAAGGCAACAGGAGTCACTAAAGTTTTTGGAAAAGGGAGTGACTTGTTCAGAACTGTGCTTTAAGAGTGTATAAATTTGATAGCTGTGCAGAGAATATATTATATTATAACAATAATGGAAATTACTTCCTCTTGGCAAAGACTCACCCACAAAACATGAAAATGGTGCTGGAAGAGGCATCATAGGGCAGAGGTAGAGTCTGCTGGAGACATAGTTGTTCACAACCCCCATTGAAACCATCTGAACAGTCAATCCCTTTGGAATAATCATAGCAGCCAGTACCATCTTTCATTGGCCTCAGCTCTTCTGGGCACTGCAAGAAGAAAGAAGAATATTGAAGGTTGGGGATATAAAAGGGAATTCTTCATCACTTCATTGAATATTAGAACTAAGAGAAACCAAAAAGCACAGGATGTTAGTATATAAGCCATAGAACTTGAAGAAACTTTAGAAAACAGAACATTACAACACAGGTTATCAAATTTTGCCATATCTTTAGAATATAGAACTTTAAAGTTAGAAGAAATCAAGATATCACCTAGTCTATCAGTTACCCAATCAACTGATCAAAACAGCATTTATTAAGCACCTACTATATTCCAGGAAGCATTAGGGATATAATGACAAAAATGAAATAGTCCTTGCCCTCAAGAAGCTTACATTCTATTGAAGGAAATGGTGTTTCATAAAAAAGCATATATAAAATAAATGCAAGATAAATATTTGAACACAGGGTACTGGCTGCAGGGTAGGGCAAGAAAAGTTTCATGTTCCTTGAGAAGAGTTTTGAAGACACAAAGGACTTAAAGAATCATAGCTTAGATGGGATTGTATTTCAGATCAAGTGGGGCAATTAGTACAAATTAAAGGAGATGAAGAAACTGAAGTCTAGAGACAAGAAATGACTTGTCTAAATTAACACAATTATTAAGTGTTAGATTCAGTCATGAATGATCCACCTTCCACAATTTGGAAAATGAAAGGGGAGGGAGAAAACCCAGAATCTACTTATTTATGATTTAAAAAAACCTTTTATTGTTTAAAAAAAACCCAACGATATAGTGAAGAGTATGTCAATCTACATTTTGGGTACAGTTAGCATATCTATTCTCTATCAGCAAGTCATCCCTTTCCCATTGATGGGGCATAAGGAATGAAAGATGCATACTTTTATATGTGAGGAATCTGTCTTCATTACAATTGCCAAGCATGTATTCTAAGCAAATTCAAGAAACATCTTTCAGCTTAAAGCCTATTACCTCCAAGAAGTTGTCCCTGACTACCCTGTCTTTCAAGGACTTTTCCTACTTCTGTATTTCCATAGCACATGCTGTCTAAGATATGAGCCATTTATTGAGTTCTTTGCATAAATCATCTAAATAGTTAGTTAGTTGGTTTTTATTAAGAGTAAATGATTTCCCATCTATAGCATGGTGTGTTGGGATAGGTACTATGCTTCATAATAGACACCATTTAAATATTTTTTGATGCTAAAGGAGAAGGAGAAAAGAAAAGAATAGACACTTCAAAAGACATTTCTCATCAAATAAATTGACTATCAGAAGATTTTTAAAGGTGCAAGACAAAGTCTTAAAATATCTGATGGACTGTGATGAGGAAGATTACCTTAAAAGACAGAACCTAAATTTACCACTTAAAGTCACAAGAAGGGAGATGCTTTGCTCAATAAGATTTCCCATGAATCATAACTATACAGAGAATTGGACTGTCACAGGGGTAGTGAGTTCTTCTGACTTCAGAGATGTTCAGAGTAACTGGATAGTTCTCTTTTTCAGGGATGCTATTAAAATGGATTCATGCTAGGGGTGAAGAGGGCATTGAACTAGATAACCCAACATCTCTTGAAGATTTCTGCATATGAGAATTATTTCATTTTATTTTGTGAGATTAACCCATTCCATATATCTTGGGCAGATGGAATTTAACCTGCTGCTCTCCTGCTTTCTTTTTTGCAAGGCAATGGGGTTAAGTGATTTGTCCAAGGGCACATAGCTAGGTAATTATTAAAGTGTCTGAAGTCAAATTTGAACTCAGGTACTCCTGCCTCCAGGACTGATGCTCTACCCACTGCACCACTTAGCTGCCCCTTTCCTGCTTTCTTAGAGGAAGTTAGGTTCTGGTTTCTCCACAAAGATTAAAATCCATATCCCAGACCATCCTGATCCAACATGGGAGGTCCCAACTTTAAATGTTCTTTCACCCTGCTCTTCTTTCTTGCCTTATTCCTGCTATTTTCTCTCCCTTCCTACCAGTCCTTGAATAACTATAAAAAGAAAAGGCTGAAACAAAAAAGGTCAATCCTTTTGGAAAATAAATTGCGTAGCAGAATAGCTCACAATTAAAAATGCATTATAGAGTTCTTGAGGATGAGTTTGACTGGAGCCAACACAGGTGCTAGTGAAGGCAGGTTATAAATGGCCTCTGTCAAGTTGAAGAAAGGTTATAAAACTGCTACATTTGGTGCTTAAAAAAGAAAATCAATTTTCTATGTGAGTGAAATGCCATACATATTAATAAAAGTTCAGGAGATCTCTTGCTCCTGCAGGGCTTGTCTCTGGGCAGAAGCCACCAGGGCATGATGTATTCCTGGTCACTGGGCCAGTAGTATGTGGCTGAAGGCATATTTTGCCTCACTTGGGTCCCTCAGAGACAAAAACCTGGAAAGAGTCCTGCTGCCTTTTTCTGCAGGACAATTGGAAGCATCGCAGACCTATCATCAGACAAAGAACTCTTTTATCAGGTAAGCAATGATCTCTCCTTCCCCACCCCCACCTTGACTTCATTCATTTCATTTTGGCTTATGACTTAGGTTTATAGAATATTAGAGCTGGAAGAGAGCTTGGAACATAAAATATTAGATGGGTTCTTCGTACATAGATAGGTAAAGCATAGAATACTGGAGCTTGAAGCAGTCTTAGAATGTAAAATATTACAGATGGAAGCAACTATCTCAGAAACCATCTAGTCTAATCTTAAATTTAGGTTTATAAGTTTAAAAGAAAATAGTTGTTCCTCAATATAATAGTTTTCATTTGCAATCCAACTTTATGCATTTGAAAATACTATTTTATGAGTGTTGCCAATTTTAAAAGATTGAAGACAGACGATTTAAAGCCACTGAAAAGGTGAAGGAATTAGTAGCTCTCTGGGATTTTAAAACAGTTTAGGATTTTATTGCGGCAAAATATTGTTACAAGGTACACAGGCCAAAATTAGTAAGAAAATCAGTAAGCACCCTGAGGACAGGCCAGGTGGAGAGAGAGAGAGAGAGAGAGAGAGAGAGAGAGAGAGAGAGAGAGAGAGAGAGAGAGAGAGAGAGAGAGAGAAAGAGAAGAGCAGGCAGCCATAAGGATAAGGCTTGGCTTAACCAGGTCACATGGTGAGACCCACAGTGCTCCACGTGGATTAAGGAAAAACCAGAGAACTCCCCATCCTTCTGAATGGCAGGCTAGAAGAAGCAAGAAGGTCAAAGGCTTCCTACTAAATGCCCTTTTGAGGTAAGTTGGACAGAGGGTGGTGCTTGGGGGTTGTTCCTACACCTTGGAGGCAGGTATTCCCCAATGGTAAACACCACATACTGGTCCCTCCTGTCCCAAGGCACCTGATTCTCCAAGTTTAACATGTCATTTCCTGACTTGCCAGCTTCCAGACCAAAGTTAAATGAAAGGGAAAATAGGGACAAGATATAAACATCAGTGTCCAGGAAGGCAGGATTTCAAGAACGGGAACCTTCACCCATTTAACAGATTTTGTTTCTGATACATCATAATTCATAATTCTCTACATCATGAGGGTGTCTATAGGTTTCACAAAACTTTCAAAATATGCTAATAATTCCTTACCTATTCCCAACCCCAATTTTTGCAGACAGGGAAATGGAAGACTAGAGGAAATAACTGTATTTCCACAGTCAAACAGGCGAATTGACAGGAGTAGTGCAAGCATCAAAGTCAAGTCCTCTTTCAAGTGAACAGACTAATTTAAGAGACAGAAGTAACACATGTTTTTTGAGAAATTTTATAGGCAACCCTTGAATGGAAAATGAATACCCCAAAACTTCAGTTTAGTCTTGTTCTCTGTCCATCTCCTCTCTTCCATTTGAGTTGATTTTCTCCTTTCACAACATGATTTTTAATCATTGCACAGTCATTTGTTTCTGTTTGTAATTGTGCATTTTAATGTTCATTAATTATGAAATGCAAATTGCTTTGAGTGTAAAATTTATAAAGAACAGCTTCTCTTTCCCCACCCTCAGGATGAGAAGGCAAAAATGACAACCAGCTGCTCTCCACAGGAAAAGGAAATTAGAAGAGAGGAAACAACATTAGTAACAATGACAATAAGGAAAACCTCAACAATTTTTCCTTTGACCTGAATGTGCTAGTGAGGGATCCCTTTGGAGGCTATAAGCAGCATCCAGACCTAACTTTCTAAGAACTGATTACTTAGGGAGAAACCCAATAGCCATCAAAGGAAAAAGAATGGAAATTAATACCTCCCAGGGATGGTAGGTGGAGGAGGGAAGGTAAGGTGGGAACTAGATGCCCAAAAGGAAGTAAACAAAAGGGATGAAGGCATAGTATCTGAAGAATAGAAATGTGATTGCAGAGAAAAATCAGGAATTTCCTCTATGGCAACCAAAAAGAACTAAATAAATCACTGACTAGGTTTTAGAAAAGACTATTTTTTAATTACAATACCCTTGTTGAAGAGCTCAATGATTTTCCTGGGGTGAAAAGTAAACTTTATTGTGAACAGTAACAATAATTATGTGAAAGTAACTTGCTAGAAAAAGATATTTGAGGCAGAAATCTGGTATTGACTGCCAATTAGAGCTTGGGGGTTTAGTCATATAAATGGGCATTACATGATTTAGCAGATATGGAAAGAAAGCCTACAGAGAGGAAGAGACTTGACCAAATGTCACAAAGTGCCATCTATCCAATGGGAAAATCAAGACTAGAACGCAGGTTGTCTCTTGACTTTTTAGTTAATGCTCTTTCTGCTATAATTCTAAACAAATTTAAGTGGCAAGAATGTTTTTGTCTGTAGCAGATCAGCTCACAAGGACTTAGGAGAGATTGAAATTTTACTCATGTTACTCAAGGACAGAAAAGACCTATCAGCCATAAGGATAAGAGAGTGTGGAAAGAAAGGCTGAAGGGATAGATGAAATTACTAATAGCATGCAGGTGACTGACAGAATTGTTCACAAAATTCTAAAACACATCAAGATTGAAATCCAACAATCGGATATTGAGTTTATAAACCTGCAGGGAGTCTACTCTTTAGATATGATGGCAGAATTAGAGATAATTAATAGACCAAGGCACTCCTCACAGAAGAGTCAACAAAGAACCCACAAGAACAGAGAATTAAGGAACTTTATCCTTTTATGTAACAAATAGTGAAATGGAGCCCTAGAGAGAGGAGAAAATGATTCACCCATGGTAACACAGGAAACAATGGGAAGATCGAGAATTTGAATGCAGATTCTCTGACTAAAAATTCAGTCCTTTCCTGTAACAACTCTGGGTAATCTCTCAATTTATTAAGCAAAATCCCAGAAGTTTTGGATAATTTTCTGAATGACAGCTCTATAATGAATGATTCAGGGAAAGTTCTAATCTTTAATGTTGACATTGAGGAACATAACTACCCTATCCCTTTGGTGACTCTAGCAAAGACATAATCCTAGGAAAATCAATTATGGGCAAATTGATTCAATAGAAAGAATGCTGAAGTTGGAATAAGCAGAACTGGATTTAACACAGTACCTTACACATAGTAGGAAATTAAATATTTATTGATTGAGTTTATTCCTTTTTGAAATAGAGACTGGATGATATAATGAATACTAGGGCTGGTCTGGTGGTCCAGAAGACCAGGGTTTAAGTCTGCTCCTGATGCTTTCTGATATTGTGCCCTTAGGAAGGTTGATTATCCTTTCAGAACTTCGGGAGGTCTCTGATTATAATTTGATGAGGAATGCTAACTTGCTAACTTTACCTTCTCCATACTAATGAAATACTAAATTTAATCCATATCACCTATCCTCCATTCTTGTGGACAGGATGAAAAGATTTAGACTAAACAATAATTTAATTAATTGGATTCGGAAAGAGTTGAATAACCAAACTCAATAAAAAAAAGTCATAAAAGGTTCCATGTCTACCTGGCAGTGCTCTAGGGATTCTTGTGTGGTCCTCTGCTGCTCAAAATTTTTATCAGTGAAATCACTTGGATAAACATATTGATGACATGCTAATAAAATATGTAGGTGACACCAAGCTGGGAGGGATGGCTAGATGACTAAATGATAGAGGTAAGATCCAAAGAAATCTTGACAGACTAGAAGGTTAGGGTAAACACAAGCAGATTAAATTCAATAGGAATATATGTCAAGTTTTATATTTGGGTTCAAAAGATAATTTCCCAAGTACAAAAAGGGAGAAGTGTGTTTGGAAAGCAGTTTCCCAAAAAAGGCTCTGAGAGTTTTAGTGGATTTTAAGTGCCTGAAGAACGGCTGTATGTAAAAGAATGTTTTGATTTTTTTCTGTTTGGTACCACAGGGCAGAATTAGGAAGAACAGGTGGAAGAGACAAAGAGCAAATGTCCTGATAAAACAATTCAGAAATGAATTCCCTCTAATTGGAGGTCTTCAAGCTGAGGATTAAAGTCATCCTGTCCAATATACACTTTTGGGGATGCCTTTACAGGCATAGATATGAGAAGATGGTCAATTAGGCACCCTCTAACATCAAAATTCTATAATTGTGTGACTCTTTAAATTCCATCCCTGAGGCTTGCTATTTGATCAAGTTCTTTCATATCTAATCAGCAAAGTTTCTCCATCTGAAAAATGAGTCTAATATCACTTTTATCAATTATTTCACTTTACTGGAAGAGAAAGGGTTGTTTTTTTTCAGAATCAGAGGACCTGGAAATGAGTTCTAGCTTTACTTGCTTCCATTGTGATTTTGATAAAGACCCAAACCCTCTCTAGGTCTCATTTTCCTGATTTGTAAAATAATTTTTTAAAAAGTTGGATTGAATAACCTAAAGTATTTTTTCAGGTCTTGATGATCACATTAAATATCATGAAATTGACTTGTAAACCTTAAAACACTACAGAAAAGTTAGTTTTTGATATTTCTGTGGTTTTTGGTATGACTCAGGTGGTATAGGCATTGTTCTTAATAGCAGAATACACAAATAAAACGGGGGAAAGAATATATGTCAGATGCTCTATTTATGTCTTCCTCACTTGATACCCTGTTCATGCAGCTGACATTGATCTCTGGTGCAGGGTCCTTGTGTGTGGGCAGGAAACAGCCCCTCCCCCACTCCCACTCTGTAGCTGTCAAACACTGAGCTCTTCTCCTGGTCTCCATCAGTTATTGCCAGCATTGATTTGTATGGCCAGGGTAGCCTCAAGCCCATAATTACAGTGAGTTTTAATCAACCTTTCATCAATTCAACTGCAGTTCAATTTCTGATCTGCTGTGGCAGTGACATACGGGAGGGGCTTTTTCAGAAAAATGACTAGGGAAATCAATAGGCAACTCATATGGTAACCCTGCCAAGATAAGCACCTCCAATCCAGTTCCAGGCCCATCTTGGTGGCGGGGGGTTGTACACCTCTGAAGGAAATAGGCCAGGATTAGCACAGAAGAGACCATTAACCAGGTCCTGAAATAAATCATGGTGATCAGCTCTGGTGGAGAAGAGAATTTGGCTGTGGAGCCAGGCTCTGCCTAGAGAATACAAGAACCTGTGGCACTATTCTTCTGCTTCTTTTCAACTAGATACATTGATATTTTCATATAGCTATTAAATGTGCCTAGCAGAGTGCTAGAAATTATGAGATGTAAAGAGTCATAAGAGACATTTCATCCACTCTATAGGAGCTCATAGTTGTGTTAGAGAGATGACTCACTGTGGAAAATAGTAAAATAACAGCATGAGGCAGTCTGTAATTAATCTCAGATCTTGTGAACAGTATTGTGTAGTTAGAAGGCTATTTGTCATCTATGTTTCATTCATTCATTCATTTGTTCATTCATTCAGCAAATACTAATGTGCCTATTGTATTCAAAGCCCAGGCTAACCACTGGGAGATTGATACATGCCTTTATGGAGCTTAAGCACACGACACAAATATAATGCATAATATGTGATATATCATTTAGAGAGAAGCAGAGTACTATGTGAGGTTGAAGGGGGAAGTAGTTACACACATATGCATACACACATATATACAGATTTGAGTCAAATAATTTGAGGTTTTTCTTGGTATTAGAACTACCTATATCAATGAAAATCATAACTCCCTCATGCTAAAAGATCATAGATTTAGAAATAGAAAAGAACTTAGAGTTGCCTTGTTCAACTCCCTCATTTTACAGGTTTGGAAACAGACATAGAGGAAGAAAATGAGTCTCACCAACTAGTTAGAAATTGAGATGGAACTCAAGCTTAGCTATATAGAATCCAAGTAATAGAAATTTTTTCTATTATGCCACATTCTAGATGAGGATCAGTCGAAGGAACTGTGAATGTTTATGATGGAAGAATAGATGTATGGAGATCATGACAGCTGCTGTCAAGAATTAGATCTGTCTTGGTGAAGAAGGATTAGGCTCATTGTGTGTGTGTTTGAGAGGGTAGGACTAGACACAGAGGTTGGAAGCTGAAGAAGGTAGATTTAGAAGTGATGTAAGAAAATATTTCCTAATCTAATTCAATATGTGCTGGAACAAAAGGAAGAGAGAAAAGAAAGAAGGGAGGGGAAGAATAGGAGAGAGAGAGAGAGAGAGAGAGAGAGAGAGAGAGAGAGAGAGAGAGAGAGAGAGAGAGAGAATAGGAAAGAAGGAAAGAAACAAAAACAAAAAGGAATAAGGGAAAAGGAAGGAAGCAAGCAAAAAAGGAAGGAAGGAAGAAAAGAGAAAAACAATCCAATTCCTCAAGCAGATTATAATTTCCAAGCTGCTCTTCAGGCAGTTATGAGTTCCCTATATTTGCAGTTCTTTCATCAAAGCATAAGTGATTACTTTTTTGAAATGCTGTGAGGTGATTTTTCTTTAGGTATGGTTTGGAGTAGATCCTGAGGTCACTTGTTCATTTAGCAGGCATTTATTGAGAGTCTGCCAAGTGTCAGATACTTTGCTTAATATTGAGTATACAAAACAAGTTTAAAGACAATCAGCCCTCAAGGAGCATACTGTCTAAAGGATCAAGTAAAGAAATTCCCATTTCCTCATCGCTATTCTCCAAAGTGAATAATCACCTTGCCTTAAGACATTTCTGGCTAAGATCTAATACTTTTAGACAAAACAACAGAGTCTGCTATTTCTTATCCCCCTTTCCTGTTCTTACATGAAAATTAAAGGAAGTTAAAAACATTTCTTACCTTGCTTTTCTCACTATCTCTAAAAGTATATATAATAGTCACTCTTAATTAGATTGTAAACATTCTAAGTACTAGAATTGTAATCTGAGAGAAAATAGTCTCTTTACATTATACTTATAGCCTCTTATTCACATTTTAAGTCTTAGGAAGCTGTCATATAGGAGAATGATAAAGACATAGGAATTGAAGCCAGAAGACCCGAGTTAAAGTTTTTTTTTTATTCTTTTGTTTTTACTTGATATTTTAATTTTTTAAAATTTATTTTAACTCTGTATTCCCTTCTTACCTCTCTATCCCTCTCCCTGAGAAAGTGAGCAATTCAGTAAAGACTATACATGTGTAGACTTGTAAAACCTTTCTATAAACAGTCATTATGAAAGAAAGCATAGACTCCTGTAAAAAAAAAACTAAAGAGCAATAAATTTTAAAAATTGATGTATCTAATCTATGTATCTAGCCATCTATATGTTTCTTTCTTTTTTTTGGGTTTTTGCAAGGCAAATGGGGTTAAGTGGCTTGCCCAAGGCCACACAGCTAGGTAATTATTAAGTGTCTGAGGCTGGATTTGAACTCAGGTACTCCTGACTCCAGGGCCAGTGCTCTATCTACTGTGCCACCTAGCTGCCCCTCATCTATATGTTTCAATCTGTATTCAGAAATTATCAGTTCTTTCTCTGGAGATGGATAGCATTTTTCATCATATACATCCTACAGAGTTGTTTTGGATAATTGCATTGCTGAGAATAGCTAATAATTTGATAATCTTATAACATTGTTACTTGTACATGCTACATTTTACTTTGTATCAGCTCATGTAAGTCTTTCCAGGTTTTTCTGAAAGCATCCTGATCATTTCTTATAGCAGCAAAGTATTCCATCATAATCACATACTATAATTTGTTCAGCCATTCCCCAATTATATCCCCTCAGTTTTCAGTTCTTTGCCACCAGAAAAGAGCCACTATAAATATTTTGCACATATAGGTTCTTTACCTTTTTGATTTTTTAAAATCTCTTTTGGAAAAAGTAAACCTAGTAGTAATAAAGTAGGTCAAAGGGTATACATAATTTTAATATCCATTTGAACACAGTTCCAAATAGCTCTCCAGAATTGTTGGGTCAGTTCACAGCTCCACTGACAACCAGGCTTGGAGAAATTTAAACAAAATAAGTCTGGTTTGTTTAAGAGGTTGGATACCATTTTATTCCCCATCCTTTGTTTGGAAAAAACACAATTCACACTGCTGTGGCTGCAGTCATGCACTCACTTCGACTCACTTCTGCTGATCAGAACCATGCATCAGAAATGATTTTATATGCTGCTTGGCTCTAAAAAGCATGAAGCAAGAGTCATTGAACATATGCTTATGTGGATATATATTTACACAGCTTATGTCAAGTGTAATTTGGGGTGGTTTACAGATTTTATTTTTTGCCACAGAAAGCAATTTAAAAGAAAGAGAAGGACCCAACCCAAATGGTGACAGCTGTAGCTTTGAGTTGGACCTGCTGGGAGTCCCTGGGATGCTGAGAGTTCTGATAGTTGAGTAGCACAGGGAGATACAAGAGTCAAGGCTCATAGTATCATGGAAATAGAGCAGGAAGAGGCCTCAGAGACTATCTCATTGAACCCTCTCACTTTACAGATAAGCTAATTGAGGTCCAGGAAGACTAACATAATATTTTTAAAATGGTGAACAAAAACCAATGTTGACCCAGGCAAAATTATAAAGTGATTTTTTAAAAGATGAAATTGAAACATTTTCATTACTTTTTATCATTCCTATTCTACCTCCACTCACACTCCTTCATCATAATGCATCACTCAAATATAAATACAGGAAATATTTAGAAAGTGCTTAGAGTGAAAACAAAGAAGGCATGGGAGAAAGACAAAATTGAAATGAGACACAATTTTGGCTTTAATTGAGTTTCTGATTGGTTTGAGGATTGAACCCCAGTATAGAGAGCCATCATGACTGATATTACATGACTGATGCATTAGAAAGTCATGGAAGAGAATATGTGTGAGTTCTGAGGGAGAAAGCATCATTAGAGTCTGGGAGAGAAAGCTTCATGGAGGAGGTGGTATGTTATAGATAGATAAGAATAAAATAAGAAAAAAAAGAGGACCAGTATTGAATATACAGGGAAAAACATGAACAAAGAAATAAAGATGAGAAACAGAGAGACAAAGATAGAGTCAGAGAGATACAGTACAGAGTAAGAGGCAGAAACAAAGAAACAGACAGATTGACAGAGAAAGAGAGAGAGAGAGAGAGAGAGAGAGAGAGAGAGAGAGAGAGAGAGAGAATTAGAGATAGATGGAGAACAGAGAGGAGAGAGGAAAGGAAATGAGAGGAGGGAAGATGAGTAAAATAAAGGGGACAAAGAGAGGGGAGAGGAGAGACAGAGAGTTGGGGTGGAGTGGGGGGAATTATAGCTAAAACATAGTATGTGTAAAGGAAAGTGTTATATGATAAATCTAGAAGAGTAGCATCACTCCTATTATAGGAGACCTTGGTTTTCAGACAGAGGAGACTGAACATAACTTGGTAGGTAACTGAAGATTTATGAAAAGATTGGCATAACTGGATATGAAAGGATTAGATTTGTCTGTTTGCCCCAGACTTGTCCCAGAGGCAAGGACTAATAGTAATGAAGAGTGTATGAGGGGTAGTAGAAAGAAGGCAGATTTTGGCTCAATCTAAGAGGAAACAATCCTTTGAGTGAGAACTTTATAAAAACAGATGAATTATCATCATAGGAGACTTTCAAGCAATATCTGGAAAACTGCTTGCCAGGGCTGTTGTAGAAGACAGTCTATAGTGAGTGCAGGTAAGACAAGGTGAGGCCTGAGATCCCTTCTAACTCACATTCTGAGACTAAACAGGAACAGAATAAAAGTAACTATTGAGTCAAGGTAGGGCTCTGCTCTCTTCTGAAGGACCATGATAAGTAATGAACTGCTTATATAAGTTCATGGATCTATCATATCATTGCTGTACACATTCCCTCCCTAGATACAGATAGACAGCTATTTCATGCCTTTTCCTCCTATTATTTTTGTCCATGTCTCCCTATAAGTACTCCCCTGTGGATCTACCTAGTGATTACTCTCAAGTTCTTTAAAGATTTCACAGGTAGCAGTGTGACACTCAGACTGTTCATCCATTGTCCCTCTTTGCTATTCTATTAAGTGTCCACTGATTATCATCTCTGTACGCAGTGATGCCTTTGAAACCATTCAATCAGTCCCTTAAGAAAGACCTTTAGTAGGCAAGGAATTAGGCTTGGAATTTCAGGCAAAGTGTCAATAGAGTTGGGGCAGAGGTGAGTCATTTGGGGTAGGACAGCTTTACTCTTCAAATTATGCCAACTCTCCCTTAAGTTGATATTGCCATTCTCCAAAATGATTTTTTGATTTTTTTATCTTCCTTGTAGATTATGTGAGAATGCTTGAGTTGTGTCAGAAAGATATGGATTTCATTCCTGGTACCAGTTATGAAATCATGGACAGTTTACCTAAACTATCTCAGTTTCAGTTTTTTTATCTGCAAAATGGGGATTATAATACCTATATAACTTTAAATAAAATATTAAATAACTTATTCATGGTCATATTGTTGATATGTGTCAGAGGCAGGACCTGAATGAACCCTTATCTTCTATCTGCAAATGCCACATTGACTCCAATATCATTTATTGTGTTATTATTGAATCATTTATTACAGCCACACTGATGCCAAATACAATTCCTACTAACATTTCTATAGGACTTTTACAAAAAGCTTACAAGACAGTTCCTTCATCATACCATTATAAGTCAGACAATGAGAACATCATCTACCCAAATTTACAAATCATGACTCTGAAGTTACTGTCTTCATACATATAAAGATAGAAGATGTGCATAAAACATGTAGGATTTGATGTGACTAGGCTTAGAGTATTTCAGGTATCTTTAACAGACAGCTTTTAGGCTGCCTAGATCCACAGAGAAGAGGCTTGATTTCTTCTATACACTACCTACAAACTACACTTTGTCTCGCTAATATTTTTAAACCAGAGGAAAGAGTTAACAACATCCACAGATTCTTAACAAATCAAATTTATTTTCCCTCTTCTCCAAGATAACCTATTTTAAATTCTTGGACAATTCATAGTGTTTCTCATGGAACAAATGCTATCAGAATTCTTCATCTACTAATAATAAAATTGTGCACACTTCTTTCACCCTTTGAGCTTCAAAAGTGTGTTCTTCATATAAATATTATATATAATAATATTTAATATTATCATTTTGCAAATGAAAAAGACTAAAGCTCAAGAGAGTTAAATGCCTTTCCTACAGTCACATTGCTAATAAATGTGGGAGCTTGTGTTCCAACCAGGTCTTTTCTAACACTCTTTCTTCCACATCAAATTACCTCTCAATGAAGAAAGAAAAATAAAATTAGCTTACTGCTTTGCATAAGATAAGTAATATTTTAAGCATTGTAATTGACAAATCTAGTGTTACTTCTGAACCATTTGGGGTTACATATATACATATAGGGATGGCAAAGAAAAGAAATAACCACCCCAGGATATAGAATATCTTGTATTAAAAAAAAACTCAGAAAGGAGAAAGTTTAGTATGTTAATTTACCAAGGTTGAGGATTCATATGCCTTTCTTAGTGTCAAGTATCTAGTTCAAATCTTGTCATGAACAAAACCTGGAGGTTCAAGTCACTAAACAACTGCTTCGATTTTCTCATCTATAAAATGAAGGGACTAGACTAGATAGATGCTAAGGTCCCTTTCAGCTACAAATCTATAATTCTATAAATTTTCATTTCCTGGAAGGATAAATTTGAGTCATATTTCATGTCAAGAGTCTCGGGGATAGAATAACCATTTCAAACTCTTTTGTAGTTTGAGAGAAGAGAGAAAAATATGAAGTAGAAAGAACTCAGGATTTAGAGTCAAAAGACCTTGGATTGAATCGATCACTGACTACCTGTGGGATCATGGGTGAGCCTCTCTAGATCATAGTCTCCTCGTGTATAAATTAAAGCCTTTAGTAGAGATGATCTTCAAGATTCCTAGAAATCCAACATCCTATGATCCGGATGCCCTTACAATAGGCAGAGAACATAGAGGCGGGAACAAGAAGCATCTCAGAGGTCCTCGTTGTGAATAACTCCTCACATGTTTGGTATCTATGTGTAGTAATTTACTTTTTTTTTTAGAATTAAGAAGAAAGATAACAGAACCAGGATGGAAAGAAGAGGCCTAGGTATTGTTTCCAGGTCTAACTTTTACTAGTTGAATGATGCCAGGAATCTAAAGACTATGGAGTTTATATGACTTGTCAAAGATTACAAAAGTAACAAGTAAAAGATCCAGCATTTACTCTCTGAGTCTTCTGAGTTCCCACTTTCAATGGTGTTTCCATTACTACCAAATTATACATGAAGCTTATTATGCTATATCTCTCTGATACTTTTCTGAAGTTCTTACTTGGGTTTCTGAAAGTGCTAAAAAAAACCCCAAAAGATAATTCACCCATAGTCAAGGAAAACTAGTATTAAAAGGTTTGCTCAGGGAAGCTACTGATCAATTTGATAAGTTCTTCCAATCAAGTTGATGAGATTACCTGACAGGGACTTTCCATGGAAGTAGACATGTGCCCTAGTCAGGTGCTGAAAGATCCTGGGTATCTCTTCTGATTGGGATTCAGTAACTAGAGCTGCCTCCAAGATGGGAGGCTGAACAGAGTATACTCTTGTCCAAAGAACCAGTCTTATTGCATATTCAGCTCACTATTCTTTTCCTATTTTTTCCCCTTCAAACTTCCAGATAGAGTGTGACAATTAAGGAGGAGTTAAGGGGGATGGACTTTTACATGTTCAAAAGTAAAATGTTTTCGTCTTAGGAGGAGAATGTAGCAAGTGGCTTGTACTTGTCAGGAAAGCCTCAGAAGGGCATTCCCAGTTTTCTAGTTCTTTATTATATACTTTGGCTTTTTTTCCCCTTTCTAAGCACAAGATTGGAAACTAGAAATTCTAACGTTTCCCCCCCCCCCCAACATTAGGGGTAATCCAGAACTCTAGAATTCCTAAGAAATCAAGAGTTCCTGACTTTAAGAATTGGGCATGAGCTCTACAAAAGATTTCCTTAACAGCTGCTTCTTGGAGGGGGGGGGGAGGGAGAGTATTTTCCTGTAGGTTTAAAATTAAAGCTAAATTATGAGGAACCAGAAATCCTATACCTTGTCAACCATCTGTGATGATGCTATGCGTTGTTTGGGTAATATAGGTAGAAGGTGAATGAAAAATGTTTGTTAAAACAACCTCAGAGAGTCTTTATCCTCCATCTTGAGGGAGGGTATACAGTCTAATAGGTCATTGGAGTATAATATTTTTCTGTTTTATTTTATGGTATCTGATGAGATCCTTTCATCTCATGTAGTTGCTGTGGTAGAAGCTATAAAGGCTGTCCCATACTCAATTGTCATGTTGCAAAATGAATACCAGTTTAAGACAGACTGGAGACATTGCTACCCATTTTTAGGGAAATCTAAACTTTACTTTAAATCCTAAACTTTATTTAAGAGGTTTCTGGGCCTCTATGTAGAGTAGAATCAATGGATGCCAGAGAGAAACTGTGCCCACTTTGAGATCAATCCCTAAGATCAGACATGTGTCCTCATGAATTCAAGTATCTTGGAGAGGAGCTGTGCCACTGGTGACACTAGAATTTAAAATGATAATTCCTTGATTAACAAGTTCATTAATTTATACTCATATGAAGAAATCCAAGAATAGGGGATAGGTATGGTGAAGAACATTCAAATAAAGATAAAAGAAAGTGTAAATAGTAATCATACCATCATCAGAGGACAGTATAGAATACCTAAACAGAAAGGAGATGAGGATTTCAGGAAAAAAAAGTCACAAGCCTGTAATAAAATTCCCTCTCCCTCTCCCTCTCCCTCTCCCTCTCCCTCTCCCTCTCCCTCTCCCTCTCCCTCTCCCTCTCCCTCTCCCTCTCCCTTCTCTGGCTTTTGAAAGGCAATCAGGTGAAGTGACTTGCCCAGGGTCATAAAGCTAAGTATGTATTAAGTGTCTGAGGTCAGATTTGAACTCAGGTCCTCCTGATTCCTGGGCTGGTACTCTATCCACTTCATTATCCAGCTGTCTCAAGTAATAATGTGCTCAATCCAAGTAGAAACAAAAAAAATTATAATTTTCCTATTCTAGAACTTTCTATTTTCAAGATCTTTGGTTTTAGCACCAGCCTCCTGCTACTTTCTTTTCTGTTTCAAAATAATCTTTTGCAATTCTTTGGCAACTCATATAAAATATCTGTGAACAAACGTTTATGGGAGTAGAGATATTTTGAAAGGAGTCAGGGAAGTATTTGAGGACATGAGAAAAGGGCAATGATATTCAAATCAAATGATCATATGATTCTTGGAAGTCTAAGCTGAGATGAATGTCATAATAAGTAACATAGTCTAAGAAAAAAAATGGACTTAGAAGTTGAGAAAGTTGGATTCTAGTGCCAATTCCATCATCAACTAAATATGTCAGTTTGAATAAGTCACTTCATGACCTTTGTTTTCTTTAGACTAATGGAACTAGTCCAGTCAACTTCGTAGCTCATAGGCTTGATATGAGAATCTAGAAAGAGAGTAGATTTAAAAAAAGAAAAGAAAAAAAAGAAATGAAGAAAATTATTTTTTAAAAAAGGAATAAAGCACTCATAATTATTAGTAATAACAATGCTAATTTGAAAAATTTTACTGATTCTATCTCCAATGTCATTCTGTATCATTCTGACATTCAGAAACAAGGTCTAAAATTAATATTTTCAGGCTACGTTGGTCTTATACTATGTTTCCAATATGTGAATATTCCTTCTCTGAACATGACTATAAGTTGCAGAAGGTAGTGAACAAATAAGCTTTTCTAACCCTCTGCACCTAGTAAAGTATTGGGTACATAGTTTCTATGTGTGTTAACTGTCAAAAAAAGATGCATCATAGTAGAAAGAGTATTAAGTTTAGCTCTGAGAGACCAGAATCCCAACTGTCATTAATTGTTTTGTCTTCTATGGTCCTCTTTATTTGTAAAATTAGGAAACTGAACTAGGTGAGAAACCCATTATATTTCTTTTAATTTCTAACATTTGAAACCCATTAGCTTATAAAATCAAGTAATTTTAAAGTTTAAAGAGATATCAGAGAGTATTTAGTATACCACTGAATATTATCTTGTTTTATGTTCACAACAACCCTGAGAGTTAGGTACTATTTAACAGTAAAGGAAACTAAGGCAAATAAAAGTTAAGTGACTTGTCCAGTCACACAGCTAGGAAGCATCTGAGGCAACATTTGAACTCAGATCTTGACTCCAGGCTCACTGATCTATTTATTGCATCATCCAACTGCCTAGAACACACTACTAATGTCATAGGGTTGTTGTAAAGAAAGCATTTTATAAAATTAACATTCTCTGGAAATCAGAGATATTACTGAAACACACCTGAGGAAATTTACTGGGAACTATATTAAAGAAAATAAATTAATAGTATTCCCTAATTCATTGGGAACCATATTTGAACTTACATATGATTTCTCTTTATTAATTTCTGTTATCCTAAAGTCTCCCATGCATAGAATTCAGAGTTTAAAAGGACTTTAGGGGTCATCTAGTCCAATTCTTCACTTTAGAATGAAGAAACTGAGCCTCAGGGATGTTGTGAATTGCTGATTGGTAGTCAATGTCAAAAGTGGAATCTGAATCCCAATACTATGGCAACAGAATAGCCCTCATTCCATTCTAACATTAAAGGATGGTCCAGCCCCTTCATTGTACTGACATGAATTTAGATCCCACCTCAGACATTTATTACACACTGATAATGGTCAGGTCACTTAAGAGTTCAAAGACTCAGACTCCTCTTTTATAAAGTGAGGATAATAGTTATTACTTTACCTTAAAGGGTTATTGTAAGGCTCAGAGAAGTATGTATAAAACACTGTCAATCTTGCTAAGCATTTTCTCATTTTCTCCAATTCCAGTCCTGCCCTAGCTTCAAGACTTAGCTCAAAGTTGAAGTCAATTTACATCAATTCATGTTTCTTTAAATATCAATTCTTTGCAAAAACGAACAGTTAGATGGGACAATGAATAGGCTGGAAATGGGGAACTGGAATGGAGCACGGAATACCTGAGTTCAAATGTAAGACCCTTAGATGCTATCAGTGTGACCCAGGCTAAGTCACTTAACCCTGTTTGCCTAAGTTCCTTATCTGTCACATAAATTAGATAAGGAAATGGCAAATTACTCCAGTATCTTTGCCAAGAAAATGTCAAATGGGGTCATAAAAAGCTGGGCACAATTAAAATGACTGAAAAATCTGTGCAAATATATATGTTTTTACTTTGCTTTTGCAAGGCAGGGGGGTTATGCGACTTGCCCAAGGTCACACAGACAGGCAATTATTAAGTATTTGAGGCTGGATTTGAATTTAGATTCTCTTGAATCCAGGGCTGGTGCTCTAGTCACTCTATTCAACTGTGTCACCTAGCTGCCCTTAGGGGATTGTATTCTTGAAGATTTAAAGTGGAAAGAGAGTTGAACTTAGAGTTTAAAAGCTTGGTTCAAGTAATTTGCCAGTTGTGTGACATTGGTGAAGTCATTGCCTTTCTTTTGGCTTTATTTCCCTCCTTTGTAATAAGAGTAATAGCTATCATTTATAATGATAATAACAATAATAGCTATCATTTATAAAACATGTAATAATAGTAATAGCTATCATTTATAAAACATGTTGAAGTCTGTTAAAGTATTTTACAAATAATATCTCATTTGCTCCTCATAACCCTGGAAGATAGATGCTGTTATTATCTCAATAATGTAGGTGAAAAAACTGAGGCAGAGGTACAGCTGAGGTCAGATGTGAACTGAGGCATTTCTGAACTCCTTCTATCCACTGAACCACCTAGATTACTCAAAATATAAATGTAAACATAAATCCATATAACAAAGGGATGAACAAGTGTTTCGTATGAACCTCTCTATCTCTAGCATTAAGATTCCTTAATTTCTCTGCTTCATTTCCTCCAAGGGTATTTCAAGGTGATGACAAGTCCCTATGAAAAAGTTTCAACCTATTTATTCTTTCATCTCTAAGTACAGTTACTGAAAGTAGGTTATTAATTTCAAAGCCTTTCTACATGTTCCATTTGTTCCACTTTTACCCCATTCTCCCTTTGAACCATTCTCAGATACAAATTACTGAACCATGTTGTAGTCAGAAAGATGACTTCTTGGGTCATTTTTCCCTGCTGGAATTCACCTGCCAAAACCCTCTTCCTGTCCTCTCCTCATTATCTCCAAATCTATATTAATTATCTGTCCTCCTATCATTTCATTTCTTAAAGTCACCTCTGCCATTGAAGATAGGATTTGTGTCAATCCTCAGAGTAGAAATCAGATGCCCCTCTCTTCCTTTTAGTTCATGTCCTCAGGATGCTGTGACATGTCCAGAGGCAGGAAGTCTCTTTTGGTACATTAACCATTCTGCAATGATAGTGTTCATGACTGCCAAGTTTTGGCAGTATAAACCATTTTTTGGGGAATAACAGTGCCTTTCCAGCCAAGCACTTAATCACTGGATGCAGATTTATTGCCTACTAACAGTACATTCCTGTTTTTAATTTCCGTCTTCCCTATCTCCCTTGCTTCATCTCTTGTGATTGGGCTCCCTTAGAAACTAAAGAGGAAGAAGAAAAACCCAGAGTCATAGGAAGACAGGAAGTCTCCATTGAGAGACAGCACAGTGGAGTGACAAGTAGCTAGGCTTGGAGTCAAGAGTAATGTAGATTTGAATCCCAGCACTGATACTTACTAGCTTTATAAATCTGCCCAACTCACTTGATACCATTGTGCTTCAGTTGGTTTTATCAGTAAAATAACATTTACACTACCTATTGCAAAGGGTTGTTATGTGGAAAGTGCTTTGTAAGTCATAAAGCACTATATAAATGTGAAAAAGAAACAAATTTTTATTATATTTTTATTATCAAAAAGAGCACTACAGAGAACTCTCATTGCAAAACATCTGAAGTGACTTTGTGAGATCCTCTTCTGATTCTCATGAGAAGAAAATGGAAATAGTATCATAGAATACCAAACCTGAGAGGACTATTACAGATCATCCAACTATATGGCTTGTAGAGAAATTTTAGGTGGGTCCCTGACATTGGTTGGTAAAAATTTTATCTATTTCAATTTAAGTGATTTCCTTTGTAATTCTATGAATTGTATTTTATGCACTTAAAAATATTTTCCTAACAAAATGTCATTATACTTCACTAGATTTTTAAAGAGGTCTCTGACCAAAACAAAAAAAAAAACATTATTCACATTTTAAACTTGGGGAAATTGAATTCTAGAGGTAGAAATGACTTGTCCAAGGTCACACAGTTATTTGATGGCAAAGACACTTCTCGAATTGCAGTATGTTGTAGCAATAAGAGTAATAGCTTTGAAGTCACAGAACACAGATTCAGATGACGGCTTTACCTTTTATGACTTCTCCTGAGTTGCAGTTTCCTTATCTTTCTAAGATGAAGAAGGATTGGAGGGTTAATACCACTGTAGGTTCAGGGACATATGATGAGATAAATAGTAGAGACTTAACAGGAACCTTTTATCACAATTTTACAAAAGAAGACTAGGAAGAAAGGGACATATTTTGTTACCCCAAGAGAGACTTGCCTTCCTGAACCTTAGAAACAAACAATGACCCTTTATTGGTCCCTACCCCTGTAAAAGTTCTCTTAGATGATAATAAAGTCTTTTCATGCCAAAAGACAGGTAAAGATAGATGAAAGAAGTCTGGATTTGGAATAGAAACATGAATTTGAATCCTGACTTCAACACAAATTCCCAGTTTGATCTGGATTAAATTACCTGCCCTCTCAATTTCTTCATCTGTACTGGGATGATTAGATCATCTCAAAAATCCCTTCCAACACTCAAATCTTATCATTCCACAAATGCTTCCTGCATCCTTACTCTTTTGGGGGTAAAAATAAGAGATATTAAACACACACACACACACACACACAGACACGCAGTCACACAACTGTTCTTCCTGTTTTGGAACAAAGTGAAACCTGTCTCTTTCTCTTCAACAAAACTCAGGTTCTGATTTCTTGCCACCTACTCATTTCCTGAACTTCTTCTGGGATGAATGACATTCCAAACAGCTCAAAGTGAGGGGTAGAAACTCTCTCCTCTTCCTCCCCCTGGCCCCAACCACAATCAAGTTCTACCCATTCCTCAAACTCCCAAGCTCCATCAGGGAGTCCTAGCAGACAAAGTCCAGGGAGGTCAGCCTCCTCTGGGTAGTGCCTGGGCCTGGCTCCAAGGTGATTTTTCACTCCACTGCTCCTCCTTTGCTCTCCCTCCATGTCCTCCTTCGGATTTTGTTTTCTTTAATTACAGTCCAATTTAGTCATTAGGAAGGATGAGGGGTAGGGAGGAGGAGAGATGCTTCATTTTCTTTGACTGACATAGATTTCAATTTCCGCTGTGCTCCGTGCAGTCGCTGAGAGGAGCTTGGCCTATAATTTATTGACAATTTCTATCTTAATACATCTTGACTTTTAAAAAGGCAGCATTTTGTTGTCTTCCCAAGCCATGCGTGGTAATCAGGGCTTCAATTGTTTCTGACAATATCTGGGAGGCAAGATTACTTTCCAGGGTGAAATGGTGAACTGAAGAAAAGGGAGGAATGAGAGGAATAAACAAACTGGAAAAAATGATACACATGTATTGTCCATTGTTTTGTGAGGAGGGAAAAACTCAGCTGAGCCAGACAAGCTGTGTTCCTAATGAGCAGTAAGAGATGGGTGGCAATGACAACACAAAGATATACCTTTAGCCACACAAAGTTGTACCTGACAGATTAATTTTCCTGAAAAACATCTTTCACCATGTGGCCTCCCTGCTCAATAAACTAAAATGACTGCTCACTGACATCAGGATACAGCCTAGCCTTTAAACTCCTCTAGGCAGGTGCCAACACCCTTTCTCTACATTTATTCCTCTCTGCTCTACTAACCCCAGTTCAAACCAACAAGTTCTTGAACAACGAAGGGAAATAGATTTTGGTTCAAAATCAGGAACTTTTAAAAAAATTCAAACAATCCGAGCTATCCAAACTGAAATGAGATAGAACAGCAAGTATGGAATATTGTAAATGAGTGCCTGGAGGTCTTCAGAGATAGAATGGATACTGTAGAAAGAATTTTTGCTTTGGATGAAATTCAGAATACTGAATCATTCCTAGTTCCATCTCTTTGCTCATGCTGTTCACCTTTCCTGAATATACCTTCCTACTTATGAAAGGTAATATGGTACAGTGAATTTGGATTCAGAGAACCTACTATTTTCAAATCTGACTTCTGCCACCTATGGGACCTTAGATAAGCAACTGGACTTTTCCAGGCCTTAGTTTCCTCATTTGGAAAATAAAAAAAAAATTGAAGTAGATGACTTCCAGGGTTGTTTCCAATTCTAAATTTTTGATCTTGACCAATGAGTCAAATCAACAACCATCAGATCCCCTGAAGTAGAATACCTGTTCCATGAAGCATATTAAATTACTTAGGGGCAGCTGGATGGCACAGAGGACAGAGCACTAGTTTTGGAGTCAGGAGGACTGTAGTTTGAATTCAGCCTCAGATATCTTGCTACTCAATAGCTGTGTGACCTTGGACAATCACTTAACCCTTATTGCCTTGCATCCAGGGCCATCTCCAGTCCCCTTGATTCATATCTGGCTACTGGACCCAGATTCCTCTGGAGAAGAAAATGAGGCTGGTGATTTAGCACAGTATCATCTCACTCAAATCCAAATCATGTGCTTGTCATGACTTCACTTCCCTGATGTCATGATCTTCTTTGAGAACTAAGGACTTCATCTATCTGTAAGTCTGTCTGTCTCTCTATCCATTTATCTGTATATATTACACATGCAATTACATATGTATGGACCTGTACTACATATAATCACAATGTATATATGCATATTCATAAATGTAAATGCACATATATATTTATAAGCCTGGGTTCATTCTTTCATTATTGCAGGGAATTCCAACTGCAAACTTTGAAAAGTATAAGAGCTATATTCAATACAATGACTATCCATGATTCAAGAGGAACAATGATGAAACATATTATCTAGGTGAAGGATTTAGGATTCAAAATGAGAATAAAATATATATATATATATATATATAAATATATGATACCTAAATACATATATATTTATACAACCTGTAAAAAAGTCTGTTTTGATGAATTATGTATATTTGTTAGCAGGAATTTGTTTTTTTTCTCTCTTTCTTTGGGAATGGAGAACATAAATTTCCATTAATTAAAAATACATCCTTAAAACAGAGAGGTGGGGGGGCAGCTAGGTGGCATAGTGGATAAAGCCCTGGCCCTGGAGTCAGGAGTACCTGGGTTCAAATCCGGTCTCAGACACTTAATAATTACCTAGCTGTGTGGCCTTGGGCAAGCCACTTAGCCCCATCTGCCTTTCTAAAACCTAAAAAAAAAATAAAAAAACAAAAAAAACAGAGAGGTGGGGGGATGATATGGAATATTACAAATATTTTCAGATGATGTTTCTCTATTAAATTTGCTTAATTGTTTTGCTTTAGCACCATGAATAAATAGCTAAACAAATAAATAAAAACATGAAAACTCTTCTATCAATACAGATTAGCATCTCTACTCTGTAACTTAGAAACAAAGCAAGGAGTCTTAACAAAACTTCACAATAAGTTATCAACTAAAAATATGACAATTTTATTTTAATTGGTTTTTTTTTAGGTTTTTCAAGGCAATGGGGTTAAGTGGTTTGCCCAAGGCCACACAGCTAGGTAATTATTAAGTGCCTGAGGTCGGATTTGAACTCAGGTACTCCTGACTCCAAGGCTGTTGCTCTATTCACTGTGCCACCTAGCCGCCCCTAATTTAATTGATTTTCTATGGAAAACTTTATCTTTTGAGTGATACACTTAAAAACATCCTGAGAAGGGGTCTATAGCTTTTACTAAATTGTAAAGGGTCCATGACATACAGCAACACAAATACACATACACACACACACACACACACACACACACACACACACACACAAACACACACAAAGGTAATGACATGTCCCAGAGAGACTCCTGGGAAACTGAGAGATTAAGTGACTTGTCTGGGTCATTAAATAAGCATGTGTAAGAGGAAGGACTTCTTTTATCCTGACTTCACAACCAGTCCTCTATCTACAATAACATGGTTCCTCTCTATTATTCAACAGAGGGGGACAGCCATTGACTGTTTTAGTACATAAACCATTCTGCAAGGGCAGTATGATTCTACCATAATAAAGATCCTTGGGGCAGCTAGGTGGCCTAGTGGATAAAACACCGGCCCTGGAGTCAGGAATACCTGGGTTCAAATCTGGTCTCAGACACTTAATAATTACCTAGCTGTGTGGCCTTGGGCAAGCCACTTAACCCCATTTGCCTTACAAAAACCTAAAAAACAAAACAAAGCAAAACAAAAAACCCCAAAGATCCAGAGAGTTAAATGACCTTGTCAAAAGTTATATAGTTAAGAATGTCAGAATCAAAATGTGAAGACATCTTTTCTTAACTGTGTCAGGACTTACTGTACAGCTCGGGGCTTTTTTTCTCATCATTATCACTGAATCCAGGTGCTACCCCCAAAATTTATTGAGCAGGGCATGCAGGGCAAGCTTTGATGATTTCAATGAAATCTTGTTGATTTCATAGTCTAAAAGTAAATATGGACTCTTAATGATGTTTGTCCTTCACTCCTTTTTTTTTTTTTTTAGGTTTTTGCCAAATGGGGTTAAGTGCCTTGCCCAAGGCCACACAGCTAGGTAATTATTAAGTGTCTGAGACCAGATTTGAACCCAGGTACTCCTGACTCCAGGGCCGGTGCTTTATCCACCACAACACCTAGCCTCCTCGTCCTTCACTCTTGAACAAGACCATGACATCACGGAGGTGATATCATGGCAAATACATGAACTGGATCTGAGTGAAGGGGTGATGTGCTAAGTCACCAATCTCACTTTCTCCTCCAGTGACCACTTCCAAGAGGTCTAGAGATGGCCCTGGATATGAAGCAATCAGGGTTAAGTGACTTGCCCAAGGTCACAGATAGTAAACGTCAAGTATCTGAGATAAAATTTGAACTCCCTTGCTCCTGACTCAAAGGCCAGTACTCTATTCACTGCTTCACCCAGCTGCCCTATGAGTCTGAAAGGAACAATCAAAAGAGTCTGAACTTGGACTCTGGAAACCTATGTTCAAGGTCCTGGTTCTGCAATTAGCTACCTGTGTGGTCCTTGGTAAGTTTTTTCTAACCTTCCATTCCATCTCTTTTTAGATATAAATGTAAACATAAATTTGTTCAATAAATAGATTGAACAGAACAATAGGAGACTGAACATAGAACATGCATGGTCAAAAATTACCAGGCAATATATTGAAAAGTGCTGAATGAGTAAGACAGATGGTAAGTGCAGTAGCAGAGAATCCCTACAGAAAGCAAAAAAACAGAAAAGAAATTCTGAAATATGTGAATGTCAAGGAGGTATCCATGCACAGGCTTATTAAAAAGCAGATCCTTAGAAATAATGTGGGAGAAGAACTACTGATTGCTTTATAGGTACCAAGTTGAAGGCTGGGAGAAATAAAAGGGCTTTTAAAACTCTATTTATCAGCTTCTGTCTCCTCAGCTCTCCTAATGGTGAGAGGAAGGGCATTTCTCACATCCTGGGGGAAATAGAGTTTCATCATGTAACCTTGTTCCCTACTTCTAGAGGAGAAAGCATCTGATTGGTTTTACAAAACGCTGAACCTTCTCTTGGACTCAAGGGGACTGATGTCCTTATTCTCCATATCTCTTAGATTTTATTAGACAAAAGTAAAGATAAACTCTACCCCTACCCCCAACACACATTTGAGCACATAGACATGTGTCTCTGCATCTTTATCACATTCTTTGTCAGGAACAGTAACTCTTAGAGATAGAGAATTGAATCATGATTGGAGAGTCAGTCCAAAGAAATAATCATCCCAGATTAGTTATTATGCTACAATGGACAGGGGATTCATTACATTTTTATTCTAGGCTTCAGGGATTTATCATAAAACAGCAGAGATCCACTTGGTCAAGTAACTTTTTCTCTAGGCTTCAGTTTCAGTCTCTGTAAAATGTAGGGTTTGTTCTAGATGACCTTTAAGATTTCCAGTGCTAATCTGTTTCTTTAATTTTATTATTCTGGTCCAAGAGAGGTAGTATGCATACTATATAGTTAACTATTGTCAGAGTTATAGCAACCTCTATTCAAGTCTCACCTCTGACACTTACTTGGTAGGTGACTCTGGGCAAGTCAATTAATCTCCCATTGCCTCAGGACACTCTCTAAGAAAACAAGTTGCAGAACAGTTGCTAATCTTCCTTGGTAAAAGGAGTTTTCTCAAGGGGATATCTGTCTTCAAAACATCCTGCTCCAAGATAATTTCTTTTGTTTTTAGGGTAGAGTCAGAGTTTTTGGAAGGACTATCTCTAAGATGCTGAACACCCTCAGTGTGTTTTTTTCAAGTGACTCAATATTTTTCAAATGACTGAATAATTCTGTACTAGACACATAAAAATGGAATGGATTAGCAAGGGAATCAAGCTCCTAGAATTCTACCTATGAGGAAATGAGTTCAGAGAGGGGAAGCAACTTGAACTCAGATACTTGGTAGCTGTGTGACCCTGGGTAAATCACTTAACCTGTCTGCCTTCTGTTTCCTCAATCGTCAAGTGGAAATAATCCTGAGAGGTCAGGGTTGTTATAAAGATGAAATGAAATGTCTGCAGGCTGCTTAGTACAGTGTTTGGGACATGATAGTTGTTGAAATGAAAAAAAAATGATTGTTTCCTACCTCCCTTTCTATGGTTTTACAGTCAGTCAGAGAGTCAGAAAAGACTCTTGAATCCTATCCAAGCCAATATTCTTTCACTATAGAAGCCTACCTCAGCTCTCTGTCATTGGAAATATTCAAATGCAGGCTGGATAACCCTGGGATATCTAAGAGGGAATTCATGGTCAGGTAATTTCAACATGGGGCAGTTTGCATAGAAGATAGGACACCTGGAGTCAAAAAGAACTGAATTCAAATTTCAGGATAGTCATACATGATGATCTCTATCTCTCTTTCCATCTTTAAATCAATGATGTTATTATGACTTGATCTTTTCTTCAAATCTATGAATTACATTAGAAGCATGGAAAGAATACTAACTGTGAAAACAAAACTCATGTAACACCATTGATGTTTAATATCTCTATGATCTTGGGTAAATACCTGAATTTCTTCATCTCTAAGATTACAGAGTTTATTTTAGTAGTTTCTGTGGTCCCTTGCTATTCTAGATCTCTGATTTTATAATGGTTTTTGTAGGCAGGTGTCACCTGCTCAAAAGCTACTCCCCCCCATGAAATACTTTGGAAAAAAAATCCAGAAGATTTTACCTAGAATAGATATCCTTCACTCCCTTTGTTTTCCTAGAATAATCTGTTTTTTTAAAACTCATGTTCTTCCCCTTACCAATTACTGACTGATTTTATCAGACTGCTAGTTAATTATTAATCTTTGCTATTTTTTCTTCATAATAAGACTAGAAACCTTTGAAGGAAGGAACCATGCTTTATATTTCTCTGTATCCATAGAGTTTAAGACAGTCTTATGCATGGCAAGTACTCAAATATTTGTAGACTGACTGATGGACTTGGTCTTTCCTCTGAAAGTCCAGAAAGACTTCATGTAGATTTCTTCTGTATATTCAGAAGAGATTGTTTGATAGCTGGTGACCCATTATGGTACCACATCAGTTCTGCTAGATTGCCACAGAATATCAAGGTTCTCCCCTTGTCCTATGCATGAATTTGTTCTTTGACCAACACTCTATTTCTCATTCTCATCCCTTCCTCTGCACCCTCATTCCAGTTCTATAGAAGCTTATTTGGAAGGGATATCAGAGGCCATTAAGTTCAACACAAACAAAAGTATAAATTACCCCTATAATCTAGCAAAAAAAAGAATCTCAATTCTGATTTGATCCCAATCAACTTTATTCTTTAGGGCTGGCAGTACATACCACACATCCAGTTGAATCTACTTGGCGATCTGACACACACTTGAAATTGCGGGTGCAGCCTCCATTATTGCGTGAACAGTCACGAACAGGTCCAAAGGAGGAGAGTAGATCATTGATGGTCTCAAAGTAAGTAGACAGCATTGCTTCTTCCCTTGGAGAGAAAGGAGAATGTTAAAACCAAATGAAACAAATGATTTATCACTTTGTTATAATATGCTATTGTGTCAAGAACCTGCAGGTTTAAGAACAAGACTGTAGTTTACCTATAATTTGTAGTCTTAAAGAACTATTTGGACCTTAAAAAGATCAAATGATTCGTAAATGTAACATAGATGCTAGACATAAGAAATGTCCTTTGCACCTAGGCCTTCCTTCTCTATACACTTTGCCACTATATATGAATAGTGGAAATAATTATGATGGTGATGGTGGTGGTGGTGGTAATAACAGCTCACATTTCCATAGCAGTTTTCAAAAAAGTTGCTCTGATAACTAGGAAATGAAATATCAGAGAAAATAATGGTTTTATACTGGAAAGAACAAAGAATTTAGAAACTCCAATGCTAGGTTTAACTTTAAGTACTATTATTTTTCAATTAAGCGAAATGGAAGAGATAATTTAACCTTAGTAGGGGGTATAGTAATAGTGATGATGATGATGATGATAAAGATAATAATAGCAGCTATTATTTACATAGAAACTATAGTTTTGAAAACTGCTTTATATATGTTATCTCATTGGATCTTTACAACATTCTTTTTAACTGTGTAACCTCGATCTAGTCACTTAATGTCTTAGAATACCCATTTTATAGTTGAAGAAACTGAGACAGAAAGACATTAAGTGTCTAGATGGGGATTACACAATTAAAAAGAACGTGAGGCAGGATTTGAACTCAGGGCTTCCTTATTCTAAATGCATCACCTTATCCATTAGTCCCCACCTATTGGCTCATCTGTAAAGCGAAGAAGTTGGACTAAAAGATCCTTTTCAGTTCTAAATCCCATGATCTTATGGCCATATAATATGCCTAGGACTAAAAAAAAAGTAAGTAAATATCAGACTTGGGACTGAAACTGAGGTTTTCCATATTAAAGTCAGCATTCTTTCCATATTATCTCTTTCTCTCTTGGGTAAACAAACTAGATAAGAATGACAATTTTCTTTTTCTATCTCTCAGTAAATAGTACTCCCCCCCTCTTAATTACATGTAAAGTTAGTTTTCAACATTCATTTTTTATAAGATTTTGAGGTCCAATTTTTTTCTTCCTCCCCAAAATGGCAATCAATATAATATAGATTATACATGTATCATCATGTCAACATATTTACACATTAATCTTGTTGTGAAAGAAACAGAACAAAAGGGAAAAGCCACAAAAAAGTAAAAATAATATATCTCAGTGTTCATTCAGACTCCATGGTTCTTTCTCTGGATATGGATAGCATTTTCTGTCATGAGTCTTGAATCACTGTGCTGCTGAGAAGAGCTAAGTCAATAATTTTACAATATTCTCCTGGTTCTGCTCACTTCACTAAGCATCAGTTCATGTAAGAAAAATAACCCTTTTCTAGCTCCTAGAAGCAGTTAAGTGGGCAGAGCCAGGAGTCAGGAAGACCTAAGTTTAATATCAATCTATTAAACTTATTAACAGACCATAGGCAAATCAATTATAAAATGGGGATAACAGTAATGCTTATTTACCAAGGTTGTTGTCAGGATCAAGTTAGAACACTTGTAAAGCCCTTAGGACAGTTCTTAGCACATAAGAGATCTCCCCTTCTTTCTTTCTTCCCTCCATTCCTTCCTTTCTCCCTCCTTCCCTCTTTCCCTCTCTTTCTTTCTTTCTTTCTTTCTTTCTTTCTTTCTTTCTTTCTTTCTTTCTTTCTTTCTTTCTCTTTCTTTCCTTCCTTCCTTCCTTCCTTCCTTCCTTCCTTCCTTCCTTCCTTCCTTCCTTCCTTCCTTCCTTCCTTCCTTCCTTCCTTCTCTGGCTCTCATAATGCTCAGTTTATGAATTCATACCATAAAAGGTCTATAATGGGTAGACTGAGACAGAAAAAAAGGTTAAAGAAATCCCTCAAACCAATCTTATTTCCATAGCCTGTGGCAGAATGGCATTAACTTCGAGGAGGGTGATTGGTGGAGAGATACAAGAAAGACAAGATTTCCTGAAATGAAGACAGTATGAGTCCTGTCACTTTTGAAATATGGAGAGGAACTGATTTACTCAGAGAGTCATTAAGGCTATTAAAATATTAACATTATATAGAGGAAGAAAGAAGAAAGGAGAGAGAGAGAGAGAGAGAGAGAGAGAGAGAGAGAGAGAGAGAGAGAGAGAAGGAAAATGTTAAAATGTTTCCTTTAGTAGATCAGGGTGACAACTGTCTGTACAAATAGGAAGGCTGTTAGCTTCCAAAAGGATTGATTCTGCATAAACACTCATTACACAAGAGGGACATTACTTAAAACATGAAGACCTGACAGAAGGGCTGTTACTAAGTCAAGAAAAGTGATGGTATCAGGTTGGGAAGTAGGGTATATAGAAACAGCTGAGAAAAATACATTTAAAGAAGATGTTACTATTTCTTGGATTAAAAGAAATGTTCCCTCAATCTAACTCCTCTCAGCAGACAAGGACTTATTGGGGTTTTTTTAAGCTATTAGAAGGAGGACTTGGAGTGGGGGCAAAAGGACAAAGGGGAGAATGGTAGTACAGTGAAAAGAAAAGAAGACTGAAATGGAAATCAGGAGACTTGGATTTGAGTAATATTGTTTTTGCTAACTGTGTGGCCTCAGGCAAATTATTTTACCTCTTTGGACCTCAGTGTCCTTAGCTGTAAAATGATGAGGTTGGATTAGATCTTTTTCTAGCTCTAAGGTTCTTTTGACTTGGAGGCTTGGAAGGCTTGACTCATTCTTACTTCAGTCAAGGCTCAAGCATTTCCAAAATTGAGGATAATGCCATATTTTGTAGCTAAGGAAGTCCTGAGGCATAGGCAGTAACCTTTGCATTGTGATTTGAGAGGCATTCAATGGCCCTATTTGCCCAGAATTATTTCATCTTTTAGTCTGATTTGGTGCTGACATTCCAATAATCTTTATGGCTAGAAGTACTACTAATACCAGGTGGTAGAGTAAATAGAGTGCTGAACTTATGGTCAGGTATTCAAATCCAGCTTACATATCTATATCTATATCTATATCTATATCTATATCTATATCTATATCTATATCTATATCTATATCTATATCTATATCTATATCTATATCTATATCTATATCTATATCATCTATAATCTGTTTGACCATGGGAAAATAATTTAAACACTCAATCTAAACTTTCTTTTCTGTAAAATGAGTGCAATAATATTAATATTTAGCCCATATAGTTATTGCAAGAATCAAAAGAATTAGAATATGCAAAATATTATGAAACACTACATACAGGCTAGCTATTATTAATAACATAGATGTGTGGTTATTACACATAATAATATATAATACATATAATAAATAATAAATTAATTTGATTCCTCTATTAAGAGCAATATGAGGAAAATAAAAATTTTAGATTTGACAAAATCCCTGGGTTTGAGGAGCTCATAGTGTGCTAAGTAGAATAGCTTACATTTGTATATTTATACTTTGAGGTTTACAAAGGACTTTAATTCATTTTTTTATTTTATTCTTATATTGCCCTTAGGAAGTGGAATTATTATTTCTCCAATTCTATCACAAGTGAGGTAATCTGAGGTCTAGAGGGGGTAAATGAAAAGGCTGTCAAATAGCATATGGCAAATCTGGGGCTGAAAGTCATGTTTCTTCTGACTCCTGGTCCAGGGTACTCTCCAGACATGTTCTATAAGGAATTAAAATATTTTAGTATCTGGGTAGAGTCAAAAGATCAAGGGGTATCTATTGTCAAATAAGCATAATGGGACCCCAAGAGAATAAGGCACAGGATGGGGATGTATTGCTAGAAATTGACAAAGGATCAGGAGGGAACCTGTTACTTTGTAGTAGGGGAATAGAGGTAGGTGCCCAAGGCAATCTAAAAGCACTGACATTCTGAATGAAAAGCTCCAAAATAAACCTTGCCTCCTTCCACATCTTGCCAAGGACCAACTCCAGTCCCAGAACTGCTCTGGCCAACAATTTTTGGAAACTGCATGGCAGCATTTTGCAAAGAAAAAAAAAGTATTTTTCAACTGTAGTTAACACCCTGAACAAAGTCCATTGAACAGCAGGGTATGATATTTCAAAATGCTTCACCAAAAAGATGCTTAAGAGAAAGTATGTTAGCCTGTCTGTTTATCTGCTTGATTTCAAAGTAATAGAGTTTCAGGGCTTAAGTTATTGACGTTAAAAGTGGTAGGAAATAATAATAATAATAATAATAATAATAATAATAATAATAATAATAATAATAATAACTAGTCCTCAGATAAAAGGTTTGCAAGGCAATTTACAATTATTTTCTTTAGTACTCTCAATGACTCTAGGAGGTAGGTGTTTCTTACCATCATCATTTTGCAGAGGAGTAACCTGAGATAGTCAGCGACTTGCTGAGCTAGTAAATACATGAGGCAGGATTTGAATTTAGGCCTTCCTAACTAGGTCCAGATCTCTATTCATTGTGCAGTCATTAGAGACAACTTAGCCCAACAAACTCCTGTTTTAGATCAAGGGCAAGGAACATACTGCCTGAGATCATATAAGTCCCTCAAAATCATTTGGTCTAGTATTGCCAAGGCAACTGCAGATGGGACTCAAAAGTCAATAAATCTTGGAGTTTTTTAGGGTTAGGATTTTTAAGTTGATAATTTTGTATGCCCTCAAATGATGCTATAAATATCCAAATGGTTCTTGGCAGAAAAAAGGTTCCCCATCCCTGATTTATTGAAGAAATTGAGTGATCTAGTCAGAATCACAGAGGGAAGCGGAATATAACTGAGGTCTGAATAGGTCTGAATATCTCTTTTGTCTCCAAATCCAATACTTCTCCCCTCCATTATACCATGCAGTTTCTCTGTTTGACTCCCATAGCTCTTAACAATTACCTTTCTTATTCTGAGAATCATAAATAGTTGGTTAAAACATATGCAAACCAAAATCCTCTTTACAGTATTAAAAATTAGAATGAGTAAAGTTGAAAAAAATTTCCCTTTTGCACTCCATTCCCTTCCCCAAACCCTCTTGCCATCTTCTAGAAAAGACTGGTTGATCACTTCTCAGCAATGTAGAAGAACTCTAAATCAATTATGATTTTTGCTAGATGGCTTCTAAGATGCATTTCAACTGATACTGAGTGATTTTGTGATTGTTCCAAAATCTAGAGATCTATTTTCCTTCCTTACCTGCCCTGCAAATCTTGCCATATGCCAAGAGAAGAAACCAAATAACATGACACTCCCTTCAGTCCTAGTTCCACCTTCTATCTCTATTGACATATTGTTCTCAAGTTCATTTTTCCTTGAAGTCAGGTCTTTTTGGATGCCCAGTCCTTTGCTGGACATCTTTGGAAAAATAGAAAAGGCCAGGAAATCATGAATTATTTTCATGTTTGAACAGTTTTCCTCGCTAATAAGATCAAATTTCATGTATTTTTCTAATGGGAGTGTCTCAAATCCTTACTCAGGACACATTTACTTATTTTATACACAATTCCAAAATATTTGGCTATTTATTTTCCTATCATATAACAAATGATAGTAATAACTAGCACTTTAAAATTGTACCTGCTATTTATATTTTTTAATCCTTGCAACACTGTGAGAGGAGTGCTATTATCATTTTCATTTTACAAATAATGATGTGGCTTCTTTAAAAAGGTCAAGTAAGTTGCCTGGCTACACTCAGTAGGTATAAAAACATAGAAGAATAATGTAGATTACAAGAAGCAGGTCCAGTGAGACAAGGGACAACTTATAGTGGGGACTGGGGTTGCTCTTTGTTGGAAAGCAAACAACAAATAAAGCAATGAACATATGACATACAATACCACAGAAAGCATAGCACCAAGGGGCTGATTAGTCCAAATTCTTTGATATTGATTGTGAGATATGGGAGATGCTGGCATCTCAGCATGATGTGCTAGCATCAAAGGAAGAATTTGCTCTATAAGTGAAGTAGAATTGCAATAGGTCAAAAAAAGTGAAATGTACAAATTTAGAGCTATATCTACTTCAAATGTTCATTCAGACTATTTGATGCTTGATCTGGGGTAGAGACTTCTAAACTTGTATTTGTCTAATCAGTCATAGAAGGACACACTGTACTTTGACTGTCATTTTGATGTCACTTAGGTCATTTTCAAGTATGAAAGACAACTATGAACCTAGGAGCTAGTAAGTACAAGACTAGTAGCCCTCACGTTATTTTGATTAGCCTTGTGGGTAGCACTGTGTTAGGGGCTTCTCTCAACAGTTCATGAGAATGACCCTGCAAGATTATCACTAGGCATGGGGCAAGCAACAGATACTGATTCGTCTTATTAATGTGCTTCCTATGTTACTATAAGAGAGGTGATAATAAATGAGTTGATTTTGGCAACTTTCTAGGGAAAGGTGAACTATTTCCTCACTCCAGAGGATCTTTACCAATAAGAGCTCAGAAAGGAGCTCACTACTCTGCTTTGGTACTGCCAATTTACAATGGCAGGGTTAAATGGGGTCCAAGAAGGATAAACCTCCCCAGTTACATTCCAGGTTTAAGAATGCTAAGTTGAGTTGATATGACAAGAGAATGCCTAAAAACTGAGTTAAAGTTACTAGGTTGCAATTAGAAATCTGATATCTATGCAAGAGAAGTCAAAAATAGAAAGAAATGAAAGCAAAAAAGAGAATCAGGGTCAGGTCATTAAGATCAAAGTCAGAATAATAAGAATTCAGAGTAAAGGGAAGTTCTTTTCTCCCCTACAGTTTCTCCTTTCTAGGGTTTTATTTTGTGTGTGTGTGTGTGGGGGATTGTGTGTGTTTGTGTGTGTGTGTGTGTGTGTGTGTATGTGTGTGTGTGTGTGTGTGATTAAGGTCATATCAATTACCCACGGGTATCTTCTAAAAGTCTACCTTGGGCCACTTATCTTTTATTTCTGTATTCTCTATTTTGTTGAATTAATCAGCTTCCATGTGTTTAGTTGTGATTTTTCTTGTTTTATTTTGTTTTATTTTTGCAAGGCAATGGGATTAAGTGATTTGCCCAAGGTCACATAGGTAGGTAATTATTAATTATCTAAGACTGGATTTGAACTGGGGTCCTCCTCATTCCAGTGTCCTTGTTCTATCCACTGCACCACCACCTAACTGCCCCTAATTATGATTTTTATACTGATATTTCCCACACCCACAAATCTAACCCAGTCTCTTTCCTGTGCTATAGTCAAAGAATTACAACTCTGTTTTGAACATCTTGAACTGAATGTCCCCAATTCATTTCAAGGTCATCATATTCAAAATAGAACTCTTTATCTTTCTTCTCAAATCCCTCCCTCATTTGAAATTTCCTTTCATTGTAAAGAGTACTACCAACCTTTCTAGTTATTATAGGTTTTTTGAATGTTACTTTATTTTATATTTTTCATACATACAAAGACAGTTTTCAATACTCTTTTTGTAAACTGTTGAGTTCTACATTTTTCTACTTCCTTCCCTTCCCCTCCCCACTCCCCATGATAGTGAGTAACCTGACTTAGGTTTTAGAGGTACAATCTTTGTTTCACAAATTTCTATATTAGTCATATTATAAAAGTATCAGAACTAAAAGGAAAAAAAACCCCATTAAAAAACAAGTTTTAAAAGTGAAAATAGTATGCTTTGGTCTATATTCAGATTCCATTGTTTTTTCTCTGGATGTTGGATGGCATTTTCCATCATAAGTTCTTTAGAATTGCTCTTGATCACTGAATTGCTGAGAGGAGCTAAGTCCTATTATAGTTGATCATCATGCAATTCCAATGCAGACTTTCACGTATCCTACCTATCTACTCTATTACCAAATCTTATTATTTCTGCCTTTACAGCATCTCACATGTATGGTCCTTCATCTCAATTCCCATAGCCACAATCCTAGTTATGGTCCTCATTACCTCTTACCTGAGCTATTTCAATAATTTTCTAGTTGGTCTCTCCTGTCTCAAGTCTCTTCTTCTGTTATCCATCTTAGCTACCATGGTGACATTTCTGAAGTACTTTGTCCCCTATTTTCTGTGGGATCACAAACTCCCTTAACATTTGAAGTTGTTAATCATCTGATTTTTCCTTTATTTCCTGTCTTCTATTTTATTCCTTTCCAACACTTTATGATCTAGTTGCATTGTTTACTTGCTCTTACTCCCACTTGAACCTTTGGGATCTAAATTCCAAATTTGTGTCTTTGCCCTGGTTGTTTCACGTGCATAGAATGATGACCCTAGGGAGTAACTTCACTACCTTCATTAATTGTTGTTATTGTCATTATCTATGCTTTGTTCTCAAAGAGGACCAATGACATCAGGAGGGTGGTGGCTTGACTTGTAAGTCAATTGGATTTAAGTGAGACAAAGTCATCAGTCTCACTCTCTTTTCCAGTCACAGTCCAGTTGTACGACATAGGTCAGGATGACTCAACCTGAATATAGTGGGAGATCTTTCCAAGGTCTTAGTTTGTCTGATGTGACACCTATTTAGTAATTTAAGACCAGGAAAGAATTGAGGCAAAAGATGGCCTAATTTGCCTTTTCAAAAGAATCAGTCTGGGAGGGGAAGACCCTCAGAGTTTCTGGTCAAGCTTCCTTGAGCATGCAGTTCAAATACCATTTTATGCAAGAGGCCTTTTGTGGTTTCCCCATACCCAACCCACCTCTGAGATTATTTTTGATTTATACTGTATCTATCTAATTATTTGCCTATTGTGTTTTGCCTTTTTTTGGTACTTAGGGGCAACCTACAACATAGTGCTGGTCATAGAGGAAAAGTCTTCAACTCCACTAAGGAACCACCCTTCAGTAATGGGAAAGAAAGTTGGACATTTCTGCTGATATCAACAACCATGGTTACAGAATCATATTCTCTCAACAATGAAAGGGAGTTCGGTCATTATCTACTATATTTCTTACATTTCTACATTTCTTATATATGACTGACAAGTGATCACCTGACTTCTGTTTGTAATATAAAAGATATGTTTATATCAGCACCTTCCTAGGCAACTGGTTCTATTGTGCAATATGCTAATTGCTAGGATTCCCACCCCCCCCACCCCCCTACCCCCAACCCCCAACCCCCCAGATAGTGGTGATGGAATCTGCCTCTCTGGAATTTCTTTTTTTTTTTTTTTTTTGCAAGGCAATGGGGTTAAGTGGCTTGCCCAAGGCCACACAGCTAGATAATTATTAAGTGTCTGAGGCTGGATTTGAACTCAGGTACTCCTGACTCCAGGGCCAGTGCTCTATCCACTGCACCACCTGGCCACCTGGCCGCCCCCCCCCCCCCCCACGCTCTGGGATTTCTAGTCATTGTCTCAAGTCCTCTTGTCCAAAAATAGGGCAAGCTTGTATGGTAGACCCATGGATTCTGCTCCTTATAAATCATTATCTGCTTGTAAAGTTCTTCAAATCTCTCCTCATTCTCAAAACCTACCCTGGAAGCATTTTTCCTGACCACCTTAGTAGTGAATTCCCCAGGCTAATCAACAGGTTAACTGATAGATAGATTCATTTTAAATACACCTGTTTCCTGCTCCCTATGACATCACCCAAAGACTCTTCTGTGTAAAAGGGGGTCAAGAGAGAGATTTATCAGATCTGCTTTAATCAGTCTACCAGTCCTAGTCTGACCTAATTATTTTGATGTCTTCCGATCTCCCACTGGGGCTTTCTTTGGAGACCTGAGAACACTTGGTTTCCTGCAGTGCATCTAGGAGACTAAGTACCAAATTCTGTTTGATATTCTGGGTCCTGAGAGGAGGGAGGGTGGAAAAGGAAGGAAAAAAAAAAACCTGGTCCACACTGGAGTGGTGAATTCATTATTTCCCTTTCTCCTTACCCAGGCTCAAAAGTTCAATGGCTTCTCAGTTTCTTCCTTCTCATCCATCCCCTACACCTAATCAGTTGTCCAGCCCTTTTAATTCTCTCATCTGCAGTATTTATCACATCTATTGTCTCTTCTTTATTTCTAGGGTCAGCACTTTAATTCAGGTTCTTAGAGGTTCAATTCTCTACTTTTTTTAACACTTTCCTGACTAATCCTTTTTGCTAAAATCATTCCCTTTCTAATTCATTCTCCACATAGCTGCCAAAATAATATTGCTAATATAAAATTTTGGCTAAATTACCCATTTAAAATGTTCACTAGCTCCCTATAGGTAACAGGAAAAATACAGATTCCTTAGTCAGACTTGTGAGGATATCCAAAACCTGACCTTAAACTACCTGTTCCTAGATTCAAATCTCACTTTTAACATATACTGTGTGACTTCTGATTTCATTTCCTTGAACCTCATTCTTCATCTATAAATTGAGGGGGATAGACTACAAGGCTTCTGATTTGCCTTTTAACTCTAGAACTATGATTAAGAAACTTGGTGAAATACTATATAGGCATTAAATCTTATATATTGACTGATAAAATGATTTCTGGGTAAGAGTTGTTGCAAGGTATTATCACTCAGGCATGTAAGCAGAAAACTTTACTTCCAGTTCTCCATTATTGTTTGTAATATGATGTAGTAGAAAAGGCATCAGACCTGGACTTGGGAAATTTGGGCTCAGATCTCATTTCTACTTTTTCTACTTGTGTGACCCTAGGCAAATTGCTTCCTCTCTCTGAAGCTCAGTTTACTCATCTGTAAAACAGCACTAATAACTTGCAACAACCTCCTTACAGAGTTATCATTAATAACAGGTGTGAAAGTACTCCTTAAAACTCAAATAGTTGTAGTCATGTTAGCTGCTTTACCAGAAAATGACACCAAACAAGCCTGATGGAGAAAATAATACCTTAATCAAGTCTTCAAACAATAATTGAGAATGCATCTTTTTTCCCAAGTTATACAATAGGACCAGAGTCAATCACCTCTCTATTGCCATTGTTTTTCTGGCAATGTGCCATTTCCTCCAGACAGTAGTTGCTTTGACTACTCTTGTGTAGAAATTCTCCTTCTCACCTTTTCATTCTTAGGGCCTCTTCTGTATTGCAAATCCATCATTTAAAAAAAACTTCAGTGACAAATGCTACTGCTCAGGGGTTATTTATTCATGAAATACCCACACAAAGTAATCCCAAGCTCTTCAAAGCTCTCATCACATAAGGAGTCACGGGTTTCTAGAGTCTTGAGGATATCACCTTCTCTATCACAATTTCACAGAAAGTGATTCCTTCTTCCTCTCTGTGGCTCTTTCCTGTTTTATTATTCAAAGCCCTCAATCAGTGAACCTCTTTGCCCCACAGATATTAAAGGATGAGGAATAGGCAGCCCAACTGATTTATTGTCATACAATTACAGAATTTTTGAATTGGAAAAAAAACTTTAGTCTCCATTTAGTTCAACTTATAACTGAATGGCATCTGCAATTCGACATATCTGGGAAGTATTTTCCAGTATCTGTCTCATTGCTATTACCAAAAAATAGAATGCTATTAACAGCTCCTACAAAAATGGTATTTTAAAGGTGCATAAGGCCCATTATCAAAACAAAATGGAAGGTAGACAATGGAATTGTTATTATTCCCATTTTAGAGATGAGGACAAGAGGGAAATTCCCCTAGTCATGTTCACACAGGTGGTAAGTATCAAGAGATTGGATTCAGAATCCAGGTTTTCCATTGAAGTGCCTCCCTTCAGATTCTTTCTCAGGTGCCATCTGCTTCCTAAAGTCATCCCTGATACCTTCTCAGTCCATCAACTATAGATGATATTTCCCTCCTCACAATTCTTTTTTTTTCTTTCCTTCTCTTTCTTTTATTTTTTTGGGTTTTTTTGCAAGACAATGGGGTTAAATGACTTGCCCGAGGTCACGTAGCTAAGTAAGTATTAAGTGTCTGAGGCCATATTTGGATTTAGGTTCTCCTGACTCCAGGGTTAGTATTCTATCTACTGCACCACCCCTCCTCCTCACAACTTTTGTAGTATACTACCTCAGCCTGCTTGCACTTACCTGCTCTCCCCCTCATAAACATTTTGCACTCTGTGCAAGATAAGAGAAAACTAGACATTTGGCTTTTGTTCAGGAAGACCTGGGTTCAAATTTTGATTCTTCCATATGCTAGACGAATGATCCTAGGCAAAGCCCTGAACCTTTGGTGACTTTAGGCAATTCTTTAAGATTATACATTCCAGAGAGGATGCCCATTTATATTGGTAATGAAATTCTTTACCAGAAGTTTCTTACACTGATAGAAGCACAAATCTTATTTAAAAAATGTGTGTGAGGTACTGTTAGACTCTGGAAATACAAAGATAAAAGTGAAATTGTCCTGGTCCTCAAGGAGACTATATGATACCTGGGGATACTATAGGTATGTGGTTAAGTAGATGGTGCAGGGGATATCTATCATGAAGACATCTTCTTGAGTTCAAATCCAGTTTTAGATACTTATTAAATGAGTGATCTTGGACAAGTCACTTAATTTTGTTTGTATCAGTTTCCTCATCTGTAAAATAAGCTGGAGAAAGAAACAGCAGACCAACTCAGGATTTTGGCCAAGAAAAACCTAAACTAAGTCATGAAGAAATGGGTGTAATGGAAATAACTGAACAGCAACAGAATATAAAGTGCTAGAGAAGGCAAAAAAGCACTGACTACTGTTGGTTTTTCTATTTATTTGTTAGTTTCTTCATTTTTTATAGTGGAAATGGAGGGAGATCAGGGAAGACTTCATATAAGAAGAGCTGTGAGAGGAAATAAGAATTCTGAAGGGAGAGGTGAAGAGGAAATAACAAAAAAGGCAAGGAGAAGGGCAATGATGGAAAGTCAGGTTCAGGGAAGAGAGTCTAGCTTGGTAAGAACTCAGAACATATAAAATACTGTAATATGGGGGGGTAAGGAGGCTTGTTCTATCATAGTTATTTTATACATGTCTTTTCCAACTCCCACATTAGATTGAAAGCTTCTTGAGATTGGTGTCAAAGCTGTTTCTACACTACACATTTTAGGCACTTTAAAACTACTGAATCAGAAGATGTTAAAACAGAAACTTAGCAAACATCTGTCAGAGAAACTATAGAATAGAATTAGTGCTTCAGCTAAGTATGAAAGGTTTCTTCTGGGTTTCTACAAAATCAAAAGAAAAAGGGGAAGTTATATACAATAGATCAATGGTGAAACCAAGAATGAATGACACTATGAAAAGAAAACTAATTGACTGGAGTTTTCTTATCTGGATTCTCATGATACCTCTAATGATCACTTCCTGTGGGACCCTAGATAAATTATTTAACTACTCTGTACTTCATTCTTTACCTATAAAATGAGGGGGTCAACCTAAATGATCTCTGAAATCCCTTCCAGTTCTAGATTATAGGCCATGTTGCTTTCAAATCCTTACTGGGTGTTCAATTCCCTGGATGGCGGTATGCTTTTGAACAAAGAGATTTTTTCAGCGACAGATGTCTATGTGAATGTGACCAGAATCCTTGATGATCCTTGTTGATCCTAATATATGTAGATGGGATATCAAAGAAGAATTAGACCTAATACCACATATCTTTCTAGGAACAGTGAAAGACTTGCACTATAACCTCTATTCCTTTTGGCACCTGAGACAGAGATTGACTACAAACTATTACTTTTGGCCAAAAACAGAATTGAATTTTTCTTCTCTGTCAGATACCTGGCACACTTTCAATGAATTGGGGGCTTTACTGGCTTCTATCTCTATTCTAGCTATTGTATTTCAAATTGAGTTACAGCCTGTTTCACTACTCCCCCACCCCTTACTTTCCAAAACACCCTAGCCATGACTCTCCCATCTCCCCACTAATGCTAGTAGTTGCAACCACCTGTGCTGTGGGTCAGTTAGAGAACCTCTCTTGTCTTCAGAGTGACAAAAAACAGCTAGGGCTCATATAAGAGGCAAAAATTAACCAAGCCATCTAGGCCTGCTGTCTAGTCAATTGCCAGCAAACTTTTAGTATGATTGAGGTCCTGGGGCAATGACTCTAATGCCCACTTCAGTTGCAAAACTGACAGAGTCCTATGTTCCACTCAGGTCCCAGTTGGAGCTGACCCTTCTGCTACATGCTGGCAGATCATCAGGAAGAACTGGTGATTGCCAGCAAAGTTGTTGTCCTGATGGCCCCCTCTACTATTCTGAGTTGCAGTGGGTATGGGCTCCCAGATGCCTTAGAAGGAAGATCTTTTGATAGACAGTAGGCATCTGCTTCCAGGCAACTGGGTCAGTGCCCCAAAGTGATTCTACAAGACTTCAGATTACCAAGCCATAGATGAAACAGAAAGATGAGCCTCCAAAAAGTAATATAGCTGAAATATAGGATGCAGACACTTGTTATAGCATGTCTTTTACATTTTAGAGGCCTAAATCACTATGAAAATACATGTCTTAAGACTTGAGACCTAAACAGTGCTAAGTCTAGGACCATCAAAAACATTCTAAGTTTGATGGAGTAGAGTCTCAGATAATCGCCTCATTAGGAAGCAGCTGACTATCTCAGAATGGCCTCATCATAACAGATGTGTCTAGATTGGAAAACTGACTATCGTGTACCCCAAAGCTACCAGGCAAGATTCCAAGAAACACCAAGATGTTTCATATGGCATCCAGCTCTCTATCCAGACCATCTTGCCATCTGCCCATTATTCTGCCTGGTTTCTTACCATCTGGCACAGAGCCAGTCAGTCAGAAGCCATGCAGAAACCATAGCCCCAGTTCCTGGGGGAATCAATGCATTATGCTTTGGAATTCTTGCATCTTGAGTCTGAGCTGGAACCATTGGTGAGTAAGTGCATCCATTCTCACACAGTCTTCTTTATTTAGCTGACCGGAGGCGAGACAATGCTTTGCATCCTATCAAGCCACACACTCTGGCCAGCTTGTTCTCAGCTTTATCCTATCTAGGTACTCCCTTTTCCCTATCCCTATTTCCATATATTGCTTTGAACACAGTGATATATTTTGAAAGGGCATGTCAATCAACATAATCACTGGGGCTCTCCAGACCAAAACTCCCTTCCTTTGTTGGTCTTACCCTGTACATGATGTCTTCTTATTAGGATGTAAGATCCTTGAAAAGGAGCCTTGTTTCATTTTTGTATTTGTGTTTGGCATAGAGTATTGTAACAAAGAGGGGAAACTATTCCCTCTTAGAATGTTGGGTTTGAGATGGAAACTGAGACATTACTTATTTGCAATTCAAAAATAATAAAAATAATAGGAGTTATAATTTTCAATGTGTTTTTACATTCATTATTTCTATAATCCTCACAGTAACACTGAGAAAGGTGTAGAGAAGAAATGTTTGTCTTGATTTTATAAAAGAGGAAAAAAAGAGGAAAAAAGTGAGAAGTCATGATCATCAAGGTCTTTAAGAGGTTGCCTCTGTTCTCTCACTCAGTGTCTATTTTTCTCTCTTTCCATCTTACTCTGTCTCAGTCACAGCACACTTTAACTATCTGTTAATCTGACTGCCGACTAGTCTATCCCTCTGTGTGTCTGTCTCTCCCTCCCTCCTTGACTCTGTTCCTCTTGTTATTCAAGTCCTTATTGATCTCTGTTCTAAGAGAACAAAGTAACATAGAAGAAGCTACTGTAGTTGTCTGACTCATCCAGCATTTCTGACATTACACACATTTCTCTAGAGGTTAAATCTATGGTCCAACATTGCTTAGATTTACTCAGAGCCATGATCCAGTAATTTAGAAACTGATGACTATTGAAAAAGACTCCACCTCCCTTCAAGTATATTACATCAAACATCATGCTCCTCAACCTCTGTCCCAGTGGAGGAGAATGACTGGCTCAGTTTCTTGAACCCTTAAATTATACCCCTCTAGGTTTCCCTTGGTTCCTAATTACTCCAGGATGAGTAAGGTTTGGCTTCCTAAAGTGCAGACCCTTGAAATAGGCTCATGCTTTCAAGAAGCTGGTAGTTTGATGATAGACTCAGAAGACCCATCTTATGGACTATAATTCTGCAGTAGAGGAGATGAGAAGAAGGTTAGGATGAAGATAAATTTATCTCCCCAACCTGACTCCTTGAATCATTGAAATACCTCAAAGGATGATAGTGTTTTCAAGGCTACATATAGATATAAAGTAGCCCTCAATCAGATTCACAAAGAGACATAAAAAAATAAAAAAAAACCTCTCTCCACATGTGGTTTTATACTTTTCTTACATTCAGCCTTTAGACACTGATCCTTTCCCTTTTTTCCTGAATTCCCCTTATCTTCCTTTTGTATTTAGAAATCCATTGCTGGGTAACATCAGATGATAAAGTCACCTGGGGTTGGGAGTTTGTTCTGGCAGAGAGAGAGAGGACATTCCAAATTTCAACTGAGCAAAGATCTGTCCACTATCAATTCTATTAAAATGGTATATGTGATCCAGGCAAGAAAAAAGAAAACATTTCCTTCTCTATAAGGTCTTTAACCCATCCAGCTAGGAAGTGCTATGTATAGCAATGGAAAAATGACTGATTCTTTGAATCAGATGACATGGTTCCTAGGCTATTACATACATAACAAGGGACAGGGAAATATAAGGCAACATAAGAAACTGTAAGACATAGTTACTGTCCTCAGTGAGATGATTAAAATCTAGTTTTGGTTGTGTTTATGGAAACTAAGCCATTAGAAAATGTGTATATAGTATAAGCACCAAATTGGTGATGAAGACAATTTAAGTGAGAGTAAATATTTCAAACTGGCTTGGGGAGGAAGGAATTGGGCTGGAGTTTGAAGAATGAATGCTTTTTAAATAAATGAAGAGAAGATAAAAGGCCTGGAGAGATAGAACAGTATAAATAAAGGTAGAGAATGTGGGGGAGAGGGGGAAAATGGGGGAAGGGGAAACTATGGCTTTGTGTCTCAGAACATCAAGAGATAAGACTCTAAAAGTATGTGAGGCCAGAATGAGTGAGGAGTGTATTGAATGTCAAGCTGAGAGGCTGACATTCAGTTAATATTGTTCAGCAATGGGGAATCAATGAAGATTCTTTTTTTTAGGGTTTTTTTTTGCAAGGCAAATGGGGTTAAGTGGCTTGCCCAAGGCCACACAGCTAGGTAATTATTAAGTGTCTGAGACAGGATTTGAACCCAGGTGCTCCTGACTCCAAGGCCGTTGCTTTATCCACTACACCACCTAGCTGCCCCAAAGATTCTTAATTTAAAGAAAGGTATGCTTATTGTGGTGTTACAGGAAGAATAATTTGATAATGGTATTCAGAATGGCTTGGAGAGGAGCAGATACACATTGAGTAACTATAGCAGATACACATTGAGAAACTACAGGAATTGCATTTTTCCTTCACTGTGGTAACAGCAAGACATAATATTCATTCTAATCAGTTGAAGACTAGCATCAAGGTCAGTTTCTGGATAATCTGAATGAGGTAATGTCAGGAAGCATCCTTGTTCTATATTGCTTCTCTGCCTGAAGGATCAACAACTGAGTGGTGTGGTTGATGCCTCTTACTCCTACAGGAGTAAAAAAAACAGGAATGAACAAAAATTCAATGACTCTGGAGCTTTGGGAAAGATGATGAGAAGAGAAAATAAGAAATTTCTATAACTGACTGCAAAGAATTACTGTTTTACCCCACAAAAACAAATTATATGTAGAAAAAAAAAATCATGTCCAGTCTAGCAGTCACTTGCAGAATGGGTAGTAAGTTATGGTAATTAAACACTAATTACTTAATTTCTGAATAATCCTTAGAAATATTGCTAGTTCCTATCACAAAGATTATTTGCAGGCAATTTAATATTTTTTAATATTGTAAAAATGACTGGGTAGTTATCCTTTTCCCCAGAAATAGCAGAGGCCTGTACACATAGTAGGCATACAATAAATATTCATTTAACTAGCTTGAGATGCTCTTCTTGAATAGTGGCTAGAAAGTTGATTTTTTTTGTAAAAGAAATCACAAACTCTATTTGCCTGCAGCTAAGAAATTCTTTTGGTTCTTTGCAGTGTGCCTTGTGAGTATTTTCATCTTCTGAGGAAACTCATTGTGGACTTATGGGAGCTAGAGCTTGCTTTGGTTAGCATTTGCAGTCTGCAAAAGCTAAGAGTAGGTAGAATGCCAGGGAACAAGATTTTTTTTGCCATGGTTGTGCCTGTCCTACAAAGAGAAGGCAGGCAGGCATAGAAATGGAAGACTAATCATGAGCTAGTAAAAGCTTTGTACTCAAAAGATAGAAATAAGCTATTCCAGAAACAAATTGCTTTAGAAAAATTCATAAACTAAATCAGTTGATTGGACATCAAGCTTCTTATAGAAGAATTGGAATCACAAGGAAGGGAGGTCATTTTCTCTATAAAAGATGGAGTACCTTTGTGAATTTCCAATCTTTCGCGTAATTTCATTTTCCTTGAGTAAATGAATGAAAAAGCTCTATGTTCCAAGAATTGTGATAAGAGCTGAAGACATAGGCAATGGGGTCGGGGAGAAGACAATCTTTAATTTCTAGATTTCTTCAGAGTAACTTTTCTTAAGTTGACTGATAGGTTCTTTTTAGAGATTCATCAGGGCTTTTATAAACTCCCTGAGTTTTCCATACATCTAACTGCACTTGCCATCCAAGTGATTGGCTGAATAGAGCACACATAAACATTTCAAATTGCTAGCAACAACCTTTCATGGTGGTTATATGAAATTTTCTTGTTATGTTATTATATTAGCAACAACATACATATTTACTGTCTACAGCCTACTGGGAATCTTGAAGCATCTCATCTTTTTGGACATATCTAAGGATAATTCACACTTCTGGCTATTGAAGATTATATACTAGTGTTTCTCTATAAAATGATAATACAGAGAATACAAAATTGAATAAATTACCTATCCACCCAATTGGGTAGTTCAATTTAGCTCAACAGTGAACCTAGGATCATAGATATAGAGATGAACAGATCTTTGAGACTAGCTAGTCCAAATCTCTAAGTTTATCATTGAAGAAAATGAGGCCCAGAGAGCTGAAATAGTTTGACCAAGGTCACACAGGTAGTAGGAAACAAATAGTAACTCTGGTCCTTTAACTTCAAATAAATCTTTCTTATGACCACAGCAGACTCCCATCTTTGAAGTCTCACACTTGCAAAATGAGTAATCAGGGAAAGGATACCTGTTTCTCTTGGTATTATAGTGAAAGTCAAAGGAGATAACAGAGATAAATGTACTTTTATAAACATAATCTGTTAATTAAAGGAAGTGTGAGCTGGTAGAAAGAACATCTTTCCTCTTAGGGATCATGGACGTTGGACAAATCCTAGCTCTGACCATTATTAACTGACATAAAGACAGGCTTTTCACCTTTCAGCTTTAGTTTCATCAGCAGCCAAGATAAGATCTTTTTTATAGTGTCTTTTTCAAAGGATCATTGTGAAGAAAGCTATTCATGTGTCAGCTAGGTGGTACAGTTGTTAGAATACCGTCCTGGAGTCAGAAAGACTTGAATTCAAATTCAATCTTAGACATTTGATACTTTTCTAGCTGTGTTACCCTGGGCAAGTCACTTTGCTCCATTTGCCAAGCAAAAAATAATTAAATGAATAAAAATAAAATAGTCAAGATAATCAAAGCTTGTCATGAAGTGATCCAGAAACATGAACTTGAACTATGACTGTTTTTTTTTAGTTTTTTTTCAAGGCAATGGGGTTAAGTGGCTTGCCCAAGGCCACATAGGTAATTATTAAGTGTCTGAGACCAGATTTGAACTCAGGTACTCCTGACTCCAGGGCTGGTGCTCTATCCACTGTGCCACCTAGCCACTCCTATGACTGTTCTTTCATGTAAAATTTGGTACTTTAAAGTTTGGTTCATAACTCAGGGGCAATATAATAACAAAATGCCAGTTAACTGACATAGTCTATATGTGGAGACTTTCACAGTCAAGGGAACCCTGCCAATCCATTCAAGATTTTTGAAAAATAATTCATTTTGGTGAGTTTTTCCTATGTGCACATGTATTCCATATATACAGCTAGGCAGCTACATGGCTCAGTGGATAGAGTGATCATGGACTGGAGTCCGGAAGATCTCAGACATGCACTAATTGTGTGACCCTTCTCTTTGCCTAATCCAATGGAGAAGAAATATATATCTTTGCCAAGAAAATTCTGTATAGATCACAAAGAGTCAGACTGAACAACTGAACATCAACATATGTAAATATATGTGTATATATATATTATATACATACAAGTATATGCATACATTTTATGTTTGTCTATATGAACACATATCTATATGTCTATATGAACATGTATCTATGTATCTAAATATCTATATTTAGATGTGTTTATGTATATACATATTTTAAAAACCTGAAAGGCCCACAATAAATTCCAATCCATATTACTCTGATAGGAGCTGGAAAATGAAGATTTTTTTAAGTTCTTGTTTTAGGGAACTTATATTCTAATCCAGAAGTTACATTATAACAAATGAATCAGTCATTGAGTGAGAGAAATTTAAGTCAAAGATGAATAATTTCCTTAAGCCAGCTGCCTGAGTTAAGAAAAAACTCTAGAACTAATCTCATTCTTCACACTATTATTGGCTGCATTTGATTTTTCCCATATGGATCTTTAAAAAGTAATAGCTCACATTTTTAGGAACTTTACAGTTTATAAAACATTTCCTTTACAATAAACTATGAGGTAGACAATACAAAATCCCCATTTTGCAGATGTGAAAATTAAGACTGAAAGTTAAGTAAATCGTCAAAAGTTATAGACCTATTAGTAATAGTAACATAATTGCTCATATAAATACTCAGTGAATAATAACTCTAGTTTACAACTGCCTATGAAGTAGATATTGCAAGTTCTTTTTTTAAAAGCATATTAAAGTTTAGAAGTGTAAATAACATACTCAAATATTATGTAACTAGTTAATGACACTTTTCTACCTCTAAAAAAAACTTTTCCAATTGACCACATGACTTTGGGGACTAAGGAATTTCTTTTTTGCTAATACAAACAATACCTTACATTTAAATATTTATTAAAGATTTACAAAACACTTTCTTCATAACAAAAATAACAATAACTAGAATTTTTATGGTGTTTTAAGATATGTAAAATGTTTTACAAATATTATCTAATTTGATATTCACAACAATCCTGTGAAGTAAATGATATTATTATTCCCAATTCTGCAGATGAGGAAACTGAGTCAGTATCCAGCTCAAACAGCTATTAAAAGGTAATATGGCATAATATAGAAGGATGGCATTGGAGTCAGCAAGATGTGGGTCAGGGTATACTTCTGTGACCCAGTGAGACTTCTCAGTTTTAAGATTATGTTACAGAGAAAGTGAATTGAATTGAAAGAGGGAATTTCCTATAATCATGCAATCCATGTCCAGTCCTTATCCCTATCTATACAGCCTTAGATTTGGGATTCTAATCCAGATTTTCTGACCCTCAAAGCCCTTCACTCAGCCCACTAGGCCAAGCTTCCTTTCCTTTCATTACATCACTTTCTGAGAGAAAGCTTATATCAGAAAATTCATTGGACCATGAAGGAAATCCTCATGAATGACTCAGTGTCTTATAATAGATGAGCTTTGTTGATTCTGGTATAATTTTCATTGAATCAAATTTTCTGGTATTAGACTAGATGGCAAATGAAGAATATATTGATTTTCTGCTATGGTCAATAAATAAGAGAAACTGGCCAGAAGAGCTAAATACTTATCAAGGTGAAATGAACATCAACATTTAGTAGAAATAGAAGGATGACAAATACAAGGCAATGTCTCCCAAACTTGTGCCATTCCAATGTGTATTATACAATAATTTTAGTGAAAACACAGTAACAGAAGTAGTTTGGTTTAAACCCATAACTAATCTTTCTGCTGAAGGATTCAGATCTTTAGGTATGTTTGCTTTCTAAAAGGACAAGGGAATTGAAGCATTACAATGACAATAAACCCAAATTATTTGAAGTAATCCAAGTAATCAAAAAGGTTTGTTTTTTAGGTTTTTGCAAGGCAATGGGGTTAAGTGGCTTGTCCAAGGCCACACAACTAAGTAATTATTAAATGTCTGAGGCCAGATTTGAATGCAGCTAATCCTGATCCAGGGCCGGTGCTCTATCCACTGTGCCACCTAGCCATCCCTACTTGTTTTCTTTTCTTTTTTCAAAAAGTTTTTAAGAATCTGCTATTGTTCTGGGTGTTGTTGATACAAAGACAACAACTTATACTATTAACTACTATTAATGTATTCCATTCAGAGATAGAATATATACAGGAAGATGCAAGAACACTCACTGATACAGGACTATGGCTCTATTCCCTCCTTTAACACTGACTACCTTTGTGACCTTGGGAAAAACATTTAAGCCCCAGTTTTGATGAGAGGACTTTGCTAGATAGCTTCTGAAATCTTCCAGCTATAGATCAATTATCCCATGATCCTAATGAGAAAAAAATGAAATACTGGTTAATGTGAGGAGGGAGAAAGTTCTGAGTAAATTCAGAATGGGTTCACTGAAGAACCATATCTGCTCTGAACCTTGAAGAAAGATTGAATCTGAGTAGCAAAAGTGAGTATGTAGTGCATTTGAGGTAAAAGGATAACCTGTGGGAAAACACAGACTTAGACTGGTATAAAGCAAGTGTGGGGGATTCCCTAAAGGTATTGATTTGGCATTTTTAAGATAAATGCAGGACTCAAAATTCAGTAAATCTTCAGGGTTGAATTAAACATTTGACCAAATATAACTCAGAAATATCTAATATTCAGAAAATAAATATCCAAATGGTCCTTGGCAGAAAAGAGGTTCCCCTCCCCTGGTATATGGCATACCTTCTAAGGCAGTACATTTGGATGGCACCATAGTGCAATGAGTGTCAGATCTGGAGTTAGCAAGACTTATCTTCATGAGTTTGATTCTGATCTCAGACACTTACTAGCTGTGTAGCCCTGGGCAAAGTCACTTACCCTGTTTGCTTCAATTTCCTCACCTGTAAAATGAGCTGGAGAAGGAAATGGCAAACCACTCCAGTAATTTAAAAATGACTAAAGAACTAATAGGGCAAAGTGGGGTAGACTTGGAGTCGAAATGATCTGGGTTCAAATTCCATCTCCGACATTTCCTAGCTATGTGACTATGGCCATGCGATTTCTCTAGGCCTCAGTTTTGTCTTCTATAAAATAAAGAGATTGGAACTGATGACCAGTTCTAAACCTATGTTTTTGTGTGAAAGGAGCAGTTAGTAGTCCAATTGACCTGGAAAAAAGGAATACATCAATGTAAAATGAGTCTGGGAAGATAGGCTGGAGCTGGGGTGTAGAAGACCTTCAATGTCAGATAGAGGAATTTGTATTGTTTCCAAGAGGTGCTGAAACCATCATTTGGACATATGAATTAGAAGTGGGGGAGCAGGAATAGGGAGGGAAGAGTAATTTCTACTAAGACATAGAAATAGTTTTATCACATTAAAATACATAAATAAACTTGAACTCGACTAGTAAACTAATGCTGAGTAAAGTCTTTAGGGGACATGCTGTTCTAAAAAGATAAGAATGATTTATAACTACCTATATCAATTGAATAGACATGAATGTTGCTGAAGTTCATGAAAATTGTTCTTTCTTAACAAGCAAGTCAGACACATCCCTTGCATTCTTGTTTACACTATTCACTTGTTAAGTGAACCCCTTTTCCATTGAATGTAAAGACATGTATGCTTTTCTGTGTTTTTTTTTTAAGATAAGGAGACTGAGAACATAGAATATCAGAGCCAAAAGGAACTTTAAAAAGTATCCAAGACATCACCTTCATTTTATAGCTGAGAAAACTGAAGACAAGAAAGGAAAAATATTTAGTCCAAGGTCAAACATAAGGTCAGTATCTGACTTAAGAGCTTAAACTTCAATCTCCCAATTTCCACATTTTTGTACTTTTTGCTATGTCATACTGCCTTTCAAGGCCTCCAGAGGCTTTTCAGTATAGAAGAAACTCTTTTTAAAAATCAATTAAGGGGCAGCTAGGTGGTGCAATGAATAGAGAACCCCCTAGAGTCAGGAGGACCTGAATTCAAATTTTACCTCTGACACTTAATAATTACCTAGCTGTGTGGCCTTGGGCAAGTCACATAAACCCATTGCCTTACAAAAACCTAAAAAACAAAAAAAAAAAAAACAATTAAGCATTTATTTTCTCTTCCTGCCACCTCCCACAACCCACCCAGCCAAAAAAGAAAAAAAAATGAAGAGAGAGAGAGAGAGAGAGAGAGAGAGAGAGAGAGAGAGAGGAGAGAGGAGAGAGGAGAGAGAGAGAGAGAGAGAGAGGAAGGAAGGAAGGAAGGAAGTTAGGAAGACAGTTAAAAATATATGTTTCATTCATATTTAGACCATCATTTCTCCATCAGGATGTGAGTAGTATTCTGTCTTCTGCAATCAAGATGGATCATTACAATTATCAGAATTCTTAAGTTTTTCAAAGTTGTTTCCCTTAAGAGTGTGTTGATGCTATAACTTGTACTCCTAGCTCTGTCAGTTGACTTTGTTTTAATTTATGCATATTATCTTCCAGTTTTCTTTTTTATGTCCTTCATTATGTCTTATAGAACTATAATATTCTATTATAGTAATATTCCATAATTTTTTTATTTTTTATTTTTTTAGGTTTTTGCAAGGCAATGGGGTTAAGTGGCTTGCCCAAGGCCACACAGCTAGGTAATTATTAAGTGTCTGAGGTCGGATTTGAACTCAGGTACTCCTGACTCCAGGGCCGGTGCTCTATCCACTGTGCCACCTAGCCGCCCCTATATTCCATAATTTATTAAGCCATTTCCTAATTGATTTCTTCCCCTTTATTTCTGGTTGTTGGAGGTTTTTGCGATCAAAAAATAAAGCTGCCATTATGTTTGTGTGTTTGTGTGTGTGTGTGTGTGTGTGTGTGTGTACATACATTATATATATATATATATATATATATATATATATATATATCCATAAATATACACATAGAGGGCAGCTCAATTTCAAAAAATGCCAGGCCTAGAATTAGAAGGACCTGAGTTCAAAGTTGGCTTTAGACACTTACAACCACAGACAAGTCACTTAACCTGGTTTGCCTCAGTTTCTTCAACTGCAAAATGAGTTGGAGAACAAAATGGCAAATCACTGCACTATGTTTGCCAAGAAATCCCCAAAAGGGTCATGAAGATTTGGATACTACTAACTGACAAAAAATGCATTTCAACACATATATTTTTATAACACACACACACACACACATGAACCTGTTTTCCTGCATTTCCTCCATTATTTGTCATTTTTGTTGAAATCTAGCCTTACACATTTACTAATTAGGCAAGTCATTTAACCTCTATTTTTATCAGTATCTCTGGTCTATAAAATGAGGGTAATGATAGCACCACTCTCCAATGGCTGTTATGAGTATAAAATAGAATAATATTTATGAAGTACTTTGCAAAACAGAAAACACTATAAATATTAGTCATTATCATCATTATTATTATCATCTTCATCCTCATTATCATCCTCATCATCTTTTCCAATCTGATAAATGAGGTAAAGTTTCAGAGTTAGTTTAATTTGTGTTTCTTTAATTTTTAGTGATTTGGAGCCTTTTTATATGGCTATAGCCTTCATACTTCAGACTTGCCTTCTTATGACCTTTCAGCATTTAGGAATGGTTTTTATTCAACAAATTTGAATCCATTCCTTATATATACTTTTTATAAATTTTTTTTTTTGGATTTTGCAAGGCAATGGGGTTAAAGTGACTTGTCTAAAGTCACACAAATAGGTAATTATTAAATGCCTGAGGTCACATTTGAGCTCAGGTCCTCCTGACTCCACAGCCAGTGCCTATCCACTGCATGACCTAGCTGTCCTTTTTCTTATATATCTTGAAAATAAGACCTTTATCAGTGAATCTTACTGTAAAGAATCTTCCCCATTTACCTTCTAATTTTATTAAATACATTTAAATATTATTTCAATAATCAAAATTTTGTATAGTTGTAAGATAATGTAATGGGAAACCAAGGAATCTCTATTTTATTCACAGATCTAGAATTATATGACCTTGAATAAATAATTCTACTTCTGGACTTCAATTACCCATCTTGAAAATGGGGATAATACTCTCTGCATTCCTTCATTAGAATCTAATTTGAAGGATAAGTGATTTTGAAAAGGAAGTGACCTGTGTTCTCAAAGGCACTAATCTACAAGATAAGAAAAACTTCAAGTACATGCACAATAGCACAATGTCAGCTAGAGATCAGTCTAGATGAATGTTCAGAAAATAGTATCCTATCTTTCTCCTCCTCTTTACCTATTGAAACATCATTGAACTAAATTAAGAGCAAGTATTAATAATAACATTCACATAAACTCTATTTATAATACATAGACAAAAATGTATAACTAATGACTAAATCTCATGAATTTGTTTACAGAAATGATGAGTTTATGATAGGTCTATAGGAGCATCATTTTCAGTGGAAATTACAGAAAAAATTGTTCTTCAGCAAGATGATTTTATCAATGTAGATTATATAAGGAAACAGTACAGTCCCTGTAACATCATTAGAAGTTTCAAAAATATATTTATTGAATACCTAGAAAACTATAACCAGGATGTCAGAATAATATACAAGAAATTTGCTTAAGAAAAACAAGGTAGGGGGTGGCTAGGTGGAGTAGTGTATAAAGCACCAGCTCTGGAGTCAGGAGTACCTGGGTTCAAATCTGGTCTCAGACATTTAATAATTACCTATCTGTGTGGCCTTGGGCAAGCCACTTAACCCCATTTGCCTTGCAAAATCCTAAAAAAATAAGGTAAAGAAATTCCCTACTATGATAAATATACATCTAAAAACATAGTTTAGAAAATTTAATAAATAAATTATACTTAAAAAGAGCATTATGGTGGAATTAACTTGTTACATATAATTGCCCAGATCTAATATTGATCATCAAAAAATTCAGAACAACCTAATAGATATTTCCCTTAAATAATTATGTTTCAAACTCTGTGGCAAGAAATCCATCTATGCATTAATCTGCAGAATATTAAATTCAAATGAACAATAGTAGGATAGAAACTTTTTCCTGGACCAAGAAGTGCTTTGAAAATGGAGATAATACTCAATTTCCTAATAATTATATATATATATATATATATATATATATATATATATATATAGTACTTTAAAATTTACAAAAACTCTGTGTGTGTGTGAGTGTCTGTGTGTATGTGTATGCATGCATGTGTGTGTGTGTGTAAAATATCTCATTTGTGAGGATGATAGCACTTGGTATGATTTTTACTATTTTATAGATGTATATATTGATGCTCAGAGAACTTAATAAATGTTTGCTAAATCAAATTATGTAACTATAAGTTCAATTCAATGGCACCCATAATATGTATGGGAAAAATCCTAAGTGACCTCTGAGATAATTAACTAATTCTCCTCATTAACCAATTACTTCATTTGTAAAGGCCGGGGGTGGGGGTTGGGGGGGGGTGGGGGTTGGGGAAGAAAGACATCTTTCTTGTTTCCTTGCCTAGGGATATAGCCCAGTCTGGGATTTTATTTTTCAGTTTTTGGAGTAGGCATCTTGGGAAACACAATTTGGACAGTAATTCAAGAGTAGAGGGAAGCAAGAGGTTGCTGCTCTCCTTTCCTGATTAGATTTGTCAAAAGTCATTCATCTAAATAATGTTTGAAAAAGGAGTCTGACAGTTTTTTTTTTTTATTATTTTTTTTAGCAATTGATGTTCGGCTGGAAAAAGGAAACAACAACTCCCAACAGTCAACAAAGATCTTTTTTTTTGAGACTGTTTGAAGATGCCATCCCTCTCTCATCAACTCCCTCCTCCTTGGAGCTGGGGCTATTTAAAGAAAACTGAAAGGATCACCCTCAGAGCTAATCTGGTACTTCTGTACTCTGATGCTGGGGAGGAGCCCGGGGAGCTGATTGTACAGAGGAAAATGTGTTTCTTTTGAAAGGTACTAGAGGAAATAAATGTATAGTCCATTGTTGGCAAGGAGAAGCCACCAGTAGGAATCAGTATGATACAAAAGGGGCATTTGTAGCAGTACAAAACGCTTACCACTTTGTGGAGATATGCACTGAATACAAAAGGAGTTGGGGAAGCACCAAAGGAATCCAACCAAAAAAGCACCGTGCCCAGCATGCAGGATGACATATCAAAACAGTCACAGACACAAGGTCTTTATTCATTCAACTAAGCAACAGGTTTCTGGAGTGGGGACAGCAGTTTTGGAATGCCACTGCAAAGGCAGAAGCCCTGAGTAAACCTGATACCTCCTACCACCTCCCCATTATCTTGGCTTTGCAAGGGAGAGTTATCCAGATCAAAGCAAAAAACTAATGGGGTTAAAACCACAGAAATATCCAAAACAGGTTTAGCAGAAAGAAGCAATTGTCTTCAAGGATTTAAAAATAAACCAAATACAATTATTATTCCTTTCTAAAAAGAAGGATGACCTTGAGAAAAGTATTTTTTTTTGTCTTGGGGAGCTTTAGTTCTTCTATAAAATGAAGGGGTTAGGTGGGTTTGGATATTCTCTATAGTCCCTTATGGCTCCCAATCCTTTCTTATGAATTCTATGCCAGATTTCTTTCCTCCAGGTCAGAACTTGGATCATCAGCTGACTTCTTAATTTTATGATCTAGGAGGGAAAAAAAAGCACCAGACTTGGAACCAAGAGAAATAAGTGTTTGAATTTTGATTTTGATGAGAATCAAATATGTGCCTATCTATAAACCAATTTCCTCCTTTGCAAAATGGACACCAAGAGACTTATCCCTATCTAAATAGAATATTTGATTTTTTTGAACATTTTTATTGATCTCTTTTTTTAATATCACTTTTACTTTCCAATGACCACTCCTTTTCCAAGGGAGTTTCATTTTGTTACCAAGAAAAAAGTGAGACAAACAGATACAGACACTGAACATGACTGACAAGGTAATCCTTCTTCTGTACCTGAAATCCACCAAATCCGTACCAAGAGATGGTTTGGCTACACTACTGTCAGTTTTCTGAAGCACAGCCGGCCACTAAGCTAATCAGATTCATTCTATTTTCATAATTTGCTTCTTCAGACACTTGGTGATATTACAGGAGGGCATGGAGTCAGAAAGATCTGAGTTCAAAATCTGGCCTCTGTTGTGTAACCCTTAACAAATGACTTAACATCTTTGCCTGCTTACTCAGCAGTATGATGAAGATACTATTAGTACCTACCTTCCAGGGTTGTTTCAAGGATCAAATGAGATAATAATTTTTTAAGATCATATGGTTTGCTTTTACCCTTACCTGCCCAATTGTTTTGGTTGAGTTTTATTTTCATGAGAGGGTAAAGAAAAATTGACAGTCAGAAGGAAAAGGAAAGTGAGCAGGAGATGAGAGGGGCTGATCTATTGAGACATCAATTGAAGGATCTTCTTGCTCTTCCATCACCCAACTTTTCCCATGATGCTGTCTATTCAGAGTTAGATGCTTTGTGAATTTCTATGAGGTCATCCTCATTTTAGTTTGGAATAAGCCTATATATATATATATATATATATATATATATATATATATATATACACAGATACACATCAATATTGCATACATATTCACACACATATATAAACACAAATATGTTTATATATATATAGATACAGGATATAACCACAACCATGTATATATGCATGTATGCACATATGTATACACATGTATGCAAATATATACAGTTTGTACATGCATATCTATCTTAATATACCACATATATGTATATAGATATAGATATAGATATAGATATATCCTATTGTATGACCCTATGCAAGTCAAATAACTTCTGTTTTCTCTAGTTTCCTTAACTGCAAAATGGTGATGATGATGACATTTAACTTGTAAGATTATTCTAAGGATAAAATGAGATAATATTTGTAAAAATAATTGGAAGAGTTGCACTGCATAATTGTCCAAAAAAGGCATAAAAAATATTTATTCCTTCCATTTTCTCCCTTTCCATTCATAAAGTCATAATACTATTTCAGGTCCTTATCACCTCTCTCCTAGAGTATTTTATTAGCCTCCATTTTGATCTTCCTGCTTCAGTTCTTTCTCTAATTCAGTCCATTTTTCATTATAGTCAGCAAAGTGATTTTCCTAAGAAGCAGGTATATACATGTCACTCCTTTGGTCAAAATCTCTGTGCATTCCCTATTGTCTCAGAGATCAAAACTGAAAACTCTTCTCATATTTATGAAGAATAGAAATAGGTACATATGAATGTATGTATGTACATATACAAATACAGATGCTACATACAGATAGATGGATAGATATATGTATATCCACAACCTACTCCTTCCTACTTTGCCATTTATTTTAACCTTTAATTCTTTCTTTGTACTCTGTCACCCAGTCACCCTAGCCTATTAGTTATCTAGCACATGGGACACTTGATTTCCTACCCCCATAGTACACACTTTCCTTTTTTTCTTCTTCTGCTTGAAATCTCTGATTGTCCATAAGCTTCAACCCAAATGCCATATTCTACATATATTCTCTCACTAGATCCCTTTATCTTCTAGTGCACCCCCTCCCACAATAACCTTGTATTTTGTATACATCACATATACACTTATATGTGTGCATGTTGTCTCTCCCATTAGAATTTAAGTTCCTTGATTGTAGTGATTACTTTCTTATTTTGATATCTTCATTTTGATATCTTATTTTGATATCTTCTAGCACATGATAAAAACAATAAATATTTGCCAATTGAGTGTTATTATCATTGACTATTAACACAGGTTCTATTCAGCATTTCTAGTTGCTAATTACAGGGCATCAAAGACTGAGAAATAAATGGAGAGAGAGGAGGAACCAAGTTTAGACAGCATGAGATTATCCAAGAGCCTAGTGTTCATAGGAGCATAGGGCTGTAGATGGAGGTCTTGAAGAGACCTCATAGATTTTTTTGTTGTTGTTTTAAGCTTCTATTCAATTTCCAGATTTTAGTTCAGAATCCTGCTTCCTACACTTATTTGACAATACAACTCATTGATCTTTTATCTGTGTAAATTTCCCTTTCTACAAAATGAGTATAAAAAAAGTACCTACATCACTTCTCCCCTCTTCTCTTTGTGTGAGATTCAGATCAAATAAAATTAAATTGCTACAGATAAATGCTAGTTAGTTTTACTAGTTATTTAACAATGAGACATATTCTGAATGCTGTTGTTGAGTTGCTTTCAGTTGTGTTCAACTTTTCATGATCTCCTTTGGGATTTTCTTGGTAAGGATTTTGGAGTGCTTTGCTGTTTCTTTCTGTAGTACATTTTACAGTTGAAAAAAGGAGGCAAACAGGTTAAGTGACTTGCCCAGGGTCACATAATGAATAAGTATCAGAGTATAGATTTGAACTCACAAAGAGCAGCTTCCTTGGTTCTAGGCCCAGCCCTCTATCCACTGTCCTTTGTAATTTCTAAAATCATATCTCCCCTTCCTAAGATATGAACTATCCTAAACTAGACTTCTCTGGAACCCCAATGTCTAGAAGTCATTTCATCATATTCTCAAACTCTCTTGACACTCATCCATTTCCTGCCTTTCATCTGGGGGTCAAATTCCACAAGCTCCTACCTTTTCTGTAGAGACTTTCTTCCATTGCTCATTTATAAAATCTTTCCCAGCTAACTTACTTTTTTCTGCTCCCCTTTGTCTTATCTAGTTTCTCATTCTCCACAACTGCTGGCCCTGAGTCCTGACCAGTAGAGGAAACAGTTAGCTAAGTTCCCACAGAGATAAAAATAAGGTCAAATTTTAAGACAAAGATGCTACATAGTAAACATAAATGCTTCCTATCATTCTGGCCATAGTAAGTCAACAAGAATTTGTTAAGCACCTACTATGTCCCAGGCGATATACTAGGCAGCTCTCCTATCTTTTCTCAACCCACCACTTGGCTTTTTGCAAGCAAAATTTAGAACTGGAAAGAGATTTTTTTTAGCACATTTTACAAAAGAACAAACTGAAGTTTAAAAATAAACTGCTCTGTGGTCATACAGAGATAGAAAATAACAGAACTGAGATTCAAACCCAAGGCCTCTAATTTCATAGCCAGAGTTCTCTCCTCATCATCACAGCTGTTCTTTCTGAAAAAGAATGGCTTATGTTTAATTCACAAGCCAGTTTAGGTAGTTGAATTTTAAATAATTCACATACCCTTGCTTTTAATATTTGTAGTTGTTGAATTCTCCTAATAAAACATTTAGGGATTTCCCCCCTGAAGTCTATTTCACTTGGAGAATGATTTGTTTTCTGAAATAGAGGACTTTGCTGCCCTCTCACTATTTCCCTTGCTCCATCCAATCCTGTCTATTGCTTTAACAGGGGTGAAAGACTCCTGTGGAAGTTGGCAGTGTTTAGATGTCCTATCAGTGTTAATATTTCTCTCACTAACCTAAAGGCCTAGAAAACTCACAGGTACTGGTTTTGCTGCCACACAAAGACATTAAATTTGCTGAGACACTTGAGGGGGTGGGCCCCACAGGTATCTTTACCCACGAGGGTCCCTTGCACAAGACAAACTTCCCAGGTGCCAGCAGCTATGTTCAAAGAATATACTTGCTTTTATGGCCCTTATATTTCATTCTCTACTGCCGGAATGGAGAACCATGCTGGGTTTGTGCATTTGTAATTGGGCAGGAACAGATGGGAAGAGCACAGTTGGAAGTAATACAACCATTAAAATAATCTATGTTGCTCGTAACTCTTTGATGTGAGAGAGGTGAGAAGCCCCATGCATGGAGCTTCTAGTCACCCAATCCTCAGGGACATTCACTTTGAGGGTGGGGGATATAGCTCTTACAGTTGATGACACATTATGCATTCAAAGTTTGTAGAGTCTTCTGACTTTTGTCTAGCTCCTAGGTTCCAGTGATGGAGAATAATAGAAACTGAATTAAACTGAACAAACATTTAAATGACTACACTATGCAGACCATTATGTGAGGACTGGAAGATTAGAAAAAATAAACATTTGTTATCCTCAAGAACATTACATGTCACAATGGAGATGTGACATAGATAGTGTCTTTGTTTTTAGTCTTTATTTTTTCAAGGCAATGGGGTTAAGTGGCTTGACCAAGGACACACAGCTAGGTAATTATTAAGTGTCTGAGGCCAGATTTGAACTCAGGTACTTCTGACTCCAGGGCTGGTGCTCGATCCACTGCACTACCTAGCCACGTCCTTTGCCTTTAGTCTTCACCTGGACTCTACACATCTACCAAAATGCTATTCCTAAAATGCATATTTGTACATGTTGCTTCCCTGTTTACCAGGATCTAGCAGAGATGAAATATGATTGCCCTGTTTAGCATTTTAAAACCTTTATTATCTGGCTCCAGCTTTCCAGATTTATTGCATATTAGTTAAATGATCATAGGATCATTCATTCCAGCCAAATTAGGCTGCTTGCTGTTCCACAAATACAAGATTCCATCTTTTTTCTCTGAGCATGTGTCCATTCTGGTGCCTTATGCCTAGACAATGTTTTCCTTTTCACTTCCATATCACTGAATCTCTAAATTTAAAAAAAAAAAACCTCAGCTCAAGAGTCACCTTTGACATGAGACCTATCCTGGTGACATTTGCTAAAATTGCACTCCTAAATTACTTTATACCTACTGCATATTTATTTATCTGCATACATGTTGTTATTCCCTCCTCTCCTCCCTGCTGCAGTAGAATGTCAGCTCTGTGAAGGCATTAACAGTTTAATTTATATTTATATACTTAGTGGCTAACATAATGTTAGTACAAAGGAGACAATTAATAAGTGCTTGTTTAATGAATGCATATATAAGTACAAAGTATATGCAAAGTAATTTCAAGATGGAGAAAGAAATGATTTCACAAATTTGGATTTAGAATAACTAGATTCAAAGCTTATGAACTCATTACTTTCGTCCCTAAAAGTTTTAGAGGAAAGGATGGTAGAACATCTTCCTCAAAGCACAAATGTGCCACATCTTAGTAAGGATATTGAGAAATGGAAACGTATCCAGATAAATAACAAAAGAAAACACAGCAACTACTGCTCATATTTGTTTAATGCTTTAGGTTTTTCAAAGTTCTTTTTATTGTTGTTGTTCAGTCATTTCAGTTGTTTCTGACTCTCAGTGACCCCATTTGAAGTTTTCTTGACAAAGATTCCAAAGTGGCTTTTCCTTCTCTAGAGTATTTTACAGTTGAGAAAACAGAGGCAAACAGGGTTAAGTGTCTTGCCCAGGGTCACAAAGTTAGAAAGTATCTGAAGTCAGATTTGAACTCATTTTGTCACAGCCCCTCAAAGTTCTCTAAATGATTTCATTAGAATTCCATTTTATCTCTGTGAGAAGAAGCAAATATGATCCTCATTTGATACATGGGAGGTCTTAGTTTCCACATTTGTAAAATGAGGATAGAATTAAGCATTTAGTAGAAGTGGAATTTGTTTAAACTTTTATGCAAAGCAATTCAAAATTATTAGAGAACAGCTTGTAACTATCCACACCCCTTTAAACTCATAACATTGTCATATCTGGGAATATTCCCTAGGGGGATCTAGAAATGAGAAATGATTTCAATATGTCCCCAAAGAAGAGTAGATATAGTTTGTGTTGTAGTAAAGGATTGGAAACAAAATGGTTTTCAATCTCTTGGGGAATGATTAAAAATGCATAATGCTAATTAAACATTTTATCTCTGTTTCACCCTTTTTAGATCTAAGGACTCCTGAGGTATGGTAACTCACTGTATTGTTTACTGGGTCTAAAGTTAGGAAGAACTGAAATCAAATCCTGCTGCAGATGTTTTCTAGCTGTGTGATCTTGAGCAAGTCATTTAACCTTTCTCTCAATTTCTTTATTTGTAAAAGGGAGATAATAACAGCTACCTCCCCAGACTGCTGTGAGGGCCAAATAAAATATTTATAAATCACTTAGTGTGTCTAGCATATAATAAGTTATATAAAATGTTAGTTATTATTATCATAATTATTATATAATGACTACAATTTGTGAGGTCTTGGAGATAGCACAAAGAATGAGCAATACCTACTTGCAAGTGTTTTAAATTCTAATGGGGAAGAGGAAAAGGATATACAAAATATATATGGCATATAATATAAGCTTAAAAACCACAATTATGAAGTAATTAAGAACAAGGCATTTGGGGAAGGAGATTGCTGACTTTTGGTAAGGAGGATCAGGAAAAGCTTCAAGAAAAATAATACTTGAGGGATGTCTTAATGGAAGAGAGGGACCCTATGGTGTGAAGGTAAGAATGATTAGGTAGGTGGGATGGCCAATATGATGGTACAATGATGGGAAATAGAGAATCACATGAGAAGAAGAGAAGATCAGTTTGATTGGATTGGAGAAAGCAGAAGATGGAGAAATGTTCAATAAAAATGGAAAGACAGGTTGGAGTCAAGTAATATAGGGCTTTAAATGCTAAACAGAAAATTTTGTATTTATATTCCAGAGGCAGAAGAAAAGCACTAGGTACAATTAAGTAAGAGGGGCACATAATCAGAATAATGCTTGAAGCAAATGACTTGGCAGCAGAGTGGGCAATATACTGGAATGGAGAGAGAATTCAATAAGGGAGATCAATCCTAGGGTTATTGATATAATCTAGGTAAGAAGTGCTGAGGCCTGAGTGAAACCATGGTAATTGTGTGAATAGAAAAGGCAAGATCTGGCAACTTGTGTGCATATGTGAGGGAGGATCAGGAGATTAAGATAATGCAGAAGTTAAGGAGACCAAGGATGGTGGTAACTACTTAAAGCAATAGATAAGTTACAAAGAAGGGAATATTGAAGGGAAGGATAACAAGTTTAGTTTCTGACATGTTGAGTTAAAGATTTCTCCAGAGCATCTAGTTTGAAATGTCAAATTTGTGAAGCTCATGGAAGGAGTTGGGTCTGAATATAAATCTGGGGATCATCTCCATAGAGATGGCAGATAAACTCAAGTGAGCCAATGAGATTAGACAGAACCTAAAGGGAGAAGAGACAAAAAAGAGAAGCTAGGTCAGAACCCCGAGGAACACCCACAAATAGGGGACATAATATAGATGATAAACCAGATCACAAAACAAAGAGGGAGCACTAAGATAGGTTAGGAGACAAACCAGAAGAGAAAAATGTGACACAGACAAAAGAGTGGTTAAAAAATACCAAATGAAGATGGCATATGAATGAATGAAGATAGGTCTAAGAAAAGACTATCAGATTTGGCAATTATAGGCCACTGGTAACTTTGTGGAGAACAGTTTCAAAAGAATGATTAAGAGTGAAAATAAATTAAAAAAAAGTTAAGGAGTACATGAGAGTAGAGATAAACAAGGAAATATATATATATATATATATATATATATATATATATATATATATTTTTTTTTTTTTTTAAAGAAGGATTTTTGGGGGATGGCTAGGTGGTGCAGTAGATAGAGCACAGGCCCTGGAATCAGGAGTACCTGAGTTCAAATTTGCCCTCAGACACTTAATAATTACCTAGCTGTGTGGTCTTGGGAAAGCTACTTAACCCCATTGCCTTGCATAAAAATAAAAAAATAAGTATTTTTGGCTTAAAAAGGCAAGCTAGAAAAATGTTCATAGCTTAAGGTGATAACACCAGATTTTTTCCTTATATATTGATTAGCTTTGCTCATTTTATTCTTTTCTCTTTTTTTGTTCTGTATCATAATCATTAGCTTTCTGCGAGTGATGGGGGAAGATTGATGGGAAATGTAGATCACTTAAAAAGAAAAGATGTCAATAAAATCCATTTAAAATTTTAATAGAAAAATTATAAATATGAAAAATTCTTCAAAATTTGGAGGTTTTAATAGAAAAAACACAAAGTGAAAAACATTATAGCCAATGGTTCCAATGATATAAAGAAAAAAACCCACAAAATACATAATTCATAATCTTGATTCCAGAGGATTGTTGTTAGTACTTCCTGTCTCTTGCTAAAATTATGAAATGGTATTATATATGGGCTATCAAACATGATCATTGAATCACTTTGTTTTGCCTGTTTTTCTTTACATTGAGGGAGGATTCTAATGGGGATAGGAATGGTGTTTTGGGGAAATGACAATTTTATATAGGTATGTATGTGTACATATACATATGTACACATATACATTAATGAGAGGTTAAGTATCTAGAGCATTGTGTTCATTTCTGGCTGCCACATTTTAGTAATATTATATGTTGGAGGTTTTCGGAAAAGTGTACTGAAGAGGTAGAAAGGATTTGAAAATATTATCAATTGAGAATTGATTGAAAAAAATGAAGATGCTTATCCTGGAGCTGTTATTCAATCCTGTCCAATTATTTGTGACCCTTTTTTGAGTTTTCTTGGCAAAGATATGGGGGTGGTTTGTCATTTCATTTGCCAGTATCCAAACAGATTAAGTGTTTTATTCAAAGTCAAACAGTTAATGTCTGACACCAGATTTGAACTCGAATCTTTCTGACTCCAGGAGCAATGCTTTAGTTGCTCTACCCTAGCATAGAAAAACTTTAGATTTGAAGTACTTTAATGTAGAAGAGGAATAAGAATTGTTCTTCCAGACCATAACTTTGTACTATTGGACCCCCACTTTGGATAGGATAGTTTTTATATTCTCTTGTTGGGAATCAGACCTCCTTGCTATCTCTACATGAGACAATGACTTTTCCCTTTTCAGCTGTATCACTTTTCTCTATTAGAATATATGCACCTTAAAGACAAAGGCTACCTTCCTTGTCTGTATTTGTTTCAATACACTTAGGATGTTGTAAGTGCTTAATGTTTTATCCATCCATTCATTCATCTATCCATCCAAGCAGATATCAAATTGTAATTTGAGGAATAGCGAATAGGCAACAGCATAATCTGCTTATGCATACCCCACATGCAAGAAACTTGGGAGCCTGCTTCCAAGATGTCATGATCTCATATAAGAGAGTTACATTAGAAAGATTTGTAGCATACAAAGATATTCTGTAACTGGTTCCAGTTTTCTAGTCAAATGATCACAAGGAAACTTTTTGATTAACTATATCACCAGAATTTGAGAAATTAAAAAGACACTTGTTAGAATTCATCCCTTCTAGCCCAACCAAGAGAATAATGTACACATTAACAGCATCATTGTGGGATGATCAACCTTGATGGAAGCAGCCCTTCTATGTAGTTCAAAGCTAGGACAACTGTATTAGACCAGTTGAGGACAATGTTATCCCCATCCAGAGGAAGAAAAAACAAACAAACAAACAAAAATAACTCTTTCAGAATCTAATAAACACTTTATAAAAATTATCTCTTATGTATCCCTTTCCCTTAAACCCAATTCTTCCTACAGAAAAATGATTAATCTGTAAACATGTTTCTCAAAAATATGATTGTACAATACTAACCTGACTGTTCACCACTGAGGGAAAGGGGGTGGGAAGGGAGGGTGGAAGGAAATTTTATAACTTAAAAATATACATGTGCCTATGGATGAAAAAATATAAAAAAAATCGATCTCTTCTTTGACTCCTTCCCGCCTAGCTGCTTTTTTTTATAGAGAAGAGGCAACTCATCCCCTAAGACATACTCTTCAAATCCTGAGGGGGATATATAGCTAGTCTAAATCAAAGATTATGAATGAGGCTATGAAGTTATTGCTGCAAGAGGCAGATGTTGGATGGAGAAGACCCAAGTCATTTTCTTTTTTGGTATTTCCTCTCCTTTCTATCCAGAATGCAACCAGGAAGGAAGGTGTAAAACAAGAGGAAGGGACAAGTTCTAGATGAATGTACATTAGTTCCAAAAAAATTTGAATTTGATATGGTAGAGAACTTCCCAAGAATTAGAACAATACAAAGACAGGATGATCACCTCTTAACATATGTTATAAAGAAAGTAAAGAAGTTAAAAGAAGGAAATGGCAAACCACTCCAGTGTCTTTGTCAACAAAATCCTAAATGGGGTCTGGAAGACATAACTGAGACCACTGAACAACAACAACAAAGGGAGTGAACATTTTGAGTGTATTGTACAGGGTTTTTTGTTCAGACTGTGGGTCAGACAAAATGACCTTTGAAGTCTCTTCCAATTCAGAAGTTTGGTGATTCATTGATCCTGAAAGAGTTGAAGTTATTTGATCATGGTTTTAAAAAAGATCCAGTGTTGTAATAATTCGAAAAGAGTGAAAAGGGACTTAATTTCATATCTACATGAAGATCATTTGAAGGAAGAGAGGATATTTAGACTGAGGAAAAAAGCCAAATGGGGGTATGAGATGTTTTTAAAAATTAAATTTTGGGGCGGCTAGGTGGTGCAGTGGATAGAGCACCCATCCTAGAATCAGGAGTACTGGAGTTCAGATTCGGGCTCAGACACTTTATAATTCCCTAGCTGTGTAGCCTTGGGCAAGCCACTTAACCCCAGTGCCTTTCAAAAAATAAAAAAAAAAATTAAAAAAGATTAAATCTAACTTTTTTCAGGGACCATCAATTTATTATGGGTCTCAGTGGCCATCATTCAGGGCAGAATTCCTCTGGAGAATAAATTTCATCATCCTCAGGACCACCAGCTGCTGGCCAAGTATTACCAACAAACTGATAATAGCAGCACCCTCACCTCCACCTAGTACATCCCAGATCACCAGTCCTGCTTCCATCTCAGTTCTTACAGCAATACTTGTGGAGATGTGATTGTAGTACTTCCCTCCTCACTAGTCACATCTTCTGATGACCTGAAAGAACATATCACACCAAAGTCCTTGCCCCATTAAATGGTTCAATACATGTAATTTTATCAATGGAAATGTTCCTAGAGAAGCTACATTCCTATCTGCCTTTCTGCAGCAACCTAAGGACCACGGGACATTTCCATCTCAATTACAGTTGAAACCTCCAATATATATATTATCTCCCCCATTAGAATTTATACTTATTTAGGGCAGAGACTGTCTTGATTTCCTATTTATATCCCCAGAACTTTGCATATAATAAGCGCTTAATAAATGCATTTTCATTATTCATTATCATTATTTTCAAATACCTGAGAAATTGTTAGGTGAAAGATATTGGATTTCTGTTTGCTTCAAAGGCTTTACTTAGAAGCAATTAGTTGAGGCTGTGGACAGAAGCTTGATATCAGAAAAAAACAATTTAGGAATAATTCAAGCTTGACAAAGGTAAAATAGACTGCATGAGGAGGTGACAGGTTCCTTTAACTGGAGGTTTTCAAACAAAGGTTAGATGACCATTTGATTGGGATATTTTTGAGGGGATTTATTTTCAGGTACAATTGCAACTAGAGATCCTTAGAGTCTTGCAACTCTGCTATTCCACTCCTCTGATCTCCAGATGTCATACCCTGTCCTCCCAGTTTAGTTCTTGATGTTACTATTTTGAATTTTCTTTTTTTTATTGCTTTGCATTCTGATCACGACTTTCTGTTTCAGAGCAATATTAAAGTCCTTTAAATATACTTACCCAGTTTATCCTCCCAACATGTGAATGAATCACAGAATCTCAGATTTGGGAGAAACCTCAGAGGTCACCTAATTTAACCTCAACTCAAGTATAAATCCCACTGAAAACTCAAGTATAAATCCCTGATGAGTGGCCATTCACCTTTCATTTAAAAGACTTCTAGTCATGAGAGAACTAATACTCATTGATGCAGCTCATTATACTTTTAGAAAATTCTAATAATCAGAAAGCATATTTAACTGAAATCTGCCCCCATCACATCTGCCCATTTAGTCCTAGTTTTCACCTTTAGAGCCTAGAAGGCTGTTTTCTCTTCCTTCTGACTGACCTTTATATATATATGTGAGGACCACTACTGGACATCTTCTTCCACCTAACTCCCACCTTCATGTCTTATTTTCTTTGGACAAATCTAGGGCAGAAGTCAGATTTACAATGTCCATTGAACAACAGCAACAAAAAGAAAGGCTCAGAGAAGGAATGGATATTATTATATAAATATTATCTATATCATACAGAAGAAAAACAACAAGAATCCTCACCTTCTAGGATTAGGCCTATAATTCTTTCAGCTCATTATTCTCTTTCTAAAACTGAGAAATGAGTTAATATATATGAGCTAATATAATATATATATATATATATATATATATAACTATCTTTATATTAAAATATCATTTGACTGAAAATCAAGGGAACTTAGAGGTAACTAACCTAAATCCTTCCTTAAAGATGAGAAAACTAAAACATAAAGAGATTTAAGTTATACATGCTCAAAGGTACACATGAAATCATAGACAAAGAGGATATGAACCAGCTCTTCTGATTCCAAAATGTGTGTTCTTTCATCATAGTAACATTATATCTAGAATTGAATTAGACATTTCTTAACCATTGATTATATTTGCTTTGAAAATGCACTGCCTCCTTCTGGAGCACTCATCCAAGGTTGCTTGCACTTGAGATTGCTGCCCTTTAGTAATGTCTTAGAGTGAAACTACCATATATTTCCTCACAAAATCTGTTGGTTCCACTCTTTCAGATGTGTCCAACTCTTTCTAATCCCATTTGCAATTTTCTTGACAAAGGTAATTAGAGTGCTCTGTCCTTTCCTTTTCTAGCTCATTTTATACTTTAGGAAAGTGAGGTAAACCAGAGTTAAATGACTTGCTCAGGGTCACACCAAAATCTGAAGCCAGATTTGAACTCAAAAAATAAGTCTTTCTGACTCTAAACCTGATATTGTATCTTTTGCTCAAGCTGACTGATTCCTTCCCCTTTTCTTGGTGATTTTCAGTCATGTCTCACTAATCCACTTTGGGGGGTTTTCTTGATAAAGATACTAGAGTAGTTTAATATTTTCTTCTCCAGCTCATTTTACAGATGAGGAAATTGAGACAAACAGGTTCACATAGCTAAAAAGTATCTGGGGTCATATTTGAAGTCAGGTCTTCTAGCTCCAGACCCAGAACTCAATTCATTGCATTAACTCATTTCTCAGTTTTAGAAAGAGAATAATGAGCTGGAAGAATTATAGGCCTAATCCTAGAGGGTGAGGATTCTTGTTTTTCTTCTGTATGATACAGATAATATCTAGCATCCAAGAAGAGTAGAGAGAACACTAGATTTCAAGACAGAAGACTTAGTTTCAAGTAATGACTTGTAACTTATTAGTGCCATTCACTTGACAAGTGGTATTCTTTCTATAAAACTCAGTTTACTCATCAATAAAATGGGGATGATGACAATAAAAATAATGATAACAAAAGATGTTTGTAGACTACTGACATTAAGAAAACACTATCTCTGTTGTGAAGATCAAATTAGTTTAATGTATAAAGAAAGCTTTGTAACCATAAAGTATTATATAAATATTAATATTTACTGTTGCTAGAACCAATTTACATTGACTACCTAAAGTTATCATGCATAATCCCTTATTAATTTGGTGACTTTTATTATTACTATAACTATTATTAATATTATTTGTTGTTGCTATGATTCTTACTCTTTTCTTTCTCCTTATTAGATCAACATGTAGAAGAAAGGAACCAAAGGAATCATTTATTTCAACCAGATGATTTTAGAAAGAAGGAAACTGCAACCCAGAATGGTAAAGTATTTGTTCTCACTCATAAGGAAACTTAAATTCCTTCAAAGTTAAATTTATCATTCTTCTCCAAAATTGTAATCTGAAACAAAATCACCACTCCCATCATCATGAATCACTTATTCCATTATCAAAAAAACTCTTCAAATTGCATGGTACCAGTGAATGAATGCTGCTTTTGGAGTGTTTTACCCTTTATCCATGTTTTCTTTGGGATACAGACCTAATAACAGTATTTCTGGATTAAAGGGTATGCACATTCCCATTATTGAAGAATGGGTATTCCCATTAGGTGTAATTCAAAATTGCTCTCTGGAAAGGTTAGATTAGTTCACAACTCCACCAACAATGCATTATTATCCCAATTTTCTCACATCTTCTCCAACATTGATCATTTTCCTTTTTAGTTATATTGACCAATCAGAGCTGGGGGAGTGGTCCCTCAGAGTTGCTTTAATTTGCAGTTCTCTAATCAATAATGATTAAGAGCATTTTTTTCATGACTAAAGATTTAATTTCTTCATCTGAGAATGGCCTTTTCATTTGCTTTGACCATTTAACAATTTGGGAATGACTTACATTCTTATAAATTTGACTCAGTTCTCCATATATTTAAGAAATGAGTCCTTTGTCAAGAACACTAGTTATAAAAGTTGTTTCCCAACTTGCTGCCTTCTTTTAAATCTTGATTGCACTGATTTTATTGTGAAAAAGCTTTTAAATTTAATATAGTCAAAATTATCCATTTTTGTATTTTATAATGTTCTGTATCTCTTCTTTGGTCACAAACTGCTCCCATTTCCATAGATTTGACAGGTAAATAATTCCTTGTTCTCCTAATTGATTTATGATATCATCTTTTACATCTCAATCCTGTATCATTTTCTACCCTATCTTTGTTTTTTTTTGTAAGGCAAACGGGGTTAAAGTGGCTTGACCAAGGCCACACAGCTAGGTAATTATTAAGTATCTAAGACCGGATTTGAACCCAGGTACTCCTGACTCCAGGGCAGGTGCTTTATCCACTACGCCACTACGCCACTCTCTACCCTATCTTTGTATATGGCACTTGTCATTTCTTAAAGCACAATAGTATTTCATCACAAACATATGCTGTAACATTTTCTGCCATTCCTCACTTTTCTTTGAGTTTTGCTTCAATAATCAGAGAAAAAGTCTTAATTAAGAATTTTTCTTTTGACAATAGTCACACTTGAGCATTACATACAAATATATATAAACATATATATGCACATATATCTAATTATACCAAATCATATGCATTTAAGCTCTCTGAGATACTATAAGATGGGAATGCCAGAGCTTAATACTTCATCTATAAATAAAGAAACTGAAGTTTGGAAAATGAAGGTACTTGGTAAAGTTCCCATAGCTGAGTAAGGATGAAACTGGAACCAGGGCGGAACCTATGTAGCAGGATTTTTTTTTCCTCCTTCCACTCTAGTTTCTAATAAATGTTTCTTCTTTTTCTATATTGAACACTCAAAAGAGGGAGGAAGGGGAATAATTATATATCATTAATGTTTATATAATAGTATAGTTTAAGTATATGATAACAAACTTTTCACCAAACACTATGCTAAGTACTTTACAACTACTATCATACTTGATTTTCACAGTAGGTAGCATGATGACATGGTCAGGTAGGTGCTATATGATACAATTTTTGTTTGAGGCAAACAGGTTAAGTGACTTTCCCAAGGTCCCCTAGCTAGTAAGTGACTAATAGTGCATTGGAATTTAGATCCTTCTGACTCCAGACCCAGTATAGTGGAAGAGAATACATAAGTATATGAGGTCAAAATAATAGTCAGTGAGTTTCCATAGGGAAATTATTTTTCCTGAGTCAGCTAGTAATCTCTTTTACCTTTAACCCCCCCCACCCCTTTTTCATTATCCTCTCTTTCTGGAAGGTGTTGGAGCTAAGAGGTCATTTAGTTAGCAGCTGGTTTTGCTTTACTGAGCTGTAAATATATATTTACATCTATTTTAATAGCACGAGAGAATAAGAGATGCTTTCCAGATCCTGATGGAATCAAAATTAACTGAGATTAATTTAAGAGGGAAAAAGAGAAAAAGAAAGTCTATAGGGGGGACAAGAAGGGAGAGAGGAGTGGTAGTTCTGAACCTGGAAAAGTAAAAATCTTGAAAAGGTAACCAGAATTCTAGGATCCCTAAATAAAATTGGGAAGGAAGAGGGGACCTTGGGGCAAGGGAAAAAAGAGATCTCAGGCAAAATAAACTATACCATCCTTACATGTTCTACTCATTTTAGTCACAGAAATATATCTCATGCTACTTCCTATTTCTTTAACTTCTTGACTTTCCCCCTTCACCCCAAAGCCTAGGCTATTCCCCTTTACTTGCTCAAATTCAATTCCCCTTGTGGCACTATATAAATGTCAATTGTTGATGTTCATTATTATTATTTCAATGACCAAATCTCATTGCTTCTGGGAAATTTTCTTTGACCACCCTAGGCCTCTTCCCTTATTATATCCCAGCAGATGTAAAGCTTCTACCAATGATTCTCAAGAGATTTTGATCTTTGAATACCTTTAAAATTATTGAGGGTCATCTCTCCCTACCTCAAGAGTTTTTGTTTATGTGTATATATCTATTTATATTTACCATATTAGAAATATGTCTGAGTATTATTATGAAAATAGTTTTGACCTTATGGACTTCCTGAAAATGTATTGTGTTCCCAATGGATGCCTGGTCAACACTTTGAGAATCACTACTCTATAGCAGAAGTATTAGCTCAAATAGAAGAGTAACTGTGCTATATATTGCCTTAGAAAATCATATATTAACTATCTGTATTGTTTTGTAATTTTAATTTTGTTAAATATTTCCCAATTACATTTTAATCTATAACTGTATTTATGTGGTTCTGTGGTCATTATATTTTGTATCTTACTATACTATACTATACTATACTATACTATACTATACTATACTATACTATACTATACTATACTATATTGTTTTGTAATTTAGGATATAGAATCAGGATTCCTGAGTTAAACTACTAACTTTGACCCTAAGTTGCAGTAGTAGAATTTTGAGAAAATCACTTAACATTTCTGGGTTTCAGTGTGTTTTTTTTTTTTTAATTTTTTTTTCACCCAAGTGAATTATATAGTTATATTGACCAATCACCCAAGTGAAAAAAAATAGTAAGAATTAATCATTCATGTACTAGAAGATTTCCTGTGTGTGAAAAGCATACTTTCCTATTAGGCACTATGATTTAGGGGAAAGTCATTGATTTTAGAATGACAGGATCTAGAGGAAAAGTGACTTAGGAGACTATTTAATGCAGAGGTTCTCAACTTGGCAGACTAGTAACCTAACCACAAGGGGAAAGGGGTGGGAAGGTTTATTTAAGAGGGGAAAGAAATATTTAATAAATATCAATTTAAAGAGTTCATTCTAACTATTGGTTGACCTAAATGATAAACAATGATAAATGATAAAATGATAAAATGATAAACAATGATAAACAACTGTCTATTTATCCAGATTACAATATGGATTGAATGGACAACCGAGCTAGTAGTGCAGTAATGCATATATCTTATATAGGCCTGCCCATGGACAATGAGCTAAGCAAAGTATAGAACTGGAAGAAAGCAGATTGGATTTTCTTTGGGAAACTGAGCAGCATTTTAATTACCTTAGGTTTCTTCCTGAATTAAATGTACATAATTTTAACAACAATATTATTTCAGTGGATGCAAGTCATTAAATACCAGATACTCCAAATTAATAAGGTTGAAGGTCACTCAAAGGGCAGCAGAATTGTGGCTATGAATAAGCTGCCACACATTTCCAAATAAGAATTTTGCAGTAAAATAATGCAGAAAAAATGTTGTACAAAGAGGTATGACTGGAAAAAAGGAAGGTCATTTACATAGGAAAAGCAGAGGAATGAATGATAATTAATCAATGAATGATAAAGCAATAAACATGTATTATCTACAGACACTGTGCTAAGTGCTGGAGATACAAATAGAAACAAGAAAGGCAGTCTCTTCTCTCCAGGGATTTGTATTCTAATGAGAAGAGAATGACACATTAAGGGGAGCTAGAAATCTTAGGAAGGGGAGAGGGGAAAAGGAGGTTGAGGGGGATGTCTGGAGTGCAGGTAGTATAGTTTGGAAATGACCTCAAATAAATTGGAAGTCTGCCTCAAGATAAGCTTGAGGCAAAATATCACCAATTAGAGCCCAGGTTTCCAGGGGAAGAATTCAGGTTTCAGTGGCAAGGGGATGAATAGGATGACCTGGGGTACAGGCAACATGGTTTGAAATGGTTGAGAACTGGGGGTGGAAATAAATGTTAGATAGAAAGTGATCTATGTTTATCTACTCAGTGATAAGAGATCTCTGAGAAAAGTCTTTTTGGAGGATTTTATAAGAAGAAATGGACCAGGATTCATACAGGATAGGTAAGTATGGTAATCAATCTATATCAGGAGGAAGTACCTACAATGATGAGTCAGCAAATCTATTGAAGTATTAAAGTGCCCCCCCTTCCATCACTTCGAAGAAAAGTTTAGTTCACAATATAAACTTCCTACTTATTGATTTAATAGATTAATTGATTGATCAGACCATCACTAATTATATATATAGTTTCACAGTTTTACACCAAGGTTAGGATTATTTGAAGGGAAGATCAAGCACTCACATATTGATTTGTGAGGAAGAGGTTGAGTAAACTTTTTAGAAGGCAGGAATAATAGCAACCAGGAAAATTTGCTAAGTGATATGTCTATGGAGATATCTACTAAGACAATTATATAAATGTCAACTAACCTTGCCTATTTTTTAATCCTTGGGAGGAAGGTGAAGAAACTGATAATTATAACAATAATAATAATACTTTACATAATTGAATATATATATATGCTATATATGTATACATACATATTTAGTATATACTGTATAGTATAATATATATATACATATATATATATATACACACACACACACACACACACATACACACACACACACATAAACCCTCTTCTTGAATGAGCTGAACTTCAATTGGGTGCTAAGGTATATACCCTTTTATAAAGAAGCCAAAAGTAATCACTGGCATCACTTTTTGATAGAAAGTTATCTCTGGTAGGAGATAATAATATATAGAACAAAAGGGTGCAGAAGTAAACTGACCATGAAGTAAACCTAGAGTCATAGAACTATAAAATTATAGAGGTGGAAAGAACCCAAGTATAAAGAAGGTCAAATCTGGAAGAAAAATTGAAATACAGATCTAAGAAGACAACTTTGAATATTAGAATTGTAAGAGTATTAGAAACATGAATGTTAAAATTTGGAACAGTCAATCAGTAAACATTTATTAAGCATCTACTATGTTCCAGGGGGATTCTACTAGGTTTTTTGAATTCTGCTAAGTTGTTTGAATCTGAGGATTCAAATAAAAGAAAAGAAAAAGGAAAAAAATAAAGCAAGACAAAAAGAATCCCTAATCTCAAATAACATACAATTTAATAAGGGAAGAAAACATACAAAAGGAAAATGAAAAGAGGGGATGGGGAGGGTATCCATTGAGGAGGTATGATGGAGAAGCAGGCAGTTTATATAAGATTTAGTGGCCATTGTTTATTTTCATTTGATACTACTGACCAACAATTCTTTAATTTTACAGATATAAAAGCTAAATCCCAGAGAGTTGAAATTAGCAATACAAGATCACTTTATTAACTTAAAGGTAGAACTGGGACTGGGTGGATACTATATCTTGCATTTCCTCCAGCATCAGTAGTCTTTCTCCTGGGTCTCCTTCTAAAATTGTTTCTTTTATTCCTATCTGACCAACATGCAAGTCAGAGCTCAAACATGGTAAATTCAGGCACTTTGAGGTGGTGATTAGACCTGTCTTTCTCAAAATGTCTTTTTCATGGTATGGAAGTTTTGTGTAATCCTGTCAGATCTCATCAACTGAGCCAGCTCTGCTCCAGGCAATCAGTTATAGTATTTTTTGTCTCTCATGAAGAAACTTGTTCTTAAAAGGAAAAACTCACATTCATGCATGCTTCCACATACAGCAAAGTGTTACTGGTGCACTGAAACCATTATCTTGATGTGCATGCAGAAACAGAAAGCTACAGCCTTGGGAAATCCATTCTTAGTTTCACTCATAGTCTTTGTAACTCATTTTGTAGCATTCAGAAAGTCTTCTTCCATTACAAACTCAAACCAAACCTTATCTGTTTAATTTGGTTCTGCAAATACCACCCTTTGCCTGATCACTGCAGTTTAATCACTACAGTCATGGCCAACTTCACTTCCTTCTGATAAGACCTATAGATATTTCTCTAGCTACAGCTCATTTGACCCATCTTACTCCCTGTTCTGCACAATCTCTCATAATCAACCTATGTTTATGATGTCACCCATTCTTTCCAGTAATATAGAGATGTTTTCCAAGTATTTACAATGATTTGCCCCAGTTATTTATTATCTCTCTGGTGCAGTGGATAGAGAGGTAGGCGTGCAGTTAGGATGAACTGAGTTCAAATTGGCCTCAGACACTAGCTGTATGACCCTCTACAAGTCATTTAATCCTCTTTGCTTCATTTCCTTTATGAATAAAATGAGTTGAAGAAGGAAATAGCTAACCACTCCAGTGTCTTTGTAAAAAAAAAGCTACAAAGAGTAGGACATGATTGAACAACAACAAAATTCCAAATTCACTGATGTCTTTCCCTAAGTAGTCAATCTCACACAATTTCTCTCTTGAAGGAAACAGGTCTTCTGCATTACCCATTCACACATATCTAAATATGCATATCTTCATACCTTAATGCATTCATTAGTGAACATTCTATTTAATTCAATAGAACACATTAATTTAGTGTTATTTCTGTTCAGTCCATCAGTTGTGTTTGACTCTTCATGATCCTATTTGGGATTTTCTTGGCAGAAATACTGGAGTAGTAACTGAGGCAAACAGGGTAAAGTGACTTGCCCAGCATCACACAATTAGTATGTGTCTGAGGTCAGATTTGAGTTTAGAAAGACTAATCTTCCTTACTCCAGGCTTAGTATTCTTTTTCACTAAACCAGCTGGCTGTTCCTAATTTGTTTTAGTACCTACTACCAAATATGGTTTGGTTTCAAATTTTGGTGAGATTATTCACTATGATCAGATGAAAGGGAGAAGAAAATGGACCAGATTACTACCCTCTTCATTGACTTTCCTCCACAAAAGCTTAGCCTGAAGATACTGAATACATGTGTCAAAACATATATGTGTATCTGTATGTGGATATATACCTATACACACACACACACACACACACACACACACACACACACACACACACCACTGAAAATGATGCTTATCCAGAAAGCCATTATTCCTGTTCCTATTTGTCAATCAGTATTGGGGGAGGCATCAATCAATTTATAGCTTTTATATTGCCTGCTATCTAGTATGTATAACTATTTCTTAACATTATCTCCTATCTGTTAAATATCATATACAAGCAATTGAGTAGGAGATGAGATGCAAAGGTCCATCCCCTTTTACTGATATGGGTCTATCTGAATTGCCTTTTTCTAATCACAGAAGTTATCAATGAAAGTTGGCTTTGTCTTGAAACCCTTGCTGATCTTTAGTAACCAACCTTTCAAGGTGGTACTACCTTGATGTATTTTTAATAGACACTTAATTCTCTTTTTCCTGAGTTTTCCTTTCAATCATAGTGAAAGCCCTAAAAGAATTTCCTTTTAATATACATATTATATATGTATATATATGCATGATTTCAGTTGAATGTGATATAAAAACTATCATATGGATGATTCTCTTAACTTTCCTGGGTCTCATTTTTTGTAAAATGACTCATTTTTGTAAAATGAGAGGGGACAATGACCTTGAGGGCCCCTTCCAATTCTATACTTAAGAACCTGTTAACTAAGAGTTAGGAGTAGGATTTGAAAGGAAACAGATTTCTACTCCATGCAAGCAAGTATTTTCTAATTGTCTCCACTGCTGATCACCTGTGGAATGTACCTGGCATTTTGGTGAGGTGTTGCAGAGAAGAAATTTGTTTGGCCTACCAGGTAGATATAAATGAATTCTGAGTTCCTCTTCAACTCAGATTGTCTAATGAATTTAGTATCAGTAGCCTCAGAAAGCAAGAAAATGGTTCACCAACTGAGTGCTAAAGGACTTTACAAAGCCTGCCCTAGCTCATCCTTCTTCAAAACAAAGTCCTCTGCTGAATTAATGCAAAGAGCCAACCAGAAATCCTTTTCCTAAGTGATTACTGAAAGATCCTTTCTCCTCTAGTACTCTCTCCTAAATGAAAGAGCTTTGTCTGTGGAGCCTTCAAAAGATACCATGATGCTTGCTCCCAGTTGTCTAATCTGACTAACCCTTGGCTAACTAATTGAATTATGCTGGCCTACAAAATTGACAGACAGCTGTTAAAAATGGTTATTGCATTATTAATACGCTCCAGTAATTTCACATTAAAACTATACTGTTAATAATTTTTTCCTCTATTTCTTCCCTCTTAATTAGACTATTTAAAACTTGGAGGGAATATTCTTTCCATACTAAATGGTAGCACCGACCAAATTACATTTTTGATTGAATACTTCTCTGATAGGCCAGCAAATGAGACTGTTGAGTTGTTAATTATTGTCAGAGTTCTGCCCGATGCCTGCTAATGAGGCAGTCAATCTCTCTTGCCATTCCCAGAATATTAATGGAAGATGCTGGGAGGGACTGGAAATGTTGTCTCCCTGAGTTCTTTGGTGGATGAGCTAAAAGAGAGAGCTTGCCCACCTCAACCAGATGTTCTGGAGCAGAGTGGAAAATGTCCTGGAATTGGGTTCAGAAAAACTAAAATAAGGCATAATATTGCCCTTTATCATAGTGTAACTTTTTCTTTTTTGCAAAATGTAGGGACTAGATCAGGTGATTTCTGTGGCCACTCACATTTCTAATACTTTTTTTTATCCCTACTACCTTAACTGATTAAAAATCTGAAAAGTCTTGAGTTTGAGAAAGAAGAGGAGATAAGGTCAGAGAAAAGTCATATGGGAACAGCTGGGAACCTGCAAAGGCCCTGTTAGTCAGTGTTCAATATTTATTACCAGTGTCTTAGCCCTGAGAAAACTCATTAGGAAGGTTGAGTGAAGTATTTTCCTGAAGCTATAGGGACTGTGTGGATCCTGCAGAGACATATTGATAAAGGATAAATTCTTTGTCATGTTGGATGAATTTCAGTCATGTCTGATCCCATACACAATCATGACACAATGTCCCATATCTCTGCCAGTTTCAAGTCAGTCAAGCTGAGTTTGTTATAGGAAGTGAGTATCTTTAGGATGTGAGAGGGTTGCAATGATATGGTAGAAGCTTTGGATTGTGAGAGCAAAATTTCGGAGAGGGTAATGGAGTGTCAGGGTGAAGAAAATAGTAATAGTTATTTTGGGAAAATGGTAGAATTGAGTACTTCCTAAGGAAAAAAAAAAGGAAGAGGAGTTTTAGTCCCAACTCTACCCTTAGTAGCTATAGGCAAATAACACTCAAGAGACTCAATTTCCCATCTACAAAAGGACAGAGATAGAGCCTGAACTTGTGATTTATTTTATAGGAAATTCCCAAGTAAGTGCATTCTTTCTACTCACCCTATATTCTTTTCAACTTAAAGACTTAATTGCCCAGAGCACTGAGTGATTAAGTGAAATTTCCAAGATCACACTGCCACTATGTGTCAAAGGTGGCACTTGAACTCAAATTCAAGTTTTTTTGATGCCAATACTATATCTCTATTTATTATATCATACTTCCCCATGGAGATAACGATGTACCAATGACAGTACTGTTTCATGATGTGCTTTTCAGTGATAAGATCTCTAACTCTCTAACCTCAGAAAGAAATAGCACATCTTGTGGTTTTAAGGAAAGAAGGGAAGGAAACAAATATTTATTAACTATTTGTGCAAGAATCAATGCTAAATGCTTTACAAACAGTATCTCATTTGATTCTCATAACAATCTGGGGTTATAGGTGATATTTTACTATTGAGGGGAACTAAGGCACATAAATACTGACTTCCCAGGGTCACACAGCTAGTGTGTGTGTGTGTGTGTGTGTGTGTGTGTGTGTGTGTGTGTGTGTGTGTGTGTGTGTGATAGTGTCTAAGGTCATATTGAAATTCAGTTATTTCTGAATCCAGGTCCAGCTCTCTATACATTGCTTGTCCTAAGGAGGAGGTGGTAAAAATAAAATCAATCAATCATTCTTTGGAAGTACAGCAGAAGTGTAAGAAGAAGCTTCTCTATAATGTCAGTAGGTTCCTAGTAAAAGAAGCGGCTAAAAGAATTTTAGGGTGGACAGGAATCTTATTCAAACATGAGATTAACTTCAGATCACTTTAGCCTACTGTGTTAAGAAAACAAATTTTATAACAATTAGAATTGTACAAAAAGTAAAATAGGCTTTCACTGAAGGTAATGACTTTCCTATCACTATAGGTCCTCCAGCAGAAACTGGGTGATCATTTATTGGAGATATTATAGAAACAATTCTTGATCAGTTTAGGTTGGACTCCGTGACTCCCCAGGATGTTTCCAAATCAGATTCTCTATACTCCCATAATACTGGATTAGAAAAGCACATTTGAGTAGAACCTTAGAGATAAAAGGGACTTCTGAAGACATCTAGTAAAGTGTCATTGAACAAATGAAGAAACTGAGACCCAAGGAGAGTATGATTTGTCCAAATTTATACAGGTAGCAACAGAGTTGGAATGCAAACCTAGCCCCTCTGACATTAAACCCAACATTTCCACCTATATTTCTAACTGCTTGTCCTATTCTATTGGCATTTACTAGACTCCCTTGTGACTTTTTCAATAAAAAATGTATGAATTTTCCATTAAGGGATGGATGAATCTATGACTTCATCAGTGTGGGTTCTCTCTCTATCAGTGTGGTTCACAATCCATCATTTTTTTCTAGACCTGTACAATATATTCCCACAACTTCATAATGTTTCAAACACAAAGTAAGCATTGGAAAGGATGCATGACATAGAAATCAGAGTACTGAACGTGGACTCAAGAGTCCTGAAATCACCCTGATAAGCTGTGTAATCATGAACAAGTCAATGAACAACTCCTTATCTCAATTTCCTCATCATAAAACAAACATAATAATTCTGAGTAAAGCAATATGTATGCATGTATATATATAAAATGTATGTATGAAAAGTACTGTATATGTGTATATATGTATGTATACATGTATAAATTTGATAAACATACAACTAGTCTTAAAACGCAATATGATGTACAAAATAAAGTGCAATACAAAATGCAAATCAGGAATAATAATATTATATTTAAGTAACTTAAGTACAATATTAAAATATCTATCCTCTAGGTGGCATAATGCATAGATCCCTAAACATGGAGTTAGAAGATGAGTTCAAATCCAGCTTTAAATATTTATTAGTTGGTGATCTTTGGTTTAAGTCACTTAGACTTTGTCTGCCTCAGTTTGCCCCTCTGTAAAATGGGAATAACAACAGTACCACAGTAAAATGGGCATAATAACAGTACTCTTAGAATTATTAGAAAGATAAAATGAGATATTTTTTAAAGAAAGCTTTAAAGTGCTAATAAATTATTATTGTTTTTATTATTATTATTCAAGTAGTGTGACATAGCACATAGAAAACTGATTTAGAAGCTATGAAGGCCTCAGTACAAGTTCTACCTCTGACACAAACTGGCTGCAATAACTTGGATAAGTCACTTAAATTCTTTATTTGAGAGAGACACCTCTAGATGCCTATTAGTTTCAGAGAAGATGCCAATCTGAACTGGGAAAGGCAGTTTCTTCTTCTGGAAGTTTCCTATTTCAGTGAAATAGCAAGTCTAATTCCCATTTCTATTTCCCTATTTATACATTCTCATAAAGGCTCCAGAGTAGATCTGTGTTGGAAACTTTCTTCTGATTCTTTTAATTAATAAGGGATTAAGTGAATTTTTAGAATCTGTAAAATAATGTCTCAATAAAGAAGCTATATTCTAATATCTCAAATCATTGCTCCCAAAACAAATTATTACTAATTATTACTAGTCTAATTGTTACTAGAAATAGAAATAATATTGAAACAATTTGACATTATCTCTATGTACTTTTCTTAATCATAGTTTTAGAGGCCAACCATTTCACACATACACCTCCTCCCCCATCTTACAGAAAAGAAAAGTGAGATGTATGCTGTATAAGTGACATGGCCAAGGTCACAGAAATAGAAACTAATGGAGCTCAAATTCAAACTCAGAGCCTTTGTTTTCAAATCTGTATTCTTTTCATTACATTTCAAAAGGGCATTTCATCTTTTCATTCCTATTCTCTTCTGAGTATTCAACAATAATTCCCAACCTTCTTGGTCAGATGTGATGGTTCTTTCTATTCTCTCTGGTAAACCTTCTGTAAAGTGATGTTGAGGGCAGATGAGAGGGCCTCAGAAAATCACCCTTCCTTCAATCAGTCCTAAGTCCTCCTGAAAAAAAGTCTATATTTGAATCAGTGTCCCTTCCTTTTTTTCCAGCTACCAGGGAACCAGTACTGAGAGGACCAGACCTTTTCCTAGTCCTATCAATGTTCAAGTTGTCTGTTAAAAGGAACTTTGGTATAATGATAACTTACATTTTTATAATACCATATCACTATAAAGTATAACATACTTATCACTATAAAATATAACCCACCCACATATACATAATTAAAAATAACATATAGAGGTATAAAGAAAAGACATGGATATCATATGTATAAATATTCATGCACATAGATTCTACAAATTTATATATACAATTTAATTTTATTTCTTACTAGACCTGTTATTCCATCAGTAAAGGACCTCTGGTGATAAATGTCTTTGACCAATGAAGAGCCATATCTGCTCTATGATTTGTGGTCTGAAGCAGAGATGTCAAATCAGACCTCAAATTCTCCAGTACACCCAAAACAGATTGCAGTGTAATTGGGAAATGTTTAGCAAAAAAAAAAACAAAAAGAAAATTTAACATAGTTCTTTTAAATTTGCATGTTTTAGGTCAATATGAGACCAACAAATTTAATTTTCACACTGGTCTAGAGGGCTGCCAGGGTGTAAGAGAAGTGAAGTCACTTGTCCAGAGTCACATTCCAGAATGGATTCTATTTGAACCTGTATCTTCCTGATTCTGAAGTCAGTTCTTAATTCACTTTGCTACACTACCTCCCTAGCTATATTTTAAAGGTTTTCCACTGATGTCTTAAGGTGGTATGGAGAGGGGGCCTTGTTTCTCAAAGGAAAGTATAAAGTCTAGCAAGCTGGTCCTTCTCTTCACTGAACAGGTTTGAGCATGAGTCCAAAAGGTAGACTGTGTGTCTACTGTTGAAAACCCTGCTAGATCAATTTAGAGCTATGGTTATAGCTATTAGAGAAGACTGACTAAGGAGCTAAGGAGCTGTGAGCCACTTAACTTCAAAGAACCACACATTTGTCAAGAAATATAATTAGAAGGTACTTTACATGTCTTTTCCCATTTGGTTCTCTTGAAAACCTTGTGAAGTAGGTCATACAAGTATCATAACCCCCCCCCATTTTACAAATAAAAATATGAATCATAATAATAACTCCTATCTTATAAGACTTTAAGCTACAGAAAATTTTTTCTTTTATAATCATCCACTGATGCAGAGAAGAAAAAAATGAGTATGTCAGGCATTTATACAGTGCCTTAAAGGTTGCAATATACTTTATAGACACTATTTTATTTGAGCTTTAACAATGCTATAAGATACATAATAAATTATTATCCCATTTTAGGGATGAGGAAACTGAGGTACAAACTTTGCTTTGCTCACAGTAATTATTAGAAGATAGGATTTTCATTCAGGTCTAATATACTCCAGGTCTGGCCCACAAAATTGTAGAATATTTTGCTTATATCATATACCAACTACTAGAGGGCATTTGGGTAGATATTTTAGTAGCTCCCAGTTATGGATAAGGACATCAAGACTCAGAAAAAAGACAGTCTATCAGAGTAATGATTTAGAGCTTCAACTGACATTAGAGGTTACTCTAAACTCCTAATTTTACAGATGAGGGAACTGAGATATAGAGAGATTAAGTGATTGTCTTTGATGCAGGATTCAAACCCGTCTTCCTGAATCCAAGTCCTACTGTCTACCTACTGGGTTTTTAATTTGTCTAGGATCATATAACAGAACCAGGAATCTTGCCTTGCTGAGTTCAGGGTTCTTTCATATAGTCCATGCTTCTCTCTTCATGGCTTTTTTTATGTTTTTGCAAGGCAAATGGAGTTAAGTGGCTTGCCCAAGGCCACACAGCTAGGTAATTATTAAGTGTCTGAGACCGAATTTGAACCCAGGTACTCCTGACTACAGGGCCAGTGCTTTATCCACTGTGCCACCTAGCTGCTCCTCTTCATGGCTTTTTAAAAGAAGGTAGTATTGCATTTTGTATCCCAACTAGATTATTCCATGAATATTGGAATCATCTATGTCATATCCATTCACTATAGCGCCTAAAGTAAAGCCTTGTATGTGAAATGTAACTAATGAATATCTAACTGGAATAGATATGGAATGTCATTACACTTATTTAATAACAAAAACAACAATTGCAGGTGAAATTACTTTTAAATGCTTTTTACAGTTCCTGTCCATCCCTGTGTCTGTGTTTTACTACTGCAGGATACAAACATATATGCCCTGACTCCCAGGTGACAGCTGACTTCCCATTGTCTTAGGGGTTATGTATCAGATTTAGAGGTAAACTCCAAAATAGAGACTTCCTTTGGTTAAGGAAAAATGATGTGAAGACAGATTCCTAACTAAGGAATACTAAGGCTAAGTACACTTGGGTATGTTTTTGAGTTGTTGTCTCAGGTTGTATTTATTTTTTGGTTTTTTTTTGCCATCTTGCACAAAATGAAGGAAAAACCTTTTTCCTAGACATGACCACCTTTGAGAATATTTTGCCTGATACAGTTATTAATGCTTCATGATTTTATCAGAGGTTCTTTCCTGCATTACTTCTTTCCCAACCAGGGATGACAAGTTTGCCTCATTTATGAGCTCTCCCTTGACCACCAAAGACTGAAATGAGTTCCATTCATAATTCCCTCAACTGGTCCTGCCTTACAGTTATGGAAACTTAACAGCTTGAAGGTACCTTACATGCCACCTAGTTTAATCCTTTTATTTTGTAGGAGATGAAAGTGAGGATCTTAAGACCAGTGACTTCTTCAAGGTCACAGAGAGGTGATGACACTGCTAGACTTTCATCTCAAATGCCCATTTGATGACCCTATCTAGTCATCTTTTTACTTTACTGGGCTATTTCATATTCTTTTTTGTCTATCTAAGTGGGATTGTTTTATCTCTCCAAACTAAATTTTGAGCTTCTTGGGGGCAGAAGCTTAGTTTTACCCTCTTTTGTAATCCCTCTCTCACCATGATGGATTCTTAATAAATATATCTTAACTGACTGACAAGTTTTAAAGGAAAACATGTTAATCCTCAGAAGGTGCTCCTTCCCACTTGTGTGATGCCTATCAGCCTACAATTCACCCACTAGTTGCTTTTCAGTTTTATTATTCTGATTACTGCTGCTTGGACTTGTCTGCCAGAAACTCAGTCTGTCTCCCAAGATCTCTGCTTGCCATGGTGCACAGCTAATACAGTCGTCCTTTCCTTTATTTTCTGACTTTATTTGGATTCTCCAGACAGCCTTGCAATTGGGTTGTATACCTGACCCATCCATCCCTCCCCTGGTATACCAAGCTGTTGCTTCTCATCATCCCAGAGTGCAGCTGCTGCCCTCTACTGGGCCCTGCATAATCTGTGTCCCTTGTTGATACCCTGGACAGCTGCTGGTTGTCCCAAGGCACCTGGTGCTTAGTTTTAAAGTTGAGGGGAAAAAAAAGAATAATGATTAAAAATGGAAACAGTCTTTTTTCCCCTCTCTTGCCCTTTGAAAATGGAGCTTGGTGATGTAAAACTAATATCAAGATGTGATAAAGTCAAAGGGGAGTCACAGATCAATTATTTTAGAGTAATTTGAAGGCTAGTTTCAACTAAGGGAAAAAGTGATGTGAAGGTACCTTGGTGAAGGCTGGAGGGAGGATATAATACATGAATTGGGACTAGAACGGAAGGAAGAACTTTGAAAGTTGGAGAAAGGTAAAGAATAGAGTATTTCAAACATGAAAGATCAAGAGCATAGAGACTAGAGAGACACAGGATGACATGGGAGCACTTAGTCTCCATCCTTACTGCCTTGATCTCACTATAGCCCATCCACAATGTGGCTGACAGCTGAACTAAACACCTGCCCTTTCCCTTATTTTGACAGTCTTTATCTGGGGGCCAGGATAGCAGTGAGTAAGGACTGGACTGGAACTGAGGGCATGAATTCTTCTCATAAAAGCATCTGGAATGCCATACCACTCCCCTAAGGTACTTAGAAAGCCTGGGGCTAGCTCAAAGGAAGGAAGGTTTGCAATTCATACCTGCTATAGCCTAAGGATGCTCCAAAATGTGCAGAAAAGGACTGATTTTCTTCCTTACTCCTTGAAAACATCCTCATTTATATTGATGTCTGTCATCAATAGAGACAGAGAGAAATAGAGAGAGAGAGAGAGAGAGAGAGAGAGAGAGAGAGAGAGAGAAAAGAAGAAGAAGAAGAAGAAGGAGGAGGAGGAGGAAGAGGAGGAGGAGGAGGAGGAGGAGGAGGAGCTTAAAAATAGGCTCTTCACACTCAGAGCAACTAGAAAATCAAATCATCCAGAACCAATCAGTAGGTGAGAACTCAGGCACTGAGCTGAACATGAGTTAAGAACTAGAAGGAGGAAAGAAGTAGGGGAGAGGAAGGAAGAAAGGCTAATGAGCCCTATCTTCCTGCCAGACTGACTTCCCTTCATCATATGTATAAAAGACTTCCCCCTTAATTGGGTCAAACCACTGATAACTCTGGCAGGAAGCCAGGACTGAGATAGGAATAGGTAATGATAGTCCTTCCTATGATAATCCTTCCTTTCCTTCAGCTTTGACCCAGCACTGGCCATGGTCTCTGCCTTTTCTTCCAATTTACAGCATCTCTCAAAAAATATTCTACAGCAGTCAGCAACCAACAGCTTTACCTACCTATTCCAAGTACTTTAAAGGTGTAAAGTGTATTACAGATAATATGAGATTCAAATCAAGCATTATGAGATAAGTACTACAAGTATTATTGTCTACATTTTAGGAACGAGGGAACTGAATCTCAGAAGGGAAGGTAATAAGCATAGATTAAGTGCCTACTATGCACCAGAAAATGTGCAAGATGATTTACAAATCTTTATTTAAATTGAAAGCTTAAATCACTTGTACATGGTCACATAGCAAATTAGGGTTACAGGTGGGATCTGAATCCAAGTCTTCTTGCCTATAATATACAATCTTCTCTATACCTATCTATCTCATATAAGGGATACAAGTTTCCTTGAACTATGATCTATGACAATGAACTAGATATAGCAGTAGAGGGTCCTAGATTTGAATTTGAATTCAATTTATGCATTCATTCATTCAAAGAAAACTTATTAAGGACTTCCTCTTTGAGAGTATAACAGAAAGCACTATATTTTAAAATCATAAAAAGTACTAGGTTCAAGTCCTAGTTCAAATAATTGTTAACTGTATGGCATTGGGAAAGTCTCTAAATATCTTTGATCATTAGTTTCCTTATCTGTGAAATGGATATAAGAACAGTTCTTTTTTACATCTATTATAGTTATTAAGAGGAAAGAGCTTTGAAAATGTTTTTAATGTTTTCATTTAAATAGAGTGGCCGTTTAGCACTACTACTCATTATTTTCCCTCACATACTCTGTAAGATAGACAAACTGATCTCATTATTGTTCTTATACAACACTCCATCTCATATATGTGTCTTTTCATTGACTGTCCCCACCCTATTCCACCCTACCCCACTCCCATGCTTAGAATTCTATCATTTCTGCTTCTCAGAATCCAAAATTTCTTCAGGTTTCTGCTCTTGAACCACCTCCTACATGAGACCCATATCAATCATCTTTTGTCTATCTGTGAGGAAGGATGATACAATGGAAAGAACAGATTCTGAAGTCAGATATACTGGGCTTCAAAATACACTTTTGATACTTATTCCCTAGGTGACACTGGACCTCAGTTTTTCATCTGTAATGCAGTTTAGACTAGATGTCCCTAATTTTAGATGTATGAGTTTGTGATCTCTGATTGATACAGTATTTCCCTTCTTCAACAGGATATAAATTACTTGAAGGTTAAGATTTTCATCTTAGTATGTATCCCCAGTACCTAACCCGATGCCTAGTTCCCAGCATGTGAAATTATTAACATATTTTTGTTGATTGATTGATGAAGACAGTAGAATAGCCCACTCAATGAAAAGGAAACAACTTGGTTCAAATAGAAAGCTTAAGTGTCATTGAATGTCAACTAGTTCCATTGGATTGGATTGAAGAATTTGAGTAGTATAATAGAAAATATGTAAAAAAAAGATAATTGGGACTAGGCCATTTCTGGGGTAATCTAGGTATAGATAAAATTCAAAGAGATTTCAGGAGCAAAAAATCTCAGAGCAACAACAGAAATCTCTCCTCTAAAAATATTGCTAACAAGTAATCAGTGTCTCCTTAAAGATCTAAGTGGCAAAGAACAGACAAAACTCCCTGAGAGATTATTCCATTTTGGAATAAGCTTAAGTATTTAGGAAATTTTTCCCTACTCTGAGTCAAATTTTTCCCTTTATGCAGCTTCCACTTATTTCTTCTTCCAGTTCTCTCCTTTGAGGTCAAGTAGAATATGTCTAATATTTCCAGGAGGACAATTCTTCAAATATATCAAGATGACTACCCACACTCCCAATCAACTATAAACTCCATGATGACAAGAGCAGGTTTTTTGTTTTGTTCTTTGTATCCTAAGCATGGGTGTACCCACCTCAGGGGTGAGGACAGCATACCTTTTCCCTCCCTCTGGACACCTTTAATTCCCATTATGTTGTTGAGGAAGTCAGGAGAGGGAGGAGGAAGAAGGGGGAGGAAAAGGGAGGAGACAGAGAGGGTGGGGGGGGAAGGGAGAGGGAGAGGGAGAGGGAGAGGGGGAGAGGGAGAGGAGAGGGAGAGGAGAGGAGAGGAAGGGGGGAGGGGGAGGGGGGAGACACCAGGGCCATCACAATGTTCTTGCCCATGGTGCTATAATCTTAAAATCTGCTTTTGAGGCCTTTAAATAAGTCTTTGGAGGATTTATGAAGAGAGACAAGGACAAAAAAAAAGATAGAACAGACACCATAAATGTCTAGGGTCTCCTTTAATAAGATTATCATTAAGAGAGGCAAATCAATCACATAGTTAAATTATAGGAAATCAGAGGTAGCAGTGCATAGGTTGCATGGAGAATTAAAAAGTCTTTCTTAAAACTTTAAGTTGTATTTGGGAGGTATCAATGACCCTAGAGCAAGTATTTACTATTGCTATAGTTAAATTGCTGAATGACTTGAGGAAACAAACAGTAAAGTATAACTTGAGGAAAGTAGAGCTATTAAAATATCCTTTTCCTTTGGGAAGGTGGGAGGAACCACAACATCTTTTTTTTCCCCACTTTTTTTTTTTAGTTTTTTAGTTTGTTTTGCAAGGCAATGGGGTTAAGTGGTTTACCCAAGGCCACACAGCTAGGTAATGATTAAGCGTTTGTGGCTGTACTTGAATCCAGGTACTCTTTACTCCAGGACCAGCCACGCTATCCACTGTGCCACCTAGCCTCCCCAGAACCACAACATCTTTAAGCAGAATTTCTAGAAAGTGAAAAATGATCTTTTTTTCAAAATGGGGATCTTGGAAAGTACCTTCCTCCATTAGTTTGTGCCCCAGGTTCAAACACCAATCATGCTTTCCTCTCTAATCTACTTCTCTTCCCCACCATTATCATGCACTGTGGACAATTTAAATCTACCTGCTTTCTACAGTAAATGAGTTCCACCTTTGTCCCTCAGTGCAGGAAAATTGCTTTAAAGAAAGGTCTCTGCTTGGAGACCAGCCTGAAGCCTTAACAGATTAGATTGTGCAATGTCCCAAACACCTGCTCAATAATATGTTAGTTGAAAAATGCTTAATTTGGAGAAGAAAAGTCTTAGGATAAGATGTGATAGCTGTCTTCAAGGATGCAAAGAGCTGTCATGTAGAAGCAAAATTCAACTTCTGCTTGGAAGTTGGGTGAATTAGGAAGAAAGGGTGAAACTGGCAGCAAGGCAGACTTCAGGTCTAGGGAAGGAAAAACTTTTTTAAGAATTAGAGCCTTCAAAAAGTAGAATGCATTAACCTCAATCAGTAGTGAGCTCCCTAATGCTAGAGCTTTTTAGGTTGAAGCTATATGATCACTTGTCAGAGATGTAGAGGGCATGTCTAGTCAGGTAGGGACAGAATTATGTGATGCCTAAGGTCCTTTCCAAATCTGATATTCTGCACTTTATGCTGACCTAAGGGGCTAGAGGTAGACAGATCAGAAGCAAACTAAGATTAATAAAAATACTTTGAGGAAGCGAGTGAAGAGATGCAGTATATCATTAAGCTGTAGAATTCAAAAGTAAGGGGGCTGAGCTCTACAAGAGCTTTCTTAAGTTTGCTGTTCTTGGATTCCTTTAGGTGTAGGGTTTTTATGCTTTTGCCCTGTGCAGTTGCTCCTATACTCCAGTTGTCTGGTTCCTAATGCCATGGTTATGTCACTTTCCCAGGAAATAGTCACATCTAGATGGCACCAGACTCTAGCTTCTCATCCAGCTCAGGCCACCAGATTAGAGAAAAGCACAACAGACAGCTGCTGCCCCTGCAACATGCAGAAGAGATCAAAGAGGGATGCTTTAAATTTTACTTATTATGAAGAGACATTTTTGTGAGTTAGAAAATTTCATTGCCTGTGCCTCATCATTATTTATTTGGGGTGACAAGACATGTTGCATATGTGGCAGTTAAGTCTCAGAGCTTATAGTGAACAATAACTTATGCAGGGTATAATTTTCCGAGTTTGCCTAGTTGCCCCCCAAATGTCTTGTTCTGGTGTTGGCTTCATGGTAGAGAAGAGATTAAAATGCAAGTAGCAGACAAGTTCCATGAGGGCAGAGGCATTTCAGTTTTTGCCTTTGTTTCTCTAACTAAATAAATGCTTTGAAACAAGTAAATGGTGATTGATAGGAATGTGGAGTAAAGACTGAACTAAAAGGGAAATATTTTGATCTGGAAGGAATCTGGAGGACAGCAGAAGGGAAAGAAAGAAGGAAGAAATCAGGGGAAAGGAGGAGAGGGGGTTTATAACTGAAAAAATAAATACACACACACACACACACACACACACACACACACACACACACACACACATATATATATATATATATATATATATATATATAGAGAGAGAGAGAGAGAGAGAGAGAGAGAGTGAGAGAGAATGAGAGAACAAGAATGAGATAAAGAACAAAAAAGGAGGAAAAGTTAGAAAGGCATGGCAGAAGGAAATACAGTGGATAATATTCCTTGCTTAAAAGATGAATAAGATTAAATTTCATACACATACATCTCATTGCCAAAATAAATGACATTTCATAATAACTCATTTACTGTCATATTTTAATGTTACAAAGTACTTTCTTAATATCCACTCTGTGAAATAAATAGTGTGATTTTCATTTCACAGTTGAAAAAAATGAGGGTCACAAAAGTAGCCCAAAGAGTAAGTATTGCATCCTCAGAGTTGGAATCTGAGTCCTAGTCTCTCCAGTTTTGAGGAGCCTTCCCACAGCACCTCACTATTTTTCTATCATATTACATGGCCCAGAATGTCCTGACTTTCCTGACCTACCCATTCCCTCCCTGAAAGTCTCAGGCATGTAGCATCATACACTCAGTTCACCAGCCTAGTAATTAGAGTGACTAGGGAGTCAGATGTTTAATGTTAAATCTCTTATTAGCTCTATTAAATCTCTGTAAAACCATGACTGATGAATCACATCTTCACTGCTTCCTCTCCCTATCAAGGTATATGTTAATACCTGACTATAGCTTGATACCCAGGTAAAAAGCAATTATTCTTTCATGTCCTTCTCCACAGGGGCCAGGCCAGGTACTAGCTCACCCTTTCCATACCATCTCCTCCTAGCTCCAGGAAATCTTTTCCAGAGAGCCTTATTCAAGCTAATACTTGGGAAAGGGGTATATTTCAATACAAATAGATTTTTTTTAAAAGAGAAAATCAGCATTTATACCCCAAGATAAAGCAGAAACCACTCTGGAGACATGAGTACTAGCTTTTTCTCCATAAATAAATAACTTTGAGACCTTGGGTAAAGTACCTCTCTGAACCCAATTACAAAATTAGAGGACTATATAAGATCATCTCTAAGATTACTTCTAGTTCTAAATTCTAATATTGTATTTTAGAGTAATTTCCACTTTTCAGAGAAGAGAAATTTATGGCCCTGAGAGATGAAGAGATCTGTCCTACATCAAGCCTCTACTCCTGCCACATGGATTTATTCACAATTTTCCATGGCCCCTAATGCGTTCTCCCCTCCATTATTTTTCTCTTACTGTTCTCCCCTTTTGGAAGTCCCCTTCTCTCAGCTTTTGCCAGTTCTATCATCCTTCTCATGAAATCCTATGAAGCCTTTCCTGATCACCCCCAAAATGATACATCAGATATTTTTCTACTCCTGTGATCCCACATCAATTCTCTATGGAGTATACACAATTCAGTCTATAATAATTAACTATGCCCTTCCTTTCTTTTGTAGCCCAATTGTTGCCAAGAACTTATTTTTATTTTTTTATTTTTTAAATTTTATTTATTTAGGTTCAATGGAGTCAAGTGACTTGCTCAAGGTCACACAGGCAATTATTAAATGTCTGAGGCCAGATTAATCCATGTCCTCCTGACTCCAGGACCACTGCTCTATCCACTGCACCACCTAGTTGCCCCCTTAAGAACTGTTTTTAGATATTATCCTCATTTAAATTTGCAGCTTATCTTACTAGGCAGATCATAAGCTCCCTGAGGTCTGAGATTTCTAACAGTGCCAAGACAGGGAATCTTACATGCATTAGAGATCTATCAATACCAACAGTTCACATTTATGTAGTGTCTTCCTCTGAAGAACCTTCTGAAATATGCAAAGTTTATTAGCCCTATTTTATATAGGAGAAAACTGAGGCCATATAGGTTAAATGATTTATGTATCAATTCCCTGGGTAGTGACAGCAGCTAGTTGGCACAGTGGATAGAGTGCTGGATCTAGAGTAAGAAAAATGCATCTTCCTGAGTTCAAATCTGACCTCAGATTCTTACTAATTGTGTGACCCTGTATAAGACATGTAACCCCATTTGCCTCATTTTCCTCATCTGAAAAATAAACTGGAGAAATAAATGGCAAACCCTTCTGATATCTCTGCCAAGTAATCCCCAAATGGGGTCATGAGGAGTCAACTGAACAACAACACATATCTATTGAGTATCTGAACCAACTCTGACCTAGGCTTTCACTCTTAGATTAGCTGCTTTCCAAAATACTGTACCAATTTCCAATCAATTTTTCCCCTTAAATAATTTTTTCTACTGTCCAAGATCACAGAGCTGTTTGGAAAAAGTAGAACTTAAACACATGATAGGAATCCCTGTGCCCTTTCTAGCATGCACTATCACAAAATCAAGAACTCAGTGGGACTTTAGAAACTATCTATTCTGGGCTAAAGGATATACCCAGTTTTATCATACTTTGGGCATAATTCCAGATTGCTCTTCAAAATGACTGGATCACTTCAGAGTTCCACAACATCATATTAAAGTCCCAAACATTTGTCATTTCTTCTTCTATCATTTTAACGAATCTGGTAAGTATGAGAAATCTCAAAGTTGCTTTAATTTGAATTTTTCTAATAAATAAATATATAAAACTTTTTTCTTATAACTATATATAATTTTGATTTCTTCAATAAAAAAACCTGTCTGTTGGGGGGTGGCTAGGTGGCACAGTGGATAAAGCACTGGCCCTGGAGTCAGGAGTACCTGGGTTCAAATCCAGTCTCAGACACTTGATAATTACCTAGCTGTGTGGCCTTGGGCAAGTCACTTAATCCCATATGCCTGACCAAAAAAAAAAACCCCTAAAAAATAACTGTCTGTTCAAATCCTTTGACCATTTCTCTGTTTCTCTGTGTCTCTGTCTCTTTCTGTTTCTATCTGTGTGTATCTGTATTATATATGTGATTATATATTTTAAGTTAAACTATTATATTAATGATATTTTAATTAATATGTACTAAATCCCAAAGAGTGACTTTCCCAATTTCACAGAGATAATAAGTTATAGAAATGTCATTAAATTCCAAGTCTTAAAGAGGAAAATTAATTTGCTTTCCACTATATGATATTGCATGTGTGACCTGGGGCACTATGATCTATCCAAAGAACCCTGATTTTGGAATCAGAAAATCATTTAACTTTCTCTGTAATCTTAAGCAAGTCACTTGATGGCTTTAAGTTTCAATTTTCTCAGCTATAACATAGAGTTGTTAGACTAAATGACTGTTAATTAAAGTCTTTTTTTAGTTTTAGTTCTATGATACTTTGAAAATTCCTTACAACAAAAAAAGGGGCTAGATTAATTGGGTTGTAGTACAGTTAGATCTGTTTTAAACTAAATCTCACTATTTTCTCCCAAATATTCTACAAGTCTGAGTTGTTATAATCTCTTCTGCCTGATTTCTCCATTTCTTCATATTATTCTTTCTGAGAAAGTCAGGTGTGAGGTGTTTATATGTTTCCAAATGCCACAGTACCCTTTCCTCCTATTCCCTCTGCATATTATATAAAAAAGCCTATTAAATATTGGGAATTTATGTAAAATTTCCATAAAAAAGAGGAATGGAGTCAACTTTGTGTGCTTTGTGATCTGGGACCATTTAATGGGTATGAAATAAGGATGACTTTACTCTAAATAAATGTTATTGTTCTCTCAAATTCTCTTACTTGTTTCCAGTAAGAGATTAGTAATACATTTGTCCCAGTTCATTGCTATTGCTTTGGTACTTAAAGGTTTTCACCAAGAGGGAGACAAACCAAAGCAATAGACCTTTATTGTGCATTTTAACTTAAAGAGAGGAATAAAGAATAAGTTGAGAGTTATCCAGAGACTAAGACATGGAGGAGTGCTAAGAAGAAGAGTCATCAGTCACTTTGGGAGAGGGTAGGAATCACAAGGATTAACATTGAGGCCACCCTAGTGGGAGAAATCGGGGTGTCATTGATCGTACTATAAGAAATTACCCTTTTGAACTTATTATATCCAGGTCCCATCAAACTCCCAATATCTTTCTGAGTTTAATTGGATTTTTGAACAGACATGTCTGATTGGTTCCCCATCTTTAATTCTAGGCAGGGAAGCCAAGAATTAGACAGAGATGTATGGTCCTCCTCCAAAGCACTGGATTTACAAAGAAAGTTTCTGGAAAGGAAGGATATGAGAATAAATGGAAGGTTTTTTGGAGGAGAATGAAGGGGTACAGTAGGGAAAGTACACTGACACTGGAGTAATTAACTGTGTGACCTTGGGCAAGTCACTTAACCACAATTGCCTAGAATTCAGAGCTATCACCAATCATCCTGATTCATATCTAGACTTTGAACTTGATGACTCTGGTGGAGAATGTGAGGCTGTTCACCTAGCAGAGAATACCTATCACTCAAATTCAATTCACATATATGTCATGGCATCACCTCCCTGATGTTGTGGTCTTCTTCAAAAATGAAGGACAAGTATCATCATCATTGTAGATCTTAAGTCACAAAATCCAGACTTTTTAAGATTATTATACAGACTCAACTGTGTGCTTAATTATCATTCAAAAGAGAAATTTGGGATTTGGTTATGTATAAGTTGTATAGTTCAAAAAGCATTTTGAATAAAGATCAGTACATTTAAATAATTAATCCAAAATGTAACTATTTTGATTCTGAAGTTGGTGGGTAGAGGTATAAATTGAACTAGGGGATTCTCATTTACTTAGGACTGTTATCAGAATTTTTAAAAAAAAGATAAGAAAGCTTCAAAATTTCACCAAAAGAGAAGCATTTGAATTTATTCTACAGAACAAACCAATTAAGGGAAAAATAATTCACCTCTATAAATGATATGGGGATAGGAATGATAAACAAACAAAAAAATGTGTGACTGACATGAACAACTCTATCTTTTGGCTAAGTAAGTTTGACAGCCTATAAAGAGAGACTGGAAAATCCACTTGCAAGGTGCTATGTCTCCCAAGAGAAATCTTGGTCATTTGGATAAAAGAAACCACATCTTATAAAAAACAAACAAACAAACAAAAAATCAGAGGTTCAAAGCATCCTGCATGTTTTCTTTCCCAAACAATTCTGTAGAATCACTAATGGTCTCTTGAGCCTAGTCTAGTAATGCCAACTATGGTTAACACATGTAAAACACTTTTCAATTAACTGGATGAAGTGTGCCATTAAGACAACCTTATAAAGAAAGAAGTGCCCCTGTGCACACCTCAACCCCTAATGAGCATGGTTAGGCTGTTAAAAATGACTTTCACAATAATTTGCCACTATAAAAATAGAATAAGTTGAATGGAAGAATGCTTGTTCTCTCTAATATCATATGTTGATTATTTACATACATGTCATTCCTCATATTTGATAATATTTAATAATAATGTAGATTCACTATCTCCAGGGCATAGGTTATATTTTCCTTCTGTTTTCTAGCATGAATAAATTTATAAAATCATTTTTACAGTCTCAGTTAAATATTATGATGCTATTCAAGTAAAATCAAGTAATAGTGGGTACAATGAATGGAGACTAGATGGAAAAGGATCATGAAAATAATATGAAAGGATAATTGGATCAAAAAACTGAGTAATTTAAAAGTAGTTTGGGAAGTAGTAGTAGGGCAAAAAAACCCCAAAATAAAATAAAATAAAATGAGTAGTAGTTTGGGAAGAGAAGACTGAAGGGCATTTGAACATTATCTTTAAAAAGTTTAAGAGCAGCCACAGGAAATATTTTCTAGGTCTATTTTGTGTGACTCCAACACTCTACAATCACCCAGTTGTGTGACCCTGGGCAAGCCACCCCAACCCCACTGCCTTGCAAAAACCAAAAAAAAAAAAAAACCCAACAAAATAAAATAAAACGAGTAGTAGTTTGGGAAGAGAAGACTGAAGTGACATTTGAACATTATCTTAAAGCTTAAGAGCAGTCATAGGAAATATTTTCTAGGCATATTGTATATGACTCCAATAGTAAAATTGGGACCAATGGATAGAATTTCTGGGTGCATAGATCTTTGTCTAAGTAAAATAAAAGAATTTTAACCATTAGAATTATTTAATAATAAAATAGGAAACCTTACAAAGTAGTGAGTTTCCTGTTATGTTAACTATTCAAGAAGTTAGAAGATACATTATTCAGGATGCTATTGGGAGAATTTATACTTTAAATGGAAATCTAACTTCATAACCTCCAAGATGTTTTCTACCTCTAAGATATTAGTGTTCTGTAAGTCCATTACAGTTTCATTCATTCATTTGACATTTATTAATCACTTTATAGTCTTTGTTTGTTTTTAGTTTTTTGCTAGGCAATGGGGTTAAATGGCTTGCCCAAGGCCACACAGCTAGGTAATTATTAAGTGTCTGAGACCGGATTTGAATCCAGGTACTCCTGACTCCAGGGCTGGTGCTTTATCCACTGTACCACCTAGCTGCCCCCATTCACTTTATATTTTGATATGTACTGGACAAGTATTTATATTTTCCCAAAATTATAAATGGATGAGTCATTGGAACTTAATGAGATAACTTAGGGACATTTATAAATCGAAAAAATGCACTCATTTTCTACTCCATTTGCCCCAGGTACAATATTTTGCTTGTCTACAGATAGGAACAACAACTAGAAAATACGAATTTTCTCAAAAAAAGTTTAGCTTATTTTCCTATTCCTATTCAATCCTGGATACAATCCATTGTTGATCATTAGCATTTTCATATATGTGTATACATATATATTGATAGAACAATTCAAGGAAGTGGTATTTGGTTATATGATATAGCATGTACAGTAGGCAATAGATATTTTTCATCCACTTAGTTTTCCATTTTTCAATGTTTAGGATAACATATTTTGAATAATTATGGATCTCAGTAAAGAGTCTCCATGTCCTTACTCTATCAGGATTCTTTCATGATTAAAAAGGAACATTTAGAGAAACTTTTGATTCATATCTGGTTGTTCTTTTAAATTTATATTTATTTTTATTTTTGTACAAATGATGTTTTTTTAATACATTAATAAAATATACTTGTTTAAGAGCAAACATAATACCACTCCCCTAAAAAATATAGACCCTCATGAACAATAAAGTAAAGGAAAGAGGAAAAAATTAAAATTTAAAAAATTCCTTCCATATCATTGCAATAGCTTATTGTAATAAAAAACTTATTGTATGAAATATCTTAGCCTATTCTACCTCTCCTTTCTTAGTCCCATTACATTTCCCTTTTAGCCATTGACTCCATTTTTACAATGTATTAAAATCTTCAAATTCAGCTCTCTTCTGTGATTCATCCATAAAAGCTCCTTCTACCTGTTCTATTAAATGAAAAGTTTCCTATGAGTATTATCAGCATCATTTTTTCTATTCCAGAATACATGTAGTTCATCATTATTAAGTCCCTCATATTTTCTCCCTCTTCTCAAATCTCTATGCTTCACCTGAGTCCTGTATCTGAAGATCAAACTTTCTGTTCATCTCTGGCCATTCCAACAGGAACATTTGAAATTCCCCTTGTTCATTGAAAGTCCATCTTTTCCCCTGGAAGAGGATGTTCAGTTTTTTTGGATAGTTGATTCGTGGTTGCTTTCTGAGCTCTTTTTGTCTTCTAGAATATTATATTCTAAGCCCTACAAGTCTTTAATGTAGTTGCTGCTAAGTCCTTTGTGATCCTGACTGCAGCTCCATGATATTTGAATTGTGTCCTTCTGGCTGCTTGTAATTTTTTCTCTTTGACTTGGGAGTTCTGGAACTTGGCTATAATATTCCTGGGTTTTTTTTATTTTTTGGATCTCTTTCCAGGGGAGGTCGGTGGATTCTCTCAATTTCTACTTTGCCTTCTGCTTCTAGGATATTTGGGCAATTTTCCTGTAGGAATTCTTTTAAAATGATGTCAAGGCTCTTTTCTCATCATGACTTTCAGGTATCCCACAAATTTTTAAGTTATCTTTTCTGAATTTGTTTTTCAGATCAGTTGTTTTCTCAGTGAGATGTTTCACATTTTCTTCTAATTTTTCATTCTTTTGGTTTTGAAGTATTGCATCCTGACTTCTTGTAAAGTCAGCAGCTTCCTTCAGCTCCATTCTACATCTGAAGGATTTGTTTTCCTCAGAGACCTTTCTTGTTTTTTTCCATCTGGCCAATTCTGCTTTTTAAAGCATTCTTCTCCTCAATAACTTTTTGAACTGTTTTATCCATTTGGCCTAAGCTGGTTTTTAACATGCTATTTTTTTGGATCTCCTTGACTGCTGCTGACTTCTTTTTTCATGTTTTTCCTACATCTCTCTTTTCCCATATTTTCTTCTATCTCCTTCACTTGATTTTCAAAATCTTTTTTGAGCTCTGTCATAGCCTGAGGCCAATTTTGTTTTTCTTGGAACTTGGACTTCCTCATCTTCTAGACTGAGTATTTTGATCTTTTTGGGGATCATAGACAAAGTATTTCTCAATGGTGTTCCTTTTTTCCCCTCTGTTTACTCATTTTCCCAGCCTATGCCTGGTTTTGGGGTGCTTCCTGACCTTTTGAATATTATTGGGACAACCCTCACAAGGATCTCAGTGTATGAAGCTTGTGTCCTCCCTCCTGGTAGGTGATTGACCACAAGCAGACTCCTCTGCCACGGGGCTGAGGTGGGGAGTCTGAATGTTCTATGGGGGGGGCCTAGACTCCTATCAGTAGCTGAACATGGTCAGAGCCCCAAAGTCCTGTTCCAGGGACAGAGGACAAACCTTGGAAGTCTCTCTCTACTCCCCTACATGACTGAGTACTCAAGGCTGTGTTGCCTAGGGGCTCTTGTTATTGGCTCTGTCTGCTTCAAGCTGCTCGCTGAGTGCCCTGAGGGCTGGGCTTCATGCACTCAATCTGGCAGAGGTCCCTGCTGATCTTCCAAGTTGTGCCTGGGTAGTGTAGGTCAGGAAACTGCCCCCGCTGCAGTGAGCCACAGCTCCCAGTGCCCTGGGGCTGCCTCCAGGAGGCTGAAGTTCCTTCACTCTGTTGGGCTGCCCCTCTAACCCCATGGAGCTGAGCCTTTCTGCTATTTTCCAGGTTACTTTGGTCTGGAGAACTGCCTCACTGGATCCCTCTATGGGTTCTATCTCTCAAAAATTTAGTTAGAGTCCTTATTTTATAAATTTTGAGAGAGAGCACCTGAGAGAGACTCTTCTCCTGTTGCCATCTTGGCTCTGCTCCCCAATTAAATCCCTGGTTGTTCTTAACCAAGAGCAATAAACTTAATCTTTTAAAATATCTAAATAACTGTATTTCAATATAATTGACTTTCTTCATAATCTACTCTATTTAATTTAATGATTTTTAATATCAATATAAATTTAAAATGTTGTATTACTTAATTTTAAATTTATTTATTCATTTCAAAACATCATTAATTGGTGCAGGAGAAGCAAGAAGAACCAAGAAATCAATGTATACAATAACTACAAGACATTCAAAAATAACAAAAGAGAAACCTAATGTTATAAAATTATAATAACCAATCTTGGGCCTAAAAAAGAGTTCTGACAATCAACTTCTCTCTGTATTTTGTAGACATGACAGACTATATGAGACTTGATTAAATGAATTTGCTATTTTGTCAAACTATATTTCTCCTCTCCTTTTTTAAAAAAAATATTTGCTATAAGGAATAGGTCTCTGGATGGGGGGAGGAGGAAAGCTATGGGAAATGAATTGATATAAGACTAGAAGATGGGCAGCCTAGGAGGAGGCCTAGTGGATAGAGCACTGGACTTGCAATTAGAAAGACTCATTTTCACAAGTTTAAATCTGACCTGAGACACTTACTAGCTGTGTGATTCCCAGGAAAGTCCCTTAAGCCTATTAGCCTTGGTTTCCTCATCTACAAAAATTAACTGGAGAAAGAAATTGCAAATCATTAGAGTATCTTTGCCAAGAAAACCCCAAATGGGGCTATGGAGAGTCAGATACAACTGAAATGACTAAATAACAAAAACCAAAAAGATCAACGATATCATGAAGTTCTTTATAAAGAAAATAATACATACTTTTCAAAAACAGAAAGAAATTTAAAGTTTATTTTTGACCTCAAAAGTAAAAACCAGGAACAATCTAGATTTCATCAATAAGATAGGATCTTCTATAACCATAAAGCTGTGTGTCTGTAAAGAATTGATCTGCTGTAGTGAGTCTTTCAAATAACTAATTATTCCTTTATCTTATTTTCATTGTGGATTCTTTCAATATCTGTGCAGATCAAACTTGTAAAGGTTTGATATATTTAAGATAGTAGTTATTGATAACAAGGATGATTTATTCAAAGCATTTCAATATTCATCATCATTTCATTCCTTCAATATTCATGTTAAGGAGGCAAAGAAGGCATCACTCTTTTAAAAAAATGGGGAAACTAAATCCAGAGAAGTTCATTGAGTTTCCTATGATCAAAATGTGAGTTATTGGTGAAGTCAGCACTGGAGTCCAGGTCTCCTGATTCCTAAATCCATTACTCTCTCCATCTTACCTACACAAATAGCCCTCAATAAATAGGGCAGCAACAAGTCAATAAAGTATAACTAATACTGTCAATGAGAATTCATGGAATTTCTTTACTATCATTGACAAATTGCAGGAACAGAGAACTAGGCAAAGAGTTTCACTGTTCACCAAGGACTTCCCAAAACCCCACTGGGATTTGAAAAGCAAGTCTGGCCTCAAAACATTGGGCAATATATTTTCCTGTTACCCTCTTTTAGCCAGTATGACATACTTGTATCTGGGGAAGGGCCCTAGAGATTTAGGGGAGGGGGTAGAATTGAGTGAGCATCGTGTTACTGTGCAGGGCTAAGACACTGCTCTAAATCAATCCATATAATGATGGAAGGCATTTGAATTAAACCCATTGTAATTCATTATATTAAAAACACCCCAGCATAAATCTGAACTAGAATTGATTAGTTCCTTTTTGCACGGTTTGCCATAAAAATAAGCAAATTCTCAGAGAACATTTCTTTCTGACTAAAGGGAAAAATGAAAGGTAAGAGAGCATCAGACCAATATTGAATTAGACCTAGTCACAGGACCTAACTGTGCCCCTAACTCACTGTGGGACCTAGAGCAAATTCATTCACCCCGCCCCCGCTTTTCTCCTTAGTTTTGTATTCTGCAAAAGGACAAATTTGAACAACATGGTCTCCAAGCTTCTTTTCAGTATTTCTGAATTAATGGACAAAGAAGAAATACCAAACGGTGCAATCGCAGCATAAAAAGTGAGAGACCTTAAACTTTCTTTGGGGAAAATGCTCACAGCACAGTGACAATGGAAGCACCAAATCACAACTTAAATCCAAGTATATGCTATCATTTCAAAGGGATGTGATGGATTAGAAGCAAGGTTTAAGTCAGACACTAATTAACCTGGATAAAAGGAAGGATGAAGAGGGAAGGTGAAAAAATTTACAAGTGTATGTCTGAACCTAATGTGTTATTGTCCAAAATACAAAGAAACTGAAAGAGAATATTTGGAATCCTGACTTCCTTGAGGAGCATTATGGTACAGGGGAAAATGCAATTACTCAGGAACCAGAGCATTTGCATTCAAATTGCAGTTCCATTTGTTACTAGTTATGAGATCTAGATTATAACTTGAATTTTCTGGAATTGAGTTTCCTCATCTGTAATGACCTATAAGTTCTAAATCTAAGATTCCAAAAAATTAAAAATTAAAATATAGGAATTCAAGTTAGATGGAACCATCTAGTTTTCTCCTTCACTTTACAAATGCAGAATTTGTAGTAGGTTCAGAAAAGATAAGTGGTTCATTCAAGGTCATATAGTTAGAAGGTAGAAGAACTGAGATATGATTTATGACTCAAGAGATATAGTTTAATTAAAAAGAAAAACATTCTTTTTTAAGGTGATGGGGTTAAATGACTTGCCCAAGGTCACACAGCTAGGTAATTATTAAGTGTCCACATTTGAATTCAGGTCCAGTATGTATACTTCAGAAAAATTAAGATATTCTCTATTTGCAATTTGTGATATTTGAAAACACAACCTAGCATATATAACCTTACCGCCCTTCCCCTTACACATAGTCATACACACATTCCCTTTCAGAAACAACTTTTGAAGACATTCCCCTGCTTAGGTATTTCTCTGTTACTGAAGAAACCAACCAGAGACATTTCTAAAAAAGTCTGGTTTCCAAGTTAGGGTTAAATTCAGTAGCATTCTGTTTTGGCCTCACAGATGCTCCTGGTGGAGTTAGGGCTACACGAGCAGCACTCAGAATGTGGTACATCCGCTGAGTCTATTCTTGGATTTTTATAAGTGTAGATACATTTTGGTGTACAGAGAAAAGGTGCCAGACTTTCATTGCGTTGGAAATGTGGGTAAGAAAAGGGGGGGGTAGTGTCAGCCAATGGCCCCTATTTTCACTATTGCCCTCTTTGCATTCACATCTAAATCTGTGTTCTAGGAACATATACACCACAAAAGAGTAACTGCCACATACAATTACTATGGTCACACACAAAAGATATTTATGGATACAGCACAGGAGAGATTTGTATTTAAAATCTGATTTTGATCCTTACTGACTGTACAATACAGGTCAATTCATTTATCACTGAACATCAATTTCCTAATTTATTAGGAGATAAAAGCACACACATCTATAAATATACATATACATTTACATATATAAACACCTATGAATATGCATGTATACCTATGTATGTATTGTATGTATGTGAATATATATTTTCACACACACATATAAATCATATATATACACACACACACACACACACACACACACACACACACACACACATCACATCTATCCCAGGGAGATTGTGAGAGAATTGTATTGTCAACTATAAAGCATAATATTAATCTGAGTAATTAATAACATAATCTTTACTTTATGCCTAACAATTTATGATAAAGATTGCAAAGAAATATAAAATATAGCTCCTTTGAACAAAGAATTTATCATATATAATAGTAAATATACTAATTTCCACTTCAGCTAGTAATATGGTATTTTTGTGCTTCAGAAAGAGTGAGGGAACAAACAGGAGATTTCCAACTGGGGCAACCACATCTCCAAGGAGGACAATGAACTCACAATCAATATAAACTTGGATCTCTGTTCCATTTCCTTGGATAATATCATTGAAGAGAGGAATCATGACTTAAGTTTCTTAGTCCTGCTGGTACCTTACACTCAGTACACACATACACACACACACAAACATATATTTGTGCATTTATACTTTTTTGAGTGTAATGTTAGAATTAGGAAAATCTTATTACTGGTATATAGGGTCAAAAGTAATAAAGAGAAAATAATTATATAATACTATATTTATCAAGCCATATTCCATGAAAGCCTAATAATTCTATTTCATTTGGATAGTAATTCTATGAGAACATCCTGATGATAATTATGCTGATGATAATTTCCTCTTCAATATCACATGTAAAATTATGTATTTATCTCTTACTGTCCTTCAAGATTCATCAGGGTGAAGCTAATGGGGCACAAGTCTTGGCAAGTCCTACAAAGATCAAAAATCTTCAAGTAGCATCCTCAGCAAAAGACCATATGTCTATTGTCCAGAAACCAGCCATGCTGAGCTCAGAGAATTCCATCATTGTGAGGCTGACACATAGTGATTATTATTTTCTAGTCACAGCAACTCACAAAGATTGATTACTAAACAGTGGTAAGAGTTGTGATCTATGTCATTCCCCACATCTGGGAAATCACACGTGTCTTTGGCAGGCTTAATAATAGGCGTACTTCTGTTTTCCTCCAAAATTTCTCTCATAGTATTGATCCAATTTCTTTGAACCAACACTCACAGGATCATTGACTGAACACTGGATGGGACTTAGGAGATCATCTTATCCAAAATACCCAGGGAGAAAATTCAAACCCTGAGAGTCTAACCAGCTTGTCTAAGGTACCAATATAACAAGTGGCAGCCTGGAGATCTCTTGGTTTGGTGTATGTCTCTAGAAAGCAAGTCCTATAACAACAGGCATTCTCTCTCCTGAATCACATTATTTACTGAGCTAAAAGTTCCTTCTATATATTTAAATGAAAAAGTGTTCATTGATCAAAATTAGTTCAAGAGACAGTAGCATATCTTAACATTATTTTGAGCTCATCTGAACTATTTCCTTCACCAGGGAAATAATAGGTTACTCACAGGGTATAGTGTAAAATGGACTAAACGTTAAGTTATATGATCAGGGTTCAGCTTCCAGACTGGCCACTTATAGTTTAATTTCACTCCCATTACTGACAGAAAACAAAAGAAATGTCAAAAACCACAACTATAGTCACAAAAACCAAAACACAATACAAACACAAACACCAAAAAATGCTATCGCTATCACTATCACTACCATAATTAGTATTTTTATATAGCATGTTAAGATTTGCAAAACACTTTATATATCTTGTCACATATGATCCTCACAATAATATTGGGAGGTTGATACTATTTAATCCCCCTCCTCCCCATTTTTTTAGATGAGGGAAAAATTACTTGTCTATAGTTAACAAATGTCAGAGGCAGATTTAAGTTATTGTCTTTTTGCCTCAATGTTTTGAGCTCTATCCTCTGTAGAAGCTGTTATTGGATAAATCGGAGTTTCTTTACTGTGAGTAAGTTTCTCCTCCCTAGTAGCCCACAAGGCCTAAGGATAAACCCCAGAAATGAAAATTTCTGACATAAACAAGTTAGAGTTAAGCAAACAATGAATGGGAGGGAAGAATTATAGGACTCAGAGAATATGGAGAAAGAAAAGACTATAGAGATCACCTTGTCCGGCCCTCTCCCTTTACAGATAAAAAAGCTGAGAGATAAAAATGTCTTACCTAAGATAATATAGCAAATAAACAGAAAACCTGAGATTCAAATCCAGGTCTTCAAAAGAGAAGTCTAGTGACATTGCCTATACAGATTATCATCTTCCCACAGTCTGAGATCTAGAGTGATTAGCGAACATCAACACTGATGACACATCTGAATCTTAAAGCCCACCAGTTTTTCTGGTCTCTCTTCTCCTGATACTTCGATTTGACCTGTCCATTGGTACTTCCTGTCAGATCTTAGTTCTGTCACTTACTATTCTTGGTAGAACAACAGCCTTTATTCTTTTTCCTTTCCCATTCCCTAGATTGAATAGCACTGAAATAAATTCCACTTTCTCTTTTACTTTTGACTTTTTTCCTTACCGTGTGTGTGTGTGTGTGTGTGTGTGTGTGTGTGTGTGTGTGTGTGTGTGTTCTTTTTGTTTATTTGCTTGTTTTATCTTTCATTCCAGGTCAGCGTTTTGGGTCATTATTAGATTCTGAGAAATGTTTCTGGCTGAGAAATTGATTAATTTTGCCCTACAGTTACAGAAAACTAATAATCCTTACCAAGGGATTAAAAGCAACAACAACAAAGGTGAGGGGGAGAGAAAATAGTAGGGAGTTGTCCAGAAGAGTTCATTTCAATACAATGCAACTAAGTTCTAGATGTAGATACAATCATACCTCTGGATGTTTTACTTTTTCTTAAGTATTCCAGAATTCATGATGGACACCATGAATATACACCAGGCTTCCAACAAAGTGGAACCTCACTTCAGTATTTCATGAAACTATGATTTCTTTGTTGTGTGTATGGTTATGGGTGTTGACTCATGAGTCAACTCAGTAGATGATATCTTACATGGTCAAAAAATTCATCACTCTGCAACGACCCTAGTGATGAGACCTAATTTAGCTAAATTAGTCCTCAGGTGGCAGACATATAAAGCCATCACCAGATTATACCAAAGGATTTTTTTTTTACCTGGGAAGTACCTAGCAGAGTTGAAGTTCTCCTAGGCTAACTTCTTGGATAGGTAGCCACTAAGGAGAAACAAATAAGCTGATTCTATTTATTTTCTTATATATAAGGTTTAGCTCAAAGAGAAAGTCCCTTAATATAGAAGTCATGTTTCTAAATTTTTTTTTATATCCTCCTAAGAATCTTTACACAAAATCTAGGCACAAAACAACTGCTCCATAAATATTTTGTGAATCCTCAATATCTGGCTTTATAATATACTCACTGACTAGAAGAAAAAAATATGTAAAGCAAAACACAGTTAGTTCTCCATGTCTTGGGATGGGGAAACTAGAGCAGTATGGGAAGAGAAGCCAAAATAATCTAAAGGAATGGCAACTAGGACTTATATAGTAGAAGGGTTTAAAAAATTGCTTAGCTGGATTTGTTCTTTTTAGATGATAGTTATTCATTGCAAGGAAGAGCTTTTCTTTGAGAGAGAGAGATGCAAAAAAAATCAAACATTATAAACTTATGGAAGAAAAAAAAATATCCATAAAGGGTCACAAATACAACAATTTGGTAACTACCACCATAATTTAACATACTTAAAAATTGTATAAAACAGAGCTTCACAGTACATATATGTATATATTTCTCCTTTTAAAAATTATTGTATATCAACATATTAATGGTTGTTCATAATAATGAAGTTCATAATAAAATTCAAATTTTTTTCTTCCTAAATTTACATATCCTGACAAAGAAAGAGCTATTGTAAAAGGCTTTAAATGCCAGAGGATTTTGTATTTTTTTCTTAGAAGCTATAAAGCCTACAGAGAAGGAAATTATCAGACCTCTGCTTTAGGAGTAGATTATGGACCATAGTAGAAAGAATGCATGGACTGGGGAGGAGAGATTGGAGGGAGGGAGAATAAATAGGAAGCTGAGCTCTAGGTGAGAGGAAACCTCTATATGCTTCAAATACCTCCTGACAGTTTGTTTACTAAATAAGAAACTGGCAGCAATAGAGTGAGTTTCTGCACCAGGCAGGTCTTTTCCCATTTTGATGAAATCACTGGTCCTTTGAAATAATCACTGTGGTAAACACTGCAGAGCTGAGTACCTTGTATCTTATTTAAAAAATTATTAATGAATAAAGCTATGTAAGAACTTAGCTGGAGGTGAGGTAACTTGAAATATACAGAGAAACTACATGGTAGTAAGCAAGAATACTATTGATTTGGAAGGTAGAATCTTAGTTCCTTCCATTCTTGACTGATTGTGTGACTAGTCAAATATTCAAGATTCCTTATCTTGTTTGTTTTTCTGGTAAACATAGCATATCCCTGTTTTGAGGTAAGGGTTTTGAAAACATTAAAGTCCAATAAAAATGTGATTTATTACCATTTAACATAATGAAGCTTCAGAATAGTAGACTACACAGATTGTTTTTGTCAGAAATAAGAATTTTTTATCCAAAAGTTATTGAGAAAAGAGAAAACAACCCTTGCCTTATAGGAGGGTAATATCTCAAATGACCCCTGGGGGTTTCTTTTGCTTTAAGATTAAATAGTGAATGACCCTTGACTAATGATAGCATAATTTAGATGAAATCATGATAATGATAACTGACATTGACATAGTATTTATAAGATTTACAGAGTATTTTTTAAAAATTATCTCATAGACTTGTAAGGGATATGTTAAAGATATGAACTCCTTTTTCTTTCTTACAGAGGAAGAAACAGTCTGAAAGAAGTTAAGCAATTTTCCAATAGTCACACAGATAGCAAATATCAGAAATGGGATTTAAGTCCAGGATTTTCTTACCCCAAGATTAGTACTCAATCCACTATGCTATAAGGCTTCTCAGATCCATGACTGCATGTATTTAGAGAATTTATAAAGGACTTCGGGTAGAAAGAAGTACCCAAGACTCACTGACAATAATATTAAGGATGATGATGACAACGATGATAATGACAACTTAGGAGCAGAGTAGTGGTCTCCAAATCACAAAAAACACATTCACATGCAGTTTAAAATACATTTTAATCATTAGAATTCCACAAAAAGTACATGGATGATATGATGGGAGATTACAACAAAAATCCAATGAAGAACACTGAAAAAGAATAGGAGTGATGATTATCATGATAAAGGTGATATTGGCAATGATAGGTAGTTTTTTTCTTTAAGGTTTGCAAAAGAATTTGCAATTATCACTTTTGATCCTCACAACAAGTTTGGGAGGCAAGTGGCATTATTATTCCCATTTTTATGGATGAAGAAACTGAGACTGAGAGAGCTTAAGTGACTTGCCCAGTGTCTAATATCAAATCTGAGTTCATATCTTTCTCATTCTAGGTCTAATGCTCTATGTAACATACTACCTAGGAACTGTGTGTCAAAAAAAGATAATTTAGGCTGGTTACAAGAAGAGGAAAAAAGGATGACAGGAAGATAAGCAGATTGCTTTCCTAGTATACTTGAAATATCAGTAGAAATCAAGAAAGACTACAGATCACTGGGTAGACATCTAGTAGTATTTTGGGAAAACATGGGTGAGAATAAACTAGAAGGGTCAGGCCTTGGTAGGGTGAAATCTACATCATTGTGGGAATCTCTGAAATCAATGAGATCCATGTGAATATTTGAAGAATGAGCAAGGTTTCACTTACAGGAATAAATGGAGGTTTTTTAAGACTACTGTGGGAAGAAATTTCAACAGTTGAGCTTCAATTGTTTCCTCAATCAAACCAGAAAGTTAGATAACCATTGTGCCTAAACTTCAGCACTTCAGACTAATAAATGAGTTATCCAAAGTCCCAGATGGATCGACAAAAGAATTATTTTAATATTTACATGGAATTATGATTTATTGGTATAGGGAAGACCCAGAGAAGAAACTGACTCTACCTTGATGTTAGAACGTGTCCTGCAACTTATTGTCAGAGCGGAGGCTAGGGTCCTGAGAAGTTGAGTGATTTGTGGGATTCTAATGACCAGAAAGTATTAGAAGCAGAAGCTGAGCCCAAGTTTTTTCTGAATTGGAAGCGGGAACTGGAATCATCTCTCTTTTGTATAACTCTAGTTGTTAATTACTATTATTGTATTTAATGAGTTGAATATTGGTGATTATATTGATTTTTTAAAAAGCACTTTACAAATGAAGATTGTATAATTTCTCTAAGTATATGCAAATACAAGTTAAAGAGAAAGTATTGCCTAATGAATAGAGTGTTGGATGTGGAGTGCTATGCATAAGACTACTATAGACAAAATCATAAGATCTTGGTGTTTCAGATAATAATGTACTTAGAATAAAACAATTAGATTTTGATATTGACATTTGACTAGTTCTGTAACCCTTAAACATGTCATTTCTACCTTCTCTTCTACTTCTCTTGGATGAGGTGAAAAGAGTATTAAGTCTAATGATTATTCTTTCCAGTTTTCCCATTCTGGGATTTTATGACCATCCCTTTAGTCTCTCCCCTTGACACAGGATGAGTAATGCTACCCAGGATACACCACCGGTGCTAAGCAGAGCCCAGTTGAACCCAGAGGACTGCTATAGAGGCATCCATTTTGCTCACCTCCCTACCTCTGCCCTTGATTACCTCCTTCATCCAAATCAAGAGGCAGGCAGCCAGGGTGATGAAAATCGGTGAGGCCAAGAGGCCCTGGGCTTTTATCTGTGGTGATGACATGGCTGCATGACATGTAGCAGTAATGAATTGCACTCTTTGCTGAAATGAATAAGTTGTGGTTGGTGATGCAATGATCAATTTGCTCCATCACATTAAGCTGCCCATTCATCACCTGTACCTGCTGTCAGGAGCCCAGGGCTGCTTTTATTGGCCATCGGCAGCTGCCATTATTGACAGAGCAATAGACTTTGAAGATGACTTCTGCCTGCTCAAGACTGCCTGCCATTGATCCCAGGCCCTGATATAAGGTCTGGACTGTGCTAAGTCACTGACTCAGCCTTTTTATTGATTCTACTAAAGGGGGGAGGCGTGATTCTAGAAATCAAAAACCTCACCTATGTGGGTCATTATATTTTAGGCTGTGCAGGCTAGGGTCCTGGGTGCTAGGCCCATCTCTTCCAGTAAATAACCGTGTGAAAATGGGCAATCCATTAACATCTCTCTAACACTTTATATTTCCATGTATATAATGAGGAGGTTGAGTATTCAAGTTTGTAAAGAACTTTACTTGCATATAATTTGATCCTAAAGTCAACCCTAGAAGGTAGGTGCTGTTACTATTTTTATTTTACAGATAAGAAAAACTGAAGCTGTCTCTAATATGTATTTGAGGCAGGATTTAGGCTCACATCTTCTTGACTCCACTGTTCTATCTGGTTCTTTTCTAGGTACTTATTATCAAATTTCTCAAGCCAGAAGGAGTCTAAGAAACTACATCATATATAGAAGCTATATCTAATTCTCTTTGTTTACAGATAAAAACACTTGACTAGAGATACAAAGTATGTTAAGTTATAGTCACAAGGGTAGTTAAGCATTAGAGGTTCTTAACACACTTTGTAGAATTGTTCAATTGAAGTGGTCACCCAATTTCATTAAGTAGAAGAGCCAGAATTCCCGCCTTTAGTCTATTACCTCTTCAACCCATTCTTCAGTGATACCTAAGCAATCATTTTAATTCACTACTTTGTTCATTTAACTTTCTGTTAAAAATAAATACCCCCTTAATTCATTCCCTTTGAAATAAAGTATAAATTCCTGTTTATCCAGGATCAGGAGTCTTTTCCTTGCTCCACACTGTCTTTTGAAGAAGTTCATGGTCTTTCAGAAATCAGCCACTACTAATTAGCTATTTACCAAGAATTGATGTGCCTACTATATACACATGATTGCATTATAAGATATGGGGAGCCATAAAAGAAAAAAGAAATGACTTCTAATCCTAAGAAAAATTTTTATGGTTAAAATGGGGTATATCAAATTTACACATCATTATTGCTAATATTAGCATGGAAGGGATAGGAATGGAGGGGAATAGATCTATGAAAGTAGAAGGAAATCCTGATGAGGAAATTTCCTCCACCAATATAAATGGGTAGTTGCATTGCAAGCTTCTGTAAACTTTTCTAATAACTATGGAATTTCTCTATGCCCCAGAAATCTTATAATATAATGACATGTACATAGTAGGCACATCAGTAATGAGTATATAGATAATTAGCATTAGCTGGCCTCTGAAAGGCTATAAGCTTCTTCAAGAGACAGTGTGGAGAGGGCAGCTAGGTGAGACAGAGGATAAGGCACTGGCCCTGGAGTCAGGAGGACCTGAGCTCAAATTGCATCTTAAACACCCAACATTTACTTAGCAGTGTGACCTTGGGCAAGCCACTTAGCCCCTTTGCCTTGCAAAAATTAAAAAGAAAGAGAGAGACAGTATGGAGGAATGAAAAGAGCCCTGATCTTGTATAAACAAGACTTTATACTTTATTTCAAAGGGAGTGCCCCTTCTTTTTCCTCTCCAACCTTTCAGTTTGCTTTTATGGGTGGTCTTTCATCATTGGAATCCAAACTCCTAAAAATTAGGGATTGTCTTCCTATTTGTATTTATACAGCACTATGTATTTCTTAGCACTATGCTTATTTATGCTTACTCCCTTGGATTTTGAATATTAGAAAGGGGACTTCTGGGGTCAGTTCTTTCTTGAGGAATGAGACCATATTGCCTATACAAGATTAAGAGCTGACATGTATAGCTAATTCTTTATGGTTTACAAAGAATTTCCCTTCTATTATTTAATTTTACTTTTATAATGACCAGAGGAGGGAACTAGTGTTATCCATCTAATAGGTGATGAAATCAAGACTTATAGAAATATATGGACTCTTCTAGTAACACAGAGAATAAGTAAATGGTAGAACTGGTATTGGAATTTAAGTCTTCTGATTTCAGGTCTCACTATTCTCTGCCTCACCCCCATCCCCATATCTAACACAGTGAACTGATACATACAATAGAATATAATAGAGAGCAGAGTAGTCAGTCAGTCACTAAACATTCATTAAGTATTTACTATATTCCAGGAACTATGCTGATGCCGAGGTTGATATTGTTTGTTTTGTCTTTCATTTTCAAAAAAAAGACCATGGCATCAGGGAGGTGATGCCATGATATTCACATGACTTGTATTTAAGTGAGAAGAGTGCTGTGCAAAGTCAGCAGCCTCCTTTCTCCTCTAAAGCCATCTAGATCCGGTGACTAGAAATGAATCAGGACAACTGGGGATAGTCTTAGATGAAAGCAATTGGGGTTAAGTAACTTGTTCAAGGTCACATAGCTAGTCGGTGTCTGAGGTTGGATTTGAAGTCAGGTCCTTGACTCCAGGGCCAGTGCTGGCTGCCCCTGGGAACTCTGCTAAGCATAGAGGCAAAGTATGGCCCCTAGCCACAAGGAGCTCACATTTTAATGGGGGAGAAAATGTATAAATATGTAAATACAATATTTGACCTGAGTCTTGAGGGAAGTCATGGAATCCATGAACTGGAGATGAAAAGGGAAAATATTTCAGGCACTGGGAACAGCTAATGAAATGGTAAGAAAATAGGAGATGAAGTGTCAATATCCAAGCAACAATAAGAAAGATACTGTAGCTAGATTATAAAATATAAAGAGAGAAGTCAAGTATAAGAAGACTGGAGAGAAACAGTCCATCGTAGAGGTAGTAAAGAGCCACTGGAGTTTATTGAGTAAAGGAAAAATCACTTTGGCAGTGAAGAGAAGGATGGATTAGAGTGGGGGAGATTCTTGAAACAGGGAGATCAATCATGAGATAATTGTTCCCTGCACTAAGGTGGTAGTTAATGTTAGTAGAGAGAAAGGGATGTCTATGAGAGGTGTTGTGAAGCTATCTATAGCAAGCCTTGACAACAGACTGTATGTGTGGAATGAGAGTGAGTGAGAAGTCAAGGGTACAATGATGGAGTCATATAATATGTTATCAGACATCATGGTAGCAGATCTGAGCTTCTATTGGACATCTTCACCCAGTTATGGAGTAGAATTTTATAGAGCTCATAATGTAAGAGGCCCCTGTAAGAAGAGCAGCATGCCTCCTTGTGAGGTAACAGACCCGTTTAGAGAATAGCAGAACATTTGATAGGACAGCATTGGTCTATATAGTGGGACAGCTCATGTGAAGGTGTGGCAGTAGACCCCATGGTGTAATGAAAGATGAATCTGGTATTTGAGCAATTTTAACCAAGGTCCTTGAGAAAGCTACTTCATTTAATTTTGAAAGAAAGAAAATACACACATATGCATAGCATGCACACATATCTATATCTATATCTAAATCTATATCTATATCATCTCTATCTATCTATCTACATATATTTACACATACACAAAGGGGGAAAATAATCTGCTAATTATCCTTTGCAGGAAGATGCAGAAAGCAAAGGGGTTTGCTTGAGGGCAGAATGAAGATAAATTGAAAGTGAGTTCAAGAGAATTCTTTCTTTCTTTGGAACACTTGCCTTTCCATCAGGGTACCTCAAAGGCCTGTCAAGCATGAGCAGAGCTTTTGTCTGTGTTTATGTGTGTGTGTGTGTGCTAGGGACTGTGTGTTCCTCTCTGTTGCCATAACAATGCAGTCAGAAGTCATGACAGCTATGATTACAGTTGGACTCGGTGATTTATGTCTGCCCAAGCAGGATCATAAAGTTTTTTAATGTTAAAAATCAGTCACCAGGCACAAAGACAAGAAGCTTCTTTCTCACTTAGGGAAGAGAAGGGAAGGAAGAATGATCAGGAAGGTTTAAGGCACCAAAGTGCAATCCTGAGGAGGGGGAAGGAAAATTGTTGCCTTTGCTCCATAGATCTATCCCAGAATCATGTGGGGTGATTGAGGTCAGTAGTCAGGGCTCTGGGTCTAATGTGCAAGATTTTTTTACCAACTCTGATCCCTTAATTTTAATTCCCAACATGCAATAAAGGAATATCTATCGAGCATCTTCCATGCAGAAAACCCCGCATAGAAAGAACCCAAATGGTGCAAGATAGACAAATCTTGTTCCCCTCTTGTTGAGGGGGGGGGCAGTGCTCATGTTTAAAGATGTCCTGTGAAAACTCAGGTGACTAACTTGACCTCTCAGCTTCAGTTCATCAGCAAAATGAGGATAATCATCACTGTCCTAGCTATAGGGTTGTTGTAAAGTTCAGAAAGTGAGTGAGAAGCATTTTGTGAACTGTGTGTATATGTGTGAACTGCAAAATGTTATATAACCATCTGGGTCATCTGTGGGACTTCCCCCCCCCCCCCCCATTGAAACATTTTGTAGCACTTCATCCTTAAAGTAGACCCTGGATTTGTAGAGTATAAGGGCGGGCGGGTCCATATTTAAGAGTATGTGGGAGGGAGGAGTCCAAAAACTGCTCTCTCTCTCTCTCTCTCTCTCTCTCTCCATATATATATATATATATATATATATATATATATATATATATATATATATATATATATATATATTTGTTGCTTATACTTAGCAAGACTAGGCCTTAAATTAGACATATGAATATGTGGATATAGTCCATATACATATGTATACATATGCATTTTATACACACAACATGTAGAAATATATATAAATTAATATATGAGTCACATGTGTACATATATGGTGCCTGTATTTGTAAATGTTTATTTTGTTATATTGGGTTATGTTTGTGTGTGTGTGTGTGTGTGTGTGTGTGTGAGAGAGAGAGAGTAGATTTAGAGGACCTGAGTGATTCAAATATTACTTCTGACATATAGTACCTTAAATGAATCCCTTTTGTCTTGAGTGTCAATTGCATTTTAAAATGAGGTACCAGAAAGGGTGGACTCTAGAATCCCTTCCAGTCTGAGATTTCTGAGCTTCTAATTCCATATTGAAAGCCAGGCTTAAGTTGGGCAGCCCAGAATGTTCCAGGTTATGTATTGGTGGATAGTAAAGTCCAATTAGAATCCAAATTTACTCAATAAGAATTAAGAGAACACAATTTCAGTATTAAAAATGTCACTGTAAATACAAAAAAAACCCTATCTACTGGATCAGGAGGGCATTCCCTAGAGGGTAGCTAGACCCTACTGACATAATTTTCCTTAAGGATAAATCTCTTACATTTAAAAAAAATAGAAACCAATCCCCATCCTCAGTAAAGGAGGTGTTCAGTGGTTATTTTTGGCATTTTTATTATTATTATTATTTTTGCTATGTAGTATTTCATAGATTAAGACTTTAAAGATTGTCTCAGAGTTAGGAAAACCTGGGTATAAGTATTTCTTGGTGGGGCAATGGAGATTAAGTGACTTGCCAGCTAGTCAGCATCAAATATCTGAAGTTGGATTTGAAATCAGGTCCTCCTGACTCCAGGATCAGTACTCTAGCCACTGAATCACATAGCTGACCACAAGTCTTGTCTCTGACATACAATGGCTGTGTGAACCTGGGTAAATCACTTGAATTCTTTGTGGATTAGGCAATTCTCTAAGACTCTAAATGTCAGAGCAAGTGACAACTTGCATTGGTAGATGACATCTCATCCAGAAATTTTCTATTCCAGTAAAATTCCAGGTCCAAATTCCTTTTCCAGTCATTATTTTATCACTGATATTGGGAACATCTGGTGAAAAGGCTTGCTCAATCAAAGCAGATGAGTATCTGTTCTGTAATTCATAGGTACAAGACAGTTGCCCAAGATACTGAAAAATTAAGAGATTTTTCCAGGTCATGCTGCCAATATATCTCCAAGATAGGACTTGAATTTAGGACTTTATTCCTGAATGAGATTAACTCTCTATTTACTATGCCATGTTGCTTCTTATATAAAATTGATAATGATGAAATTTATGTACATGAGAATTTAAAGAAAATAGATCATCATAAAAATTATTAACCTACAGCTAAAAGAGGCCACAGTGGTCATCTGGACCAGTCCCTTATTTTACAGATGAAATAACTGTGTCTCAGGAAAATTAAATTATTTGCCCAAGGTTACACAGGTAGTTAAATAAGAATTGGGATTTGAACCCAAATTCATTGACCCTATTTGGTTTAGCTTAATCATTATAAAATGAACTAGAGAAGAAGATGATAAACCACTTTAATGTCTTTGCCAAGAAAACCATGCAAAAATGGGTCACAAAGAGTCACACATGATGAAGTGATTGAACAACAAGAACTGTAACCATTGACTTCAAAGTCAATACTCTTTTTCACCATATTCTAAAGGTGTCAAGTTAATATATTATAAACTGTCAAATGAGTGGTAGAGACAAAATAAATTCAAAGGAGATCCTTGTAGGTCAGAGTGGTCTGGGAAATTTTATTGAGGAATAGGAATCTATCAGAAGCCAAGTCTTCACTTAAGGCAATATCTCCAATTAGAGCATCTATGTATTTTGGTCAGCTCCAATTTTTCACTTTGTTACTGTTTCTCCTTGTCATTTCAAAAACTATAATTCCCTAATATGCCTTTGTATGAAGGAAACTAAGTATTTTTGCTTTCCAGAATGGAAAAGAGTCAGGAGACATGAGTTTAAATTTTGTCTATGTTGCTTGCAAGTCATGGGATCTTTAGTAAATCATGCAACCTCCCTTTTTCTTAGGTTTTTTTTATCCTTAAAATGAGGATAAAATACCCAATAAGCAGGAATAACTCTCATAAATGGGAAGATTATCAAGGCAACCACATCTCATAAAGGACTGAGCTTATCTTGCTTTGTAGATTCTCCCTTTCACCAATCCAGTTTTTAGACATAGGTAGCAATGAAGAATTCAACTAACGTAATCTGGGATTTAAAGGATCAAAGAACTCAGATCTAGGAAAAAACTTGGAAGATTCTCTAGTCAGGGAATTTCATATTCTCTGATTTGGAAGGGAATTTAGAAGTCTTCTCTTTATCTCTCTCTCTCCTTTTTTTCCTGCTCTCTTCCTCTCCCAATTCCCTTCCTCCCCTCCCCTCATCTCTTCTTTCCTCTTTATCCCTTCCTCTCCTCTTCTCTCCCTTCTCCTTTCCTCAATCCAGATTATTCCATTTCTTATCTCTCCTCCACTTTCACTTCATCCCCTTGTTTGCTGGGATGTCATAGTCAGGAGACTTAGATTCATATTCTGTTGATGTTACTTGCAGATCATGGGACTTTTAGTAAGTCATGCAATCTCCCTGTTTATCTCTCTATTCCCTACCTTTACCCATTCTAATTTGTTCTATATAACCCTCTTAGGTACCACAGTTATCTCCCATTTTTGCCAATAAGGAATCTGAAATTCAGGAAAGGAAGTGATTTATTCAAGTTCACACAGCTAATAAGTTACAGGGTTTATAGTTAAACTCAGTTTCATTGATATCAAACCTGTTGTTCTTTGTAGTACATTAAGTTACTTCTCATTTGTGTATCTTCATGTCCTGTTCTAATCTTCATAAGGACAGATGCCTGTATCTGTTCCTGTTCCAATCATAGTGTTGCAACCAGTCAGTACCTAATGAATGTTTGTTGAATAATTGATTAATAATTTTAATGCTTCTTATAACTTAGAAATGAAAGAGACTTTCCCAAGACCACTCATTTATTGCACAGTAGCACTTCTGACTTCAAATCATGTATTCCATGCTTGAAACATAGTAAGTAAGCACTTAAACAATTCTTGTTGATGGACTCTAAATTGATCCAGAAACACAAAGTCAATCTGGTGGTTCAGTTCTTGCTCTCATTGAGTTCATTTCACACCTCCTTTCCTTCTTAACCTATCCAGGTGCAACCAGATAATATCTACAAAGAATGTGCCACAACTAAGGGGAATTCAATGACAAAAGGAAGGATTTGTGACAGAGTGACAAGAGAGCCTGAGAACAAAATAGCCAATCTTGAAACTTTCTCTTCCTGGAGTCAATTAAAAATAGAGGAACTTTCTAAGCTTTTTAAATATCATCATCTTCCATGCTTTCTATAGTCAAGCCAAACCAGACTTGCCTCTTCTCACATATAACATGGTATCTTCTGTCGGAGTGACTTTATATTGGCTGTCCCTCATGCTTGAAATGAATTCCCTCTTGGTCTCCCAATCCTGAATATTAATTAATGAATCCTGATTTCAATTTGAATGACATCTCTTAAATGATTTCTTATTCCTAAGGATACCTTTCAAAATAAATTTTGTTGTTCAGTTATTTTTTTTTTTAGTTTTGTCCAACTCTTTGTGATCCCATTTGTGATTTTCTTGGCAAAAATAGTGGAATGGTTTGTCATTTCCTTTTTAAGCTCATTTGACACAGGAGGAAACTGAGACAAATGGGGTTATGTGCCTTACCCAGGGTCACATAGCTAATTAAGTGTCTGAGGGAAGATTTTGAACCCTGGAAGACTCAACTAACTAGCTGTCCTATATTCCAAATAACCTTTATTTGCTTTGTATATATTCAGTTAATACTTGCATGTATATACATTGTATCCCCTAATAAAAGGTAAGCTTCTTGAGTTAAAGGACTGTTTCATTTTTTGTCTTTGCATTACAGGGCTAACACCAAGTGCAGGAAGCACTTAATAAAAACTTGTTGATTGATTGACAAATTTACCTCTCAAGGTCCCTTTCAGTTTATGCTTCCATGATTCCTTTGATATTATTGCAGTGGGACTCATTTTAAAGACTAGTGAGACTTTAGCCAAACTGAATCCTTCAATTTTTAATACCTTACAAGTAGTCATTATACCACAAAATGGTTTCAGAGAGCCTCTGATGGAAACACTCCTCCGCCTATCTTGACTTCAGTCCAGCATTTTGGAAATCCTTTTAGAGCTGAAAAGAAATCATCCAAGATACTTCTGTGATAGCACTGGGCAGTTGCTGTCTGCTGGGGATTTCCAGAAAAGAGGCTGCTGTCCTGAAGATTGAATCCATGAACCAATCATGCTGGAGTGGCTTTGTCTCCAGGTACCCCACTAATGCTTCCATGGGATGGATGACCTGATCCTTCACTCTTGTCTACTTGAGTCAGAGTTCCTGTTCTGAACCCAGACACCACCCAGACTTAGCTTTCAAGCTTCTTCCTTTCAATTGTGTGTGAGAATTTTTAATCTAAAGAGCAACAGCTCTGTTTCAACATCAGAAGCCCCATTTGAAAAGTGTTTAACTTCTAATGCAGATCTAAGAGGCCATTTCTCAGTTTCACTGTATCTGTGAAGCTTTCTATAATTCAACATCAAATATTTATTATTACGTTTATTAAAGTTTTAATAATTTAGCAACTCCTGCATGTAAGCTAGCTCAGCTAACTGGTTCTCTTTATCATACCTGGGTCACTCCAATATTTATATCCCTAAGTCTTGGCTTCAGTTTCATTTAGTGAAGAAGCCTTTCTCTTCCTCTAGTCAAACTGGGTACAATCTGTTTCCTTCCCCATGGCAAAGATTAACAGGGCTTTGTTCTGGGCTACACGTGAAGAGACTTACTGAGTCTGAGGGGGAAGAAAAAAGTTTTAAAAGATTCAATTCTAAAATTATGATGACAAAAATTAAAATGGGGAAAATATATATGCCTCATTGGACTGAATGACAGACAGCTAGGCTACAAGAAAATAGGCACTTAAGGCATTGCCCATCTGTGGGGGATTTCAGAGGCCACATTATCCCTGGGAAATCATCCTTTTAAGAGACCTTGGAGGATTGTATTGGCCGATGTGGTGAATTTTAAGAGTTTATTTGTAGACAGATGTGGGTTCATCTTCTATAGAGGCTTTATGGAAAGACATAGAAAAGGATCAAATAGGATGACAAAGTGCAAGAGGGTTGTTGTATATAGACAGTCATTGAGGGAGGACCCACATTAATGAGATCAAAGATTCAAGTTTCTAATTCAGTCAGCAGGCAGAGGAGTAGCAAAGGCTTTATACAACTTTTCATCATTTAAATTATCACATGCTACCTAATAAATACTTATATTTCACCTGATCATTGATTTCTCTTTGCAGATCTTCCAAAATTCCAAATGAACTACCCCCTTTACCATGAAAGCTTCCTTAATCCTATGTCAATAATTTTTCCCCCTCAGTCTTCCTAAAACTTGTTTCTGGGTATCTCAGGATTATTCAGTCTATTTAGACATATCTATTTATGTACCTGACTGATTCACTTTCCTTGACAGTAAGCTCTTTGAAGGCAGTTAACATGTCTTATTCACCCTTGAATCTCTTCCTGAATTCTTCCCACATTTGACTTTTCACCAAATAAGTGCTTAAGGTACCTTTTATTGAATGAATAAATTGATGAATTTGTATACTTCTTGTCTGACACTTTATAATTTCTCAACAGAGGTTAACAATGACAAATGAACAGGTCACCCAAGGAATAATTCTTACAATTACAATTGATGCTTATATATTATCTCATTTGGGCTTCAGAACAACCCAAAGAAGTGACCACTATTTTTCCCCATTTTAGAGATGAAAAAACTAAAGCTCAGAAAAATTAAATGACTTGCTCATACTCACATAGTTAGGAAGTGTTTGAAGCAGCATTTGAATCTATGTGTCCCTTGTTATAAATCTAACATCTTATTAATATATCATGCTGCCTTACCTAAGAGACATTCCCAGGAATACACTGCTTCTAAAAGAATAGCTCTTCCCACTCTCCATCCAAGTCAGATTTAAACACTTGATAGGCATTTATGGAACCAGAAGATAATACTTGTGGTCAATACATCAGAAATGTCATTAGAACCTTCCTGATTCCCTAATCTCGGAGAAAATGACCTAAACTAGAGATTTAAACAATTGCTAAGGAGAAGTGAGAGAAAAGAGCCATCAAAATCTGAGAAGCAATGCTCTACAATATTTTCTAAAGATTAACTTTTCTAAAGTTAAGGCAAATGCAGAGGGAGAGAGTTGAATTTTATTTTATCCTAATAATTTTAATAATTGTTAACTTATTTCATATGCAGCTCCAGTCTTAGGCTATGTAATAATAGGGTGAAATATATTTTGAGGAGACCCCACCCCAAAATTTCCCACTATCACTTTCAGGTGATCAAAATGTGTTTGTTAATATAGATAGAGCAAGAACATTTCCATCTTTAGTGGCTTCCTCTAATGTAACATTTAAACTCTTTTGTCACCCATCCTAGCCAGTATTATGATATATGTAAATTGGTTGAAGGAACTGGGACAAAAGATTGGGCAAAAGAAGAGATAGAATTACTGGTGGAGAATGATAGTTATTTTCAAGTACTGAAGAAATTAGACTAGTTCCATTTGTTTCCAGAGGAAATGACCAGAACAATGAATGAGAGTTGCAAAGAAAAAAATTTATGCTTGTTATCAGGGAAAAATTTATAATTAGAGCTGTCCAATAGTAGAATGAACTGCTTTGAGACATGGTAGATTCCTGATTCTTGGAATTCTCTCTGCAAAGGCTAGATAACTATCTCTTGCATATATTATATTAGAGTATCTGCTTATGTATGGTTTGAACAACATGTTTGTTGAAGTAATTCTGTCATAGTTTACACTCCTCCATGGACTTTCTAATCAAATCAAATTGGGCCAGACAGTATTTCTTGAATATATCATTTGGTTTTCCACCTTCATGTCTTTTATTACTATTTTTTTTAAACAAGTAATACCTTTTCTTTCTAAAATTGCCTACTAAATTTCTACCAATTCTTTAAATCCAACAAAAAGGCCAATCTCCTCTTCAACAGAGCTTCCTCTGACAATGCCATTCTGATGTTAAAATACACTTTCAGTTAACTTCCTACTGCTTCTAGATCCTATCCTAGAATTGAGAGTGACTCTCAATTTACTTTATATTATCTTCCCAGTTTTATTTATCATCATTCCTCTTCAAAAAATGGGATCATATTTTTTCCTATCATTAAACATTTCACTTACTATCTCGATATATTTTAATAAGGTTTCTAGAATGTACTCCTTCCTATCTTCCGCCTTTGAGAATTTTTATCTCCTTTCATGTTTTAGTTCAAGTAAGATCAGCTGCTTAAGCTTTTCTTAAACCATTCATTTGTCAGTACTCTCTCTCTCTCTCTCTTTTTTCAGATTATTTTGCTTTTACTATTTATCTTTCTATATTTTTACTACTCCCAGTAGAAGGAATGTTATTTGAAGACAGAAGCTATCTTTGCATGCTTAGTATCTGGCATAGCAGGGGGCTTAATAAATATTTGTTTTGAGCTGAACTGATCATCCCCAGTCAGTAATGACTCTTCCTCTTGGGTTTTGTGTAGCGTTTTGTTTTATACCTATCTAAAGCTTATGTCATATTTTTGTTGTTGTTGGTCAGTTGTGCACAACTCTTCGTGAACCCATTTGGGATTTTCTTGGCAAAGATACTGAAGTACTTTGTCATTTTCTTCACCAGATCTTTTGACAGATAAGAAACTGAGGCAAATAGCTTTAAGTGACTTGCCCAGGGTCACACAGTTAAGTGTGTGTCAAAGTCAGATTTGAACTCAGATATTCCTAACTCTAGGTCTGGTACTCTGTTTACTATATCATCTAGATGTCCTTTGTGTCATATAATATTGTATCTGTAATAATGGGTCTGTTGTTATTCCTCTGTTCATTCGTAAGTTCCACAAAGACAGTCCATTTTATATTCAATTTGATTTTGGTATAGAATATCTCTCTGAAATATCCATTTAAGTAATATGTACTAATGGATATTAGTAGAACTATGAACTGTTCATTGAGCTGCTTAATTCTGTTATAATTGTGAAGTACATATCAAGTACTTATTACATATGAGATACTACTGTGCTACATGCTGGGAATACAAAAAAGGCAGAAGGGGTCAACTCTCAAGGAGCTCATAGTCTAAAGGAGTATAAGTGCTAGAATTTAAATAGCACTTTGTTTGCAAAGTACTTTATAAATATCTCATTTTTCCCTCAAAACAACTGTAGGACATTTGTTCAGTCATTTTTCAGACCTGTCCAATTCTTTATAACCCCACTTGGGGTTTTCTTGGTAAAGACACTGGAGTGGTTTGTCATTTCCTTCTCCAGCTCATTTTACAGAAGACTGAGGTAGACAAAGTTAAGTGAGTTGCCCAGGGTCACAAAGTGAGGGAGTTCCTGAGACCAGATTTGAAATCAGGAAGCTGAGTCTTTCTGTCTCTAGGTCTAGCACTCTATCCCTTGCACTATTAATATTTATAAATTAGGAAAACTGAAATGGACTAATTGAGTGACTCATCCTAGGGTCACACAGTTATTAAGTATCTGAGGGCAGATTTGAACTCCCATCTTCCAGGACTCTAGACCTGGTGTTCTATGCATTTTGTCTCCTAGATGCCAATAATAACCAATGCTAAGGTTTTCAGAGCACTTTACATGTATTATCTCACATTTAAGTCTGGGCATAGATTTGCATTTTTAAATCTAATATTCTTCTAGAGATGATGTAGCTCAATGAAGCATGAAGTACTATAAGCTCTGAAAAATTAAAGTTACAGGAAAAAGAAAGCAGTGCATGTTATGAGGAGAGGTGCATGATGTGTATGAAGAGTCTAAACATATTACCAGGGAAGAATACAGCAGAAGGATTGCATGCGATGTAAATAGATTCATGACTATAAAAGGAGAAAGACCAATCCTGTAGTGAGGGTATAGCCAATAAACACATAGTATAAGAGACTCAGGGATATATACCCCAGGTCAAAAGATCTAAGTGAAGGCCTAATAATCTTGGACCCTTCCCCATAGATAGTCTGTGGTAGAATATGAATTGAAGTTAAACAGGATGAGAAGTTTGGGGTGGATTGTGAGCTGCACTATTGTACCCATATCAATGAACTCACAAATCCATTAAAGTATTAAAGGACAGGGACGGCTAGGTGGCACAATGGATAGAGCACCAGCTCTGGAGTCAGGAGGACCTGAGTTTAAATCCAGTCTCACACACTTAATAATTGCCTAGTTGTGTGGCCTTGGAGAAGACACTTAACCCCATTGCCTTGCAAAAAAAAAAACACCTTAAAAAAGTATCAAAGGACAATGGAAAGTATTACCACAGGGGAAGCTTAGTGTGTATGCATTACAAGTTATAGAATGAAAGTCATGGAGACCTGGTCAGTATCTGCCTCTTCCCTCATCCCAACACCTGGCATCTTCCCTGAGAACTGTACTGACTATAGACCAGGGGACCAAGGGAGGAAAGGGCTTATTTGGCCCCTTCCTCTTTCCAAATTCCATTAGAAAACTTGCCTCTTTTTCCTTTCTTTGTTCTATAATACTCTGCTCAGCTTCTCTCCTAATCTTTTCCTTTTGCATGTGATTCTTTGGCTGTATTATTGGCTATCTATAATTATTATCTCTTATTTATTAATTCTCAAATTTATCATCTGACTGTAACTTATTAATTCTTCAAAATGCTCAGTGATATGCTTGTCTGAGCAATGCTGTGTACTGTACATTTTTATCCACATTTGCAGCTGATATGAGCACAATTGATTTGTTTGAGGCAGGGTATAAGAATTCTAAGACTGCCTGTCCTGGGGCAATGCTAATAAGACAACAGTGTATTTTTTTAGGCAAGAATAGCTCTTAAAATAGTCTATTTTCACTATGGTATTTGGAACTCAGCAGCAATACCACCAGGAAGTTTGAGAGGATCTTGCCCAACTAAATACCCAGATCCTTTTCTTTGAAGATTTCTTCCTCCTCTGTTCTGGGGTTTACCTTCAGAAGTTCTTCTGGTGCTCCCAGAACCTATCTGGCTATAGGATATTAATACCCTTAGAAGAAGGTAAGGGGTGTTAAGAGGTCCCCTGAATTCATATTTTTAAATTGCCATATTTTTCAGATACACTAACTAAAAGTGAACCATAGTAAAATGAATACTGGACTCAGGTTTGAATGCCATCTCTGACACTATGACCTTGGGAAAATTCCTTTACTGTGAGAATACAGTCTGGGGGGGTGGCTGGCTGCTCAGATAAGCTCATCTTTGCAACAAAGAAAATGTTACTTCTTACTAGGTAATATTAATCTAAAAGAGTGATACTCCTGGTAGGAATTTAAGTCACTGTGGTCAGGAAAGATTCACAGCAGCTTCCCAAACTACAGGACAAATAGGGTTATGTGATCTAGTGGTCTCCAAAGTGGGGACCCTGGTGCCTCTTTGTGTTGGGGGTAAGTGGGTAGAAATGTGTAAGATGATCAATTGTGAAGTTTATCTCCAATATAATCACATCTGCCCAATTTCCCAATATTACCATGCTATATTAGTCTCAAACCACTCCCCTCCTGAGCCAAGTGTCAGTACCTCAGATTGATTTTAGCCTAAACTATCTACAAACAGGATCTGTGTTGGTGCTATTGGGAAAATCTCACACCAACTCCCTTCCTCCAAGTCAATAGTGGGTTGATTAAATATTTAATAACAGGGTTTTTTTTTGGGGGGCATATAGGCATGGCACACTTTCAAGATTAATTTCCATTATTAACATTTTCTATGTCACTTTGTAAAGCACAGACAAGAAACAAAACAATGAACAAAGCCTGAATTTATAGGATTTGCTGATTTCCAGGGTGGAAATTCTCACTGAAAATTTAACAATCAGTTCTTTTGAGTTCGTCTAGCTCTAGTATATCCATATACCTCAGCTTCACCTGATGTCTGTGACAGGTACCCCTCAGAAAGTATGCTCTGCACTCTGGGATCAATGACTGTTGAGGAAAAGTTCCATGTACATTCACCCTTTGCATTTTATGTCAAAGTGATTGATTCAGCAAATATAAAAATGATTGCATTATTTTTTCCTCAAAACTCTTTCATTGAATATTCTTTCCTAATAATATTGGTAACAACTTTATCTTTTCAAACACCCAAGTTTTCACAAGCTTAGGCTTGTTTTTGAGTTCTTACCTTCTCTTCAGGCAGCTGGGTGGCACAGTGGCTTGGTGTTAGAAAAAAACATTTTCCTGAGTTCAAATCTGATCCCAGACTAGTTGTGTGAACTGGGGCAAATGACTTAACCTTGTTTGTTTCAGTATTCTCATCAGTCAAATCAGTTTGAGAAGAAAATGACAAATCATTTTAGGATCTCTATCAAAAATTTTCAAATCAGGGCGGCTAGGTGGCACAGTGTATAAAGCACCAGCCCTGGAGTCAGTAGTACCTGGGTTCAAATCTGGTCTCAGACACTTAATAATTACCTAGCCGTGTGGCCTTGGGCAAGCCACTTAAACCCATTGCCTTGCAAAAAAAAAAACTTAAAAAAATCTTCAAATGGTATTACAGAGTTGAACATGACTAAAAATTGACTGAACATCCTTTCTTCCTCTATGCATTTTCATATCTAAAAATTAGCTATAACATTGTATAAGTTTTTTCTCATATCTATCTCTTCATATATATATATATATATATTATATATACATCTTCTCATATATATGTCTTCTCTAGTCACATGGCAACCACTCTAATTTAGGATCATCACTTCTGGCATGGACTATTGAAACAGCCCCCTTTGGTGCACTCAGATTTGTAAACATTGATCTTTCCACATGTTACAGGAGGAGTTAATGTAGTTTGCAAAGTCTGTGGATTTTCATTTTAGTTCTGTAATACTGATTCATCTTCTAAATACCTGTCAGAGATTCTCTTAAAACACTGTTCTGACCTTGATACTTCCCTCTTCTTGAACTGAGATATTCTTATTGACTCTAGAACCAAATATTAACCTTGTTTAATTCTATTTTTTGCTTTATATTACACAAAATTATCTATACAGTAGCATATTATATACTTTATATATATATATATATATATATATATACTCATATTGAGAATTTGTGTGCTTTTTAAAAAAACTGAAACAGCTGTATCATAAAAATATTTTGACAACCAGTGATATAGTGAACTTTAACTTAGAAATGGGTGGTGATGTGATTTGTGACTGGTGCCATGGAAAGAAATAGTCCCTTGGAAGTCAGGCAAAACCCAGGACTGCAGAGATTTCCTACCTGACATCAGCAGGGTCTTCAGTCACAAGGACATCAGTCTTACAGCTGGCCAATGGATTGATAGATAGGTCCACAGGAGGCACCACAAAACTCTTGCTGACTGGGAGCCAGAGTCCCTGCCCCAAGCTGTAGGTAGACCTTAGAAGAGAAGCAGTCAGTATGAGGTCCATATTGAGCAATTAGATGGCGTGATGTTTAGAGGACTGATCCTGGAGTTATAAAGACCTGAATTCCAATCCAGTCTCAGACTCTTACTCACTGTGTGACCTGGACAAATCATTTAATCTTGATAGCCTTCTAAGTGTCCACAGAGAGTTTTCAAAGGTGTCTATAAATTTGGATGGAAGAATTAGTACATCTTTGCTTTCACTGATCTTTGGTTTCCTTTATAATGCTACATTCATTATATTTTATTATATGCATTTACAAACATGATTCTGAGAAGGGGTTCACAGGGTTCACCAGACTACTCAAGTGATCTAGTACCCCATCCCCCAACAAATGTTAACAACCCATGGGCTAGATGATCTGTTAGTTCTAACATTTTTTGATCTCATCTATCGTTTTCTCCTGGGATGTCCTTCCTTCTCTTTTTCCCAATTGTCAAGCATTCCAACTATCTTTGAAGGCCTAGTTCAAGTTCTTTCCCTTTACTACCTGACTCAGCCCATAGGAGCACTCTCTTCTCTGAACTTCTCTTGTTGAACACCCCACTCATCGAACAATTACTACATAATGGCAAAGAGTGGGGAATTAGCTATTTATATCTCCCACAAGGTCATAAACCTTAGGAGGGCAAGGACCCTGATTTAATATTTCTTTGTGTCTCTGACATCATCAAGCACAAGGTTTAGCAATGATGATATAGTCAATAAATTCTCATTCACTTTCCTCAACTTTTAACTGAGGATTTTCAGATCTTTTTATATAACTTAGAGAGTTATTTCAAGAATTAAATGAAAAAAGCAAGAAAATTTGAAAATTATAAATATGAAGACATAATAACAGCAGCATCAATGGCAGTAGCCATAGTAAGTTCAGTTTTGTGAGTGGTGGATAGAATAGATGATTCAGAGGTAGAGAATTTGAATTTAAATCCTAATCCTGCTACTTTGTGACTATGAGAAGTAAAAACAAAACACTTCCCCACCCCTACCTCCCCCCACCCTGAACAGACCTACTCACTCACCTGAGGATCTTTTCAGGTGCTTGTTCCCCTGTCACAAGGTCATATCCCCTTTCCAGTGTTGTATAAGGCCAAGGTCTGTGAGGAAGGGAATATGGGGAGGGAAACAGAACAGCAAAGGGAAACTTAGTAAGAGAAAAATCTCATCTCTGGGAAGACTTTATTCAAGAAAAAACAGATTGGGGGCAGTTAGGTGGCACTTGGCACTTGACCCTAGAGTTAGGAGGACTTGAGTTCAATCCAACCTCAGACACTTAATAACTACCTAGCTGTGTGACCTTGGGCAAGTCATTTAACCCCTTGTCTTACAAAAAACAACAAAAAAGATAAAACAAATTGACCCATTTCCAGTTTCCCCAAACAAAGAAGTATAGATATGAGGGGGAGGGAGGGAGGAAGGGGAAAAGGAGGAATTAAATTTTATTTTTTTACATATTAATGAATCAATTACAAAATTCCTTTAAATCACAATGTATGTGATTTCAATTATATTTAGCTATAGATTTTTAATTTATTTTTTCTTTATCATATTGATTATTAACTAATGGAGTGTGGCATTTACAAAATTTAGGAATCACCTGATTGTGAGAATTCATAAGCAATTAAAACAATAAACCACTATATGGGGGAGAGAGGTCAGGAAACATGAACTCCAGTACCAGATGTAGCTCTATTTAGCTTTGCAACTTTGTATACGTCACTTTCCCCTCTCTAGGCCTTAATTTTCCTGGCCATAAAATGAAAGGGACTTGAAGTTCCATTCCAGCTTAAACACTGAACATTCGAAAGACTGTTCTAAACTTAATGTAACATTTTATGTTATAAACTCTTTCTAGTTCTATCATTTCATGTTTGTCTCTAGTATTAGATTAACTAAATAGGAAAGGGTTTTATTTATATTTAAAATTTTCAGAAGCTGTAGAAGTGCACCTGCTATAGACTCGCATAGAAAAGACCAGTAGGAGAGAAATGTTGTTGCTAGTCTGAGCTCTAGCTTCCCTGGTACTCACCCTTCACTCTGTCCCCAGTCACTCCTCACACACAAGTGTCTGTGTACAGGGTCTGGAGCATAACCTTCATGACAGCTGCATTCCCCTTCAAGAGGTAAGAAAAAAGGAAAGTTATAAACATAAAGTCTGGGAGATTATAACAGCAGCATTAATAACAATGATTCCGTTCAAGTAACAACTATTAAGCAAAATCAACATCACACAGCAACAGTCTACCAATGATAATTGTAAACCTCATTTAGAAAGGGCTTTAGAGTTTTCAAAGTTCTTCCCTCAAAAATCCCCTGGGAGAAAGTTAATACAGGAATCATTAACTCCATTTTACAGATGAAGTTGGGAAAGGTTAAGTGATTTGCTAAGATCACATAGTTAGCAGATGGGAGGGCCAGAACTTCATTTCAAGTCATCTGACTTCAAATGTCTAGGCCCTTGGCACCAGAGGCACCATGTTTATGCAGTCTATGAGACTGATTTGAGAAACTTCCTATCTATCTATCTATCTATCTATCTATCTATCTATCTATCTATCTATCTATTTATCTATCTATTTTCTTTCTTTCTATCTAATCTATCTAATCTATTTGTCTATTACTATCTGAATTTCTATTATTAGAAATTATTAACACTATTTTCATATGTATGTACTATATACATATATGTGTATATATTTTTCTCTAGATTTATCTTTCTTTGTATATAGATAATACATATCTCTATTTATATATGAGCTATGTATGCATACATATTTATATGGTGTGCACACAAATCTGTATATATATATATATATCTGTACACATATATCTCTCTATATATACAAATTTGTATCTATGTATATCTCTAGCTATCTATGTATTGATCTATCTGTTCTTATTCAATACATACATAGAAATACCCTATAGAAATACCCAAAACATAGATCTCTGAGTAACAACAAGGAAAAAGATGGCTGTGGAAGAGAGTAAGAGGGTCTTTAAATTGATGTTCCAAGCAGAACATCCCCTCCTACCTCCTGCTTACCTTTCTTTTCCTTCTCTGCCCTCAGATAAATTAAAAAAAAACAAATAAACAAACAAAAACTAAACCAAAATAATGAGAAGGGGAAAAAGCATATTAAGTGCCTTTTCTTTTCTATTTTAAAACACTTATTATATCACTAGATTCTCATGACAATCCTGGGGAGTAGTTATTATTATTATGCCCAGTTTATAGTTGAGGAAACTGAGGCAAAGAAAAGTTTAAGTTATTTACCCAGGATCATACAGATGGGAGGTATCTGAGGCTGAATTAGAACTCAGGTCTTCCTGATTCCAGGTCAAGTACTCTACCTAGGTTGTCACCAGCCACATCAATGATATGGAAGAACTGAAAGAAGATATTTAGAGAAGGCTGGTGGATGATTAAATAGCAGAATAGAGAGAGATTATACAAGGAAACTGAAAAATAGGCACATTCTTCAGTATGTGTTCTTCCTCCATTACAATTACCCCCTTTTGGAAAGAACAAGTCCAAAAATGCTCTTGTCTGTGTACATATTTTTTTTCTTTTCTTTTTTTAATTTTGATTAATTTATTTCAATGTAATTGTTTCTAGTCTCGTCACTGGAGGCATACTGATACATAGTTTCTCAGATTATTGACTCTCATGTAAGTGTCTGATATATGCATAGAAAACTAAATTGAGAGTCATGAAGACTTGTATTCTAATCCCTACTCAGAAACTCACTATCTGTGTGACCTTGGGCAAGTCACTTGACCTCCTTCAGTCTTAGATTCCTTACAGGTAAATGAAGATAATAATGACACCTTCTTTATAAGGTTTTGAGTATTAAGAGATAATTTATCTAAAGTGCTTTATAAAACTTAAAGTACTATTTATTATTATTATTTTATTCATAATAACATGTGTTTTATTTTATGTGTTTAAGAACATCATTCTGAGAAGGAATTGAGAGGTTTTGTTGGACTACCAAAATGGCCTATGACATCAAAAAAGGTTAATTATGCTCATTAGTATTTATTATGGTACTTTAAGATTTGCAAAGTGCTTTACAAATATTATTGCCTTTTATTATCACAACAAACTTGAGACAAGAATTATTATCTTCATATTACAAATGAGGAAACTAAGGCAATCTGAGGTTAGTTGCTTTCCTGGGGTCATATAGAGCTAAGAAGGGTTTGAAATGAAATTTGAATTTAGGACTTTCCAAGACCAGGTTCAGTGCTCTATCTACTGCGTTAATTACCGCACCTAAACTGGGGCATTTGATATCTGTGTGAGAGAAAATAATCTCAGAACTCTACACATCCTCCAAGATCCAGTTCAAGTTCCAATATATATAAAACTTCCGATTAGCATCGTCCACGTGACATAACCCTTTCTGCTAAAAGACTTTAGGCAAATTAGTTAAATTACTCTTGGTCTCAGTCCCCCCCCCCCCCTTTTCTAAATGGAAGGATTAAATTAGATGGCAAATAAGATCTCTTTCAGACCTAATATTAAATGTTTTTAGGTACTTTTCATATATAGCCTTCTAAAAATCTATCATTCTAAATTCCAATATCCCTATCAGTCTTACTTCTCATATTCTGAGACACTTTGTTCTAAAGCCTCTTTCTATTCTATCATTCAGTGATAATTAATCTGAAATTTGACCACTACTTGCTGTAGAAGGTATTCTTCTCACACCAGTCAGGTTGACCAATATGACAAAAAAGGAAAATGATCAATGTTGGAGAGGATGAGGGAAAACTGGGACATTAATGCATTTTTGGTGAAGTTATGAACTGATCCAGCCATTCTGGAGTGCAATTTGGAACAACGCACAAAAAAAAACCCAATAAAACTGTGCATGCCTTGGATCCAGCAATACCACTACTATGTCTAGCTCCCAAAGAGATCATAAAACAGGGGAAAAGAGGGCAGCTAGGTGGCACAGTGGATAGAGCACCGGCCCTGGAGTCAGGAGTACCTGAGTTCAAATCCGGCCTCAGACACTTAATAGTTACCTGGCTGTGTGGCCTTGGGCAAGCCACTTAACCCCATTTGCCTTGCAAAAAAAACTAAAAAGGGGGGGGGGGAAGATCCATATACACAAAAGTATTTATAGCAGTTCTTTTTGTAGAGGCAAAGAATTAGAAATTGAAGGAATGTCCATCAATTGGGAAATGGTCGAACAAATTGTGGTATATGAATTGGATGGAATACTATTATTCCATAAGAAAGCATGAATAGGGGAACTTCAGAAAAATCTGGAGACTTACATGAACTGATTCTGAGTGAAGTGAACAGAACTAGGAGAAGAATATTGTGCACATTAACAGCAATGTTATGTGATGATCAACTTTGATAAACTTAGCTCTTCTCAGCAGTACTATGATCAAAGACAATTTTTTTTAGATTTTTTTTTGTAAATCAATGGGGTTAAGTGGCTTCCCCAAGGCCACACAGCCAGGTAACTATTAAGTGTCTGAGGCCGGATTTGAACTCAGGTACTCCTGACTCCAGGGCCGGTGCTCTATCCACTGTGCCACCTAGCCACCCCCAATCAAAGACAATTCTAAAATTACGTGATGGAAAGTGTCATCTGGAAAAAGGACTATGGAATCTGAATGCAGACCAAAGCACACTATTTTACATTTAAAAAATTTGCTTTAGTTTTATTTTTTCACCCTATGATATTTTCCTTTTTCTTCTGATTCTTCTTTCATAGAATGATTAATATGGAAATATGTTTAATATAGCTATATAGGCTTATCCTATATCAGGTTATTACTCAATGTCAAGAGAATGGAGAGAGAAAAATGTAGAACTCAAAATCTTATTAAAAAAAGAATGTTGAAAACTATTTTTGCATGTAGTAGGAAAAATAAATTTCTATATATAAAATAAAACATTTTAAAAAGAATATAGTTAATTGGGACAAGAAATCCAAAATAATGGAGAAAACAATATCTAGTAGGCCCAAGTAAATTCAGGTTATTGGATCTCTTTCATGTTAAAGAAAGAATTGATGGATACAATTGGTGACAGTTGGATGGAGAGAGAGCACTAGATCTGTATTCAGGATTGCTTGAGTTCAAATCTAGTCACAGACACTGGTTATAGTATCTTGAACAAGTCATTTAACTTCTGTTTACCTCAGTATCCTTATCTGATAAAATAGCATTTATTTCCTATGATTGTTGAAGATAAAATGAGATATTTTATAAAGTATAAAGTATTATATTTATAAAGTACCTTGCAATTTAAAATACCATATAAATGCTAATTATTATTATCATTAGTAGTGGTAGTCAACTGATGTCAGTGACCACTGAAAGACTGGAAAATTGCAGAGATGCTATTGGACTGGTGACTGGCAAATGTACTCATTGGTGAAACATAGACATATGAAAAAGGGAATACTGATGATGAAAAACCAGTATTGTTTCATTAAAAACTGTTCACATCAAGAAATGCCATAAAGTTGTCCTGGGCTTAAAAAAAATATTAACAACATTTCTCTTCCTGATCTTGTGAGAAATATCATAAAACTGAGGCTATTTGACAATAAAATTATTTTCAAATGTGGAACTTGAGTCTCAAAAAAGTTGGCATGATGGCTTGACCTTATTAAGTTCAGTGTTCCAACCTTCCTCTTCCTTCTCCTTGACCCTTGCAAAGGGAATAGATGACTGACTTATCAAATCTGCTTGGGACACAAAGATGGGAGGAATAGCTTATAGGGTAGATAAAAGAATCACGATTCAAAGAAAATCTAAATAAGCCAGACTCTTAGATTATTTCCATTAAGATGAATTTTCTAAAAAGAAAGATGAGATTCTCTACTTCATGCAAGTATTGGAATGTTAGAAGACCACTTGTTGTAGAAAATATTCTGCATCATCTCTGGGCTGAACACTTCTCTGTCTTCTCATTCTGACATTACATGGTTTCATAGCCTAAGATACCACTCAGCTGTGACTTTCTATTAGGATAACCCTTCCATCTCCAGTATTTTACAATTGATGCTTGCAAATTCTTTGATCTGAGGACAATTTCAACTCACATTCTTTATATCTCTAAGCTCTTTTTCAATTTATTTTTTTTTATTTTGGGGTTTTTTTTGCAAGACAATGGGGTTAAATGCCTTGCCCAAGGTCACACAGCTAGGTAATTAAGTGTCTGAGGTTGGATTTGATCTCAGGTCCCAGTAAAGCTGGTGCTCTATTCACTGCACCATTTAGCTGTTAGTTCTTAAAGTTTATTTTTTTTTTGGTATTACTTCTTTGTAAATTGAATATAGTATATTTTATATTGTGAGGCTATATGTTTTATTCAGGCAATTAGAGTGTAATTTCCTTGAGGGCAGAGATCATATTCACATGCAAATTTGTACTCTCCCCAATATCTTGTACAAGGCACCCCATTAGGTGCTTAGTCAATGTCTTCTGACTGGTGAACTGACTTTTACTAGATGGAAAGAAGATGGAGATTTGCTTGGATCTCTGAAATTTCCCTGGGAGTTAGTAACCTAAAGGGGGAGGGGAAACGTAAAGTAGCTAATGATGTGCTAAAATGCAACAGCATCTTCATGAAATATTCACTACCTTAAACACGTCTAATATTCAAGATTAAAAGTCCTGGGATTTGTCCTCACAACTTCCAGGCCTGATTTATGATCTGTCAAAAGCCACAGGACTCATGATTCATAACAGAAGAGGTAAAAACTGTTAACTCTGTAAAGGGGGAAAGAATTTGGGCTGGGGAGGGTAGCCCTTGATTGCCATTTCTGGGAAAGAATGAACTTCAAGGTCCCCCCTCTTAAATTTCAATGACAGCGAGCCTACTGCTTCTGTTGACCACCATCCTCTTTTTATCTCCTCCCTTTATTACCCTTCCCTAAGGGAGAATGGGAAGCCTCATCAGAAAAGATTTTTTTCCCCCTGCTTGAGTGCTTAACATGCAAGTTTCTCCCACAACTGAGTGGGTCATTAATTCCTGACACTCATTACATAACAAATATGTATTCTGCAAATGAGATGCATATCATATCACTGGCCAGGCAGAGTTGCCTAAGACTAGAAGGGGCCACTCTATCTAGGATGGCTCTGGGCATCAGAGTACTTGGGATGAACAACCTCTAATATACCCTTTTGGGATGGAATTTGGAGGTAGGAACTGTCACTGGGGCACTGGACACAGTCCCAGGGGCTAATGTCATCCTTTTGTACTCTGTAACCCAAATTTATTTTGGGCTTGGTGGTGATTACTGTTTACATTCAGCTTGGGAGTTTAAGGCAAGCTCTCAATCAATCCAAGGGATATTGACTTTATTGACTCTAGTTTCCTATTTTCATGGCTAACCTTGCTGGATGGATATTTGCAACAATGCATTTCATTTTTTTGTAAACAATAAAGCCTCAGGCAGCAGCTGTATGTTAACTCTTTCTAATGAGTGTGCCATTTGTTTCTTGATGCTTTCATGCAACCAGTGCAAACAAGGAGGCTGAAAAAGGTTGAACTGACACATTTATCTTGTGAGATAGCCTATAAACATGGTTGATGAATGCTGGATATGAACTATTCCATGTTTTTTTTAAATAAGTTTTGTGTGGGAGGAATGGTTTTTTTGTTTTTTTTTTATTTTGAATTTGTGATAATTCAGTCAGAGAATAGACTCACACTTTGAATAATCTATGAAGAGAGTGTTCTTGAGAAAATTGAAAGCATGAAAGAAATTACAGTAATAGTGTTGGAAACAAAATCATAGAGCTAATAGGAAACAGAACTAAATTAATCAAATATTCTGATTTACAGACAAGTAAAGTGAGACCCAGAGAAGATGAGGGACTTACTCAAGGTCACACCATTAATTAGAGACAGTGAGGTGACTAGAACTTAGGTTTCCCAACTCCCAGGCTTTGTTATTTTTGTTATACTCTACTATCTTAATATTTGAAATTACAAGCATTTGGGAATCAGCCATTTAAATATAAATGATAGATAATGTTAAATTGCAAAGCAGATAGTCTTTTTTTTTATTGCAGTAGCCCTTCTAAGGGGGCTCTAATAAGACAGTACTTTCTTAGCTCAGTTCCTGCTAAAATATGAAATGGAAAATAATGAAATTATACTTCTTTTTAGAAATTTCATACTTCAGACTAGCTTCACACACTATAATGTCATATGCTATATACAATATCTGTTTTATACTTGAAAGAAAGGCAGCACTGTAGAAAATATTATTTGCATTTGGAGAACCAGAGTACATACAAATTGAAGCTACTTATAATCTGTGACCTTAGGCAAGTCCCTTCCCATCTCTGAGCCTTGATTTTCTCATTTGTAAAATGAGGGTAGATTAGTTTATTATTGTCCCTTCTAGCTATAATCCTATGAATGGATTTACAAAGATCTAGGATTTTCTCTGGGTAGTCAGTTTTGAATGATTTTTTTTCTCCAATCTTTTCTAATATGATCCACAAGCATCATTTTGGATTGGTAGGAGGAGGAAGAGGACTTAAGTAGCATTATTGTGGGGGTACTATGGTGCGGATGGATAAACAGAAAGAGGTGAATCCTGGGTTCTAGTCCTGGCCATAAAACCTTGTATCTCTGTAACCTGAGGCAAACTTACCTCTTGGCCATTCAGTTTTCTTCACTTTAAAATAAAGAGGGACAGTTACAAAATTATTCTACATTATAACATTATATGGTATAAAATGTTTTGCAATTCTGTGCTAAATTCTGATTGTTTATACTGTTTGCTAACAGCTTTTTCATTTTTTCTCCTTCATTATAAGGAAATTTCAAACTATATTTTATATTGTTGATGTTCTAGGACTCTACGTTTTAAGGTTCCCTTTGAACTTTGTTCTGTTCTCACATTTTGAGAACAGAATTCTATTCTATTCTATTCTATTCTATTCTATTCTATTCTATTCTATTCTATTCTATTCTATTCTATTCTATTCTATTCTATTCTATTCTATTCCACTGAGGATAGAAATCAAGGACTGCTATTTCCCTCACAACAGAGAGAGAAAGACAGTAGTGAAACTCTAGAGTGTGACACCACTGTTTTGTTTCTAGCTGGAGATATGAGTGATTGAAACTGTCACCAGACCTTTGATCTTTTTAATAAGAAACTCAGCTGATTCCCTTGAAATCTGTTTCTTCCTTCTCTTTCCTTCTGTGTCTTGCTACTTATCTTGCCTTCCTCCTTACAATTCTATTTTCATTTTCTTGGTGCATTCACCACTTTCTACTTTGGGTCAAGGATGCAAGCTGTTTGTTGGTTCACTTCCCAAACATAGAAATGTCAACACAATGTCCTGGGTTCTGACAGTAATTAATATTGGTGAGATCCCAATATGAAAACTCCCAAGAATATTAGATACAAATTCCCAGATCAAGGAGAAAATACTGCAAGCATCAAAAAAGAAATAATTCAAATATTTTAGAGCCACAGTCAGGATAGTACAAGATTTAGAATCGTCTACATTAAAGGATTGGAGGACATGGAATATGATATTTTGGAGGGCAAAAGAACTAGGATTACAATCAAGGATCACCTAGCCAGCAAAACTGAGTATAATCCTCCAGGGGAAAAATGAATATTCAGGAAAATAGATGACTTAAGTATTTCTGATGAAAAGAAAATATTACTTTCAAATATAAGATGCAAAAAGATAAACAGGAAAAATAAATCATAATTAGTTAAATTATTTTTATTTATATATTCCCATATTATATATGGGAAAATATTTATAATTCCTAAAACTTTCTCATTATCAGGAGAGTTAGAAGGAGTATACACAGACAGAAAGCATGTGATAATATATTAAAAAAATAAAAGGTATGAGAAAGAAGAATGCACTAGGAGAAGAGGAAAGGGAGAGGTGAATGGAATAAGTGATCTGACATAAAAGAGGGCTGAAGGAGATATTACAATGAAGGGGAAAATGGGGCAAGCAGGGAAGGGAATACATGAACCATACTCTCAGTGGAAACAAGAGAAACAGGGAATAATATATACTCTCAGTTGGGTGCAGGAAACTTTCACCATACAAGAAAGCAGGAAGGGGTGGGGATAGTAAAGAGGGCTGAAATTGATAGAATGGAAGGCAGTTTGGGGAGGTAAAAATCAGAAGCAAAATACTTTTGAGAATAGACAGGCAAAACAAAAGAGAAAGAGGAGAAAGAGGGAGAGAGAGAGAGAGAGAGAGAGAGGAAAATGATGATGTCCTTCATTATTGAAGAAGACATGACATCAGGGAGGTGATGCCATGACAAGCACATAAATTAGATTTGAGTGAGGGGGTGTTGTGCTGTCATTAGTCTCACTTTCTCCTCCAGAGATCTGGGTTCAGTGGCCAGATGTGAATCAGGACAACTGGAGATGGCCATGGATGTGAGGCAATCAGAGTTAAGTGATTTGCCCAAGGTCACACAGTTAACAAATGACAAGTGTCTGGGGCTGGATTTGAACTCTTCTACTCCTGACTCCAAGGCTAGTGAACTTTCTCTGATAAAGACTTTATTTCTCAACATATAGAACAATTATAGAAATAAAAGTTATTACTCAATTGATAAATGGTCAAAGTCTCTCTATTGTCCTATTGAAAAAATACTCTAAATCTCTATTGATGAGAGAAATACAAATTAAAAGAAGTTTAAACTACTATCTCATACCTGTCAAATTGGCTAAATTGACATAAAAGAGAATAATAAATGTTGGAGGGGATGTGGGAAAACTGAAACAGTTATATACTATTGATGAAGTTGTGAACTGACCCAAACATTTTGGTTTGTTTTTTTTTTTTTAGGTTTTTGCAAGGCAATGGGGGTTAAGTGGCTTGCCCAAGGCCATACAGCTAGGTAATCATTAAGTGTCTGAGGCCAGATTTGAACTCAGGTAGTCCTGACTCCAGGGCCAGTGCTCTATCCACTGTGCAACCTAGCTGCTCTGATCTAAACATTTTGGAGAACAATTCAAAACTAAGCACTAAGGAGTATAAAATAATGCAAACTCTTTGACTAAGCAATTCCACTATGAGGTCTAAATTCCAAAGAGATAAAAAGTTTTTTTTAAAAGTACTTTCTATACAAAATTATTTATAGCAACTTTTTAAAGTTGTGGCAAAATTGAATAATTGTGGGGATATATCATATCAAGTGGGGAATGACTTAAACAAGCTATATATGATTGTGATGTAATACTATTGTGCTTTAAGAAATGACGAGCAGCTTACATAGCTGTGTGACCTTGGGCAAGTCACTTAACCCCATTGCCTTGCAAAAAACAAAAAAGAAAAAGAAATGATGATTAGGATACTCTAAGAAAAACAACACTGAAAGACTTGTATGAACTTTTGCAAAATGAAATGAGCAGAACTGGGAGAAAATTGTACACAGTAACAGCAATATTGTATCATGATCTAATATAAATAACTTTTCTATTCTCAGCAACACAATGATCTAAGACAATTCTGCAGGACTTATGATGAAAGGTGTTGTCTTTCTGCATAGAAAGAACTGGTAGAATCTGACTGCAAATCAAAGATAGTTTTTTTTTTTTACTTTTGTCTGTTTGGTTTTGCTTGTATTTTCTTTCACAGAATGACTTACATGGAAATTTGTTTTGCATGACTACACATGTATAGTCTATGTCAAGTTGCTTGCCTCCTCAATGGGGGGGGGAGAGAAAAGGGAGGGAGAGAATTTGGAACTCAAAATTGGAAAATATTTTTTTTACATATAATTGGGAAATAAGGAAAAAGGTACATGAATAAAAAGAAAAATAAAATCTATGAAGTGTTTTCTTTATCATGACTCTTTGATGTACCCATGTAGCAGGGAGAATCTGAGGAAACCACAGGTTTTTTTGTGTTGAGATATCACCCATAAAAGTAGCTGTATATGTATACTGGACTGTTTTTGCAAGTCAAGAGTTCTGGTTCTTATTGAATTCCATGCCCCTAGAAGAGATGATGCAACTCCTTCTTTTTGAATGTTCCTCTGACTTGAATGGTGAAGGGAAAGATGATTAGTGACTGAGACAAGAAGAGTCACTTACTAAGAAGAGATGTTTTCCATATTTTAGAAAGCATTCTGGATTTTTATTCACATGGATATAAAGAGAGTAGTGTGGATTTTTCTCTTCCTGGAAGCAGTAACCACATAACCACGTAAATCTTCTTAGATAGTGACTCATCTGAGTCCTTGAGTCCAAATCTGCCTTTTTATTTCTCCCCTGAGCATACATTTGAAACCATTCCTGAGAAATGGGCATTTCTAGCCTTGGCAATATTCTTGTGGTTCCAGAGTTTTGAAGTTCTAAACTCATAGGCTAGGAAAAACAGTTGAAATAGCCAAATTCTTTCTTCCCTCATAGAGGGAATTGGAGTAGTATAATTAGGGAAAGTGGATAAAAGCACTCTTAACTGTAGGAGGAGAGAGCAAGAAGATAATGGGGGCAAGAAAGCAGATAGGGTGCCCATTGGATAACTTTCCATTTTGATTATCTTTGGTACTAGTTACTAAAGTTCTATTGTTTCTATGCTTCTTAAGTGCTGCATTTGCAATATATATCTTCTAAATATAGAACCCTGGACAAAATTCTAGTCATTCTATCTTAGTTACAGTTATGTATAGGTAAGTGAAGAAAAGTTTCCTGCAGACTCTAAGACATCTGCCTAAAAATTAGTATACTGGGAATTTTCCTGTCCTGTTCATGAATGCCTACAGAATTCAAAACTCTTTAAGAAGCATAGTTATTCCAGTTGACTTAGAATCTAAGTGCATATGATCTTGTTTTCATCACTATCATATATCCCCGGTGGGGGTACAATAAACTATCATTTATTTCTTTTTACATAACTCAGTTTTCTCTTTTGAGATAATAGATTCTAATAGCATAGGTCTAATAAAATAAGGCATTTACAAACTGATCTCTTTGCTATCCTCAGAGCTGAAAATGCTCATGCCTAACCTCCTGTGCCTTTTATCATGATATTCACTTCATCACTAATGACCTCATCTATTTTCTTTGTAATGTATACTCATTTAGGGTCTATCTCAAGTACTACCTCATTCTTGAAAATCTGCCCAATAATTTCAGGTCTTGTTGATTTCTGATTTCTCAGAATTTCAACAGGCTATAGTGATAAGAACATTGAATTTGAAAGGACAGATTGATAAATAGATAAATAGGAAGACAGATACATGAATGGAATGGGCATTTTGTCAAGTACTTACTTGGTGCCAGGCACCAAGTCCTGAGAATACAAATGCAAATGAAAACAAAATTTCTGTTCTCAGCAAACAAATTCTATTAGGAGAAAACAAGACATAAATGAAACACAAAGGGGTAGGGGATAGAGAAGTGGGTCAGAGAATCTTAAGTTGGTTGGGGTTCAAAAACAAGGAGGGAAACACATATTTATTGTCTACCACTTGTCAAATATTGGTCTAAGCACTGTACAAATATTATCTCATTTGATCTCACAAGAGCCTTGGTAGAAAGGTGCTATTGAGGAAATCAAGACAAAGTTAAGTGATTTACCCAAGGTCATCCAAATAACATCTGAAATTGTATTCCAATTCATGTCTTCCTGTTTGCTGACTCCAGACCTACCACCCTATCCACTGAGCTATCTAGTTCCATCAAAGAAGAGAATATAGCTAGTATGAGCACTTCCTGAAATGGATGTTGGTGAAGATTCTACCAGTTAAAAGAAGAGGTCACGGGATGTTGGAATAGTCATGGTGGGTAGAAATCCTTTGGGGAGAAGGTAGAGATAAGGTTCAGTAATTCACAGTTGGGAATAAATACAGCAACCAGAGGAAGAGGTCATAGAAATGGAAGTCAGGTAGAGATGGAATGACAATTCTGGAAATCATGAGTTCAGTTTTCAAATCTAAAGCTCTTAAATTTGGATTCTCCCTCTGTTTCTTTCTTTTTTATTATTTCAATTTTTTTCCAATTACATGTAAAGATATTTTCAACATTCATTTTCTTAAGATTTTTGATTTCTACATTTTCTGCATCCCTTCTTTCTCTCTCCCTCTTCATGACAGTGAGTAATCTGATATAGATTATATATGTATAATCATGTTTAATATATTTCCATATTAATTATGTTATGAAAGAAGATTCAATCAAAAGGGGGAAAAACAGTTAGAAAGGAAAGCCATACAACAAATTTTAAAAAGAAAAAATAGTATGTTTTTCCTAGTACTGTTCCTTTTTATTTTCTTTAGGTTTATGCAAGGCAATGGGGTTAAGTGACTTGCCCAAGGTCACACAGCTAAGTAATTGTTAAGTGTCTGAGGAAAAATTTGAATTCAGGTCCTTTTGACTCCAGGCCCAGAGATTTATCTACTCTGCCATTTAGCTGCCCCTCTACCACTGTTTCTTAATAGCTGCATGACCTTGGACAAATGATTAACACCCTTTGGACCTTGGTTGATGCATAACTAGTGGAAAGAGAAGACAGTCAGGGGAAAGCAAACTGTGACCCTCCACACGGGCAACTTTATTGCAAATCATTGACAAGTAAAGGCACAGGATAGGCAGGAACAGATGTATTGTGATCTATGTCATAGAAGAAATTTCTAAATTGACAAGCTAAGCTAGCCATTTCAATTTTTGAGTAAGATGATAGGCTTGGATTAAACTATATATAAAGTCCCCTCTACTCTGAATTTTATATTATCCCATATATGACTTATTTACTTTTAGCTCATGTCTTATAAGGAACACAGAAACTCTGAAGACCGGGCCACTGATCTAGCTTGGATGAGCATGAGAGCAAGTATGCATATTTCTAACCATCAACAGCATCCCCTGAGTATCCTTGCTGGGATGGCTCAGTGACTTCAGCCTTCTCTGGCTGCCTGCCTGCTCCTTCTTCCTGGTTCCCCTGCCCTGGGTAAATCTTACATACAATTATCTAGAAATTAGTGGCAAGAGAGAAGCATGTGGGGAAGATGATTCCCCTGGAATTATAGAGTTTCCTGAAGAAAGATTTAGTAGAAAGAAGAAAATCTCTTTCAGAATCTGGAATGGCAAATAGACCTCTTACCCAGACACATCAACATCATTGACAGTCTGGCTCTGGCAGTAATGGGTTGATGGAGTGATGCTTCTTGTGGTTTCTTCAAGTTTGAACTGAAAGTGCTGATTCAGAGAAAGAACCATCTCATATTGGGAGAGGGGTATTGGTTAATTTTATCTAAGAGTAAATAAGTACATCTACCTTCTGTTTTTTTCTACATTAGACCACCACTTTTGGATGGCCCACTGTTACTGCAGTATCAAGAATGTCAGATTTTTAAAGTCCATCAGAATACACACACAGACACACACACACACACACACACAATTTAATCAGAAGGAATATTAGAACCTGGTCCAAAGTCTCTCATTTTACAATTTGAGTAAGAAGAAGCCTAGGGAGGTGAAGTTACTTGCACCGAAACATATAAACAGAAGTGTTAGAAACAGAATTTGAATCTAGATCTGTGCCTCCCAATCCAAAGTTCTTTCACTGTATCATACTTTCTAAATGAATAATATATGTGTATATTTGTTATGAAATCTCTAAGGATGATAAACTCATCTCTTCTCTGATTCTTTGGTATAATCTCCCTGGTTTTTCAAACCTTTGGCAAGTCACTTCCCCTCTCGGAGCTATTCCCCTCTTTCCTTCTATCTGGAAAACTAGGTTGTTGAGTTTTCAAAGGTCCCTTCTATCTTGAAAAGTTGCAAGTTTCAACAATTTTTAAGTTCCCATTTCCACCTAACCAGAATGACCTATAAGTAATGCCTCTCCTTTGTTTTGATCTGTTTCATCTCATTCATCCCCCCAGCAGCTGCCATCATGTCAAGTGGATTAATCAGTTCTGATTCTCAGTTTTTTTTCCCTTGAACCTGATGGAGCTATCTCCAGAGCTTCCTCTGTAACAAAGTTGGCCTGTTATCCATTTCTAAAGCAAGTAAAATTTGTCTTGGAAGGCCCTCCTACCTCTGTATCCAGGGTTTATGACCATTTTTCTATATATAATCTCATTCTTAGCTGTCAGCTAAATCTTCTATAAAAGATAGTGATCTGATAATAATTTTAGGCATTGCCCATCTCAAATTGACTTCTTGGCCTTTCTCATTATGGTATATAGAGCAGGAATTATTAACCTTTTGTTTGTGTACTAGTCCTTGAAGGGTACTGTTAGTGTTTGTTTATTTTTTCTTTTTGTAAGGCAATGGGGTTAAGTGACTTGCCCAAGGTTACACAGTTAGTAATTATCAAGTGTCTGAGGTCAGATTTGAACTCATACACTCCTAATTCCAGGGCCAGTGCTCTAACCACTATGCAACTTAGTGCTCCCAATTATTAATATTTAAAGTTCTCAAAAAATGTACATGGCACACTTTAATTTTAATATTTCTCCAACATAAATCTAGACAATTTATTTGTATCATTTGCCAATTTCAGAAATGTAAATACTCCCACTGAAACTTAAACAATTGATTCTCATTAGCCAATGAGAGCTAATACTAGCACTCTTCCACTGGTACCTCAGTGAAAACTAGGGGATGCGGCCTTATCATGTTTTTAAATATGTAAAATAAAATGTAAAGGAAATGAATTATGCTGAAATATAGTTATCAAAATATATATTTAAAAAATTCATTTTCATGAGGTCATCATATAATACATTGTGTATGAAATCAAAAGGCCTGAGTTTGAATCCAATTTCTCCTGTTGCTATCTTTATGAGCTCAGGACAAATCACGTAATCTCTGCCTGAGCTTTCCCTTTAAAAAAACCAAAGGTTTGGTCTGTATAACTTCTAACATCCCTTCTAACTCTAACTACTCTGACATAAATGTATCTTTGATGGTGGAATTTCAAATATTAGTCTGAAATTGTATATAGGTAAGATTTCCCTCAAAGCTGACCATATAACTACTTAGTCTATTCTTTCCCCAAAATTAAGACTTTGAACATAATGGTCACAGAAGTCCAGGAACTATGAGGGATCAAAGAAGGGAGTTCTCTCCAATCCTGTAGTTTCTGAAGGCTGTTCCTCCTTTGTAGATTCATAAGGATGTCTGAATGGTATACAATAATAAAGATAAACGCCAACTTTCGATGGTGCTTGATATTCTAAATTATTTCCTCACAATGCCTTCTGAGAGTTTGGTAGTACAAGCACTACTATTCCATTTTGCAGAGAGGGAAACTAAACCTGAGAAAGGCTAAGTCATGTGTTCATCTTTATACAGAGGGGAAAAAATAGATTGTGTACCTTGAATGTAAAAAGGAAAATCAGACTCTCTTCATTCTTTATCACTCAAGATAAATTGACCAATGTGTTAGCATTCTACCAAGTATCTACGTAACCAATGGTGTCCATTTTCATTTGAAAGCATATGATATTAAGAACGTAGCATGACCAGTTTTTTAAAAATCAAAGTTCTAAAATGTAGCCATAGGAAAAAAGTAGAATAATTTTAATCTCTAGTTCTCTGGGACTAAACAAACATATGTCTTTGTGTATGTGCATATAATATGTACTCATTTGATATATATTTATACATATATACATTAAATATGTATTTTATATATACCTCCATATGAAGGTAGGTGTGTATACATATATTCATATTAATTTTGCATCTATACAATAGACACTTTCAGAAAGCACCTGAATAAACCCTTTACCAAGCACATTTTACTAAGTTAATTAAGCATAACTGCCAAATTTTATGATTCTGATAGCATGTTTGCTTTTTAATTAGGTAAGGGTTTTTCTATTTGCTTATGAAATGATGTACCAACAGTATCTATTGCTTTGGACTAGGAGCTGTGTTGCCTCTCAAAGTTGATTTTATTGACCTTATTTAGCCATCATATATACATATATTATATATATATATATATGTATGTACACACACAAACACACACATATATAATGTATACTTGTATAGATTTATATATAAATATATGCATATATGTGTGCACATGTATACACATTACTTATATACATATTATAAACATATATACATATAAAAACAAATTTAGCTCTGCTTTCTTCCCACTGCATCATTTCATCAAAGTCTTCCCATGTTTCTCTGTTTTTATTTCATTTTTTCCATTAATAAAACCAATTTCTTTCCCTCTCTCCTTTTCCCCCTCTCAATGGAAAAGAAAAAGAAAAAAAACCCTTGTAACAAATAGGTGGAGTCGAGTTCTAAATTATTCACATTAGTAATTCTCTATGTTGCAGAGAATTTTTTTTAATGCTGAGCAAAGTTTTGTAGTGATCTCCTTTCAGTCCACTCCTCTCCCAAAGTGCTTATCTTCCAGGTTGAGAATTTCTTTTTCCATTGTCAGTTACTACCCATGTAACCTTGGGCAAATCACTTCTTTCTGGGCACTAGTTTTTTCATAGGAGACAGCTCTTTGAAAACTTTAAAGTTCTATATAAACATCAGCTGTAATTATTTTCTTCCTCTGACAAGTAAGAAAATTGGACAAAAAGTCCTCCAAGGATATCTTTAGGCCCTGAATGTTATGATCTTATGACCAAGTTTATGCCGGAAACTGTGGATTCAGGTGTTGCTTTTATAATTTTTAGTTTCATCTATGGTGTCCAATTAATAATTAATGGATACTGTGGGTTGCTGCCCAATTAGAAATACGTGATAGGTGTTGTCAATATTTAATATTGGCAAGTGTGGGAGCAGAGGAAGGCATATATGAAGATGTCAGAAAACCCAGATGTAAATGAAGCTACCACTGATACATGCAGTCCCTTCAAGATCTAGTGCAACCCTACTTTTCTTTCAGTCAGATCTAGGATATCAATGCAAAGGACCCTTTAAGTGAAGAAATTGGCCTTAGCAATGTAGTAAGCAAAATGGTCATGTAAATGATTTTAAAATATTGCATGGAAACATAGAGAGGTAAGAAGATCAGGATCACTCAGTCTTCCTGACTCTAGGGCTGGCTACATCATACTTCCTCTCACTGAAGATTCCCTGGGATGAATTTACAAAGCAATCTGTTTATCAAGAAATGAAGACTTCTCTATAAATGGACATATGATGCCAACAAATATAACAGATCCCTATTGCCCAGATCATGAAATTTCACATATTGACATTCAAGGACCTCAATTCTTTGGATCCAATCTTCTTGTCATATTATTCTTCCTCAACACTTTGACTTCACTGTTTTGCATTATGTAAATGTTTATTATATATGTACACGTTGTCCTCCCTATTCTATGAGGATATAAGCTCCTGAGGATAGGCACAATTTCATTTTGCCAGTGTCTGGCCCATGCTAAGTTCTGATTAAATGCTCATTGATTGACTAATTCAAATAGTCTTTTCAAACTCTCAGTTGTGAGATGCTAAGTCATTGGCTCTAGGTTTATTGGTTCAATGATTTAATACAATTGATCAATATTACTGCTTTTGCATATAATAAGTTATATGTCTATCATATGATGATTATATAAACTACAAAGTAGGAGACAGCTCCATTTCATGATATACTGTACATTCATAACATATTAGAGGTGGAAAAAAACCCTAAGACTTAAATAGCTCAACCTTTTCCTTTTACACAGGAAGAAATGGAGGCCTACAAGTAATTGCTTCTGTAAACAACAGCTTTGCAACTTTCACTATCTGCATTCCCCCTCCCAAGTTTCCTTTTATCAAAATGATCATTTCTGCTTCAGAACAGCACCATTTTTTTTCTTCTTGATGCCAGTTACAGTCATATTCTCAGCTTCTCTCAGTCAGCATCACTAAGGAATTGGAGAACTGTCATTTCCCTGGCCCTTCCATCTGGAATATTAAACATTTTACATAATGTGTAAATATAGCTGAACCTAACTCATTCTCACTTTGTTAATCTGCAAGCCTAAGCTTTCTACTCTTCCCCCTTTGCTGAGAAATTTTCTTTTTTTACTTGTCTGTTTTCTTTCTTCTTTGCCTCTGCCTGACTCTTCTATGACTTCTCTTTCCTTTTAGTCTTATTTTTTTTTCCAAAATCAATTCCACAATTACCCCTATAAGTGTTCCTCCTCATTAGAATCTAAATTCTTTGAGAATAGGGAAAGTCCCTCTTTTGTATTTGTATCCACTTACCTGATAACAAGAATGTACTTTATAACTTTCCTTCCTTCTTTCCTCCATCCCTCCCCTTTTCCTTCTTTCCTCTATCCTCTTCTTTCTTTCATTCCTTCTTCCTTCCCTCCCTTTCTCCCTTTTTCCCTCCCCCTTTTTCCCTCCCTCAGTCTATCCTTTTTTCACTTTTCTTTCACCACTATCTTCTTTGTGTATCATTTACTTTTCTCTTTTTTATCTCACCCTCCTTTCTTTCACACTATCATGTTTTTGGTTCCTTTGTGTTTTTGTCTCAATCTCTCACCATCTCAATCCTATGTGTACACACACACACACACACACACACACACACACACACACACACACACACACAGACCCTCCAACAGCTTGTCCCTACTTTCCACCAGTGATTGAATAGCAGAGTGTCAAGGGCTGGCATTACAAAGACTCCATTACTTTTACAAAACATTTTACAGTACATTTACTGGTATATGATAGAGAATGATTGTGAATCATTAAAATTAAGCTATGCATGTCAAAACAGCCTACAGAACCCATTGCCTGTGAGTATTCTAGCCTTCCTTTGTGTCCTTCTCCACTAAATAATTTGTAGCAGGTCATTAGTATAGGAGCTGTCAAGCCTCTGCAGACTTATCCAAGAGCCCAGAATTTCCTGGGGTACAGTGTAGGGCTTCTCAGATATGTGCAGTGCTCAAAGTGAAGATGAGCATGAGAAATGGCACAGTGTGAAATTCACAGGGGCCCCCTACCTGGTGGAATCACAGTCTGATAAAGTTTCAATTAAGAGGAAATTAAACATTGAATGTTATCAAAAGACCAAAAAAATCCTCTCAGAAAAAAAAAAAACCAAACCAAACATACAAACAAAAATCTTTTCACAGTATATCAACTGGACTAGGAAGACTTTAATCTTGCAATATGAAACAAAAATTGCCTCTGGCCATCTCTATAGGCCACAGACAGGTGGACAAGGATGATCAGTATTGAAAGAAACAGTCACCCCAATCACTCTAGACAGCAAGCCTTTCCCAGTCAAAGTTATGGTCCTTGGCACAGGACAAGTTTCATACACCTGAATGATGTTATTGGAGGTATGCTGGGAATTAACTCCCCTTTCTCTTGCTGTGACACAATATTGCCGTCTTCACCTTTAGCTAATATTCCACCCTTAGCAACTCGCTCCTTTGAAGTAAGGATTGCTCTCTCATTATTCTTGTCCACCTCAATCCAATAAATTGTAATACCAAAAGATATCCAGAATCCATTCTCTCCAACCTCTCTGTGACAATTTCTATTTGAGCCTTCAGTAGTTTTTCTCCTAGACTTCCATTGTGACATTCCTTAATTTTCAATATATCCTTTTTCAATGTATTCTTTCTAATATTCTAATCTAACTTCACATATAATCTTCATTTTTAATTCTTTTAAAATTCCTTTTCTCTGACAAGAAATATAATAGATTCCTATTATCCATATCATGAAGTTTCACATATTGACATTCAAGGACCTCAATACTTTGAATCTAATCTTCTTGTCATATTATTCCTCTTCATCACTTTGACTTCACTTTGTATTTACGTAAATGTTTATTATATATGTACATATTCTCCTCCCTATCCTATGGGGATATAAACTCCTGAGGATAGGCATGATTGCATTTTGCCAGTGCTTAACGCAGGGTCTGGCACATGATAAATTCTGATTAAATGCTCATTGATTGACTAATTGGAGTCAGATTGGAAGGAGAATATAGGTGAGGGAAGCAACTGCAATACTTCATTACAATACTTCAGATGAGAAGTGATCAGAGGTTTTGTGATGTGAATAGATGGAGGAACAGATCTAAGAGAATTTTTAGATATATAAGATTGAGTGGAATTAGTAATTAAAAGATTTTCTTTTAATAGGAGGGTAAATGATAGAGAAAATAGTCAAAACTGACTCATGCTGGAACCAGAGTGACTAGAATAGGGGTCTACCAAAAAATTTGATTTTAATTTTCAGTTCCAAATGTCATTCTACCTCCACACTTTCCCACCCTTAGAGAAAGTAAGAAGTATGAGACCCATTATACATATGAAGTTGTGCAAAGCACATTTCTTCAATAGCTATTTGAATTTTTACCTGGGGTCTTGTGAAATTGTGCCTTTTCAAAAATTTTTAATAACTATTTAAACCATTGTAATCATGTGCATTCTATTTTATTCATTTATAAATGATGTTCTGATAAGGAGTTCACAGATTTCACCAGATTTCCAAAAGGGTCTATAACATAACAAAAGTTAAACGTCTCAGAGAAGAATAATTGTGATGCCATTGATAGAACTAGGGAAACTTAGTAGAAGGGTGGGTTTTGAGGGGAAGATAAAGAATACTATTTTAGACAAGTTAAGTTGAAATATCTCTGAGACACAGAGGAAGAGATATCTAGAGAGCAACTGGAGATTGTGCATTCTACTATGTGCCATGAGAGCTATCTTATTTGTATGCTTCATTCCTAACCATTTAGGGTTGAAGCTAAGGAATTGACATGATATATGATTTTAATCTACACTTAAAGGACTTTCCTTACATCAGAGATTCTAAGCATCATGTATTAATGGTCCTAGAGAACATGTGTGCCCAGGGACTCAATGACTAGAGCTTTGCACATGTTCCCCATGTCCAGGATAATGTCTGAGTATGCTTCAGTTCCTACCATCTACTTAAAATGAAGCTAAAGAGCTTGTTCTGAACATGATTTCCACATAGAGCAGGGTACCCAGATAACAATGTCTTTACATACCTAGGCAAACCTACTAGAAATCCTAAAATACTCCCTCTGCTGTCTTCTAATAGTTCCCCAGTGTTTGGAGTGAAAAGAAAAAGGAATTGAAAGCACATCTTCTCTACTGATACCATATTCAGTCATTAGCAGACCCTGGATTGGACCCAATCAACTGCTTATCTTGTAATCAACAAATGTCCTTCTCTTTTTCCTTTTTTTCTTGGTGATTCAGAGTTGTTATCTGTTGGGACTAAAAGCCTTCTTCTAGCTACCTCTTCTTCATTCTTATCCCTACTCAATCCAGTTCAAACCCTTACCCTCATTCACATTTTTCCATTGTGTTCTATGGCTCCTATTCCATTGTTAACAGATTTTTTCCCCTTGCTAAATAGTTTAATTTCTTGTTATTTCTAAATATTGGCCTTTATAAAACCTTTATTTTTTTATTTTTCTAGAAGATACATAGTATCTTGGTTTCTATGTCCATTGTATCTTGCTGCTGCTTCTCATATTCCCCAAAATGTTGGGCTAGGAGAAGGATCTGCTATATTTCTTGTTCCTCACTGATGCTATGTAAAGCTCTCTCTTATACCATCACTGTGTAAACTTATCTTCTATAAAGTATCTCAAAGGCATGTGATTTATGTTGGCAGAAGGGGTATGTACAAACAGAAAATAATGGGTCTTTCAAAATATCAAAGGTATGTGAAACTTTATAAATATCATATACCTCTCTGCTTCTGATCTATAAGGTCCTTAATGAACAAGACTAGATCTCTCAAATGTTCTTTGAAATCCCTAGTTCAGTGCCCTATATGAGAATTACTATTTGTTGAAATGAAGAGATTAATTACTAGAGATATTTGGAGGATGATAGGATATTTATTTGGAAGTACAGAAATAGACACATATTTATAATTCCTGTGTTTGTTCCATGCCTTCAGTTGCCCCCTCTTTACCCTTGTTCTTGAATGGTTGGTCTCCATCCCATTACCTATTGTTATTTCTGACAATTCTGGCATAATGCTCCAAGAAAGCAGCCAAGGCCTTGGCACTATGCCAAGGAACCTTGTGAGACTAATCATATATCAAGTCATTGGTATCTTTCCTGCTGTCAACTCCCTCCCAATATAATATGTGTTTCAATACCACCCCCATTTCTGGATCCACCATCATTTAGGAGAAATAATTCTTCTTATTTGACAACAAATTCCAGGAAAGCTGAGGCACAAGATTGCCAACAGATAAACTTAATGGTTCCATATCATCCTATTCACCATCTACTTCAACCAACCAACAGGTTCAACAATTGAAGTTGGGAGTGAGGAGATAGTTTGCTTGACTAATCTCAATCTTTCAATAAATTTAAAACAAAAGCAAAGAAGATTCAGTTGTTGCAGAAGTAGGGACATATCAATCTTGAATTTGCTATTGGCTCTATTCTCTAATCTAAGTCATGATACTGAGTCCAGCAAAATAATAACTCATTTTTCTATAGTTTTTTAAACTTGCACCTTCTCTATATCAATTAAATAGAATAGGGATTTAATGTTTTGCTACATGATGAAATGGAAGTTCAGGGAGGTGAATGAACTTTCTCAAGGTCAGAATTCAATTTCAGTCTTCTTATTCTATCAAGGTCAGACACTCCTTTTCCAAATTATAACTGTTATAATTTAAAGTTATATAAGTTTTTGAGTTCTTTCCATTCATTTGATTCATACATTCATATCCATAGTAGATCCTTAGGAAACAAGCAATAATGACACCAATACAAATGGAGTTAATATCTATCATTGAAAGCAATATTTAGATATATTTTAAATGTACATATAAAACAACATACAAAATACATATAAATCAGTTTCAGAGGCATTCACTGACAAATGGGAGTGATCAACTAGGTTTAATGTAAAAGTTGGAAATTGAGCTGAACTTGGAAGGACAATCTTTTGAGGTGGAAATGAAGAAGGAAGGCATAGTATATAGTACTATGAGACATGGTACATAGCCTGTATAAAAGTGTAGCAGAAGGAAATCAAATGTTATGTATAAAGAGCATCAAATAGACCAGGTTGACTGAAAAGTAATGTATGAGACAAGAGTAACGTCAAAGCAATCTGGAAAGAGAAATCAGAATCAAATGAAGAAGGGATTTAAAAGGTCCTGCTTTGCCTCTCTGAAAATAATTTAATTTCCTATGCTCCACTATTCATCTTAGCTCAGTGGCCAGTGGACTGCTGCCTCTTATCCTGTCTCTGGCCTGATGTTACTCTTAGAAAAGGATTGTTGTTGCTAGTTTTTCTCAAGGAAAAGAAAAACTGAATTTCAGGATAGTGAATGTAGTAAAAAGGACAGTACATTATTTATAATGACAAAAAAAAACCTGGAAACCAACCAGAAGAAATTCTACCATTGGGGAATGGTAGAATAAGCAGTGATACATGAATATAATGGAATATTACCATTCTATAAGGAATGATAAATGTGAAAACAAGAGAAATACAGGGAAACTTTATGAGGGTATATAGAGGGAAGAAAGCAGAGTTAAAATACTGGTTATTAGAGTGTAAATAAAGTAAAAATGGAGTGGCAACAAAAACTGATAAAATATAATATATGATATTTGTACCACAATATCAAATTTAAAGCAGATATCCTTTTTTATTAACTGGAAAACAACTAAAGTAGAAAGTGATGTGCTATCAATTGCAATCATACTAATTTTGCTCAACTATTTTCTACAAATGTTCTTAAGGACAAATAAAAGAGGAATTGTCATATATATATATATAAATATATAATAGGCCTTTTATTTTTCTTTTATCTTCTCTTCTTTCATTATTTTTCCTTTCTCCCTTTTTCTTACCTTCCTTCCTTCTTTCCTTCCATCCTCCTTTCTTTCTACTTGGTCATGTTCTTTTTGCATTTTATAAAAAAGTTTGTTTAGTCAAAATGAAATAAATACATTTTAAGGGGTATAAGATTCAAGTGAGGACACTTGGGCTGAGTTTGAATTCCAAATCCATTCTTTGTTTTTTTTCGTTCTATGACCATGCATAGAGTATCTATGCTGATTCAGTCATTAGGGATATAGATTTAAAAAATGAAATAGTTTCTCCTACTATGGGAATGATATGTATACATATATTGTATTATATGTGAATTAAAGAAAGCAAATTCAATGTAAACACAAACAACTGGGTGAATTGTCATTTGTATATCATTATATGTTATTTAACTTGTCTGAACCTCAATTTATCACCTGTTAATGGAGACAATTATTATACCATTTACTTATCTCTGCATATGAATATATTGCATAGGAAACATTATGTAACCTATTTGAATTCATTCTTTAATAATATATAAATTTTCAATTGGTTACCCCTTTTTCATTTCAGGGATACTGAATCCTTCTGTAATTATTAAAATCCTATTCTCCACTCCCCACCCCCTCGTGCCTTATTCCCATCCTTCTCTAAAGCTACCTACTCACCATGCTTTCTAAAATACCCGATTCATGAACAACAAACTTGCTTTCATCATAAATCTTTTTTTTTCTTTCACATTCCTTTTATCTTCTGCCTTTCCCTGAGATGCCTTCTGATGATACTGCCTCTCTGACCTTCTTTTCTAACATTGGCTATACTTTCTACTCATTCCTACTCCACACTGTTTGAGATCAGATAACTGAAAATATTCTTTGCCCTCCATCATAAATTTTGAGCTCTCCCTCTACCACAACCATCCAGTAACCTTTGAGATTTACCCAATTCATATTAACCAATCAAATTTTGGCAACTCTTATCTACTAATCTCTAGGATACTTTTGTTTCCTCAATGAATTCAATGCCTGGCTCAAAGTCTTTCCTCTCCTCCCCAATTTTTGCCTTCACATCAAAGGATTTCCATATGCATATTGATATTTCCTCAAACACCCTAACTTTCTAGTTCTTAAATTTACTCATTTACCATGATAAATTCTCCATGTTTCCTCAGCTCGAGAGGGATAGCCATCCTTGATCTACAAATTTCATTTACATGTTCATAATCTGAAATTATCCTTATCCCAAATGCTGTTCTATATGTTCACTGTGACAACTAATTACTTGACCCTTCAATACTTTCCCAGGTCATCACCCCTGCAATGGACACAACCACCTCACTTCTGTATCTTAATCCATAATGAACCAGTTCTACAATGTCATCTTCTCTTGCCCCTTTAACCTATGACTACTAACTCT